>NC_087550.1:56730464-57355464 GCF_036250125.1 Pseudopipra pipra
ATATACTCTCAAGAAATGCAGCCCCAAATTGGCTGCCAAAACCCAAGTAGGAACAGTGCAGACATGAGCATGCACCAAGATGAGGAAACAAACTAAAGATTTAAATGACTACAAATAAAATAAAAAAAAGGAAGTTGTTGTTCTTCCTTTTTTAACCAGAGAGATGAATTGCCTTCTCTTTTTTTCTCTCGCATGCTAATCAAAACCAGGCGTGTGAAAAATGTTATAGAGTTTGAGGTCAGAAAAGATGATCCAATAATTTAATTCATTCTCCCCCTAGGGTTTTATATCTGTTCCAGTACTCTTAAATTTAACTCAGTGACCTTGGTTAAGATTAGGCATCTCTTTCAGCACCCCAGAACAATTGATACAGGCTTATATTTTAGATAAATGTGGAAGAAAATGAACCACACCAGGAGCAGATCTGACCACTTCTGTGAGGAGGGATAAACATTCTATCAGAACCAGCATATGTGTAGTTGAAGGTAGTGGAGTGTGTAATTTTAGTACATTTTTTCTTTATTAAAAATGGTATGTACTAGGGATGTGTTGAGGAGAGTGATTTTGTTCCCCAGAGCCCTTCAAAAAAAGAAGTTAACCACAATTGTCAGAAAGCCACAGATTCTAGAGCCAGAAGAGGATGCCAGGCACTGTGCAAAGTTCAAGTTCAACTGAACAAGAATGAAACTAAAACTGATTATTAGTGGAAAATCATGATTAAAGGGGGATGTTGTAAGTGGCACTCAACAGGTTTTGAAACTTGTTTTGTTTGATTTTTTTTCTTTTAATTTGAAATAAATATATGATTAATTCTAAAAGGACACAAATGGGTGAAGTGGTAGATCATATTGAAAATAAGGCAGCTATACAGATTTATTGCAAGACTTTGTTAAGCTGGGCCCAGTAAATGTGTGTATGTGTCTAAGAACTATTTGTTTTCACTAACGATCTCAACATGGTAAATGTGTTTATTTAGGAAACAGGAGTGCATTCCCACTGAACAGGAAAGTTGTCACTTTGAAAGTGACTAAGGTATTTTAATACAAAGGTAACTCAGATGAGGTCTAAAAGGCAGAAAGACCAATATGTTCTCTGGATGTACGAATTGTAGGAGTACTATTTCTGTGAGCAGGAATAAGACAAGAATGTGTCTCCTTTGGCATATGTAAAGTTTTGCTGAGGTTCTTGAAAGAATCATTCAAAGACTTAAAAGACTGTTAAAGTTATTCCTGGAGAACAAAAAAAAATTACTTTGAAGAGAGTTTAATCTGTTTAGTTTATGAAAATGGAGAGGTTTTTTGATTACAGTGTTTATATTCTTTTATTTTAATAAAACCATTTTACTAAAATATAAAAAAATAGACAAATATCTTTGCTGTGTCATCACACTGTAGCTGGACAACCATTTGGGACATAAGCTTCCTGTCAAATACAAATTATGGGGGCAAAAAAGTTAGGAAAAATGTCTGTAACTATTGTAGAGCCTTTACTCTTAAGTTGTATGTATATATCCATGAAAAAGAAATTAGTTAAGAAGAAAGTGGAAAACTAATTGTTTGTATAACAAATAAATATTCAATTATAGTAATTTTAACTCCTGTGATGGTAGAGAGGGGAAAGGAGAGATGAGAGAAGGATTAATCAGAATAGAATATATTTTCACTTGAATGTTGCAGGATTCTTTTTCTTGTTCAATTATGATTATGAAAAGGATGAAGGATTTTATTCTCATTTGCCCAAAGTAGGAGATAATTTTATATTATATAAATATAAATAAATAAATAAATAAAAATTAGTAATAAAATAAAACACTTCAGGGGGTTTTTTTTGGCTATTTGCCAAGATTTGACAGCATTTCAGCCTGGATAAGGCGAACGGTTTACTGTGGAACATTTAGAAGACCTCATACAACCCTTAATAAACAATGTGTTGCTTTAGCTAGTGTTTAAATGATATGCAAGTCAAAGATGGCATTTGTCATCTGTATCAGTAATGTAACTCATGTACAAAATTAAAAAAATAATTTCATCACATGGTCTTTTATTTGCTGCTTCATCTTTATATATGAGGAAAGAAGGGTAGAACCATTTCGGTCCTGATGAAGTCTGAAACAGATTTTAAGGCAAATCTAGTCAACTCTAAATGCTTATGAAAGAAGAGTTTAAAGTGAAATTACTTGGCTCAAAGATAACCAATAAAAAGAAGATTAATTGAAAAGGGTAGGTAGATGAATGGTAGGCTTCACTTTGCAGGTAAGATAAATACAAGTAGACTTCAAATTTCAAAGGTTTGTTTGCAATATTTTGCTATGTTTTATACTGAGATTTATTCCAATTTACATCTTGTTAATTCATTCTAATCCTTTGACCATCATAATGTTGACATCTATATAGGAAATTGGATTCAAGAGTTTCCTTCTTTCATATGAACAGACGTTATATTTTCACTCTAGTTGTCTAAATCTCAGAGGAAAAATTTTACAGTTGTTCCACACCACCTCATACCCCAAAATAAAATACATAAACAAAATCAGTCTTGCCCACGTCTCTTATAAACATTGGAAGAGAATTTTAAAACAGAGCATCTGAGATCTACTTAGATGAAATGCAGGTGTAAATATAACCTTTTAGCAATCTCATTATGAGCTGCATAGCTAGTGAGGCTAAGGGACAGTCATTACTGTGTAAAATACTAAAGTGTTTTAAAATTTTCATGTCAAGTCAAAGTATCTGGAATTCTCAAGAGACTGTTGGTTTCAAGTCTGTACGTTTAGAAGGATGTGGCATCTCCTAATGAACTAGATATGAATTCTGTTGTAGAAATACTTGATTTCCTTTCATGTTTTCCATTTGTCATTATAACGGTGATATTACAGTGTTGTGTAAGTCAAAGGAACAGCATTACTGTTATAGTTAGTGTCATCAAATATTAATCAGGGGGTCATTTACAGTTAGATATTTAATACTGACCAAATGCTTTTCTTTACTCCTCTGGATCTGTGGTCTAAAATAATTTTTTTTATGTTGTGTAGTCTTCACAAGACAGTCATAAGATGGGTTTTTCTATTTTTACTCATATCAGTATACTTCTAATCATGCTGTTTTGTCTGCAATACTAATTCAGGTAATAACTTGTAAGCATGCCATTTTGTCAGATAATATCTTCTAAGCATGCCATTTTTTCTTTAACACTAATTCAGGTAATACTACAATGTTTGTAAAGAAACAACTCTTCTTTAACATATCCACTGCAAAGATATGTTTGTACATCTAGTAGGCTTCAAAAGAAAGAAAGAAAAAAAAATCTCTTAAACCCCACAAGTCTCCTTAACAATCCCATTATAGCAGCACGGAGAAGAACTGCAGGTACAACCTGATGGTTTCAATGTAATGACCTTTAGAATATCCACTAGAAAAAGTAGGAAGTTTTTTTATTAAAGGACATAATATCTTCATTACTGACATCATTATCATAATCAAATACATTTGTATAAACATTTGCAGGACAATGACTCTTTGCCCACTTAGAAAAGGTTAGGAATTTGTGTTATGTATCATATTGTACATGGAGTGGGGCATACATTATACAACAGTGAACAACAATGGGATTATTAAAGTCGATAAACTTTTTCAATGATGCGAGAAATTGAACCCCAAAACCCCAAACATCTAAAATATGAGTTGTTTATTTGCTTAGGTTTTGGAGGGGCTAGCAAGAGGAATAGCAACCTTCCTGCTAGTTTTGCTGCAACTGTCATGAAAATGAATTTACGTGTTTGTTTAAATGTTTGCCAATGGCATTAAGAATGAAAAACTGGATTCTTTTAGTTATGTTAACATTACAAATAACAATGCTTGTTAATACAAAGCTCCAAATTAATTGCACTGAAACCTGAAAATCAAAACTTATTACAAGTGTGAGTGAAGACAATATTTTATGCCCAATGCACAATAGTTCATTTGTGAATGTTAACCATAATTTTTTTCATTTTGTGTCAATTCATGTTTTTGTCTTTGCTTTACATTAGTCATTCTACAGTAGCAAAAGTGCAAGAAGGTGGTAGATAGACTTGCGTAGAAGAGATTTTCCCTGATACAGCATCTTACAGTAACATGTTGACCTGAAACTCCATAGCAATAAATCTGATGAATGTTATAGAAATTGCTTTCAAAGTTGTAATGCCTCTAGACACTTTGCTCAAGACCTGTCCTTTCTTATTCTGTCTCTCAAAGGGGCCTTTAGCTCTTAAGAGCTACATCTGGCCCCTCTCTCCATGATATGTATATGTACAAACCATACCAAGGCATCATAGGAACATACTACTGCTGAACCATGTAGTTCATAATCCTTGTCAAATGCTTCCACAGTTTCCAGGTGCACACTGTGCAATGTTTTTACCTAATTATTTTTGACAGCATTTCTTAGGGTTAGCTATGATATTGCACAGTTTCAACAGTTTCAAGAGCCTGACATAACTTATGGTATTTTAAACACCCTCCCCATAACACTTTGTGCTTTTCTGTAAATGGAATACATCTTCTTACTGACTCAACGTAATTTGTCTAAACTGGAGATGAATGATGAATTTAAGGTTTTATATTTTCCATAAATATAAAATGGAGCTTCATACCACTGGGATATTGGCATTCCCACTTTTCAGGTAGTATTCAGTGTTCTTTTCTTTTGATAATAGTTTTGAAATTTTGTTCCAGAAAAATCTTTAAAAAATTATGTAATATTGAAAACCTCCTATACTTAAACCTTGTGTACTTGAGATAAATAAATGTACAGTTTTACAGAGGAGAATATGTAACAAATGCTACTTACAGCAAACCTTCCTAATTCCCTATGATCTTTTTCAGAATGGTTTTCAGTCGACATATGGAGAGGACATGATGATGTAATTATGGTTATGTCAGCAAAGATTACCCAGAAGACTATAATTCTTTAATGGCTTCACTGTCAGATAATAATGTGGCATGTTGATAAAATATTTTTGCCACAACATCCCAGGTTGTATTTCATATATATGAATGTTTGAAGCTTACAGGAAAATATGAGTTAATCAGTTATGCACTTGACCTGTGACAATTCTGGAAAAAGTAGTCTTTTATATCTGCAGAAAAGGTACAGAACAAGCATCTGCAGATTTCTTGCCAATGTTCCATAGTCTTGACCTCAGGTGACTACTTTTTGAAATGAGAATGAATCTCTGATTTTTCAGCATTTATTTTCCTTTTCCAAGTCTGCTGTTGAAGTGCCAGCTACTTTCTAAAATTTGAAGTAATTTCAAAAAACTATAATTTTAAAAAATATCTGAAACTTTTAGTCCAAAACTGTCCACTGTAAAAGATCAGTGAGGGAAAAGAAGCAAAGGAATCACACCAGGTGTGAGTGCAGTTCATTACCTTTTCAGTAGCTTTTAGCTCTTTAACCTTGGTCAAAACATGAATGTGGATTGTACAATTTTTCTATTTCTGAATAATGTACACTTTATGCTTTCCATGATAACATCTTCACAGTCAAATTCACTTGAAAGGGATAATAAATCAAATATTATGGAATAATACACCTATACACAGACATCCTACAGCCATCTAGGAAAACTTTGTCATGCAAGTCCAAACAAGTCAAATAAAATTTATCTCACATCCAAGCAGATGACTGTGGATTTGTTCTTCAACCAAAGAAAATAAAAAAAATTCTTTGGTTTCCTGAATCCTATTTATTTTCTCAAGTTTCATTCAGATTTATTTACATATTGCATATTACAAATTTACTTATTAATTTAGGCTTGTGCAACTTGATGAGTTAAACTTCTTTTGTGGATAAAAAGCGCAGCAGTCTAAGTGTTTCTGTTCATTGGAACTAGTATTTATTTAGGACCTGTTCAGTAGAATAAACAATAATTCTATGCTCTTCCTTAACACTGTCTGCCATGTAAGTTAGAACAGCTTTACAATTGCTCTGTTTTATTTTTACCAAGGAGAACTTAGTTGGTGTTAGGAGCTTAGGGCTTTTTACATCACAAGCATTACAGTTGTTCACTGCCGTAGTGGTTTTTCTGGGATACAGCTAATTTTCTTCACAGTAGCTTGTATGGTGCTGTGTTTTGGGTTTGTGGTGAAAATAAGTGTTAATAGCACACTGATGTTTCAGATATTGCTGAGCCATGCTTGTACAACATCAAGGCTTTTTTGGTTTCTCATTCTGCCCTGACAGTAAGGAGGCCAGGGGTGCAGCAGAAATTGGGAGGGGCTGAAGTTAAGACAGCTAACCTCAAGTGGCCAAAGGGATATCACAGGTTATATGATTTTGTGCTTAGCAAAAAAAAGCTGGAAGAAAAGGATATGACATACATTTGGTGTTATGGTATTTGTCTTTCCAACTAAGCGTTACACATGCTGGAACCTGCCTTCCCTGGAAAATGGAAAACACCTTCCTGACGAAGCAAAGTGATGAATGAATTCCTTGTTTTGCTTTGCTTGCATATACAGCTTTTCCTTTACCTATTAAACTGTCGTTATCTGAAACCACAAATTTTCCCTACTTTTGCCCTTTCAATTCAACTCTGTCCCACTGGAGGTAGTGAGCAAGCTGTATGGGACTGAGCTCCTTATCAGGGTTAACCTGCAGCATCTGCAAGCGTTCAGGCCCCTTTAAACTTAAGAAAATTTTAAACCTAGTAAGATAGAAATAGGTACTCCAAATATTGCTATCATGGTAAATACAAATCTCTGCCCTAAATAAGGTAGAGTTCTCAGGCCGCTCTGAGAACAAAGATTTGTACTTTGATGATAGCAACAACTAAGACTAGTTCAAATTAAACATAAAAAGTGAAAGATCAATGTTAATGAAAAAGCAAATGCAGTGTGTAGTAGAGACCTTACAGAAAGCAGATCCTCAATAGCCCACAGGCAGTGTTCTCTGTTGCATGCACTCATGTAAGCATGTGCAAAGAACAGGTTAAAAGTGACTGCTCATTTTCTGATATCAGATTGACCTTTACCCACCTTATGGGGTGAAATGAGATAATACAATATCCTAAATGGAAAATTCAGTATTGTAGAACAGAATCATGAAACAGAACAGGTTGGGAAGGCCCTCAAAAGACCTGAGAGTCTAATCTTTTATGAGGAACAGAGCCTGGATGACATTATCTAGCATCATCTCCAACTGCACCTTGAAAACTTCCAGTGATGTGGACTGTACCATGTCCCTGAGAACGTTTTTCCAGTGAATGATCACCTTCATCATAAAAGATTTTGTTCTCATGTTGAGATGAAACTTCTACCCATTACTCCTTGTCTTCTCCATATGTTCTATTCATGAAGAGAGAGCCTCTGTCCTCTTTGCAAACATCTTTTAAGTACTGGAATACTGTGATAAGGTCCCTCCCAAGCCTTCTTTTCTACAGGGGAACAGTTCCTTCTGTCTTTCCTCACAAGGCAGGTTCTCCAGCTCTTTGATCATTCTTGTTGCTCCCCTTTGGATCCTTTCTAGTCTCCACATCTGTCTTGAATTGAACCAGGCACAGTATCCAAGTGGGATCTCACAAATGCTGAGTGGAGTGAAATGACCATGTCTCAATCTCTGCCTCTGTGGATGTTCTACAGATCTACAGGATCTGCTTTGCCTTTGTTGCTGCAGCCGCGCACTGCTGACTTGCATTCAGCTCATTTGCCATCAGGACCCCTGGGTCCCTTTCAGAACGTCTGCTCCTTAGCCACACAGATCCAAGCCCATACTTGGCTCTTTGGTTATTTGGTTATCTCATCCCAGGTGCAGGACTTTGCACTCATCTTTGTTAAATTTCATACTGTTCTTGTTAGGCCACTATTCCAGCCTGTAGGTTTCTCTAACATCTCTCTCCTTTCTGAGGTGTTCATCTCACCACTTTGGTGTCAGCAGCAAACTTAGCGAGGGTACTTTCAATGCCATCATCCATATAATTTATAAAGATACTTAAGAGCATACTGATCCTGGGGGCCCTATCTATAACAGGCTGCCAGCTTCAGTAAAAATCATTGATCACCACTCTCAGTGCAACCTGTTAGCCAATTTCCCACTCATCTCACAGATCACACATCAAACCTGTATCTTGCCAGTTCATCCAGGAGAAGGCTGTGGGAAGCAGTATCAAACACTTTGCTGAAGTCCAGTTAACAACATCCACTCTTCTCCCCATGTGGACAGAAAGTGTTACTTTGTTGTAGAAGGTGAACAGATTAGTATGGTGTGATTTACCTTTAGTAAATCTGTACTGGCTTCCAGGAGGCTATTCTTCAATAATTCACAGCAGTCACAAGCTCTTTTTCCTTCCGTGGATACTTCCCATGGAATCCCTGAGCTCTAGACACATTGAACTTGGCAATTCCAAAATCCAGGGTGTTTGTCCTACAATTGGTCTTCACTGTGATCAACGGGACCTTAAACTCCACAATGTTATGGCCACTATATCCATTGGTTTTCATGATGCCAGATAAGTCTACCTAGTGGCATCTTCTCATGATTTGGCCTTCTCTTTTTGCGTCTTCTGAGTGTAAGAGCCAAAAGTCATAGAAGCTACACTCCAGATAACAGGTTAGGCTGCTGTCTATCACCCCTGCAGAGAAGTCTCTGCAGAAGATACGACCAAACAAAAGAATGAAACTGTAATTTCATTTCGGTGTCAAGTTAAGGTCTGTAACAACTATGATTATCATTTTTTCCTCCTGTGTCCTGACCAAAGGCAACCATACTGTTCTGCAGATACATGGAATGAAGAATTAGTTAACTTGTGTTTTCCAGAATACTTTCTTCTAATATATATACAACTGCTAAAACTGATCTGATAAGAGAAAATTTGTTGTTCGTTTTGTTGTTGTGTGGGTTATTTTCTTTTTTTTTTTTTTTTAATTTCTGCTTTAGCTTCCATCTCTTACTGGATTTATTAAAGATTTTGTTGCCAATTTGGCAAGCATTATTGGCTGATAATTCATAATCTCTCTTTTACCCTTCATGTTTTTATGATTCTGTTTTAGAATCTTCTTCATGCATCTGTTAGCTTTTTCTTAATTTCATAACTTCTGATATATTTTAGTAGCTGTGACTCTATATACTGACTGTTACGTGTACTTTTTCTATTAAGTTGAAGCTTAAAAACATGTTTGTTCACATGATTTCATTATCTTGAAAATAACTCAGTTTCATAACTTTCACAAGTACATTACATGTATCTACCTAGGCAAAATAGTTTGTTCTGAACTTAAAACCAAACTCTATTATTATTAATGAGGTCCTCAATAGTTGTACCTGGATGGGATAAGTTGGCTTACAGTTTTATCTCACTTATTCTATGTATCTAAATTCCCAATATTTGCTTTTGACTACTTATAATTCTTGCGTCCAAACCCAGGTGCCTAAAATTAGATACCTAAAACTACTCTAAATATTAAGCTTTAGGCAATCAACTATGAAAATGAGAGCTCTTCATTAATGTATTTCAGCTACATATTAGCTTTTCTTTTGTATTTTCCTTTGTCAAAATTCTGTATATGGGAAGCCTTTCTTGGATAAAACCTACTCCTACTGTTTTGCTTGCTTTCCCATAACTGCTCAACTTTTGGTCAAATCCTGGTCTCATTGGCTTGGTGGTAGTAGAGCTAATGACAACATCATGGGACCTGGATTTGGCATCTTCATTTATACAATGGCTGATCAGCTTTGTTAGAATGAAATAAGTTCTGAATAAATGAGAGGTCCAGCCAGTTCCATCTGGACAGATTTGTGTTTTGTATACCCTGTCAGAAAGAGGGTGCTTCCCAGCAATGTACGAGTCTGTTAGAAATTCCTATGAAACTTTTCCATCTGGAGCATACATAGGCCACAGTAAGGCTCAATCATGCAGTGTCTTGCATGCTGAACCCCACTAATTTCACTGAAATCAAGAGAACCATTGATGGGAGCATTTGTTAGTCTCACTGGGATGGAAGTCTCTGCTGTTACAGTTTATGCAGCCAAGGTAAGCCTTGTTTTTCCATCTAAGGAGTTGATTGATGTCAAGTTTAATTCAGAACATCCTGCTTGAGTCTGACACAGTCTGATAGAACAAGATTCCAAATTCTAGTCATGTGGAAGTCAATGGCAATAATCCTACTGCCATCAATACGATCATGATTTAACACAGACAGGGTCTTGTATACATTATGTCATCATAATGACACATAATTTTAATATTGTTCTCTGAATATTACTGTTCAGGGAACAGTGCAGAATTATCCAGAAGTAGTATCAGAACTAAGAAAGGATACTTTTTTAACTTTATGAGTATTTATAAAAGATTTCATCATGAACATCTGTGTATTTACAAAAACCCAAATAATTCAGAGAAGTCATAGCATCATTCTTTGCAGACTATTTAACAGAGGGAAAAGCAGTTCAATATGGTGTTACTAAACTGATATTTCAGGTTTTCCTTGCTTTTGTGGGAAATAAACTATTGCTAAAGAAAAAGGGATGCCATTGATTTGATTCACTTTTAAGCATCAATAAGTCATATAAATCTAAACTGGTAATCTGAGAGCCCTTGTGGGGCTCAGTGGAGGGATACTGACATCTCTGAGGGGTATTTTAGGTACTCAGGTTAGGAAGGAATGCTAATACCTATTTCTCTTCTGAAATAGCGAAATGAGATGACTGGCATTGACATAGATAATTACTTTTAGCTGTCTGAAGATATGAAAGATGAGTTCCATTCTATGAAGTTAATTAAAACACCTTACAAAATATGAGTCTGTCAAATTATTGTTTTCATATGCATTTCCTCATCATTCTGTCTTCTAAGGGCTTGTCTTCACTCACAAGAAGACAAGTAAACAAACAAGAAGTTGTATTTATTAAAGCCTCTAGGAAACTAGCATGAGTAAGATGAGAACACCCTTAACACTAGACATTCTACTTTTACTCTGAAGTAAACTTGTCCAAATCAGTTTCAGGTAGAGTAAAAGGCTGACCTTAATGTGTTTACACATCTCTAAACTTCCCATCCTTTCTGCATAAGAGAGGGCTGACAGCTTTTTTATGCTTGTGAGACTCTGTATTTTTACTCCTTTCATCACTACCCCCTGCAGTAGGAAAATTTCCTTTTGATTATACCTTTCAGAATGTCTGAATATGGGATTCAGATAGATTTCCTAGGCATTTCATCCATATCCCTCCTGTGAATATTTACCAGATTTCAGTGAATGTCTTTTCTGGGAGTGATTGAATTATGGCAGTACAGGGCGCTATCACATTGGTATATTAATCCTGTGACTACAAAACTTAGGATGAGAATCCAAACTGAAGCTCATTGCTTTTCCTTGGGCAGCCCCCTTCCATCTTTCTTCACAAAAGTCATTTGACTTCATAGTCCCCAAAGATTATTTTCTGTGATTTCATAATACAGCAGGAAGCAATGAAGTTCTATCATGCATATTTTAAAAATTCACAATTTAGTAATATATGTTCTGCTGAGGTACATAAAAAACGTATCCCCCGCTATTCTGTTAAGAAAGTTTATTTCAATATATCACATACACTAAAAGAACAATATTCCTCTGAAGCAGCACTTGAATTTTTTAAGTTCTAATACGCAATTTTATTTATGACAACCAAAATGATGAGGCTCCATCTGCTTAAATAAACATCCCTGCTATCTAAATTACTGAATAATAATCCTTGAATGGACCTAGGACCAATTATGTTTTTATTTACTGAATATCTTATTTTAAATTAGAATATGTTAAAAAATGCAGTTTATGAGGAGAATTTATATTCTTTCAACCAGATGTGCTGCCTTCTTATTGCAGCTTAGCAAAAAGTGTGAGAAGTGCCATGATTTTTACACCAAATCTTGGTCAGCTACAAAAAATTCTGAGTAATTCTCTCATTTTAGGGGAAATACTCTATGTTTACACTGGCAAATCATGGAAAGCAGTGCTGAACTATGTATTTAGCTCCCTATTTTATGAATCTCCTTAATGAAGGCAATACTGGGTTTATGTACTTGTCCACATACTTTATGATTCTCCTTAATTATTGTTACAGAACTTTTAAAAGCATTCATAGTTGTCTTTTCTATTTTATTTTTTCACTAAAATTAGGCTTGAAGTTAAATCAAGGAAAGGAGAAAGAAAGTATCATAAATTCCTGCAAAAAATGAAATACAGAAATTTGCCACCAGCACTAATTAGAGCTATGAGAACAGTTATATCACAACTATTAAAAAACCTACCAGTTTTTAAAAAAACACTGGATTTATTCTTTGCAGTGTCATAATAATAATTCTGCCACCTTCTGAAACCATTATGAGAAAAGTATTTGAGTTACTCTGTCAAAGTAGAAACAAAGACAATTTCACCGTGTCCCATAACTTGTTATGAGACTTGTGTGATTATGAACTTCTTTATCAAATCTGGATTGGAAGATCATTCAAGTCTACCTGTTATTTTGAATCAAAATTTTTAACCTTAGGATGCAGTTGACAGTAGTATTGTTGTTATTCTTTCAATCAAGGAGACAAATTGCTAAAAAGAACATTTTTACAAAATGTATCCAGATGTTGGTCCCTTTCGTACAGCAGAAGTTAAATCACTTTTATTTTATAAGAGTACTCAGGATTAAAATAAAAAAAAAAAACAAAAACAAAAAAATCCCAAAAGATTATGAATTAGTCTGTATCTACCACATAAGTCAGTAGCCAAAGTAAAAAAAAAATACTACTGTTCAAACACTTTTATAAAATGGAAAAAGTTTATTTTCATTTTCAACTTTTAAATTAAAATATAGACCATCTGCATGATGTTAAAATATAGATATATCAGGAGGTTCTTTATTTTTATTAAATATTAATATATGAATTTCCAGTGTCTCCCTGGGACCAGTGTCTTGCCCTCCTTCAACTACAGAACACCTATGCAGATTCAGAGAAAATATTGTGGTTTGTTTTATTTATGGCTCATTCTTTTCCTGCTGTATTTTGTCTGGGTCAGACGTAGGTAAATGAAGTTACTGCAACAAAACAATGTAGGCAACATTGAAAAAATAGTGTTGCAGTAAATTATTAAAAAATGAAAACTTGTCTTTCAAAAACAAGAAGAAAAGAGAGAAAATTAAACAATAAGTAGATTAAATGGGGGAGCTTAATATTGTACAACAACAGATGGAAGCTTTGCCTACAACGTGAAGGAAATAAGGTAGTAAACCAATAATACCTTTAATATGTATCTGCATTTACTTATCATGCTACATGAAGCCAGCTTTATTGCTGATGGCCTGAGGATAAACATCTCTGTTCTCAGACCCAATATTACCTTTAGCATTTATATAAGGGTTGAATTATGTGTAAAACTAGAGAGATTAGGGATTTCTGGGCATCTGCTTCTTTGGCCTTGAGTGTTTTGGGTTTTTATTATAAACTTTTATTTTTTAATATTATTTTTAAGTTTAATTAGCTTTTTGACAGTGTAAGAGAGTTGTTTTAATTCTTCTTTTGTCTCTAGAAAAAAACAAACATAGTAAGACAGAGTATAGAGGTAATAACAGTAGCTTTACAGCCTGTTTTCAGTACTTATGAAGCAGTATCCAAATATTTCTGAGATAAGGGCTGAAAAATAATATTTATGTGTGTGCATGTGTGAGTGTGTGTGCTTGTGTTTGAGAGTGAGAGGAAATTACAAGACAAATCATTACATGACACATACTATCAGAGGTAGCTTGGTTTATGTGTATTTGCCCATGTATCTGGATATTATTGTCATTGTTTTGAACATACAAAAAATTGCAGCAGAAAAACCTTTCTTGCTTTCTCAGTGTTGCTCCTATTCAAACATTTTCAAATGCAAAATTGAGGTCAACACAGTTTACTTACATGTAACTTGAAACCCAACATTCCCTAGAACATGAAATCATTTGTGGATGAAGACTTCAAATCATACTTCATTCACTGTACCTGTAAAGCTGACAGGTCACACAGAGAAGCACAATAGGGAAAGAAAGAAACATCAAGAACAAAACCCTTTAGTGTTTTTCAGAGCAACCCTCTGCAATCACTCAGTATTCAGAAATATGGTTTTCAGATCATAAAAAAAGAAGTTGGTGACTTAAAAAATATGATATTTAAGAAATGCTGAATGCTGACAACTTTGATTTACCTTTGTCTTCCTACTTGTGAGTGAGATTTTTTTTTTTCTCCTGAAAACTTAGCAACTGTAATCTTGATAGAGGAGACCAAAAGTATTTGTGGGGAGAGAAGAGCAGCACAGCTGCTATGGGGGAAAAAAGAGTGTGATAAGAATTCTAATGAGAACAAGAAACCTAACTAGGCACACGGAAAAGAAATAGTTTGGTAAGTGGGGGAGAGGAGCTGCTGCAAAGATGTTTTGGAAATGTTTTTGGAAATGACAATTAATGGAGAGGAAAACAGAATGTTTACCCATTAGATATATTCCAAACCTTCTTTTTCTATGCTTACTTTCCCATGATGCCAATATTGCCAACACTGAGGAAACTATTGCAGGTTACTTTATTTTAGGGGTGGTGGAGATTCTTAGAACAATTCTTGAGAATGACTGTTCTCACTCAGTAGGTAAGCAAAGCTACTGCTGAAAAAAACTAGCAGATTAATTTACCAGTTTTCTTATTTTTATAGGAGATCACTAAGTGGGAAAAAGACAGTGAGTCTTAAAATTCTTTCCTTGTTTGCTTCTTGTCCTGAAAAATGTGAACCATAGAAAGAGCAGAGATGGAGGAATAGGGAGTCAGATTTATTAAAAAACTTCACTATGAAGACGTAAAGGTTTGATGACAGAAAGGATGGGAATTCTGAAAACAATAGGTCTGTAGATTGCAACAGAATAAACTGATAGAAAGAATATGGGCTAAAGGAAAATATAAACATTCTTTTTCTTCCAAAGGGCTAAAATTCTATTTCCTAATATCAGTTTGGAAGGTGGACAAGTCTATTTTTCTCATGAACATACATGTGCCCAGACTATTTAAATTAAAATGAGATATTAGAGAGATAGAATATCTCAATAGGAATTATTTAGGCAAGGAAGCTCACCATCTGTCATGTATTTGGAGATTCATACTACTCTTTTCTCCTCTTTCTTCCCTACTCCTCAACAAAATCACCAATACAAACTAATCTTCATCTTTCAAACCTGTTGAGACTTCCAGGAAAAACCTTGTAAGGGATTTCTAGTCTCAGTAATATTCTTTCCACTAGGACTAAGTCTCCCCAGTGTTTTCAAATCTGACATTTAGAGCTACGTGCAAATTATTTGTGACTGAGCAAATTAGCTAATTAAATAATTGGCTTAGGGCTTCATGAAATTTGGCTGCTATGGAAATGAGGCTGTCTGCTAACTTACAAGCTTCATCTAAGCATTGAAAGTACTTCATGTTTTTACGCCAGCTGAAATTGTGGTTGTAGAAGATTTTTTTTTTTTTTAAAATGGTTGTTTATAGGGTTGTTCTTGCATAGTTTCCAAATCTATATGTAGTGGGATTAGTACTTCTTTTAGAGAAGCTCTGTACCCAGATAAGACTGCAGTCTACTCTCCTCAGGGTGAACTTCCAAACCGTTGGAGCAGAGAATTTCCCCCAAAACTGCCCCATTTTCTCCCACATTCCATGCCATTCATGACTATCCATCTTTGGGGCAGATCTCTGAATGACCTTCCTGGAAATCTCTTTCTTAACTCTAAACATGGTGTGGACCATGCTGAAGAGACCTGGCAGGCTTAGCAACAAAATCATGCTTTCCTTAACATTCAAAGGGAATTCAAAATTCTCAAAAGTTGTTTTAACAGGCCTGAAGGAGGAGAAAGAGTGAAAGGCTGGGGAAAATCATTCTCCCAGGTTCCCCTCTGGGTGAACCGCAGATTGGTGTTAATGAATTTCAAGAAGTAGCACCCAAAGCCAGGGCAGGAGAGCAACGCTGAATACACATATCAAATGACCCTCACTGCCTTTGATGTTATCATGACATAAACTGGTATCACTCAGTACAACAACCTCTCCCTGCTCTGAAAAAGATCCCCACTAGAAGCACATAACAGGAATATATACAGTGTTGCATACCACACCCACATGAACACACCAAGAAACATTGTAACCAGTGGCTTCATACCTAATCCAGCCAATGCTTACACCAAATTTGTCTTCAAGGTGCTCAGAGCAGATCTGTTGTTATCTCGACTTTTCCTGTCCCCCACCAGGGGCCAATTCAGGCTGTCATGGTTGAAGAACGGTATTCCTCAATTTAGAGCTCCCACTGGAACTGTGCCAGCACTCAATTCCCCTCCTTCTCCAGTTGGAAGCACAAAAGGCAAAGATGGAAACAATTTACTGGAAGCAGCAATGAGATAAGAAAATGAATAGTAACAGCAACAATACTATAAATAGAACTGTACAAAGAGAGGGTGATTTACATGCAAAATGCTCACCAGACCCAGAACAATGAAAACAATGGTGGACAGACTGTCCCTTGGCCATACTTTTTCCCTGACTGTAAAGGAACACCCTTTCTTCTCAGAAGTGAGTGAGAGTGCTTTTTCCCACACCTGACAATGATGTAAGATGGCATCAAACAACAAAATGCCTTGGCTACATGTTCCATCTCCTCACCTTCCCTCCCACCCCCCTCCACCCCCCCAATCTGGGCTGGAACCAGGGCTGTGACCAAAGAAAGACTAGGGAAAATGTGGGCCCATTACTGAATGAGATGGGTGACCTGGTTACACAAGAAAAAGGCTGAGGTATTGAATGTTTTCTTTGCCCCTGCCAGGCTGGCTTTCAGTAGTCTCAGGTCCAAGAGACCGAGGGAAAGGTTGGAATCTGGAAGATGTGCCATTTTTGTAGATGAAATAGATCCAGATGAGGAAACACATAAACCAATTGGAAATACATAAATCCATGGGCCCTGATAGTATACCCCCACAAGTGTTAAGGGATCTGACAGACATCATTGTGATATCACTTTTGATAATCTTTGATGGATCATGTAAATTGGGAGAAGTTCCCAACAACTGAAGGAAAGCAAACATCACTCATGTCTTCTAGACGGAAAAGAGGGATGTGACCTAAGGAATTGAGGACTGGTTACCTTGATCCAAGATAAGGTGATGGAGCAGCTAATCCTGGAAACCATTTCCAGGCACATGAACAACAAGAAAAAGATCAGGATTAGTCAACCTGGCTTTACCAAAGTAAAGTCATGCTTGACCAACTTGATAAATTTATATGATGACATGAATGTCCTGGTAGACAAGGAAACAGAAGTGGATATTGCCTGGACTTCAAGAAGGCCTTTGGCACTGTATTCCCTAGATTCTCACAGAGACGCTGCTGATGTATGGGCTGGATGAGCAAATGGTGATGTAGACTGATATGTAGCTGAATGGCAGGGCCCAGACTGTGCTGACCAGCAGCCTAAACTCTAGTTCGAGGCCAGTAACTAGCAGTGTGCCCCAGAGGTCAATAATGGGACCTGTCCCATTAAACACCTTCATTAATTATCTGGGTGATGGTACAGACTGCACCTCCAGCAAGGTACAAGCTCAACCATTCTGATTCTCTGATCTCTATATTCTCTGTAATTTTAATAAAATTTTGTCTGTTCTGAGTTTTTTTGTATCTGTCAGATTCTGCACAAATAAATGATTATATATTTTTTACTTGAAATTGTTTCAGTTGTATTTTGGGTTTTGCTAGTTAAGTAACTGCAATATCTAGGGCTTGAACAATTTTTTTTTTCTAATAATCAGCCACGAATCTATGGATACCATATTGTAAAAGTAATCATATTGGTAAGTTTTTTATTTCCTCACATATTTTGACTGAAGATTCAAATCTTTCTCTGCTTCTTCCACTGCTGAACTTAATAGTGGGAATGGAGGAGTATGCATAGTTTGAATGAGATGGAGCCCTATTCAGTACTCCATGAATTACAGAGGCAGCTGAATCTTTGATTTTTTTGAACAGGTGGCGAGATTAAAGATTTACATATGGGTGTAAAATATAGAAACTTTGATGAGTAAATAAATTTTCTTGACTGCGTAAGAACAATTTCTAGAAAAAGGATAGCAGTCTCTCTTCTTCTTGTGGATATACCTGTAGTCCAATAAATATGACTTGTGCAGTTACTAGTAAAAGGCCACAGGAGCTGTATTGATCTGACACTGCAGGGTCTCAGCTTCTCTTGGCCTAAGCTGGTTTTAGCTGTTATAAAAATTATCTAATGGTCAAGTGGTAACTTGACAATTGGCTAACACTTTTTAGCTTACCTTTATAAATGCATACATGTCATAGAGATCTAAAAAACCCAGGCAGTTGCTTTACAACAAGCAATGACCCTTTATTTTAGTCCCTTATGATTAACTGAGGCCATTAATTGACTGAGGTGGAAAACCAACTATATTACTCTCTCCATATATGTATATAAAAATATATTTCAAATTCTAAAGGCTAATTATTTAACTTCATTGTGTGTGAAAGTACAAGAATTTTTTTTGAGTACAGCACTAGTATTTATCTTAATAACTTATTCTGAAATTTTTAAACATCATCTTTGAGGTAATGAAAAATATACCAGCAATAAGAAAATACATAAAAATAACCCCAAGCAGATCTCAAGACTGAGAAAGAAGGTTCCCAGCTATAAGTGTTAATGCATTCTGGACACTGTGTTGGTGACCTCTCATAATGCTCCTTTATATTTCATAGGCAAAATCTAACACCGTTGATGCAGAGTAATACTGGGAAGGGTTCCAGAGAAGGCAGGCAGGTAGCAGCAGTTTCACATATAGCACTTTTATGTGACCATTTTTGAAGAAGTGACTAGATAATTTGGTCTAGAATTAGTAGTATCCATTGCAATTGTAAAAATCACTACCATTTGTATTTTGCTTGCAAGGTTAATACCTCATTTATACTAACAGTAAATCATTGAGTATACAGACATGGTGCTTTGCCTTTTACTCATAACAAGGATTTGAGGAAGAATATCTGATTTCTGTTTAGTTTTAATTTTATGATAAATAAAACTATGTTTTTACTTTTAGTTAAATGCTTATGCTTTCCTATTGACCTTTCAAATGGTAGTTACTCATTTGCTCAAGTATAAAGCATTGTGGTCTAGCCACATGAACACAGACTAGATTTTCATTATTACAATTTATTTTTTATTTAAAGAAGACTAGTTACTTCATTGCTTCAAACATTTTCAAGCTGTAATTTAATATATGAAAAGTAGCTGTTTCCCATCTAAATTGTTTACTTGAAAACTTTACCTATCTTCTTCAGGGTACAGCAAGATAATAGAATTCCCTCCCTTTGGGGAATAAGCAGTCTAATACTGTTATAAGTTGCAAAATGAGTTTAGAACAACTATTTCTCACTAAGCACATTTATATTTATTGATTTATCATGCATGTAGTTTAATGTGACAAGTGACTTAAGATTTGTCAGATTGCATTGCAGCGCTGGCTGGAATATAATCTTCTGATTTCAAGAATCTCTTCACTGATGCTTGAGGATTATGACACTGGCATTGCGAGAAGGAGAGAATGCAATTTAGTAGGTCTAAAATAACTGTTTGTGTTCCCTGTGTGCTCAATATTCATAGAAATCTTGGAGGACCTGTAGAGAGAGATACAGTTTATCTCAATTATTTGCCTCCCTGTTTATGTTGATCACCTAAAGATCTTCTTTGCTTCTAACTGGTAGATTAGTTAACACATGCTAGTGACAAATACTTTATTATTTCTGAGAGGTAGATATTCCGTTTCTCTCTTATTGATATTTTTTGGGTCTTTTACATTGCAGTGTAGGGACCCAGGACACTATCTGCTCAATATGTTTAAATCCTCATTTTAGCCAACGTACACAAAGCTGTATTTCTACCCAACAATTTTGATAATATTTATGTATTGTATATATATGTAATATGTCTGCAAGTTTACATAATTTACTTATTTTTGATGTATATTTATTGATTTATTTATTTGTTTCGTGAGTGCTGTGTTTTGTTGGGTTTTTTTGTATTTGGTTGTTGTTTATTCTTTATCCTAGATTTAGCCTCTATTCATTACAGAGGAAGGCCATTTATGCTAAACACTGACCAGAGAAAGGAGATAAACCACAATTACAGTTTTAAAGGATTTTTAAGACTTGATGACTGAATGAACATATGCTTTGTTCTTCTCTCTTCTATCTGCCCAAGCAAGTACCAACATTTTTACTACTCATTAAAATCTATAAATCGATTTAGCAGTCCAAAATCTTGAATAAAAATGTGTCATCCTACTCTGAAAGTGAAGGGAACACTCAGGTATGTGGAGGTTTGTGGTCAGAAAGGAACAACAAGAGTCAGAGGGTTTGCAAAAGCTTACAGAGTTTTCATTTGGCATGGAAATTGGTATGGGTTAGTCCTTTATCTTCTAGTATAAGCACACAGTGGTGGATTTTTAATTAAGGGCAGAGTGAAAGGAAAAGAGAAGGAAATTAGAGAGAGAGAGAGAGAGAAAGAGAGGAATAAAGGAAGAAAGATCATCTGCCCTGGCTTCTGCATTGATCCAGCTGATAGGGTGCTCAAAGTCCTGGAGCATGTGCTTGAGTTTCGTGAAGGTACTTTTTTTAAGATAAGTTTACCCTGCCCTGGAGGTAAGTTACTTGCTTTCTATGCAAATTAGTTTTCATGCAGAGTTCATAGTTCTAGATCTGCCTGGAAAGTGGTCGGAGGTCTTCGGGGGTCTTTGGTGGTCTTGATCTCCCTCCACTGGGTCGGGCTTTGGTCAATAGTCCATGGTTGCTTCTTGACTGTACTGTGTTGTGCTTATCTCCAGGAGGCAGAACAAGGACATTTGTACCAGGGAAGTGATACCCTACTTCTGTATGACTCCCTTTTCCAGCCACATCCTGTTCTTTCTCACAGTGTGCTGTTACCAGCAATTCTTGGTTGGCTCCACAGCTATCAGGCTATCAGGTGTTTGAGAAATACACATTAGGCCATTATCTTCTGGGCTTCTACAAAAAGCAAAAATCTTTTTATCATCACCAAATTTCAGTTCTAAAATCTACATTTAGAATTTGTCAAGCCTTCTGGTACAGGGGTGGAAATTTTTCTATATTATGCCATATATGGTATTGGGAATTCCAGTTAAAGCTATCTTATTCTGAAGTACAACCAAGAAGCAGGAGATTTTCTTTCTGGACATAATGACCATTCGTTAATGAGTCACCCACAGAAGGGAATGTAAAGGGAATCCACAAGATGTCTCTCTTATTTTCCAGGACAAATTGTATATTTGGAAAGGTTTGATTCTCCCATTCCTTTCATGAGTTTAACACTTGTATGTTCTCTATACAAAATATCAAACATGGGCACATACCTGAAAAACTAGACCCAGAAGCAAGCTTTTACTTTTCTAGGCTTTCCTTGGAAAAGAAATAAAGGCAGAAAATGCTCTGGATGTGAGGGGGGTGGGGTGGTGAGAGGGCGAGTGGAGAGAGCAAGAAGCAACAGAAGAAACAATAGTGTTAGAGAAGGAGTAGCAGGTGGAGGTGCTCCACAGAGGAAGAGATAATCCTGCAGCCCATGGAAAACCTATGCTGTAGCAGATTTTCCTGACAGACACATGCTGAAAGAGAGGAAAACTCTGTGGAGAAAAAAGTGGCAGGCATAAACTGATATGGACTGACTGTAACTCCCATTCCCCATCCCTCTGCGCTATTCGGGAAGGAAGAGGTAGAGGAGACAGGACTGAAGGACAAAAGAGCCTGGCAAAATGGGAAGAATGGTGATCTTTTGATGTTTGCCTTACTGTTTCCTAATATCTCAAAATATTTGTTCTGTTTGGCAGTAAATTTGATTAACTTTGTCCAAGTCAAGGAGGTTTTTTCCCAAGATAACAATTGGTAAACAATCTCCCTTCATCTTGACCCGTGAGCTTTCTCATTCCTTTTCATATATTCTCACCTTGTCCTGTATGGGAGGTGAGACAGTGAGTGAGTGTCTGGGTGGAATTTTGGCTGCCAAGGGCAACCCAGCACAAAAATATTAGGATATTTGTTATCAGAGTAACCTTTTAGGTTCTCCTTGCGTATAGGATGACTAAGAAGACAAAGAAAGTTGGAGACATTTATGGGAAAATTCATATGCCTTTTGTGAATAATACATGGAAAAAGAATCAGTCAAAGATATAACAGAGAACAAGGTTTACTTTTCCTGGTAAGAGTAAGAATTTTGATTTAAATATGTAGTGCAGGAAGACTGAATTACCCAGTTTGGATTAAGGCTGTGTAAGTAACGTATAAAATCTTCTTTAATTGTGATTTGTTCCATTTTTACCCTCACCTTCAGTATTATTCCATATGTGAATAAATTTTAGGAGAGCAGGGAGAAATGGAAACTCCATTAAGTGTCTTCACAGAGAATAGGACTGATGGTGGTTTTAATTAGTTTGCTAACATTACTGGAGCCATTACCTCATAATAAAAAGTGCTGAATTGTCACCTTTTCCCAACCTTTCTTACCACTTATCATCAAAAAGCAAAACATAACGGGCAACAGCTGTTTCTGCTATTGCATGGATTTAGCTACACTCCCTAAGTGAACAGTTTAGTTTTCCAATATTCATTTCTCCTTAAGTCCATGATTACAAATCCAAAGTTAATCTGCCAAACATTGGTATCTATTTTTAAAATAGATGAAGGGAGGCTTTTAATTTTCATTATGATAATTTACTTTTCTTGTTTGGCCTTTCTTTTTCTTTCTTTTGTTTCATTTTGAGATTCCACTCCCACATCTTTGCTGTTTTTAATTTTCAGCCCTATTATAATTCTTTCAGCTATTTCTTTTTCAAGTCTTTCAAGTTAGAAAGCTACAATTTTGTGTTTGCTGGCTTTGCATCTTTATATGTCTACTTTCAGTTTGTTTGAATTCTTTTTTTTTTTTGCTCTTTTTTGTTTGTTTTTTTGTTTCTTTCTCTTGATTTCTGAGACAGTGTCAGTACCCAGCTGAAATTAACAAAGCCTAGAGAACATGTACAAAAGGAAACTTTTACAGTAGAAAACTTTACAGAAGGAAAGATGATTATATAAGCAATAAGAAATGAATATAATATTGAAATGTTTTCAGTATAAAGAGATAGAATGTATTACTGAGTTTGAGTTTTATGAGGGAAAATATTTTTTGCTCAGGAATTATTTGGTTTTTGATTCAGGATGAATTTTGCAGGAAAATTTTTCTTATTTAAACTATGGCTGAAATTAGCCTTCCGAAGCTCACTATAACTATTCATTTTTCTGTAATATGTAAGTACCTAAACAAAATAACCTCAGTTTTCCATCTTGATCTAGCAGCCTGTTTTTCAAATCTCCCTGGGACCAACTGGCAGTTTGGGTTATGTTCTCTCTCTTACTGAAAAAAAGATGTTGGCTTTTGACCATTTTTTGGCATAAGTCATAAGTCAAAATTATGAATCAGATGCACTAAAAGTCTTTATCTTTTAAAGATGATTTAATATTCCCATTGCACCAGAGGAGTTAACTCCTGAGTACACTATATAGAGACACTACATTGCGTATCCTGCAGTAATGGTTCAGAGAATGGTGCAGCTGCCTTCTCTCTTTCAGCCCACATGGTTTCCTTTTCCCGGAAACAGAATGCAGAATGTGATCTGGCTGCATCTTAAATCCATGTCAAGAGCCTTGCCATATACCCAAACTAGATAGCTAGTCATCTATTTTACAGAACAGTTTTTGGCTCTGGATTGAGTTCCTAAAACAGAGACAGCTCAAATCAGTCCTCAATCCTGATTGTTATATTTCAACCAGGTATCTCAGTAAATCTCATTGGAACTTAAAATTTCCAATACACTACAAATCCAACCAATTCTACAACACTTAAAACAAGATACAATCCCTGCAAGCCACACTAAGCATCAAGAAAGGAGCAGAGAAAGAGAAGCAGAGAGATCAAGAGAAGAGAAGGAGAAAGAGGGAAAGAGAGATTATATAGCTAAGGAAAGACAATAGATACTTTACACTATTTCTTGAATATAATCAAGGTTATTTCAATTTATTTTTTCCATACTCTGGTCTCTTTTCAAAGACATAAACATTGTTGTCACAAAAATGATTGCAAATTTTGAGGGAAAAGTGTTTTTAAAATCCAGACCTATTTGAGGTGTTTTCTTTAACTTCTCCATAAATCAGACAGGTTTCTAGTAAAAAACTATATGAAATGTAGTTATTTCTAGTCCTCCAGGGCATTACTGGAAAAGTAGTAATAATGAAGATTTTTAGAACTTTTGGAAGTGGTTGTTTGAATTAGCTGTTTTTCAAAGATCACTGTGACTATCAGAGTTAGTTTTACATGGGGTTTTTCATTGTATTCAACACTGAGTTCTATGTAAACTAAAACGCAGCTCCATGACTAAAGACTTTTTTAGTCCCATTTGAATGACAAAGTTGTATCACTTGTAGGCAGCCTAAAAAAGACTTACATTATTAATAAAGTGATACACAAGTTAGATGCTTTTTATTCTTACATCAGTGATGAGCTCCTTCACTAATATTTATATTGTCTCTCTGACTGCTGGAGCTTGCATCCTGGCTTGTCACATACAGTGGAATGAAGGACTGTTAAAACACAGACCTACAGCCATGGTGCCGAGGACTGCTTTTCACAGTTGTTAGACACCAGATCAGTTATTTTTGGGTCAGAACAACCTTGTGGGGAGTGTGTGTGTTTGTGTGGAGGGGGAAGGGGTGGTTCAAACCTCATGGAGGTGGGGTGGCACTGTATTCCTCATGGCAGGTCCCTGGAATCCACATAGGGAAGCCTCTGAGTAGCTGTCAGTCACAAACAGCCCGGGAAAACTGTAAAACACCACACCTCCTGGAGCCCTTAACCCAGCCCAGATTGGCAGGAACAGTGAGGGCACTGCTCCTCACCCTGGCCTGGAATCCCAGAGTGGCTGGTGGGTCAGAGACCCCACCTGGAGGGTTGGCCATAGGGACCAGAGTAGATAAAACCCAGGGCATCTGTTTGCCCCATGTCACAGCCCTGTCACTTGGACTTTGAGAGCTCGTCTTCTACAAGGCTTTGGTGGTAGCTATATAATCTGTCTCTCCCTCTTTCCCCTTCTCTCCTCTTCATCCCTCTGCTTCTCTTTCTCTGCTCCTTTCTTGATGCTTAGTATGGCTTGCAGGGATTGTATCTTGTTTTAAGTATTGTAGAATTGGTTGGATTTTGCCCTAAGTGTTGCTGGTGTATTGGAACTTTTTAAGTATTGTTGGTTTACTGGATTTTGACTTAAGTGTTGTGGATTAATAGTACATGCCGAGTCAGTATTGTGGTGGAACCTTTTTTCATTTGTGTCGTGTCCTTTTGAACTTTAGCCAATGCCCCTTATTTTCTCCCCTAAATTAATGAAGAAATTCCTTGAGAACAAGCTAGTGGCTTATTGTCCTGATGCTATCTGGAGTTATTAAAGAACCCTATATCTATATATTAAAATAAAATTCCTAGCCAAGCCCATGAGCTGGCAGCTTTCAGGGCTGGAGTTTTACAACAGTGCTACAGGGTAACCTCTTTTATACATATAGGGCTTAAACCAGTAGAAATAAAATCAAAAAAGACATTTCCCTTCCAAAGAGAAGAGTCAGGCAAGTAATCATTGTAGACCACTCATACTAACTAGAATGCCACAAGTCATAATGAGATAAGAATTTTTTTGGTTAGCTCTACAGTTGGTATAGGAGTATGACAGTGAGTTTCTAATTTTTGATCCTGTGAACTTGCATCTTTCTGGAGCATATACGAGAACTGAGAAAGGATTTCATTCTATTCCCATGAAGTCAGTAGGAATCTTAGTAACTTCAGTGACATCCTGGAAAAGGCCACACCCAATTTAGTTTTAAGGAACAGGAGATGAGCCCTTCTATTTAGTTATTTCCTATTGCTCATTGATTGTTTCGTTTGGTTTTTTTTTTGATAGTTATTTTTTGAACTATTTTGTTCCCTGACACTAAATTACTGATATTTTCTTTGGTAATTCTGGAATAAAATGTAGAAACATCTTCATGGTTAAACGCTTCTACTGATTTTTTTATTTTTTAAATATATTGCATTACAATGTTTATTTTTTCATAGAACATGCTTAGACCTCTAAGGAAAACCATCATCAACCAGATTGCCTCATTTAATCTGGGGGATTAATCCATTCTTTGTGTGGCTACTTGGATTTTTCAGGTGAAAAATATTCTAGCTTTCATCATGGTTGATGTGCCACTAATACTTGGAAAACTTTTATCATGAATCTTCAAGGAGAGACAAAAAATAAGTATTACTTGTTGTATTTTTCTTCTCATATGTTAATTTTGTTTTTCATTTTACAGCTAACCTCTCCAAAGGTGGGTTAATACAATGGTATTTAAATATGGCAAAGAATTACAAGGTAAAGAAATGTAATTGTCCTATTTTCTTACTGCAGAATAGAAAAGATGAAACTGCTCACACTACAGTTGAAATTTAAAACAACTTACTTTTTAGAATTCTTTCATCAGTTTGGAGCAGAAATATGGAGATTTGAAAACAGGTAATTTTGAAAACTATCCTGTGTTTACTGCATAAAATAAAAAAAGATCTTTTGGCAATGAAAGTCTGTGATTTTCTAAGTAACTGTAATTTTTTTTTTTTTCATAAGTTCACATCCCTTAACCTCCTTTACTGAAGGGAAAATATGCTGTTTGTCTCCACAAACACAATACTTATAACCTTGACTTGTTCAAAAAGAAAAAGAAGATGCTTCTTTTCAGTTTGATGTTTTAAGTTGGCTTTCTTTTGTTTTTTGGTTCCTTTTTTTTTCAAAGAGGTTTCTGAACTATAAAGCACAGTTGAGCAATGAGAATTCAAATTCATCCATACAATGCATATATCAGTTGTATGAATGAAAGAGTGACATTGTTTTTTCAGTTCAAGAACACACAGCCATTTTCCTGAAATATTTTTTTAGTTTCCCCATTTCTGCTGATGTGGGGCTTTTTCTGTTTATACTTCAGCATATAGGAACTGGAACACATTCTGACACAGGGTCATCCACAGACGATGTGCGTGTTCCAGTCAGATTTGCTTAAAAATTTCTGATCTGAAGCTTAGGGTGTGGAAAGAAAATGGAAGACACTGAAAGAAAAAAATAATAAAATCTTCACTTATAATAGAAACAAAAGAAAAAAAACAGTCAAAAAAATGTGAAAAGAAAGTGGTAAGAATTTTTTTTCTTTAGATGCATTTATAAATTTATTTCTCAGCAAGCACAAAGGATAATTTTTGGAAAAGGCTGCAAGAATCAAATCTTGATCATGGACAGAGGAATGTCTGTATCAATTTATTAGGGTAATTATATTTCATAAAGGCTCTTGGCTTGAACTCTTTGTACGTTGACACTTAATTATCCAAGTCTCCAGCTCATGGGAACTCTAAAATGGCTCATGGAATTGGCTAGATGATCATAGCAGAATACTATACACAACATCTCTTAAAACCTAAATATTTATTTTTACAAGCATGGATGCTTTTCATTTTGCTGCACAGCAGTTGGTAGATGAAACCTGGTGACAGTAGTCAAACTGGTGAGGTCCTTTCTGACACACACTATGTAAAAAAAACAGTGAAAAAAACTGGACCAAGGGACCCATACCAATAAAACTGTTAACTTTCCAGACGAGAAACCATACCTATGCCTGCAAACAATGAATAATAGAATTCAATCTCTTCAGAGAACTGTCAATCGGAAGAGATAAGGACAAGAAGAACTGAGTGGGACTAAAGCTCTGAAATATTCAAACAGAAGATGAAGGCATGGAAAGATTTTTTTCTCACTTTGAAATTCAGTTGTTGTTTTGGATTTGTTTGTTGGACTTTTGTTTTGGTGTGTTTTTTGGGGTTTGTTTGTTTGTTTGTTTGAGTTTTTCTTTAATTCAAATGACGAAGCAGCTCAGAATTAGATACTCACGTTTCTGATTTAGAATTCTAGAATTTAGCTGTATTCTGAAGAAAAAATTAGTGGTGGGACATATGATGCCACTGTAACAAGAGATATCTGTTTCTCAGAACAAACTAATATTGAATAAAGCATAGAGCTAGCAAGGGCATCTAAACCAAGAAGGTAAAAAGAACAACATAAGACCATTAATGAAGACAAACACAAAGAGTGATAACATGAAATTCAGGGTCAAAAAGTAGTAAACATAAGAAAGTAAAAATTTGATTCAAAGTTTACATTGAATTAAGAAAAAAAATAAAAATGTAAAAAATAATACAGGTAATTTTCCTTTTGAACAGTGAATAATAAAGCTACTCTGCATTCAAATACTACAAGGTCAACACACTGACCAATGATATTAACTCAGTGTGACACTGACTTGACTATATCTGTTTTTCAGTCCTGTGTGCCCCATCCATTCTCTACGTATTAGATGGAATCCCACCCATTCCTGCATAGCCATCACTATTTGTTTAGTTTCTCTTTTCCTACTCTGTGTCCCTGCAGTCAATGGTACCATGATTTTCTTATATTCCTCACATTTCAGAGCACTATTCTTTCCTCAGCCTATATTGTTTGCAAATGTTTCAGGAGCAGTGTCTAAAGCAGTTTTCCTAGCTTCCTTCTGTGCTGATGCAAATGTGTGAATTGGATAGATCAAACGATTTTGGTATAAAATTACTGGTGTAGCCTGTCCCTCAGTGGATAGCTCTACTCTCTTCTGGAAATGCATCTTTAAGTTATTTATAAGGAAAATATTACCTTTTGAGAATATCTTATCCTCTACTAGATTTTCTTGAACTTATTAAGAGTAGGCAAGCAGACAGAAAAAAAAGAAAGGCAATATTTGCATATAAACCTTTGAAGAAAATAATCTGAAAAACAGAAGTACATTTCAGGACTGAGAAACTTCCAGGGACAAGGGCAGGTGCAGTATGACTTCAGCAGATTTAAACCACTTAACTACAGAACATTTCCCACCATTCAACAACAATATTTGCAGCTATACTTTCAGAGAAATAGTCAGTTTTATTGTAAATAAATTTTGGATTCAATTTTATTATAGCCCCAGCTGTGGTGCTGAGCAACCTTATTAGGTTGGAGGAAGATGAATAAACATTAATGATGTACAAGAAAACCCTTGAGAGGGCAATATAAGGAAATGTATGTAACAGGTAAAAAAGAAGAAATATTATTGCATCAAATCTATAGCAGTCAACATACAAAATATCATGCCATACTTAATAGAAAAAAACACGAATGATGAGCAGAAGTCAACAAGCTGAGATATAGTAAAGCCACTTACAGAGGTGATCAGAAATGTATTAAACCACCAAATAAACCCACCATCATACAATGTTACAGCAGAATATCTTGTATTTCAGTACAATGTCATATCTTAAAATTGTCTTACCTTGAGAAAAGGAGTAAAGGACGTGGTTCATAAGGAATTTTGTGTACCGTTAGTAACAAGCAGAGCAAAGGGAAGGGAAGAAAAAACCTCCAAATTTGAAATCCCCATTTCAATGATGATAAATGAAAAAAGATAAGGAGGATTCAGCAATATGCAAAAATACAGAAGCTTAAATACAGGTAGAAGTAAAAGACACCTTTTTTTTTTTAATTTTAATCAGACTGAATGAAATTCTATAATTATCTTTGTTTTGTTAAATATCTTGTCTTGTTCTAAATAACAGTTTTCCTTGTATTGATAGCTAAAAGGTTTCTTTATTGGAAAAAAATCACATATCCTGTAGTTTCTATTACTTATTTGAACAAAGGAAGATTGTAATGTAACTCGAAGGCTCTTCCCATAATATTTCATTTCAGAGTACTTCAGTAAAGCAGACAAAAGGAGGAATAAAAGGAAAATGAATGACATGAGTACACAAATGCATAAGATTTATTTTTATCATGCTGTAAAAATAAGTGTAGCAATTAGAGATACTTTGGTCTTAAGGTAATTTCCCTGATCTTTTACTGGCCATTACTACATCGCTTTTCATTAGCATCTTTTCATTAGATTTAGGAATAGTTCTGAAGACTTTTCAAAACTAACAACAGGTAACCTGAAAGACTTCAGTAATATTTATTCATAGGCCTGTATAAAATTTTCAGTCCATGTTGACTCGTTATAAAAAAGAAATTGTAAAGATTAATTTATTTGGTTCGTTACAGCCCTCAAAAATGCACAGTATTTTTCACACTTAATTCAGTGAGAAAAGCAGGTGGGTATCTGAAAACAAATTTTGGCTGCTGTGCCTACAAATTCTTGAAGGAATTGATCTGGCATAAAAAACTGATCTTAAACTATAAAATAGCTCAATTATGTTATTGAATTGCTGCCCTACTTTAAATGCAACTCTGATTTTTAAATGAGGCTCTTCCTTCATACACTTTTGGTCCTCTATTCTTTTGTGGGAAAAAAAATTATCTATTCTTAGGTTGACAACTAAACTAAGTTATCATAAGTGATTATGTGTTAGAAACCACTGGAATAGAGATATGTTGTTCTGTATTATCAACTAAGTTTTCCTAAAATACAGGAAGTCAATGTATTTCTTGTTTAAAAAGTAAATCATAGCAACATAGAATCATTTGGGTTGGAACGAACCTTTAAGATCAAGTCCAACCATAAACTTAACATTGCCAAGTCAACACCTAAACCATTTTCCTAAGTGCCTCATCTACACATCTTTTAAATACTTTCAGGAACAGTGATTCAACCATTTCCCTGGGCAGCCTGTTCCAATACTTAACAACCCTTACAGTAAAGAAATTGTTCCTAATATCCAATCTAAAACTCCCCTGGTACAATTTGAGACCATATCCTCTTGTCCTAGTGGTTCTTATTTGGGAGAAGAGACCAATCCCCACCCTGCTACAACCGTCTTTCAGGTACTTGTAGAGATGATAAGGTCTCCCCTGAGCCTCCTTTTCTCCAGGCTAAACAGCCACAGCTCCCTCAGCAACTCCTCATAAGACTTGTGCTCCAAACCCTTCATCAGCCTCATTGCCCTTCTATGAACTAACTCCAGCACCTCATTGTCCTTGTAGTGAGGGGCTCAGAACTGGACACAGGACTGGAGGTTTGGCCTTACCACTGCTGAGTACAGGGGGACAATCACCGCCCTGGTCTTGCTGGCCACACTGTTTCTGTGACAGTCCAGGATGACATTGCCCTTCTTGGCCACCTGGTCACACTGCTGGCTCATGTTTAGCTGACTGTCGATTGGCACCCTCAGATCCTTTCCCACTGAGCTGCTTTCCAGTCACTCTGGCTGTAGCACTACGTTGGGGTTGTTGTGACCCAAGTACAGGACCTGGCACTTGGCCTTGTTGAACCTCATGCAACTGGCCTCAGTCCGTTGATCCAGCCTGTTCAGATCCCTATGAAGATCCTTCCTATGCTCCGGCAGGTCAACACTCCTGCCCAACTTGGTGTCATCTTCAACCTCAACTGAGGGTGCTTTGCCCTTCAGGACTGCCTCCATCATGTTTCCACGATGGCAACTATGTCATAGTTTTCTTGCTGCACAATGGCTTTTTAATGTACTGAACACAATGCAAGAGCAGCAACTCTCTTTAAATCTTAGTACTTCTGTCGATGTTTTCTAATAAAGAGGTCACTATTACTATGTTCTTCATTTCTCTCCCCCTTCAGTGATTTTACTATTGTATATTTCTCTGCAATTGATGATTGCTGAACTGTGGCATTCCTGCTTGCTGCAATGCATTCTTTAAACTATTGGGTACAGGGAAGAGGTACTCCAATTCCTCTCTCTCTACAGTGGGAGACTGAAAGAACCTAGAATGCAACCTATGGTTTCACATAAACTGTATCAGTGCTTTTTCCATAGCCGATTTTGAAGTCATGATTCACTAAGGTGTCTAAGAGGTTTTGTAGAAGCCCCTACATGTTGTATTCCACTTGTTACAGTTCCTGTCTTACTTGACAAAGGGGAATCTTTGTGTGAGTTGTTTTTTTGGGTTTGTGGGGTTTTTTGTTTTGTTTTTTTTTTTTAAGTTCCATGCTACATCTACAGTGAAGTCACTAATCAACTGTCTTAATAATGCTATTTTGAGAGCTAGAGCTCAGTATTCAAACACATTTCTTTTTATATTTCCTGAACAAATACACTAGGTTTTCATTTACCCGCATATAGGGAAACAGTTATAAATATATTCTCACTTCTATATAACTGATTAGATACCTAAGACTATAGTAATAATTGATGACAATATCACCACTAGCCTTGCTGTAGTTGGTAATATATACCAGTACACTGGCTGCACATAGCTGATACAGAGTACTTTACAGTGTTCTTACTTTTCATGTCTTGTCATCATCATATAATTTTTACACTGGTCCCTTACTTTGCTATCCCATTTACACGATAGGTTTTTTAAAACTGAATAATATTAAATATAAAAGGTAAACTTTTTCAAAGGAATATCATAATTTCTGCCTCTTTCATAGAAACTGGGGGATGGGGGAAGGCTTTCTTCCTCAAGTCCAAACATCTTATCCAGCTAATCCATTTTTATTCCTTTGGGTATTTATATGAAAAGACAAATTGTCTCTAAATCATGACACACTGAGTCATCCCATCTGGGTGAGATGCCTATTTTTCAGGCCAGAAAATGTCAAAGTGAAGTGTGAGGAAACCACCCTTAGTGAATATTCATTTATCTATCCTACAATGAATTTGAGGGCTCACAGTAATTCTATCAACAGATTATGTACAAATATACTTGTGTTGCTACAGCTTTTCCTTTGGAATAATCCCTGATTTTTCCTCTGGAAAGCACCATAAAAAAAATTAATAGAAGTGATCCCTGAACTGAGGAATTTTAACAGAGATTTGAAATGTGACTTCCTTAGTAATAACCATGGCAAGTGGCAAAGGTTGTGACAGAATGAGCAGGTCATCGCAGTGAGGTAATTTGATTACTCATCTAGACTTACAGCTAGAACTCTGATGTAACATCATAAAAAATATCTTAAAAATATAATCACGGTGATTGTTGCCTTACTTAGCTAATACTCTACAGTGCTGCAGAAAAAAAAATGATTTCCAGATCTTGAAAGAGATCTTTAACTCATTTAACTCTTTAACTTCATGGAAAGAGGTCTTCTGAAGTTGATTTGAGATTGGTGTGGTGGCAGGTGTGAGAGACAAGTCAAGATAAGTTCCAACAAAAAGAAAGATTGGTTAGAGGAAAGAGCTGGAGATCTGGATCAGAAAGATTAATTCAGTGCAATGATATTTTACATGGACTTAAAACTAGAAGAGTATTTAGATGTTCCTTCATGGCTTTATTCCAAACAAGAAAGATCCCTGAAAAAAACTGAGAATTCTTTCCTGGTTTAGGTCAGCGAAAAAAAGGATAAACGCAGCTGCTCAGTAGACCATGTCCTCATTCTGCTTTGCCCTTCACTCCCTTTTGCCATTTGCACCAGTACAAAACTAGGTAGAAAAGTCTCATAAATCATAATTCCAACATCATACAGTTCCTTAGTAGAGTAAGTGTCTATCCATTAAGGTCCAAGAAATTATGATTCTCTACCGTATCAGTGTTATGTTGGCACAACGCTTTTTATTTCAACAAGTCTTATTCATACACTTTGATGTAAAGGAGTGAAGAATCAAATGCATCCTTGCAGAGTTAGCTGTTAGGCATACAGATATGTATATTCATCACCAGTCTCATGGAAAAAAGTTAATCTCAAAACTTTCCATAATAAAGCCTTATCCCACTGGAAAACAACAGATATGAAAAAAATAATTTATCTCTTCTTAAAAGAAAAGGAGCTGAGATAAAGTTATGCTTTCCAAAGTCACTGTGAATTCTCAGTCACAGTGAGAGAAATGGGGTCTAAGAATTTGCATAGCTTCCTAATATGAAAAGCAACAAAAAGCCCCTTTTATTTTACTGATCAATTGCATACTCCCACTGACTTTTCTTAATCTTCATAAGGAGCTTCACATCTCTGGGTCAGAAAGACGAATTGTTTAGATGGGAAGTGTTCAAAAAAAGTGCTACTTGACCTAGTGGCAGGCAACAGTCTTGTTGGTTTTCTTTTCGCCTTTCATGTTGCTAGCTTTTCAGTCTGGTTGTGTGATGTAATAAATTTAATTTTGAGGGCAATATTACTCTGTTACTCAGTGTTTCAAAACCTAGATGTTGCACCAAACAAATTATGATTTAACTAGACACTATGTTTAACTCTTCTGACTTCTACCTAAAAACCTAACTGGTTATAGTAGTCCTAGTTGCATAAATAATTCAGAACAAACAGGGCATCCACAGCCAACAAGCTCAAATTTTCTACAACACTGTGTTAGGTTTGTGAATCAAATCACACTTGTTACTGGTGACATGCAGTACCACTGTGGACACCTGAGTTCCTAAGCCAAGTACTGTACATTCTTTGCAGTCTCAGTATTGCACTATAAGGACCCTTTGGGGCACTGCAGCTGGAGACATATTTTCTAATGATATAACGTGCTATATAGCATTACTTCTGCACTTAATTTTACTTTATTAATAGCCACAGAGGGCAAGTGTCAAAATAGAGCATGAGGATGTACCAGTATTAGACATTGTGACTGATTAGGACGTGGATTCAGGGAAGAGCACACAACATAAAGTGTAAGTTTACGCACAGCAGCACCACTGGTCATAGCCCTGCTGAACATGATTATATGTCAGGAGTTTTGAAACTTTTGTGAATCCCGGGTGACATAATCATTTTAGAAATATATTTTATTTTCTGGAGAGCATATTCAGAATTGGTCTTTCTGGATGTTTATATTAGTTCCCTTAGAAGCTTCTTTGGGATCACCGTAGATAACGAACCAAAAGTAGAAATCTGATACATACACTTGAAAACATGACTACCTCCTATACAGATTTAATTAGGACAGTAGTGAGAATGGGATTTACAAATGAAACAATCTTTTTCGTATTCCTGACACAATTCTTTAGCTAATCTGGCATAAGTAGAAGGCTGTCTGTGCATCTTCAGCAGTAAACATCTTCACAGATCTGGTGCTTTTCTAGTTGGTATTAAAATATGTAAATCTCAGTTACACTTATGCAAGGAAAGAGTATTTCTGCTGAGACTAGAGATATAAGAGAAGGTAGATTAAAATTATTGTCTTAGGACCTCATTGTTTTCTAGTCTATACCTTGTAGTTTCTAAAAGAAATTCAAAAGCCCTATGAAATTCTACATTTGTCCTTGGTAGTATTTTATACTGACTTTTGCAATAGGAGGTGATTACAGTAGAAATCTTAGGTCTGAGATACATAAAAAAACATTTTTTTTTTCTTTTTGGCAGTGAGAAGTTACCTCAAAGAACACATGGAACATAATTGCACTATCTGAAAAGTGTAAAGGTACTCTATTGGAACTGTAAGTAAGGTTTAACATGAAAGGCCATGGAGAATCAAACTCCTTCATCTATATTTTGGACTTCATAGAGTAAAAAGCCCCAATTAATGTTTTAGTAAGGCTTAAAAGCTTCATTTTCTGTTGGGAAAACTTATTATAACATTAAAAAATACTTAAATAGGCTTTTTATGGGGAAAATGAAGTTTTAATGCTTAAAAATTGCCATGGGGACTTCCTGCTTTTTGAGAAGAACTTCCAGCACAGCTACCCACTGTTGCCTTAAACGAGTTTTTTTATAAACATTAAAAAACTTGAAAAATAACAAATTGACTTTTCAGTTTAGTTGGAAGAGGCATTAATTATGGATATTCATGGTAATAGAAATAGACTATGAACTTCTTCAGTTAAAATCTTTTTTTGGTAGTATTAAAGCTATATTGGTCTCAGAGGGTGTAGATACAAGTTATACTGGTATCCAGTACTGCAGTGGAGAACAAGAGGTCTCTTTAAAGTGTAATTCATCTGACTTACTTTAGGTACCTGATTCAAGATGAAAGATGATCTTGCAAGGTGCCTTCCAGCTTGGGCTATTCTGTGATTCTGTTGGTGGATGAAAACATTCCAGTTCTCTGCATTGACTAAAAAAGCTTCTGGAGATGATCCCACGGTATTTTGTCATCTGTATTTTGTCAAATTAAACTTCTCATTTTAGAGATTGACGTAACAGTAATTCAAGTTTATAAAGTTTGCTGCACAATCATTAAAAGACGTGGAAGTCAATGAAATTTTCATCTGAATAAAATGCATGCACTCTTCTCTCCATTGCAGAGTATTGCACTATTTCTAGAGCCAAAGCAAGATTGTGGTTTGTTTCTTTCATACCCAGCAGCAAACAACTCTTCATCCCAGTAATTTTTTTCTCTGCTAAGAGGTATGCTAATACATCTTCTTTTTTATAGCCTCAAAATGTTTAGAGAGAAATGTGTGCATTAAAGGATTTATGATGCATCGACATCTATAGGCAAATTATATGCATTGCTGACTTTAAGTATCTAGATATCTATCAACATGAGAAGAAGTTGTAAATTGGCTGAGGATATGAGACTACTCATCAGACTGAAAAAAGATCACAACTGATGGTAGATCCCAAGTAGCCAATAAGGAGTGAAATTTTGCTGAGTCTAGATAAAATTTAAATAATCCTTAGTTCCCGCATATTAGATTAATATTCTTCTTCATTTTTTCACATTTATTTATTCTTCTTTAATTTGTTTCTTGCTATAACAATTTCTCTCTCTTTTTTTGAGGAAGCAGTCTTACCAAACTTTTATTCATTTCATCTTTGGAGAGCTGCAATGCTAATTGTCATAGATGCACTCTGCCAGTAACTTAATTTTCACTTGGTAGCATTTCATGCTCTGTGGCAATGAAAGTTGCCATCTGTGATGTATAAATAAGAAGAATCAGATCCCTCAGAAACAGATTAGAAGTTGTTTTGTCTTGATAAGTAACTGACACTATCAAACCTTACCAGTGGAAGGACAGGAAATCTAACAAATACAAGCTGGATAGAGAAGTAAAAATAAAAGAGAAAAAACTATTCCTCAAGCCAAGCTCAGCTCTTGGATGGATCTTGTCTTGGTAAAGGAACTAAAGGAAAGTGAAAATAGCTTTATGATGCCTTTGTGTCTGTATTCTTGTCTGGTCTTTAATGCATGTCAGAAGCAGATAGATTTGAAACATACACAGAGCTGTCATGACCTTTTCCTCCCATTCTTTTGCCCTTGGGAACAAATCAAAAGGGAGAAAGCAAAACAAGGTTGAAGACAAACCTGGGAAGAGTTTACTTTCACCTCTTAGCATGAAAAATTCTGGGGTGAAATTTTCATGCTAGGTTTGCATCCAAAGCCTAGTTTTTACTGCTCGTATTTTGCTATCTTTTCATGCTGAATGATCTAACAATCCTGAATGGTCCTCAAATACTAAAAATTACAAATAAAAAAGAAAACCAAAAATCATTCCTCAACAGAATAGGGACATAGTTGTCCCAGAGTTACGGGAGAAGTTGATGGAAGCCATTCTGTGTAAGCTGCAAAAGTTAGAGCAAGCTGAAACCGTCTGCTAAAACAAGAACATAAGTCTCCTGCTAAAACCTTCTTTATAGCAATGGAAAAAAATATTTATAGGATTTTTTTTACTTGAAAAATAATCTGAAAGGAGTATAATAACCTTGGTAGTTTACCACTCAATTTAAATTCATAATAGTGTATTTTTATTATTGATAAGGGGAACAGAGATACTTATTATAAGAATAAGTAAGAATAAGTAGTATAAATTATAAGACTTTTAAGAATGTCAATTGTCCTTTCAATAATTTTGCTGGTTAGTTCTCATGTCTTTTTATCTGGATATTGAAAATAAATCTAGATGAGTAGTCTCATCTCATGTCTCATGGCTAGGCTTCGTGAATGAAGATTTGGGACATTTGCTACAAACACGCTGGTGGCTAAAAAGGCCAATACGAGATAAAGTCCGGTTGCAAAAGGCACAGCAGAAAGACTCACTGGATGGTATTGGCAAGACACGATTCTTTCTGCATTGTCTTTTCTCTTCAACGGTGATCCTGTGTGCATTCTCAAAGGAAGCAGTAGCGTTATGTATAGTGTGTCTCCAGGCTCCTGATTGGAGGCCAGAGTAGACCAGCGATGGAGATCAATGTGGCCAAGGCTGAGATGTTGTTTCAGAGAGTCCTTGTATCTCCTCTTCGGGGCTCCTCTCTTGTGTCAGCCGGTGGTAAGTTCACCATAAAGCAAGATCTTAGGGAGGTGATAGTCCTTCATCCTTGAGACGTGCCCTGCCTACGTGCTCTGCATCTGTGTTCTCAGCAACATGGCCTCAATACTCATAACTGTTGCCTGTTCTAGAACAGATGTATTAGTTACATAATCTGACCAGTGGAAGATGAGTAGTGTGTCCATGGGTACTTATGTATACATACACAATAGACCCAAAGATCCTAAAACCTTTTACAACAGTTATAAATTAAAACTATAGCAGAGGACAGAAAAGGACTGCACAGGCCAGAGATTAAAATATTATTGCCATTGTGAGCTGTAACTTGAAAATAAAAGACTACCATGCATTTTAATTCACCTGAGAAAACACAGAAAATTTAAGTCTTTTTTTTCTTTGTTTTTATTTTGCTGTTCAATCCTCTGGGCTAATTGTGATCTGAGATTCCTCATCTTGACTTTGTGATCACACCAGTGAGAAGGTAATTTTGTCAGAAAATTTGCTACTTAGAAGATAAAGATTAGTGTGTTCTCATGTTTTCCAGGAAAAGGGGTTCACATTTTGTTAAGTATGCACCTTTGCTTTCCGCTTGCTCAACAAAGTATTATAGGCACTTTTCCAAATATTTCTATGTATTTTATGTATTACTAAAATTTCTTAGTAAGGACATCACCCAATGAAGAATATTTATCTCACTATATGAGGAATATGACAGTCTGGTCATATTAGCTGAGGTTAGCTGCCTTGAAATCTAACAGAAGTGTTTCTTACAATTGCACTTCTCTACTTGTTCTGGGGCAGAGGTAAAAAGAAAATAAAAAATAAAAAAAAAAGTGTCTTGGTTTTACCTGAAAAAGTGGAAACAAATATGCTTTTTTTGTGAATATTTCATCCTTAGGCCCTGGACTTTTCTTCACCTTGTCAAGCCTTGCTTCCAAAATGTGGAGGCTCTTTTTACTACACTAAATCAATGCCTTGTCTTTCTACTGGGCACATACTTCTCTTTTCGTATTTCTTCGTAAAGCCTTTGCAGGCCAACAGATTGAAGATCTCTGTTTTGAACACTTCCCTATTTTTCAGTAGTTTTCACAAGAGAGTAGTTTTCACAAGAGAGTATTTGGATAAAGATAGAGCAAGATTTATGTTTGTCTTGCTAAGTATCTACTGGGAGGGGTGAAAGCATCACTCATTCTATTTTACTGGTAGCGCAGAAATACTTATCATTCTGACGGTCAAAACCAGTTTTGACTAATTATACTGAGAAAATCTATACAAAGACCAAACTGCTGGTAGCTTGAACAGATGCAATTTAATTTACTTTGCTTCAGAAAAGTTTTACCTCCCTGCAACTGTGCTAATTAAATGTTACTTAAATCAGGACCTAAAGATCTCATCAAGCAGTTGATAACAGTGGAATTAAGGAAATAATCCCAATTCCCTTTAATAATGAATTTTTGATTACTGATAGAAACTACAGCATTCCATCTGATTACCAACAAGGGGTGCATCCATTACACATCTGGGTTCCCAATGTTCTCAAATCAATGATGGAGAAAAGCACAGCTGCAATGCTAACTCTCTGTCTCATGCCTGAGTTGCACAGGAGAAATCTTCCCATGCCAAAGTTCACTCAACTTTTGAGTGGAGCAACTAGAAATTCAGAAGAACAGAGGTAAACATTCATATATGACAAGGTAGGCTGGGTTTCTTAATAATCGGTGTTGAGCATTCTAGGGCACAATTCATGTCAGGCCAAAGTTAGCATGTACTATAGAGATAGCCTTAAACATTGATGATTTCCCTAATGAATACTCTGATGTCTGATAGCAATTTCCATGGGTGATAACTCAGGTGTCACAGAATACTCCAGCAAAAGGGTAGGTCAACAAGGCAGTAGCTGACATGCAGACAGGTTCTCATACAGATGGTGTGGGGTATGGTCAAAGTATTACAATAATATTTAATTTAGTGTTGTTTACTGTGACAGATATTATTTTATTACATTGTTACATATTAGTAAAAAAATATCCTTTTAGTCTAAAATAATCTCCAACTTTGAAAATAAAGAAAACCTTCTTAATCTAGATAAAAAATTAGGCAACAAAGCATTTTTATAAATCCATATTTACAATATGTTCAAGATGGGCAGTTACCTTCATGCTATTTGATAAAACTTTACTGACTGATAAGTAAATTCTCAATACCTGATAAATTGCTAGAACAATTAATAAAGTAGGTAATTTGTAAGCACTTGGAGGAAAATAACTTGTAAATAGTAGGCAACATGGACTCATAAAAAACAAATCATGCTGAACTAACATTATTTCTTTCACAAATAGGATAACAAGTTTAGTGGATAAAGGAAATGTTGTGGACATACTGTGTCTTGATTTTAATAAGGAATTTGATGCAGTTCCACATGACATCCTCATAAGGAAACTAGAGAAATGTTGATTAAATGCAATCACTGCTAAATAAGTACAATGCTGAAGACAAGAAAAAAAAGTAAGGAAAATAAAAGGAAAAAAAAAACAGTCCACAGAGCAATTATTAATGGTTCAGTGTCAAAAGTATCAAGTGTGACCTGCAGAGATCTGCTATGGGTCATGAGTCCAATTCTGCTTAATGCACTGTGTGCTTAGAAAACAAAGTAAAAAGCATGCTAAAACAACAACAACAACAACAATAAAACAACAAAAAACACCAAAAAATCCCAAAACAGAAGACAAAAAATAAGTTTCATTTTCTTGGATACTTATAAATAATGTCACAAAGCTTTAAAACAAACCAGCAGAAATCCCTGCAAAAGCTTTGCCCAGTCTTTGAATTGTCAGCAATGTGACAAGAAGGAAGGATGATTTTGCCTGGGCTGGGTCAGTCAAAATGGTTCACTTTCCCACAGAAGAATATTTCATGCAAAATTTGGGTTGAATCAGAAACTCATAGGGCTTTTTTGTTTTTGTTTTGTTTTTGTGAAGTAGATCCTGGAATGTAACCAGATTGGGGTCAACTTCCTTTCATAATGATTCCTACCCTTCTGAGACTCTCCTGGTGTAGAATGCACAGTACAGATGCAATTGCTTTTCTGACCTAATGACTTTATAATATATAGTTGATGCTGCCAGGAATGGGATGGTCCATTTTAATCTTTAGTTATGTCAATTTCTAATTGGTCTATGTAAGTAAGAAAAATCATAGTAAAAAAATATGTACTTGGGCAGCATTGCCAGTACAAAGGAAGGCCTGGTCCATGTTTAACTAAATGTGAATGATAACATTACAAAGCCATGGAAATGATAACATTACAAAGCCATGGAAATTGCAAAGTACTACTGTTTGTATAAGAAGAGAGTGATTTGATAATTAACTGTTTGATACTGATCAAGATTTAGATAGTATTGCATTCAGTTTTGGTTTCCACCTAAAAAAAAAAGAAGTCAAAAATGGAAAAGGTCATAAGGGAAACCAACAAAAATCTAGAAATATATAAAGAAGTATTAGAAAGACATGGACTTTTATTCTTATTGATTGATAAAGAAAACATAAAAACTAATGGGCTAGATCCACAGGGAAATATTATAATAAATATTAGACAAAATGGAATATACAAATCTTCAATTATATAAATTTATCAATTACTTCAATTATATAAGTTTATCAATTGCAAACAAGTTAGTCCTTCTCCAGCTCATCAGTTATATAAGTTTAGTTACATTGTATAGAACCATGTTATTTTTTTTCTTCAATTATGTACATGCAATATTATCAGTGTCACAGACTTCATGGTCTGGAAGGGTTTTGTAGGAAAATACTTCACCTATGGATATAGTGCAGAGAAGCACAAAACAAGTAAGACTAAGTCTATGGAAGGCCAAGCACAGTATGTTTTTGGCAGTTCCATACACATCCAAAGGGCAACAGAGGTATATAAGAATTTTAATCACCAGACGACAATTACCCCCTGAGGAGCAGTAGTGATTTCAGAAGGTTTATTTCCTGAACAGATACTGATAAAAGGTAGTATGATTTGCCACCTAAGCAGCAGATGTCTGAACAGCCACGCTAGGTTAAGGAAGTAATATCATCATCCTTCTCTTACAGGATGGAGAATTAGAGCCTCACTGATGTTGATTTCTGAATTAACAGGTGATCTGTGGACATTTGTGCTGCTGTGCAAATGTTGGAATGTGTAGGGCCAGATAATGGTCACTCATCTTCAGCTACCTGAAACATCTAAGTTGATTTTAAAGCTTATATTCTCTTCTTACAGACAGTGTAGATCTTTGCAAACATTTTATGAATTATTATGGAAGACAAATAAGACATAATTTTTTCCATTTTGCAAATCACTCAAGGACAGGGTAGATAATTTAACTTTTGCAGAGGGCTTTTAACTATTCTTTTTCTTTTAGAACCAGTGTTAATGGATAAAGAGGAGAGAAAAAATGTGAGAATATGTACTTGGGTACAGGTTATTAAGTGACAATGTTATTCTGAGCTAGAAAAAAGGAACAGGAGAAGACTAAATGACAGAGAAGCAGGCCTTGCAATGAAAAATGAATCAAAAAAGAAAAAAAAGGAGTAGAAAGCTGTAAGGATAGAATAACGGGGTAAAGGAAATAGTATGTTAGAAATAAGGAAAAAAGGGACAAGAAAGAATGAAAAAATAACAAAAATTGAAATTCAAAGAAGTGCAAATTTATATATGTAGATAATAGCTACATGTATATATAAATTTCTGGTAGGTTAGTCATAAATGTTTGTAGGGGTAGATACAATGTTGAAAGAATTTGTAACGGAAAGTTAGGGACTCAGTTTTCTACAGGAAGGCTTTCTGCCTAAACGGTTACTCTCTCTCAAAGGCAGTTTCAATGCTTCCCACCGCCTACCCCCACCCCCGCAGAGCAAAAGAAGTTCTCAACCTTTTTTTAATCCTTCCACTGCCTTGGCATTCTTGGGAAGAATACCTGTGTATGTTTTACCTTACAATGTTGTTAAATTAGCAATGAGTGTTTAATCCTTGCTGTTCCTACTACTTCCTTTTCACTGATATTGTCTAGCATGGCTGGGACAGTCTTTACATGAATCATAGGGTCCTTTTGTCAGGTGAATGAGAAAAAGACTATATTTACATAAGATGTCCTGGGGGCTCACAAATGATAAATATTTACACTGACATATTCTAAAACCTATTTTTGAAATAAACCTATAAGCTGCACTAGATTACTTCTGACGCTTCTCGCCATCAAATTTTATTAAAGTACTGGCCATTGGAGGAGATGTCGTACAACAACAGGCCGGTGTATTAACAGGAAATTCTGTTAGACAGAAATACTAAAATTCTAAACAAGTATTAGACAGAACTGTTTATACAGAAGAATTAGCCCAGAATTAGGTTAGTTGATATGAAAAAAAAAAAAAAAAACAAAAAAAAGAAAAAAATATGGTTTTGGAGAAAGACTGAATTTGTCTGTTTTAAAATTGCCCTATAATAAACTCAGCTATAAAGTTACTAGCAGGGCACCTCCTAATATAATTTTGTGTGACATATTGCTTCCCTATTTAATGTATGCAGTTCAGTAAGTCTACATTTCCAGTTTACTTCCCCAGCTTTATTCACTTTAGTCATTAATTAGGTCTACAGCGATAGGTTTTCAGTACCATCTTTTACCAGCTACATAAAAGAGTACAGAAAGATTCCTTTCTGTTCTCAGTCATACAGTTTTAGTAGGAGGAAGATGACAGTATTATTTCCTAATGATAATTCACATTGAAACACTTTCACAGTCTTAGGAGTGAAATGTCTTTGTTATACAATCAGTAAATGAGGAGATGTGCAGAAGTGAGATGTGAGTGAAGCAGTTCTGGGCTTTTCTATCAGTTTTTTCTCTAGGTTACAATATTGTCTCTTTGGTGTACATCAATGTAGTTGCATTAATTTAAGTGAAAATATTTTTTTCCCCTCAATTCAACTAATGTAAGGATGGCCGCTTTTTCTGTGTGCATGTATATTTCATTAAAGACTCATCTCTCAAGTATGCCCACTATTGATTACTGGGATAGAACAAGGTCTGTAAAGTAAAATAAAGAAAAATGTCCACTAAAGAAAATTGTATGAAGACACATGCTGATTGCATAAAAACTCTAAAATTCACAAAGCAAAAAGGAACACATGTAAATATGTGTTAGCAGCTGCAATGTCTTTGCTACTGTGGCCACTCTTATTGGAGGCTGCATAAAAAATGCATTTCTCACAAAGAAAAATTGCTGTGAGAAATCTGTCTCCCAACATGGGATTTTTTTTTTCTTCAAATTAAAAAAACACCAGTTTATACATTCTTCTTAAATCTATGCTATCCTAACTTAATCCAATGCCACCTAACACATAAATTTACAAAAAAAAAAAAAAAAAAAAAAAGGAGATTTTTACAGATGAGAAGAGGATCTTTCGAAACTATATGAAATCATGATTTCTTGCTTGACTAACCTGATCTCTTTCTATGACAAGGTGACCCACTTAGTGGATGAGGGAAAGGCTGTAGATGTTGTCTACCTGGACTTTAATAAAGCCTTTCACACCATTTCCCACAGCATTCTCCTGGAGAATCTGGCTGTTCATGGGTGCACTCTTCACTAGATTAAAAACTGGCTGGGTGAGCAAGCCCAGAGAGTGGTGGTAAATGATGTTACATCCAGCTGGTAGCCGGTCATAAGTGTTATTGCCCAGGGCTTAGTGTGGGGGCCAATCCAGTTTAATATCTTTATCATTAATCTGGGTGAGGGGGTTGAGTGCACTGTGGGCAAGTATACAGATAACATCAAGTTGGGCAGCAGTGTTGATCTGCTGGAGTGTGGGAAGGATTGACAGAAGGATCTGGACAGGCTGGAACAATGGACCCAGACCAATCGCATGAGGTTCAACAAGGCCAAGTGCTGGGTCACAACAATCCCTCACAAAACCTACAGGCTTGAGGTAAAGTGGCTGGAAATCTGCTGCCGGAAAAACAAGATACACAAATTTACTGTAGCAACAGGAAACGTTCCCTCTGATTTAAATATTTCATGTCTAAATAGAAAGAATATTGTAGGAAGCTTGTGCTGTTAATCACTTGAATAGCATAGGTATGTTTATTGGGACATGCCAAGATGAGAGAAATTACAATGGCAGAAAAACTAGTAATAATGAACTCGATTATTTCGATGAATATTAGTAAAAAGCAATTTTGGGACATATTATAAAAACTAATTTTAGATACTACAATGATTATCTCTTGGAGCAGCTATTTTTTATATAATTCCAAGCAGAGCATAAGAGCATACTGACATTTTTACTACTGAAGGGCCATATTGACGAAAGTACATTTAAATTCTTCTTACCTATAAGAATTAAAAAATAAATAAAAAAAGTACATACACAGATGTACAAACAAGGACACCTCTATAAAAATGAGTAATACTAAAAAACCCCCAAGAACTTAAAAGAAGAATCTAAAAGGATAAAAGTACTAAAGGTGAAATGAAAATTTTTTGAAGTACATGGTGGTAAACAAAATTATGTCATTCATAAGCAGTAAAATAAAAAAACCTCTTTTAATTCAAAACTTACTTTTCATAAAGTGGAATTCATGACCATGTAAGGAACATCTGAGTATCATGAGCTCTGAAAACTTTAATGTAGAATCAAGCTAGGACCAAAAAAAAGGTTTAGAGGACAAGCTTGTGAAAAACATGAAAACTAATAATAAACCTTTTTTCCAACCCATCAGAAGCAGAATGTCTGCCAGTGAGTCTGCAGAGCTGATAGATGATGGAGCTGTAACAGGAGAACTCGCAGCAGATAAGACCATGGTAGAAAAATTAAATGTGTTTTTCACATTGATACTCACCTCTGAGGAGTTTAGGAAGGTTCCCACAGTGACTATTTTCTTTGTAAAAGATGTACTGGAGAAACTATCTTAAATTAAAGTGTCAATAGAAGTGATTTTAGACCAAATAGATAAATGAATAGTAACGAATTGCCAAGACAAGATGGTATACACTCAGGGGTTTCTAAATAACTCAAATATGACCTTGTAATTTGATCATAGATCTTATACTATTGCTTTAGTCAGTTTCTGTATGAGAAAAATAGAGGTTAGCAAATTTTATGTCTTTTTTTTTTTGAAGTATCCTTACAGAAACCTGACAGGGGAGACGTTGGAAAGATGCAGAGCGCTGAGAAGTTTCGTGTCTGATTCTTTACACGTAGATTGGTAGAATAGGATTCGTAGACATATAGATAAATAAAATAAAAAGGGGAGGAAAAAAAATAAATTTTGTAAAGAAGGTCATGGCTTTTAAAAGGTTTTAGAATAAATAAGTATACAGACAAGGATGATCTTTATCTAGTTAATACACTGTGCCTGAATTTTCGAAAACTTTTGCAAGGTCCTCTATAAAAGACCCTTAAATAAACTAAGCAGTCGTGGGTTATAAAAAAGGAACCTCCATCTGTGGATTTATTAATACCAGAAGAATAGGAGATTAAAAATATAGGACAGAAAAAAAGCAGGTGAAAGTGATAAGTTTTAACAATGAAAGTCCCATTATTTTTGAAAGGTTGTAAAAGTTCCTTGCACAAGTAAGTGGGTGATAAACAGGCAGAACTGTGCACATGGGAAAAACACAAACAGAAATTCTCACTGTTTAACAACAGTGAAAGTCTCTAAATCAGGCATTGTTAACCCAGCAAATATATTTGTAGCTACTCTGGATACACCTATGAAATGCCAGTTTCCTGTTCTCTGACAAACCAACCCGAATCAACCAACCCAATAAAAAAATCTAAGAACTACCGGAGGAGAAAAACAGAACAAGAAACTCTTTTACATAATAAAATAGTTATCAGAGACATTAGATGAATTTTAAGGTCATAGGTTTAAAACAACAAAAAAATATATTTTTTCATTTAAGATATGACTAAGCATTGGAACTCACTGTCAAAGGATAGATTGGATGCCAAAGCTAAGTGAGTTCAAAAGCGTATTAGATAAGTAAATAGAAGCCTATCAAGGGCTGTTAAACACTCATGAAATACAAGCTCTGGTTTAGAAATTCCCCTAAGCCACACAAAGCTGTGCAACTCTGTGCTTGCTCTTTTTTAATATAATTTTAATATATAATTTTAAACATTTTATTGTTACCTTAAGTAGCCAACAGAAGAAGAGAGGCTGCTCAGGCACTGTAAATCAGTATCATACTGAAGTAGTATCATTCTTTATTGTGTTATCTTGGTTTAAGCTATTTAGAGACCTGACCAAAGTTTCTCATTTGAGGCATAAACTTTTCTCCAACAAAGCTTTTGATTTGGACTTCAGACAGTATATAAATATATAAAAACACAGACATAAAAGCTAACATAAATTTTAATGTTAATATAATACAAATATAAACACAAATAGAAGTATAAATGTAAATACAAATATATATGTAATAATTTCTTGTGAGTTTCACAGCATAACTTGAACAAGTATATGAAGAACATAAGGAATTATTCAATAGTCATTATGAAACCACACACAACTCAGATAAACCATTCTTCTGCCCTGTAGGTATTGAATAACTGTGGAAAAGCAAGCTTACTGATGATGCCTATAAATACCATATAGTAATAATCCAATTACTGCTTCTTCTTAGGCCAGTGATCGAGGAAAAAAATCAGGTTTTAGCTAGAATTAAACCAAAAAGATTTTAGAAACAATTATTGCTTTCGGCTTTTGTTTTCTTGCCTGATGGAACCTATTTCAAAGCTTTACTTGCTGTAGGCAACATAAGCAGAATTAGAAGGTAAATTCTAACAACACAATGAATAATGTCTACTAGACAGAAATAAGTACATCCAACTAGATGCAATTTATCATGTTTTTGTATAAGACCAAGAATTTTTTTTTTCCTTCTGAAATTAAATATATTGAGGAGAACCTGAAACTTTGTGATCCAGCTCATTTCCAAGAATTCTTGTCTGACAAAAAAAGTTCTCAGGTTATTAGAGAAGAATGTCCCCAGAAACAAGGTACAAAGGTGGGCTATGGAATATCAGTTGGTGATAGAATGCTATTATTTCTTTTTAGCAGTTTATGATTTGTTTCTGAGAGAATTTCATGAGTAGTGAAAGACTTACAGTGATTTCTTAGACTACAACTATTCATGCTGGTCTCCACAGATTGAAAATCCAAAGCAGTCTTCAATCTCTGGAGATAAAACAACCCTGAAAAAGATAGTGAGAAATTCAGGCATGGGGCTCACTTGGCTTGTAGTTGGTTTTCATGTGTTGGAAGAAGTGTTTTCATTCTTCCAGGAGGTATATTCAAGGGGAATATTCAACCCTTCAAGGGGCATTAGAACATTCCAGGGACCTAAACAGTACACCAACCTTCCTGTGAATCATGTGTGCCCAATTCCCAAACATCAAAATGGTGAATAGGTTCTGAGCAACTCTTTTTTTTTTGTTTTTGCTGCAGTACCTGCAGCTTCCGTCAGTGGGATGCCAGTTTTTCCTGAATGGGAAAATCCTGGTCTTTTCACATAATGGATTTGCCTTGTCACTTCGTGACATTTACTATCAGTCGTCTCTAATTGATTTATACTTATTTGAACATAATATTTTCATTTACGTCTGTGGAACTGACTGCTTTGTATGAAATTTAGAAGACTGCAGCACATAAAATACCAGAAGGAATCTTTCAAAGCACCTCAAGGCATATTAAAATATCTATCAGGTTCAGAAAACACCTTGGACTTATAGCAATCATGACTCATTGAATGGTGGGAGTTGGAAGGGATTTTAAAGATTATATAGATCCAGCCCCACTGCTATGGGCCAGGAAATGTTCCACTAGACCAGGTTGCTACATCCAGCCTGGCCTTGAACACTTTCAGGGATGGGGCATCCACAACTTCTCTGGACAACTTGTGCCAGTGTCTCACCACCCTCACAGTAAATAATTTCTTCCTAATGTCCATTCTAAACCTACCATCCTTCAGTTTAAAGCCATTCCCCGTTGTCATATCACTGGATTGCCCCTACCCAGGTTCAGGGCCTTACATGTGTCCTTGATCTTCGTGACGTTTGCACAGGCCCACCTGTCAAGCCTGTCAAGGTCCCTCTGGATGCCATACCTTCCCTCCAGAAGGTCAACTTCACCACACAGCTTAAAGTCACAGTAAACTTGCTGAGGGTGAACTAAATCCTACTGTCCATGTCACTGACAAAGATGTTAAACAGCATCAGTCCCAATACTGACCCACTGCTATACATCACTGGTCTCCACTTGTACATCAAGTTGATTTCAACTCTTTTGAGTGCAGCCATCCAGCCAATTTCTTATCCACTAAGTGGCCCACCCATCAAATCCACGTCTCTCCAGTTTAGAGAAAAGGAGGCTGTAGAGGACACTGTCAAATATTTTGCACAACTCCAGCTAGATGACATCAGTAGCTCTTGCTGATGTCATCTAGCTGGAGTTGTGCAAAATATTTGCTAACCACCAATGAGAGCTAACCACCAATTCTCTAACACTGTTGTAGAAGTCCAGAATGCCTCTACAAATCCTACTGTGCAACATTCACAACATGCACTATTCCCACTAGTGGATTTTTAGGACTCATGTGAAGACAAGCCTCAGAGGGTTCAGTAGATAAGTGATTTAAGAGCACACTGTCTTATGAGGACCATACAAAAAAAACCCCAGTTCTAGTCCCATGAATTTCCTATTAATTTCTGGCCATAGTTGGAGGTAGTAATACGGACCTAGGAATTGTGTGTAATTTGGATCCTGGATAGCATAGACATCACTTCTGATCATGAACCCAAATAAAGAAGCTGAAATCTGCAAGTTCAGGCCTGGCAGCATATTTATACTAAGAAATTGTGTTAGAGCTTATAGAATGAGCTTATAGAATGAGCTATTGACCTGCGACTAAGAGTTTGTGATACTGGAATTGGTTCTTCATTTCTACAACCACTGATACTAACTTGAAGCATAGAGTAAAGCTATGTAACTTGCCTTAACTTCTTCTAGTGTTAATACGCAAAATGTGTTCATATTTCTGAGTTTCATTGTGATAAAACTTCTTATTTGTACCTTTTAAAATTAGTAGTCGTGTAATTTTAATTCTAGAGCAAGCAGGTTCAGAAATGTAATATGCATGTATTTAAGCAAGAATAAAATTAACTGTCTGCCAAAGAAATAAATTTGCTGCAGAATAAGAACTTCAGAAAAATTTATATTTTATTCGAGAGAAGAAGTGAAAAACTGGGCTTCTTAGAACAGATCTTTTATAGAGAAAATAATGTGTTACCTATTTTATAGCACATCATAAATTTGAAAACACTTGAATTGTATATTTCGTGGAGGTTTCACTGCCCCAACAACCAGAATACCTAGATGCAAAACATTTTTTTTCATATTAACGTGATTATTGTCACTTCTTAGGCTCTTCAAAAAAGATAGTACAGGGTTGTTTTGACAAAACAGCACATTAAGCTAAGGATCTAGAAGTCACTGGTTTAGTTACATAAATTAAGAATGAATTGCTTATGGCACCAGTTATTGGGCAGCAGGTGTCAGAAAGCTATATAAATTTGCAAATGAAAATTGACCCACTAAGAGCTTCAGGAGTAGGTTTTGGAAGGTTATAAAGATAGGACTAGGCTTTAAATCCTAGATATCATCTTATAAGTGTCTCAATTAAATTATATTTCTCAGAATTACCTACATTCAATGCCTAGCAATAGCTGATTTCACACAATATAACAAACCACTAATGCACAAAATGGATGCACAAGACTACTCTTGGCCTGAAAATCCACTGAGATGAGGCATTTAGTATTGCACTAGGAACATGCTGCATGAATCTAGCTGTAGCCAACAAACTGAACTGCATGTGTGATGAATTAATTACTGTAATTTCACTTTTAAATAGGTTTCAGGGCAGAGCAGGGAGAAGGTTAGAGGCAGACATTCAGAGAGCCCAGGAAAAGGCTGTAAGAACAAAACTTTCCCAGGCATAAATAGAGCATCAATAAAGAGGCTCTAGAAAGTGCTTCCTTTAAGCTGATTGCATGAAAGTCAGGCTTGACCAAGAACAGAGTATTTTTGTTTACAGTACATGTGTCGTATCTCTCCCATTGGGACAAACCTATATCTTCAGTCTCTTTTAGTCTGCCTCTCCTGTTTATATTTGTGCTCACGTCAGTGGTGATGCTTCACTGCTCATCTAAGTGCCTCCATCTGCCTATGAACAAGAAATCTTTCTTTAAGCAGTTAAAATTAATTTCTTATTCTTTCTAGGAGATATATCAAGTTTTCTGTAGAAATAAATATTTGGTAGAGCTTAAAAATCAGAAGCACCGATGACACTCTGAGATCTACAGCCTTTTTTTTTATTTGTGTAATAATAGGACTTTGATTTGATTTCACATACAGTTTTACCCAGCCTAGTAGTTCAGTTTTTCCTAATTTCCCTAATTTGTTTTGAACTACAAACATAAAAAAGTAGTAATGCCTTAAAGTCATCCTAAAAAATCAAAAATATTTCCGGTCTCATTGGGTAAAAATAATAGACATATTGGATAAATTAGTTATATCCAATTCTGTGATACTGACAGCTTAAGAATTTTCTCAGATTAGTCCTGCCAATGCCGAATGCATTGAGGAAAGCATCACTGTACAGATTTATTTATTTATTTATTATTTCATCTGTAGGGGAAAAAATAAGAGCAGATGAGGGTAAATCTGATCATCCTTAAGTCAGCTGGTAATGTGCCTGAAGGACATCAAGGAAAACCTGAAGCATTAATAAACCAATGTGTACTGTATGCCCTACTTCATTTATTCGACTTATACACTGTGCACGCATTATGCATTTGTGCATTTATTCACTTTGTACTCAAATATGATTAAGTAAAAAAGTCTAAAATCTAGATACTCTTTCTTGTCTCAGAGTTTTTTTTTCTAGAGAAATCTAGCAGTGGCTAATAAATTATTTGCATAATTTGCTCTTTCTTTACTAAAAAACTGCATGTAAATGAAATCTTTTTTTTTTTAATTTTCTGACCAAAAACGCAGGTAATCGAGACAATCCAATCTGTCCTTATATGTTATAGACTTTGTTTATCTTGTCTTCTGAGGCAGAATGTAGGACAGGGAAGTAACCAGTCTCCTAATCTGTTCTTTGATTGTATGTTGTGAGTTATTACTGAAGAAAAAAGATTATTGATTTAAATGCTCAGATGTATTTCTGTACTCTAAACATATGCAGACACATGCGCACCTATAATTACTGCCCTCTCTTCTGTTATAATGCTTTTCTCTTGGTTAAGAATTAACAGAAGCTTCTAACCTACTGATTTTTTTTAGCTGATTGCACACTCGTTTATACACACACAGACACTGCAGATTTCATTATTCCATGTATCTTTTAAGAAAACGAGGCCTAAAATTTTCATGCTGACAATACACCATTTAATTTTCATTAATTTTATGACATATCTGGTTTCTGCATTTGTAGCAGCTATAAAACATGTTAACTTCTTAATAAAGCTTGAGTAATGCTTACCTATCACCTTTTTCTTTTTTTTCCTGTTTTTCTTTTTTTTTTTTTCCTATTTTTCTTTTTTTTTTCCCCCTAGTGTGAAACAGTGCACAAGTTATTACCTAGGGAACAGTTGTTTCTGTCTCCTGTACAGATCCATATCATTCTCAAATTTGCATTCTGATGGAGAAGAAACAAATTCTACTTAAATCCCATGAAGTGTGTTAATTACACTGAGCTCTGTGAAATTATGGGTGAGAGAGCCAAAAAGAATTCTACAATTGCATCTTGGGTCTCTTGAGCATATCTTGTCAGATTAATGTCTTTGTCACTCTCATGATAACCTTAAAATTGCTTTTCTCCCTAAGTGATATTCTCTAAACCTCAATGATATGGAAAATCTCACACAAAGCTAAATAACAGATGCAGTTTGTATTGTTTACATAAATAATGTTGGTATTTACATCAAAATAAATAAAAATTTAATTTCATTTGCAAGTGCAGTTTGTTACTTTCCCATAATTATTTCACAGTCCTTCTCCTGTGCTTCTGCCTACAAACCGCAGTGTGAGTCCGAGACAGCATCTCCTCCCAGTGTGTCTCCAGAACAAAAGCTAGAGTCACATAACTATCTAGCATGTAATGCCTCATTTTTTTCCTTTTTTTCCTACTACTTCTTTGCAAGCCCTAAATAACCGTAGCTGACTCATTTTTTAATCCAGAAGCCAGTGTGCTATGTAGCAGTAACAGCAATTGTTCCACAAGATTTGACCACATGGATACGTGCCCACAGCTCAGCTGAAGGTTTCATAAAAACAAGTAATAGGGAAGATTTGCTGTGCCAGAGCTTGAGGTGCATGCTTCAATTCCCCAGCAGGGGACATACTCCACCCTCAGAAAGCTGCAAGTCTTCTCGCAAAGTCACAACTATGACTGGCGAAACTCAACCCATTGGAAATCTATATTAGATGTCAGACCCATCTAAGAGACAAATCTAATCCTTTTGGCTAAAAAATAGCTCACAGCATTCTGCTGCTCCTAGTTTACTGATATTTGGAAGAATGGTTTGGTTTGGCAATCAATGTCCTAGAGCCACCAAAGACCTTGATAATATCTTATTTCTTTAAGCCCCTAAAGAGGATTACTGGGAAAAAAATAAAGGAGGAGGAAAAAAATAATTTTGTGGTTTTATATGAGCACCACCAGCATTTAGATTTTTGTTTTCATAATAAATAAAGGCACTAGTAAAATTTCAATTATTCATAATACATTGTGAAGAGCTGTAATCTTTTCTTCACTAAATGAGAGAGGTAGCTCACAATCAGGTGTGTCCAAGAAAATAAGAAATAAATTTAAAATCAATAAATTTCTTTTTGTCATACCAATACTTCAGAAATGGTAGGTGATAAGTTCAAAAGATAAGAACCTTGAAAAATGCACTAGAATAAAAGAAGCATGGCAATTTTCACTGGTTAAGAATGAAGACAAAAATCTGTGGTAATAAGAAGGATCTCATTTTCTGCAACTTCATACTATAAACTGTTTTTTATCAGTCATGTAAAACTAGACTGGTTTTACTTGTCAACCTGTAAAGTGTGACCATTTAGGCTTTCTAATTCTGGTTTGTTTGTTTGTTTTTTTTTTTTTTTTTGTTTGTTTGTTTGGTTTGGTTTGGTTTGGGTTTTTTGGTCTTTTTTTTTCTTATTACACATGGAATAAACATAAGCCTTATGTCACTGATAGCAAGGCCAATGGACATGTGGGCACTCCAGATTTAAATGTCCTTTTTCAATGAAAGGAATTTTACAATGTATCTTGAAAAAGGGATAGTGGGAAGGAAAGAGTTATGCTTATGGAAGTCCATCCATCCAGTCTCTGCAAGGCTACCAGATCTATAAATAATGGAGAAAGGCCCTCAAGCTAGGGATGCCAAATTTAGTATCGTCTAATGAAAAGATAGGAGTAGAGTCATGAAATCTTTTTTCAATTAACTTCAGCAGAAATGGGGACCTAGATTGAAATGTCCTCAAGAAGCCATTGGTAGATGTTTCTCTAACAATCTTTATAATTTTTGTACAAATAACTTCTTCAAGATCACAATTGAAATGTCTGTTCTTGCTATGCATTTTAAAACCTGATCTGTTTATTCAAATCAAGACTTTTCAAGCTTTGCTTAAAGTCAGTATAAGAAGGGCAGAGGAGAAACAAATCCTCATCATTACTTTTTAAAATTACTTAAAAGCTACTGACAGCTGAATAAAGGAATGTCTGGAAGGACTTTTGCAGAAGTCTGTCTACAAAATAGATTGAAAAAGTGTTTTGTTCTAAATCCTAATCTCTTCTGTAGTCTCAAGAAGGCTAACACAAGAAGATTGCCACAGAAATGAGTGATATTTGTCACCAGACATCTGCTAAGACACAACCACAATGTACTTTCCCTGATGGGTGGCATATAATAGAGGTTGTCCAATGTAATGTTTACCATGAAAACTCAAATCCAGCGTTAAGAGATTTTCTTACTGTAGTTCTTAATGAAAAGCACCTTCTGGATCAGTTATACCAGCAGGCTGACAGGAAATTAAGACTTGAAAGCAATAGTTTTTAATCCCCGTGATTCCCAGTTTTGCTGTACAGTAAATAAAGTACAGTGATGATAGCATCCAGTGACAGGGAGAACAACAGGGCACTGAAAATATTTGTGCTTAAGCCCATGACTGGTTATCCTGAAATCTCACAAACACAAATTCCTTGTCTGAGCTCAGTTCCACTTAGTTGGTGCTTTAGAGGCTGTACCACTGTGACAGTAAATGCAAAGTGATATACTCTCTAGTTTTTAATGTCTTTTGGGGAGATTCAAACTAAAAGAGAGTAGGTTTAGATTAGATATTAGGAGGAATTTCTTAGATGTGAGGGTGGTGAGACACTGGAACAGGTTGCCCAGAGAAGTTGTGGGTGCCCCATCCCTGGAAGTGTTCAAGGCCAGGCTGGATGTAGCTTTGAGCAACGTGGTCTAGGGGAATATGTCCCTGCCCATGGCAGGGGAGTTGGAAGTAGATGATATTTAAAGGTCCCTTCCAACCTGAACCATTCTATCATTCTATCAGTCTATGTTAAGATCACTTCTACCTGTACCCACAATGATAGCTTGCAGGCAGGCTAGGGCAGTTTAAATCACATGAGTCCCTGGTCCTGATGTTTCACTGCACCAGACACAAAAATCAAAACCACTTTTGTGCTGGTAGCATGGGAGGTAAAAGAGACAGGCCCTGTGATTATCAGGACTGGTATTTTTAATTTTCTTCTGTCTTTTTATACCTCCTTTGAAAAGAAATATATCACAAATAAAAATGAAAAGCTATGTAAAACAACATGCTATGGGCTTTTCTGCTTACTACCTGTAAAGGTCCAGATGGCCAATAACTGTTCTGTTATAAAGACTATCTGAGTTGCACAATGCTGCACTAGTGCATTCCAAAAAATGACCCTCTGTAGCCACACAGGTTTCACCAAATGAGTAATACAGCAAAAACTAACAAATATCCCCAAGTCTGATTTTGCAAGCAAGGGAAAAGAAATGTGTGAAAGAAAGCGACAGTACTCCATAAAGTTGTGGCCCTTTCCCTTTGTTGCTTTTTCTTACTACTACCATGCAAAGAATTCAGCTGATCTTCCTTAATGCTACAGTAAGTGCTAAGTACCAATAAAACATAGAAGCAATCAAATGCTCTAGTATATACAGATACATTGTTTCAAAGAGGTTTGCAGATGAGAAAACATGCAGATTTGGTGCTTGGGACATGGTTTAGTGGTGGACCTGACAGTGCTAGGTTAATGGTTTAACTCACCTTAAAGGTTTAAAACACCTTAAAGGTGTTTTCAGCCTTAATGATCCTATGTTCCTATGAATGTTTTCTTTTTACACTTATGTATACATTTACACAAATTTTCATTTAATTGTAAATATTGCCTATTTTACCTTTGTCTCTTTAAGAATTCTCACTGGACCTGAAAATAAACAACAACACTAAAAAAGGTGGTGGGGTGGAAAGATTTGGGAAGTGTTTACAGTTTAGATACCTTCTGCTCTAAAATCACTGCTGTTTCAAAGGAGCTAATGAAGTACTGTAATTCCACTAGCTCAGTATGACAACCATTACTCCCAGCTCCACAAACACAGCATTAATTCTGTGTGTATCCTTGGTGACTGTTATTGGTAGTGCTGGGTGCATTTCACTAGATATTTGGAATTCATCTAAGAAAATTCTCAATCAGAAACAAGCCATAATAGAGCTAAAGATATTACAATCACTCTCTTTCTCAGAAGAAGGGGGAGGAGGGAAGGAAACAATTCTTTCTGTCTAGAATTGTTTGATTTTGATAACCAGAAAATTTCTAAAAGAGTAATTCCCATACCAATATCCTCTCCCTTGACCTCACCAGCAGTGTGCAGTTTTCCTGCATGTTCAGTCATCTGCTGGTGGCTGGGAACAGCATTTCACATAGTTTTATCCTTTAGAGCATTCATCTATCTCTTCCAGTAACTTAAGTCTAACATAAAGGCATTGCTTACACCCTGAAGGCCAACACTCAGCTGTTACCTACTCTGATCAACATAAATTCGTGCCTGCAAGAAGTCAGGAAGCCTCCTGTATATTAATGTTACTTACATTCCCACGAGGAAATATCTACTAGAAATGTCTGACACCCTTTGGTTTAGAGGAAATCCAGAGACTGGACTCTGGTCTCAGCTGAACACCTGAAATTGAACAGAATTTATTAGTATTAACATGCTTTGAAGTTTTGGATCACTCTACCTCAGTATCTAACTTGAACTTATTAATGTCGTTCAAGTAGTATGATCCTGGATAAAAGCAGGTAAGTAGAATCTACTTGCTTTATTTTTCCAGACATATTGACATATATTTGCCAGCATTTCATACAAAATACCGTATTTCTGTACCAGCACTCTTACTTACGATTATGCCAATATCACACTTTTTTTCAATAATAAAACAGGTGTTTGATATTTTCTTAGTTACTTGATGATCTCTTCTTAACTGACCTTCTGGTAATAATAAGTGTATCTTGGATGTGCCTTTATAGTGTTGCTGACACCACTTATTGTAACCAGTTACATATATGAGGTCATTCACAAACTTGTATTTATTGATAAATCTCTCTTGGCTGACAGCATTGTTCACACTGAATGTCCAAAGTGAGATTCTCAAGAATACACAGGGGCTTTTGTTCAACTGCTTGTGAATTCTGGCTAAAAATCTTACATCTCTAGCAGTAGTGTGATTCCCTAAGCTCTGCAGCAGGCAGGATTATCATTGATGATGTACATTTAGACTCGAGGTGAGATGCAGTTGGCCCATTTCACTGCACAGCATGCAATGTTAAGCCACAGCTGTTGTGTTAGTCCCTTGAAACTGATGTGACAACCCCTTAATTTTTTTCTTGAGAACCAGTCTTGAGAACCAGCCTTGATTCCTAGCAAAGTATAATGGTGAACAAGATATTTTTTATTCTTCCTACCTATATTTTATATCTAAATTCTTCAGCTTGAGCTGAGTTCAGCCTGTTTTCCCTTATCTTCCCATACAATTGAATATAGTGCTACAAAACAATAAATCTACTGTGTAGTTTTCCTCTAAAAAACTTTTTCAATGGTATCTTATCCAGACCAGGCAATAGCCCTTGTCTTGGTCTGCTGATAACTCCAGATAAAACCATTCTGAAGAACAGTTCTTCCTCTTTGAAACTTCAAGTAAATTTGAAATGAGGCCATTTTTTTTACAGTTGCTTGAGCCTTCAGTTGAAATCAAAGATGAATAACGGCTCCAGACCTCTGCATAGTCTACTTTGTTTTTGTTTTCACTTTTAAATATGTCAATGAAATTAATTCTGGCTCAAATAATGAGTTGAGGCCTTTCTGGTTGCTAGATACTGGGAGAAGACTTTTGAATAATTTTACCATAAAAGACCCTGGCTTTTTTACCTTCCATGAACCCCCTTTATTTCCCATGATTTGAAACAAAATATTTGGCTAGACAGAGTGACAGTGTAACCCCATATATCCCACTTATTTTATTATTTTCCTTTATGGTTTATTCAGGAGCTGGTTCTGCCTCCGGTGAAACATCATCAAAACTCAATTTGACTTCTGGGAAATGGGAATATATTTTTAATTGACTATTAATTCCAATGCTGCTCATGCAATATAATTTCCAGGAAACTGGAATACCTTGTAACAACTAGTTCTGCTTATTCATAAAATAAAATTAAAAAAATAAAATAAAACTAAGTGAATCCTAGTTCAGTAACTTTGATGTGAATAGGAAACACTTCCTGTGACAATAATGATACATTGATGGGTTTGGAATTTGTACGTCGATTTTTTCTTCTTAGATAGGGTATTAAGGAAAGAGTATGTGTTTCCTTATAAATGGAGAGTACCAGATGTTCCCCTTTGGACTTTTACATGTAAACAAATGTTTTCCTTTTGCCCACAATAGTTTTATTTATCTAGCTGATTTTGTGGTGCTCTTTCTATTTTTTCTCATTTTTTTCTGATAGTGATGGATAGAATTAGATAACTAGCATCCTGCAACTTGCATATCTTTAGATGAAATTCTCTAGAGAAAAATCAAAGGCAGATGTGAAGAAATGTTACATTTGACTCTGACCAGAGCTCTGTGTAAAGAGTTGTGGCTGATCAATACTGGTCCTATTAATTCTTATCCTGGACAGATGATCATTGTTTCTGTTCTTTCCCTAGAGCTAAATTACTTTGAAACAGCACAAAAACTACTCACAGGAGTTAGTTCAAAGACATAAGAAAATATTTTCTTCTACACTGTCAAGTATAACCCACAATTTCACAAGCTGAATAGAATTTGGTTTTATATTGCACTTCTCATCAGCTCCAAGAACCCTCAAATCAGTTTGACATTTTGAAATATGAGAAGCAAAGATTGTGCAGTAAGTATGTAAGCCATTGCTCAGCAATGGTAACACACAAACCTACATAGCAGAACCTGTTTTGCTGGGTGATGGAAAAGCAGGGCAACTTTCCTTGTGGGATTCTGCACTTCCACCTGCATTGCTAACTAGCGATAGGCTGCAGGTGGTTCATTTAAACATTTCATTGAATGGCACAACACATCCTTTACGCTGCAATGCCTACATTAAGCATGAGTATTATGCCAGTGAGCGTGACAAAGGAACCATATTAAAGTAAATCTTTAGGTAAATAAAAACAACTTGAGCTTCAGCTGGTGAACACTGGCATTGCTTCACCACCAGCTGAAGATCCGACTGTATTTTGACACTGAGCCAAGCCTCTTTCAAAATTGTGTTAAGTCACTAAGTTTTATACTTAAGTGTGCATTGCTATCAATTGTATTTAAATAGCTAATTTATCAGATCTTTAGGAGTTCTGCTTTGTGAAGAAGGAAAGATGTTTAGGTAGGATTTTCCTCTTACCTCAGCTCTTTAGTAAGCAGAGAAGTAAGGAAGGGAAACCACATTCAGTTACAATTTCTTTTCTGTCTTTTTTTTTAATTTGGAAATCAAAAAGTAGAGGGGAAAGTAGCACTGAACACACATTTGGAAAAAAAGCATAGTATCAGATTCTAGTGCCTAACTTACTATTATTTCTACCTATACTTATAAATATTCATCAGTACTGTCAATGCGTATTTAGAGGATTGCTTACAACCACAGAATCCAATCATGCCTGTAAGGTAATGTCATGGTATTGCAGTTAGTGGAATTAATGTTCCTCTGAAAAAAAAGAGAGGCACCTCTCTGCCCTGAATACTGTGATGATTTGGGTCTACATCTTTCTGGTAAAGGCTACCTTGCTTTTAGACAGTAGCTTGTGGCCAATCCGCCTCCCTTCTAAACACCTGGAAGTCTACAATAGCAAAGAGATTCCAAATGGTACTCAACAGACAGTGCAGATATACCCATGCATCTCTCTGAACCCCATCTTTCAAAAAAAACCATTTCATTACTTTTCTGGGGAGAACACAGAAAGATACCACTTTCGGTATAAAGATGCAATAAGTTGACTTTGTCAGCTGCCAGACAGTTGTTCAGTTGCTCTTTAACAGGATGAGGACAAAAGAAGATGAAGATGCTCAGGGGTTGAGATAGGAAGATCACTTACCCACTACCTTCACAGACAAAACAGATCAAACTTGGGGAAACAAAACTTTTTGCCTGTTAAAAGTTAAGTTAAGTAAGGAGAAAAGACAAAAACTAAAACAACTTTCTCCCCACTACCTTCTTTCCAGGCTCAACCCCACTGCTTCATTCTCAACTGCTCTATCACTTTAACCCGAACAGGGCAGGAGGATGAGGAATACACTTCGCCTCTGCCTCTCCTTACTCCTCACACTGTTCCTCTACTCCAGCATGTGGGCACTCTAAGGGGATAGAGTCCTTTAAAAACTTCTCCAGTATAAGTCCTTCCCACAGATTGCAGCTCTTCAAGAACTGTTCTGGCATGTGTTCTCTCCAGGGAGTATGGTGCACCAGGAACAGACTGATCCAGCGTGGGTCCCCCATGGGCTGCAGTTCTGGCAAGAAAATCTGCTCCAATCTGGGATCCTCTCCACAGGCTGATGTTTTCTTTAGAACATGTCCACCTGTTCTGGCACGGGGTCCTCCATAGGCTGCAATGTGGATATTTACCCCCTTGTGGTCCTCCATGAGCTCTGGAGGGACAACCTGATCCACCATGATTACAGAGGAATCTCTACACTGGTGCCTGCAACTCCTCCTCCTCCTTTTTTCACCTTACTTTCTGCAGGGATGCTTCTCACGTGTTTTTCCTCACTTCTCACACTGCTGTAAAGCATTTTGCTCTTTCTTAAATCCATTTTCTCTGAGGAGTCACCATGTTGGCTGAGCGGGCCATCTGTGCCCTGCAGTGGGTTTATCTGAGCTGTCTGAAACTAGTTGTATCTGACATGGGCCATGTTCTGGTCTCTCTTCACATAGACTAACTCTGTCACTACAACCACAGCACCCGCAGCACTGAAAGTGGGGCACATAAACCTAGAAGAGAGAGAAAACTTATATTTCAGGCACTAACACATTAATTTGTTAAGGAAAGAAAAGCTTGAAAGTTTGATGGGTAAAATTTATGAAGAAACTTGTATCCACACGATAAAGGAAAATCTGCTCCCAAACCCAATTATTTGACCAATTTTTATAGCTGCTCAAATTATTCAAGAAAAATACTTTCCAAACAGGTGATAACAATAGTTCCAGAAAAAAAAAAGAGACATAGATACCAAAAAGTGATTGAAATTACCTCATCAGACTTTAGACATCTGCAAACCATTCACCTACAGCTGAACTTATCACTCTAGACACTCTTTATAATTCAAGGAGATTGTTTTAAGGTGAAATTCTGACCCAATACAGATAGCCACCTAAAGGTAGAATGGAGTCTTCCACTAAATATATTTGTTTATCTCTGACAATAAAGATAGCCTAGCTGCCTATGTTTGGTCACATAAATTTCATCTTGAGTGTTTTATGATCAGATTTCTAGATATTGGAATGTTTAATAAAGACCATAAGCTTGACATGTTAAGACATGCTGAACAAGTAGTAGTGCCTCTTCAGTATGAAATGCTGAATTAAATCATAGGCTGGTGGTAATTAGAGAGTTAGAATGAGAGAGAATGAAAATCCAGCCCGTGCTCCATAAATATTGCAAAAAATTTATATAAGCAGAACATTTGTTAAACAGATGAACTTAAGACCTGGTTTGAATACCAAACAGCCTATTGGTTAACAGATGGCTCTGGTGATATAGGTTCAGCTCTCTACAGCAGTGTGAAAACTCAGACAAGGTCTTCCAGGGGCACAGGTGCATGCTTTAACCAAAAATTCCTATGTAAAAACTGAAGAGGACAGAAGTGAGTGCAACATTTTACATTAATAGTTTCCAGGAGGTTCAACCCAACAAAGATGATCTGAAAAGTCAGATGAATCAGTCTCAAAGAGACAATTCAGAGAGGAAAGTGTCCTGGGTTTTGTCCTGGTTGCAACCAGGAGGAGGCATGGCCAGGACCCCGAGGTTATTCCATATCACTTTATGTCATTGCTAGGGATGGGGAGAAGGAATTTTCTTCCAGGGAGAAAGGGTTCTACTCTGGTTGAGTAAGCGTGGTGGTGGGAGCTGTCTGATATTGTCTATTGTTGGGAGGTTTCTGTGTGAATCATTCACGTCTTTCTTGTACCTTCTGTCACTAATATTGTTGCTGTTATTGTATGTTTTCTTATCTCATTGCTGTTTCCAGTAAATTGTTCTTGTGTCAACCTGTGATCTTTGCCTTTTATGCCTTCAATTACTCTCTGCAGCACATTGCATGGGAGAGGTGAGAGGGGAGCTGGAGGCGCGTGGGAGTACTAAAGTGAAGAATACCATTCCTAAACCATAAAATTTTTACTTTCTTACAGAGCTGAGATATAAACCAGAGCCTTACCTGTTTAGTGCTCCCTCGATCTATGCAGTTTTGAGTAGACATTTAAGGTTCTTAAGCTACTTTAAAACAACTTAGAGACTTCCAGTGTTAGGCAACAGGTTTTGAATGTGTAGGCTGTAGTCCTGCAACTAGCATTTAAGTTTTTTAGCATATCTTCTCATTTCTGATATGAAGATGTGTTAGAACTTTTCTGCCTATATATATTTCTATTTTATATCATACATATTTTTAATGGAAACTTTAAAATTAAATAAGGTGAGGAAAATCTGAGAAATTAGAGTTTATATCAAACAAAATTTGAGGGTTCTTAACAGAGGAAAGTATACTTGTTTGTCTAGTATTAAACTGTATTTGAATAAAGGAATCCAAATAAATGATATTACTGTACACTTTCCTGAAATTACTTTAATTTCACAAGGAGATTTGTGTAGGTCTTCGCCTTTTCAGTAGGATGTGCATTGACAAGATGAAGACCTGGGTACCATTCTGTGCACCCTGTGCAGTCATGTTCCCCAGGTTACTGCTTCCTTTCTTCTTCATGTGGCCAGTAGCTAAGCAGACCTGTAAACAGAGATTCAAGAGGGTTTAGCAAGCCATGATAATGTGCCAACCTCAGCAAGTCAGATGTGGTACATAACTCAGAGTTTACCCTTATACATATTTCTTCTGCTGTGGTTATAATTTATAATTTTTACAGTACCCGAAAGAGTGTTTCTAGGCAAGGAGTAATTCAGCAGCCCAGCCATTTCATTAGTGCAGAGTCAGGCTGTTGTGTTCAACACAGTTTACCTTGTACTTGCAACACTCTGCAGTTCTCTGGCCAGAATGAATGCTCAAATGTACAAAATGAAAAAATTGTTTCTGTAATTACTCACTATGAACAGACTTAACTCTTATAAAAAACTAACAAAAGGTCCTAATCTCTAAAGCAAGACAACTCTAACTGCCCATGTCAGTAACATTTATAAACTATTTGCCAGTTTGTTGCTAACCAGTCCAGTTAGCAGGAATCACTCCTTACAAATTACAGTGATTACTAGACCTTTGTTACATTCATAAAAATGTATGTCAAGCTTAAAATATTTTGGATGCAGAAATCTCATCATTCCCTTTTGCAAATACATTTTCCCCTCAAAGCTGGACTCACAACTGTTCAGCAGAGCCTAAAGTCTGTATAATTGTAGAAACTTCCACTTTCTATTCTGGGTTTGCATTGCTTTGTTTGAAGATTTTGTTTTGTACTTATTTTAAAACTTTTCCCACTTATTTTTGTAACTTTTATTGGTAGTATCTTCAAAAACTATGCTCTCCCAACCTGCCCTTTACAGTGTTCTAAATATAAATGTAGAAACAAAGAAACGCATATTAATAAGTAAAGAAGCACAGGTGTGCCTTGCAGACAGTAAGTTTTTTAAAGTCCTTCCTGAATTCTTGAATCATTATCCCTGCATAATTTATACGCTGTTACTGTGTGCAAACACTGAACCTGGCCCACAAAGAAGAGATGTAAGTCAGTTCAAAAGATAGACCTTGTATTTTCACAGTAGAGGGCATAAGTTATTTATTTATGTATCAAATAATTATTAAAATTTTTGTCCATACTTTCTAATCAATGGACTGTGACAGAAAGTCAGAAGGTATGTAGTTCATTATTGCCTTTCTATCTCTCTTGCTCAGAGCCAGAGATGTTGATACTATACTGGTTGAGCATGGAGTCCTCTTCACCGTCATTATCGTCCCGTGATTTTAAGACTTTCTCTATGGAGTAAAAAAGAAGGAAGGATACCTGTCAAGAACCTGCCAGATTTGTGTACTGCAGGAAAACAAAGGGAAAATGAGTTCTTTTTGCTAATTGCATTGACTAAAAGCAGAGCATAGTATACAGACCGGTCCTGAGTATAGGCATGTTGTATGAAGACATATTTTAAAAGACTGCTTCAGACAAGTGACAAAAAGCTCAGAGTCCTTTGGATTCAAACTAGCTTTACTCTGCTTCCCACAAAGGGAATGCATTGGGCATAATATCTGAACTTTATTCTCCAAAATCATTAGGTACATAATATACTGAAATTGTAGTATATTTTCTCTTCCCTGAGTAATATTTTGGGAGGTTTTCTCTTTTTCTTCCTTGAAGAGTAATGAACTCTTTAAATAGACATAACTACCTCCCCCCCCCTTAAATAGTGTGATGAGATATCCTTAGCTACTAGATAAATGTCCATAAAGCTGCTCATTTACTCCCATCCTCAAGAGGACATTTGGAAATGGCTGTGTCTGGCATGGGACAGCCCTGGCCTCTCCTCACAGGAGCCACTCCTGCAACATCGCTCTTACTCCCCACAAATCTGTCCATGTATATTTAACACACTGAACAATACTGAATTTCTTTTTTCATTATGAAAACTGGAAGCAAAAACTAATGAAAATACATGACTTGAAAGAAAGGATTTTGTCAAGTTTTCACATAGGCACTAAAGATCACTGATGTCAGTTTTGTCAAATGGAAATATTTTGTTTAATCTGTAGCACAACATTTGGGTTTGCATTTCTTTGGACCTCTACCTATTTACCTATTTATCTGGCACAATTTTAAGCCAATATTTAGAAACATAAAAAAGTTTAAAAATGTGATATTTAAAAGTTGAAAATGTTGAGATTTTTAACAACATTGATTTGAAGTATTCCATTTTAGAAATGTCAAAATTAAATCTGAATTATTTTTTTCTCTTTTACCATTTTTATCCCAGACTATATCAAAGTGTAAGGGGAATTTTATAAAGATTTTTCCTCTCTGTTACATAGAAATGACTCATTCTCTGTTTTTCAAAATAGCTAACATTTAAGTATCTGTCTGAAGTCCATATTGTGAAATTGCCTTACAGCTGGAGAGAATCATTTTCACCTGAAAGCTGAGAGTATTATCTGTGAGGAAGCTAAAGAGGTTACTACTGAATATAATTCAGTTGCTCAAAATTTTGGTTTTGGTGAATCAGCATTTCTGCTTAAGTTTTTTTCTGTAAAAAGGTGTTCAGCTAATTTTGTTGTTAAGTCATGTCATGTCATATCATTGCTACAACTTCATTGACCTTACTTGGTAAAGCTGTGGCTTCAGAGGGGTCAGGTATGCATCTTAAGCATGGTTTTTTGCCAAATGTGGTTTTATATTTCTGATTCTAAACTTTGACTTTACCAAATTGGCTATAGTCATGACCAATTAGAGTTGATGGTACAGGCATACTCATTTAGCATATTTTTTATTTCTGAAATATCTTTTAAAATCTTGATCTTGTTTCTAGTTTAAACCCATTTTTCTTGGCAAAAAAATTTTGTCGGAACTCATGATTTAGAATACTTGTTCATTTCTGTCATCTCACTTTGAAGTTTTATCTTTATCCTGTGAAATCTATCTGGATATATTTGGTATCTCATCCAGCTTTTCTTTATCCACTCCTCTTCTACTTCATTTAGGTCACCAACACATTAGAATTAAGGAGAGAGCAGAATTACATATAACAGTATAGAAGCATTCAATTAATTTGTTTCAGCTTTTGAATGCATAGGTACATATTTGCTTTTTTCTGATGATTTTCACTGTAGTAGCCTGAAATGCATGCCTTTAATAGTTATTAACTGTTTTTCAGCCATTACCTGTTCTGGGATGGAATAGCAATGAGCATTACAGCTCTTCCCAGTGGGCTCAGGGAAGCCTGCTCGCAATATGAATAAGTCATCAACAGTCCACTGCAGGTATAGCCAAAATACTTTGTCAGGTCGATAGTTTCCTAAATGCAAACCAAATTATTTTATGTGTGGTTAGTTACACAGTATATTTCTACGTTTACTTGTATTGCTATGGTGCATTTAGCTGACTAATGGCTCAAGAATTTTATTTGCTACTTTCATCCAAAGCACCTGCTCAAGGATTTGAATAATACAAATAATTTCTATGGAATTAACAAAGGAAAAAAAAACACAAAACAATTTCAGCCACATAAAATTCAATACTTATTAGAAAACATATCATGATTGTTTAATAAAATCACTATAAAGATCTGGCCAGAAGACCAGTCATTAGGGAGAGCAGGACATATTGATGTACAACTCTCAGTGACACTTCAAGACAGATTTTCTGAGGTGAAGGTAAGGTTCTGGGGCTGTAGCCAACCCATCAACACGTCCTTGGGTAGTATGCTAAGATGTGACATGGCAGTAACCTTACAGCTGAACAGTTGTGCTGACCATATTGAAGCTGGATCCATTCGGATGTTATCAATGGAGAGATACTGTGGGATGGTTTGCCTCAGTCCCAAAATGATAAAATTTCAGCATATTTTTAAGTCTTTTGCCTTAATTAAGGTCTATGTTATTCTGTGACAGGGCAGGATATTAGTTGTTTATTAGCACATGTTAAAAGATAGACTAGTATAAATTATTATTTGTAAATCTCTAACTTCTTAAAATTTATGCCAAATGAAAAACTTTAATCTTCTCATTTTCAGTCTTGATGTTTCTTCTGTGTGATAACTTATACATAAACAATTTTATGTAGTGGTAATCAAAAATGGAAAGGAATTCAGTACCAGGACGTCTTGCACAAGAACATTGACTGGGGTTGTAGAAAAAAATGTGAAAAAAATATACATTTCTTGAGAAATGAGAAAATATGAGTTCCTACAGTAGCTTAAAGAAAATATATGCGAAATATTATTATGACACAGCTTACTGTACAAATGTGTGTCTGTATTCAGACATAGTCAATACCACAAAAATATCCTGTCATCAGAAGATAGAATTTTATAATGATTGTTTTATGACTCTTAATTGAAAACTATGTAAAAATAGTAAACTAAACATACCAAAATCATTACAGTATCAAGTGGAGAAGTAGAACAAAGGGTGTAAGTTCTCTGCATAATCCTCTACCCAAAGAGCTTAATGCTGCCATAATACTCCATCTGTTTACAGTGACAACCACGTTAGATTGACACAATTGGAAAAGGAAGTGAAAGTTATGTGGCCCAGCTGGCATAAATTAAAATAGTAGACTTGATCTTAGTTCTTTGATATAAATTAATTAAACTTAATGATTCATATTGGAGAAAAAGTATTTTCTTCAAAAAAACTTCAACATACTGCAAAGGGTCTCATGTGGAAGCAAGCTGACTTGACCAGAGAGCCGTTGACATATATCAATATAAAAGAAGTTGTCAAATTTAGTGAATGCCTTCAAAAGTAAGAGTCAGTCATCCCCTCTATGTAGCCTGGACTCAACCACAAAATAACAGAGGTTATCACATAAAATAAAAAGTTATTTTTGGTTTGCCTTCTTTATTGAGCACTTCTGCAAGCAGAGAACCCCCAGAGCCCAGTCAGCTGATAGAGAAAATTAGTTTTCTCAATTTGTTTGAAAAACATACACTTGACAGTTTTCAAGGTGTGTTTTCAGAATGACCAAAGATTTAAGAGTTAACCAACATTCATCTGAGGTGACCTTTCCGGAGCATTCTCAAAAAAATAAATTTGCTGATTTTTTCCTTAAATGATTGTCCTTATTCAGCACAATTGTAGTCCTGTAAAAAGTAAGAGCAGACTAGAAAATGTTCTGATCTTGAGCTGTATTTGAAAGAATAATCTCAGTGAATACAACAGAAAATTTATTATTTGTTTGAATCAGGAATATAAAATCAGTCCTTTATTTATTATCCCACATACCTGCTTCTGTAACAGAAAATCGCTCATGACTCCAAAGCTTCCCTACTATTTACTGTTCTAACAAAATCTACTTTTTATTTTGATAGGAGGTATCACTGTACCTGTACAGAAGGGAACCCATAACTGAATGGTTATGTGTACTGTTGTCAGTCTAGGTCAAATAGATACCAACAGGGGCTATTTTTGTGGAGGCAATCATAAGAACCAGCTTAAATCGTTTAAAAGCATTCTATCTACATGCTCCTCAGGGTCCACTCCACTTCTTTACATCTTCGTTGCTGAGAATTAATCCCTGTTTTCCTTTCCTATTCCTTTGAATAGATAATGCATTGAATAAAACATCACAAGATGGCTAGCTTTTACAAGACACATCCCTAAATGAGTAAAGTAACCTCCTCTGAAAAGGACAGCAGAATTTTGAGAAATGAACACTGGAGAAGTTTTCTAAAAAATACAGTTCACTGTTGGACTACTGGGAGCAGACTTAGACCACAATACTTCTAAAATTATGTTTTATTATTCATTATTGGTATAATAGGTCTTATGTATAAAACCTAAATACATAGTAATTTTTGAAAAAATTACAATGTTGTTTTCAATGCAGATCTAGTTTCTAAAATTCTTTGAAAAAAATTCTATGTAAGCAGCTAGACAAGGGCTTATCTTCATTTTATTTCTTTTTAACATTTCCAGTTTGTACTTATTTTTCCCTGTCCTAATGCATATATTTTAAACTCTTTGATGCTATGTCTATTTTCACCCAAAATAGTGCAGCCTTCTGAGAAGTATAACCAATAGGGCAGGATGCAGCTGCTTGAACTGTAATCAGTACAAAATGAATTGACCATATTACATTAAATCTTGGTTCATCAGCTAGCATCAGCCCTAAGGTTTTCTCACTGATGTATGAGAAATTATGAAATCTCTTGGATTCTTTAACCCTTTGCATTCCAGAATTCTAGCTGATATCATCAGCTAGAAAGTTTTCATGATGTTTGCTTGAGGAAGCTGCTTTTCAGTATGTTTCTGCCTAAATAAAACTCACTATGGGATATTAGAAATGTATTTTACTTTTCTACCTGCAATTCATATGGCTTTATTCAATTTCTCGTTCTTGAAGTTGTATATCCAATATGTTGTGTGGTTGTACTTTGGTATTTAATTCCCTACAGACTAAAGAGCTAAACCAGTTGTCTGCCAATTTTCTGACTGAAAAGTTAAAAGTTTAAATGTTAAGACTACTGAACTTCAGGGATACTTTAACTTAATTGAAACAAAATTTCAGGACTTAGTTCCAGGTCATTAGGTTTCAAAGTATATAAAATGCCTCTATGATTTTATGGATAAATTTATATGCACCTATTTTTCTTAGTTTTCCCTATACACACATTTAAACATACACACAAAATCATTGTCCTATCAGTACCATATTTTGACTTTCTCTTTTAATGAGAGTATTATCTCTCTTGAATCTCACTTTTGGAATCATATTAATACAATAAGAACTCCTGTAACAAAGACATTTATCTACTCCACAGTGTTTTGCATTGATTTATAGCATGTACTATATCACATAAGCCTGTGCTAAGATTACGTAGGCTAAAGTAAGAGCATATAGACTGTCTCTAACCTGGTTTAAAGGCAGCTTATGACAACTAAGTATACCGTAAAAAGCAAGTTACTACATGGCCTACTTATGGGAAAAAGAGTTATATGTATCTGTATTTTCACAGTAATCTATCTTTTGCTCTCATTTAAGTTTCATAAATACAATTATGCTTACAAGAGTTTCCTTCGAATTTGAAGCAAAAAAGGAATAGCAATACACCTTTGTCATAATGTAATATTTGCTTTATGTCTCTACTTAAATTTTAGGTCCCATGATTAAAAACTGTAACCCCACAAACATGTATAAACTATGAATCACAGAAAGGGTAAAATTGGAGGAGGTCATCTAGTCCAATTGTCTTGTTCAAGCAGGGTCCCAGAAAACAAAATAATTTTAATTCCTTTTAATTGGTGGAAATTGAAAAAAAGAAGAAGTAAGGGGTTAGTCTACTCTTATTTTTAAGTTTAAGTATAAATTGATCATCCAAATCCCTCAGTAAGTGTGCTGGAACTCCAGTTCTCTTTCACCTCCATAAACTGAAGTATTATAGAAGAAGTAAATATCATCAACTACTTCTATCAACATAAAGAAAGCTTGTATTAGAACATGACTATATGCCATGACCAACAACTCTGCAGACAGCTCTAGGGACTGAGAAAGAAGTTGATTATCTTGATTGTCAGTGGATTGGTAGACAGGAGATAAGTTCCTGTTCCCACTTGTGAGCATACATGGGCATTGCCCAAGTAGCTCCCTGGGGAAGAAGGAGGCACCTAAGAAATCTATGTGCCTACATGTCTCTACGGTCAGAGTGATTAGGTAGGTCGTGAGCCTGTATAGGACAGATGAGTTTCACGATGTTAAAGGATAGGTAAAGGTAGATAAATTAAGCCTGGATTTAGGTGGAGTGTATCTAGTGCTTAGAAACAAAGCAAATTAATGCAGTCATTGAATGGAAACATGAAGTGTTTTCAGAACTTGTGCTAACCAAAGGGAAAATTTCCCTTGTAACCTAAGCAATGGGCCTGTAATATTCATCAACACTGGCTCTTTTTCACACGCTATATTGTATTTTTTTGAATTAATAAAGTAGAAAAAGTAGGTCACAGAGTGAAACATTTGCACAGAAAAAATGTCATGTAAGTAACGGGAGATTTTTTGCTATAGTCTGAGGTCAGCATGCATCTTGCTGAAACAGCTCAGACTGTTTTATAACTGCTCTTTTACCTGGCATATTTCTATTTTACAATGATATCAGCGTACTGCATTGATATAATATTGATTCTTGAACAGCTTTTGTACCTCTAAGCATCATATACCAGTCCAAGGTTTCCACTTACAGGGAATCTTAATTATTCTATGAAATTAACAAAGATCTAAGTTATCTTATCCAGTGAAAGTTCAATATCACTTGCAAAGGAGATCCTGGCAGCATCAATTTGCAAAACTCAAGTAGTGCAAAATCAGCTTCCGTTATATCTTCCAGGATAGATAAAGCAACAGTTAACACATTGAAAAGATTAAGTGAGTGTATTGGCCAACTTTCAGTAATTACAAGTACTTGGAAAAAAAAAAAGGGGAAAAAAAGCACCACAAAATGAACATGACCTCCTTAACTAAGGAATATTTTTCTGGGTCAGGCAATGTTGAAAGGAAAAATATAAACTAAGGACTCATCTATCTGTAAGTTTACTAATGTCTATTTTGCCAGAAGATGTTTTTCATCATATAGGTATAGAATACATAATTTTATTTTTAAATAAAGTCTAACTAGAAAATAATCTGACTATAATGTTGAATGGTTGTACTGATTAAAAGCTACCATTCTGAATTACACTTCTGTGTCCAGGGAACATGAAGGTGAAGCTTCCATATTGATTCTAATACAGAATTCTTGGAAGCAGAATTTAAGCCATGTGCTAATCCTGCATCACTGTAACAAGATAAAATATGTCAGACCTGCATAGAACAAAACCAAAAAAAAAAAGCAAGTCTCTAGTAATTTCCTTACCTAGAAGATGGTTTAAAAGACTCTGTGACACAAGAAAATGTATATAAAATGTTAAAAATACTACAATGGAGAGGAAAAAAATATAGGCAGACATCTCATAAACAGGATAATATCTTCTAGTTGGTGCAGGATGCTATAGCTGTATGGTAACAAGGCATTTTTTCAATTTACTTTTCCTTAACAATATTTAGGAGGCAGATAGATTCTCTGAACACTTATGCTGTTTAGGGGTATTGCCTGACTCTGTCGCTGATAAGAGCTATAAACACCCAGTGTGATTAATGTTATGATGTGCCAACAGTATGCCTGTTTATATGGAGACGTTACAATATTTTGTACCCTATTCCTTTAAGGATAATTTGAATAAAAGTTTTTGAGAACCTAATAGAAGTGAGATGCATACATCAAGGAAGTTTAGGACAAGACAAATGGTCAGTTATTTGAACCAGAGTGTTAAAATGGTTGGACATGAGGAAAACTTCATTCTTGCTTTGAAAGGAACTTAAGTAAGAACTGGATGGCACTTTAAGACAAAAATGTTATACAGATGTATTTAGACCAACACAATGTATGTCATATGCTTTATGAAATACTAATTAAAAAGCAGTATTAAAAGTGGATACCTTGGAGAATCTTTTGCTTGCTAGATTTATTCTTTCCTTGAATCTGTGTTTTGCTAACATTCTTAGTTCACAGACTGCAAGGCCTTATGAGGAATTTTTGCTTCTATGTACTGTTTTATTAGAGCAGAAGGATTGTTTCCCTGAAAGTCTGAAGCCAAAGGCTAAGACAAGATACACTAAAATGCAACAGTTGTAAAGGAAATACAGGAAAACCATAATAATCATCAAACTCGAACACTGTTTAGAGTTGTTTGATGATTGTCAAGTTTGTATCTTGAGTATCATGAACAAGAACTAGAAAGAAGAACTGCAGGAATGAAGATTAAGTTTTGTAGATCTTCAGAAGAAAAAAAACCACAAGTATGAGAGAGAAATTTCAAGCTATCCACTTAAAAGCTCGAACAAAAGTAACGTAGAAATATTGAAAAAAAATCTCAAATTTAGAATATTTTATATACTATGTGACAGATAAGGGGAAGGACATGAAAGATTTTATTTTCATGTATAAAAACAATACTGTTCTGGGTATATGAAGGGAAAGGAGACGCAATTGCTGAGACTAAAGGAAGGGATTTTGTCATGACAAACAGTTACCATGAATCTGAAAAACAAACTTGGCCTTGAACATATATAGAAAAAGCCATAAACAGGACCTTAAATCAAAAGGATCTGCAAAATCCTTTTGCAGATTTGTAGACTGAGTTTTGACATGAAGATCTCAATAGAGGCAGATGGTTTTCTTTCAATGGCTGACACGTTAATGCAGCATCCCCTGATCTGCACCTTATGTCTTTGTCCATATAAGTTCAGGAGTCTCCTGGATCATACAACTTTACAGCTGGGAAGGCTGTTTTTTATTTAATTTCCCAGACTCCGAAGTAACACTAGAGCTACTGAAGTCCATAGTACAACAGCACAGACCCTTTCTGTCCACTTCAGTCTGGCAGCTGAGATTAGCAAAAGTGTGGCAGGAGCTGTACTGTCAAGCTATTCTTTTCTTTGCACAAAAAAGGAATAGCAAAAACTAATATAAAAGCTAACACTTTTTTCCTCCCTTCTTCCCCTCATAAATCCATCATAGGACTGTTCATGTTTCTGTCCTTTGTGACAAAACGAAAAGAGAAGTAAGCTTTCATTTTTAAACCCTAACTATTAATTGTTACTATTTTAAAATATACTAAAAATTAATAAGTTGAGCATTATTATTAGCTTAAAACAAAAGAATTAAACAAAGACTAAAAATTTAGAATTTTAATTTATTTTGAATTGTAAGTCTGAGGAGAAATCAAAAGAAATCTTTAAAGAAGAATGCGTTAAAGGATAAAAATATTTAATCTAAAAGCACTGAAGCATAACATCTATTGTACAGTCATTTTTTTTTCTTTGTGAAAGAGAGTTAATTGAAATATGCTACACGAAGTTGGTGGTTTTGTAGCTGTTCTTCTGGCAATGGAAATATTACTGCAAGGAAGATGAGCATGATAAAGTGTTGTTACGATGAGAGGGGGTCACCACCATGTGCTGCTGCACTCAACAACAGCTAAGGAACTTCTCTGATGGAAAAGAAGCAGGAAAATTACAGAGAGAAAACGGTGAGTCAAAGGCAAAAAGAAAGTGCAGAGAGTTGTGAGAAAATGTATGCAGAGAGAAAATTAGAGCCAGGAGAAAAAGGTCTGAAGAGCAGAAGACCAGCCAAGGCTGCAGATGTGAGATTCAATCTAGTTCAAGAATAAAATTGTGTCAGTAGGAAAATGAGAGGACAGATTTGTACTGGAAGATGTCAGTCAGGTCACAGGACTTACTTCACACAGAAAATGTATTCTTGATTACATAAGCAAAGTATCTGTTGCTCTGGGTCAAAGTATTTTGCTGGTAACCGACCATTTTGTAGAAATACAGTAATGTTTTGAACATCAGTATTTGAATTGACACCTTTTTTGGACATTTTTGTTTGACTATGCATCCTCCCTGTGAGATAGATAGGTCTATTGGACACTTTATCAATCTACTGTAGTGGTAATGGGAAGACAGGAACAATTTAAAATCATTAGTTTGAAAAACATTGAACTAGGGATTTAATACTGATATTCTCTTCTAGTGTTCTTAGTGGAGAATCTAAGCCTCCCTAATTAATCAGCTCCAAATTAGAATAATCAAATAACTCAAAATTTAAACGAAAATCTACATGAAAATTGATTACACAAAATGTCAAACAAATATTTACAGAATTACTTCTGCTAGAGCTGACAGAAATGTCTTGAATGGTGAAATTCTCCATGAAAAATGTGTCTTCCAGTAAATATTTCTTACAATAAAATACTGCAGTATATAAAAAATTTTGAAGAAATCATTTGAAAAAATAATTCTTTTTGGTTGAAGATGGAAATTTTAATTTATTTTTCCAATTAAATATATTTTTACTGAAGTTCTCATAGCATTTCTTATTGTTGAATATAGTAATAGTAATTACAACAACAATAATAAAGAATGCCTTTTACTTTGCGGGGCTGGGAGTTCATTCTTTCTTCTTTACTTTGGTTTCTTAACACACAAGACATATGGGGTCACAGCATGTGGCTGTGCTTATGTTCCATTCCAAGTGCAGTCACACCAGCACTGCAGCCTGTTGGTGAGTTTCAGCTGCGTTTCAAAAACACCTTGAGTGCCCCTAATGTACAAAAATAGGATGCCATGAGAAGGAAAGACTGTGATTAAACCATTCACAATTTTGCCTCTAGGATATTCATAGTTTCTCATGCAGTTTCTGCAATCTCTGCCAAAATCACTTTAAGATGAGGGAACTACACATGCTATGGGAGGTCTTTTCCTACCTTCATGTAGCATTTCCATGAGTACTAAAATACTATTTTCCCCCTGCATTTCCCCTCCTTGAAGAAAAATTCTTCCACACCTTCTCAACTACATTCCCACACTCTGCTACTTTGTTCATTTTTTAAGAAAGCAAAGCAGATCTGCCCAGAGGTTCCTGATTTACTCCATATATTGTGGTTAGAAATTCCCAGTCATTCATTTCTCCTGTGCATCCTAAAGCCTATTTATTTCCTGTATGTTAACCTCCCTGTATTTTTGGATATTTTGTTCCTCTCATTATTCCTGTGATGAGACAAGATGCTCATCTCCTGACCGTCTGCATCTTATCTCAGCGGTTCACCAGCTGGAGTATTGCAGGTGTAGCCATAGCATAGCAAAGTCTCCAAGTACACTTAGCAGTGTGCTGAAGGAAGGCATTTCACACAGATGCAGCTCTGCAACACAGATTCTGATTCCACTTCCTGAATCCTCCGTGGTCCTGATGTGATGTGTGCGTGGGTCATCTGTGATATACTTCCTACTGGAGAGGATGGGATGTCTGAAGAAAGAGGATATTTTAAAGGGCTTCATATTCAAATGGAACCCAATAAAGCAAAAAAATTGCCATAGTTTTACCATACCATATCATCAGACTTACTTTCTCCATTGTTGTTCCTAGTATGAAGTATGATGCAAGTCTTCCTTTTCAATCTGATCTGAAACACCAAAGCAAGAAAAGGTGCAGGAGCAAACTAATTGATATGAAGTAAGACCTGATGCCCTTACATATGCCCGTCTACCTATGGTATCTACTGCAGTCACAACACATCTTGAGTTCATTAAAGAAAAAAAAAAAGGCTGAGCATCTCATGCCTATCAGAGATCAGAATTCTTTATTTCTGTATCTCATGGAGTTCTCTCTCATTTTCACCCTTCTTATTTCTCAGGGAGGGAAAAAAACCCCGTGAATGCAGTGTAATGGGGTACTTTTGAAATTACAGAAGCCCGAAAAATTGAAAACAATTAAAAATTCATTAATTTTATTTTAATTAAATTGTAATGAAAGGTATGGATGTTTTAGTATGTTTGTATATTTTTTCTTTAAGATTGAAAGTTGTTTTTGTCTTTATGGCATCTCAGAACCTTCAAACAACATTGATTTCAATCATTAATTGTATGGATCCAAAATGGTAGAGAGAAAAATATATGATAATGCATTTTGAGTTATTTGAATACTTTTGTCCTTTATTTCCACCCCAATCCTTATCCACTGACGTTTTAATAATGCCAAGACAATGCATTTTACAATTGATCTGTGTGCTAATTGCTCCCTCATTTTAATGTCTGTTGTGTTGTTTTAGGATAAGGTGAGGTTTGCAGAGCATGCACTGAGGTATACCAAGATCCTGGAAAGCTGATTGCAATTTATAATTTGCAGTCAGTCTTGGAAAATTGAAGAAGAACATGGGAATCAGATCCACAACAGCCATATGGCCCATACAGCTACACCAAATGGCACTGTAAGAGTATCCAGTCTTTTATATCTCAAAATGGACATACCTTAAATATTTACATATTTTTAAAATATCTTCAGCTGTTTAACTTAAACATTATGAAGATCCTGACACCTATTGACACATACCATTTGCATCGCCTCACAGTCATACATCACTTTCATGAATGCTTCAGAGATGTGAGAAGCTGATGAAATTGTCTGCTAGAGGAGTCTGAAGAAAATGCAAAATAAGTGACACTACATTCTCCTCTATTCTTGCTGACTTTTTCATCAAGAAAAGGTTGTCTGTCTTGTTCAGCATGGTAGCTTATAGTTTTCTCTATTGCCTGCTTTGCTTAGGAAAGAGTCACCTTCCTGACCTCTAGAGAAAACACTTACACGCCCAACTGAAGTAAAACCAAACTTGTTAAGTGTCTCCTCTTCCAGCTTACGATTCTGAGAATTTGAGGGAACAGAAGCTAGTGTAATTGATTTCTTTATCAAGACCCTTTCCGTTGTAAGTTTGTCTTTCCCTTAATGACTATGTCATGAAGATTTTTTTCTGTAAAATAACTTTAAACTCAACTGTTATGCTATTAAGAGGACTGTTTATAAACCTACTGGTGCCAGCAAAATACTTATCATCAAGCCATCTATGACTTTAGAGAAGATGATTGGTAGGGGACTTTGCCCTCTCAGAAGTCATAACAGTTGTGCAGACTGGTGCAAAATGTTCTCCAGCCAATGGAACACCAATTCTACTGTCTTTGATGATGTGAAAAGGCAATGCAGTTTGTAGCAGTGAAAAGAAACTGTTTCATTTTTTTGACATGTGACTTTAAGCAATAGTTTTAAACCAGCTCACAGAAGCTTTTTCTCTGTCTCAGTTTCTACGAAGAACTTTGCTATAAATCATGGTAAATTAATCTTTTGATTAGTTCCTGCCTTCATTATCTTTTTAACTTAAGCTAGGCTAATCATCTGTGTTTTATGTCAAAACAGGATAAAAGAAATTGTTTTTTAAGATAGATGACTATAAGGGAGAAGCTGCCTGGTACTTCCCTAGCTCACTTATCATAGAATCATAGAACATCCTAAGTTGAAAGGGAACCACAAGGATCATCAAGTCCAGCTTCTGTGTCTGCACATAACAACACATCATGTGTTTGAGAAGGTTGTCCAAACAGAAAAACAGAAGCAAACCTGTTGCTTCAGGCAGAAAGGGGTGTTGTAACAATATTGAGAGGTTGTGAAGAGGCAGTAGGAAACTCGATGCCTGGGTTCTGTAGTATAAAATCTTTTTGTGCAATGGTAGTTCATTGAGGAAGATGAGAATCAGTAAAAGTGGCAAAGAATCTGTATGTGCATATATATATGATTGTCACTTCCCTCATCTCAAGGTAGTTGTGCAATCTTTCCAAAAGGAAATGATTGTAACAGGCTACCTGCCAGGCTTCAGTTTCTTGTTCAAACGGAGATGGGTGAACTCTACTGTCCTGCTGTGCATGCAAAACTGATTTGCACAGTTGCTTTGATTTAAAGTTGTTTTGGATTTGCAATCAGAAAAGATGGTGCTTATACTGTGTATTAATATAGATGAAAAGTTTGCTCTATTATGGCAATCTTTCATCTACAAGCAATTCTAAATAATCTATCAGAACAACACAACAAAAGCAACAATGCACTGTTAAAAAGGCTTTATAAAAGAATATGTGGATTTTTCCAACACCCACTGCTGACCACCAAAAGAAAATATTCATGCATTATTGCAAATTAACTGGCTATGGCTCATTAGGAAAATCATAGGATTTATTTGGAAGTTTACAGATTTGATAATTGAATTCTTTGATTTCTATTGTTTTATATACATTCTTTTTAAAATTTCCTCTTTTTTTATATTAACTTGTATATTTACAACACTTGCAATATTTTAGTGTTTTTTTCCTTACAATTTCTATAAATAAACTTTAAAAAATGTTCATACCAAAAATCCCCACAAATATTCTATGTTAGGACAAAAAAATCTTATGCTAAGAATTTTGGGTTATTTTCTCATCTTGTTTTCAAGGTGTTATAAACAGAAACAAAGTAAAAAACAAAACAAGACTGAAAATGAGAAATACATTGGCAGAGTCTTTTAAAATAATAAGTCACAGCAGGGTGTGGGGCTACACTACTGCCTAATAGTGGTTAATCTGAATAAATAATATGTTTTTAATCACCAAGTGGCATTTAATTAACCTGCAATAACTGCCTTATTAATTCTCAATTAAATCATTATTTGAAACACTTAATTTAACTGTGAATGATTATATTTTCTGCTACCTCCTATAAGGTATCTCACTATTTGTGATGAATTGTAGGTTAAAGTTTGGCATTTGCTGTTCCTCAATGAACATCAAGGACAGGTTTAAAAAGCTTCATGCTGTTTGTTAATTAAAGTAAACCAGAAGAGCAAAAGAAGGGGAATTCAGAAAACAAAATAACTCAATTGCCATACACTCCAATAGTGCAATATGATTTATTTACACTTTATCTCAGGAAATACTCAGGACCAGATCCTCAGCTAGAGGAAACTGATAATATTGACTTCATTTAAGTTATTTACTAAGTCATTACATGTTTTGGTATGGTTTTTTGTTTGTTTTTTTGGGGTTTTTTTGTTTGTTTGTTTGTTTTTCTGGGGGGGGGGGAGGGAGTGGTTTGGTTCGATTTGTTTTTTTTCTTTGATTTTGGTTAAATATGAGTAATCTGATGGATTTTGCCCAAGAATCAGAATCAAGGAAGCTTATGATCAAGAGTACAGGAAAGTGGGAATAATAATTTGATCCTGTGGTGTGATGTTCAACCTAGTATAAAAAGAACTTTTACTAATAATTCGAACAAAATCAATGACCTGTAAATGAGAGTAGTGGAAAGTGGGCAGAGGGAAATACGGCACTAAGGAGAGAGACGTGGAAATGTACAGCTCAAAACACTAAAGCGCATTCCATGTCAAGAAACATTTTAAGAGGGTTTTTTTTGTAATAAAGTATGATTATCCTTTGAAGGGCTAGTCAGAAAGACTGATTTTTTTACCTATGAAGGATAATGTTCTTAGGAATCCTCAGTGCAGGAGGACTGAGTGGTGATTAAGAGCCTCTTGTTATGAAACATCTCCTTTGTGGAAACTTCTGCTCTCCTTTGATTAACGAAGATACCTGTGGAGACTATTTTCCTGGGGTAAGATTAGTCTTTTGCAAATAGGTTGTTTCAACTTCCCTCAAATAGCCAAAGATAAATGTTGGAGTCATCTAAAATGGCATTAAACTGCATTCCAAGACAATGCACAGCTTTTTTCTACGAACTGCTTAAAACCCAGACAACACAAATAAAAATTTTCAGTCATCGAGCAAAAACTAAGTTCAAAAGATAAGGATATCGTCTAACTTATAGCAGAGATTCCACTAGAAAAAAGTGTATTAAATAGCTGTGATAATGAGCCTGCATAATAGAACCTATTTCTTGCATTCACAGGACATGAACTCATCACAGAAATTTGTATTCTATATTAGGTGAAGAAAATTTTTGCACTCAAATTGGAAATGTTTATATGTATATTGTATCCATATATTATCAAGCTTTTGTTTTTATATTTCTTTTAGTTTTCTCCCTTTTTTGATCTTCTCCTTTTCTTTCTTTAATTTTTCTATCCTGATAAATCACCTTATTTCATTTACCACCCAAGAATTTCCTCAAATTACTTCCCTGGCAGTATAGCATATTTGCTCCTACAAAACCACTAACGTGCCAGAAAATCTCCTTGTTCAAAACTGAAATGACTTCTTGATCTTTATATGAAGGGGACAAAGAAACATACTAAAGATTTAAATGGACATGGATTGAACAAAAATTATTCAGAAATTTGCTTCATGGTGAGTTATTGACACAGGAATAAAATTTGGAAACCAATTAAAAAAAAAAAAAAAGTAGATAGTGAAAGCTATGCCCTTGTCCCTCCTCCCCAATTCATTTCTCTTCCTCACAGATTTATTCCCTCTCAGAAGGTGGTGCAGTACTGCAGTATTCAGATTCACTTCAAGACACTGCCCTTCTTTCTTTAAAATAGAAGGAGGTAAAGGGTAACAGAGATGTCCCTGAGTGTCAGAAGGTGCACCTTTAGGCCTTCTATTTTCACCTATAGTCTCTCCATTTTTATTTCTTCTGTGTTATTACTGCAATAGATAGCTTTTAAAACAGGGTATTTTCTTGTTTCTTTCCATTGGAAGCTTTTCCAAGTCTCTTACTTCCAGGCAGCAGCTGCAACTACTGAATACTAAACTTCCAATCAGAACTACTCGGCTCTCTGAGGTGATGAGGTTAGAGGAGATACAAAACCGCACCAGAAGAAGCCCATCTTTTAATTTCCATCAAGGGATACTTTGAAACAAGTTCAGGTATTTTACTACCAGCATATCTCTGCACTAATGTAGCACTTCACAGAGTTTCTGCAATAACTATCCTTGGGTCTTCTCATAAGAGCCCTGTAATAGTCATACATATTCCTCAGGAGAGCCAGATAGACTCTGAAAGGCATATAATAGCTATCATAAATGAATAATAAAATGTAGAAAGGACAAACCACCATGAAAATGGCAAATGAATATGATGACGTGTGTGTTGTACATGAGTTAATTGTCTGAGTTTTATATTTACAGAAAATCCCAGATGTTTTCTGCTGTGTCAGTAATATTTATGGAAGAGGAAACATCCTCTGGAAGGTTAAGACTTATTCCAGAAAGTGTGAAGTAATTACAGTGTGGAAAGCTTGCACCACTGTGCAAGAGGACACTGTGTGCACTTCTTATACAGCTTCTTGAATTGTTTGCTGCAATGACAAATTATGGAAGTTACAGTCCAAGCATCATCTTTGTCCTGCCGGATGGTGCAGATAATTTTGACTTCAGCATAAAAACTAAATCAGGGATTTCAAAAATAAGTTAACACATGTGGATAGCATAGTACTGCACTTCAAAGCCTCCATTTGAGCCTTTTTGAGCCTCCCTTTGCCAGGACTTTGACTGAGTAAGAATATTCATCAGATGCCAGGTTTCCTTAACAACAAACAAAAATTTGATTATCTTGATTAAGAAGTTGTCCTTTACTTCCTCTATAGCTTCATCTATTTCAGTCCAACAATGTAACACAACCTAGGAAGTGTTTCTACTCTGTAAGTAGTCCCATTAAAATCAAACCTATTGCATTTGCAATGAAGTATTTAATTTTAATTATGTTGTCATAATCAGGCTTTAAAATTCTTCTTAAGGGAATATTATGGCTTCATAATCTTGAAAAGACAGACAAAACACATGGCTATATACAGAAAATGTATACAGAAAAGCAGAAAGGGGAGACAATTCAGATGATATCAGTGTACAGATCTGAACAGTAAAAGTCTTGAAATCTGAGACCTCAAAAAGTTAATATCTTTCTCTATGCAAGGACCAATATAGGACCTTCTATTTCAAAACAGCTGTGCATGTCTGCATGAAAACACTGACTATAAAGCATATTGCAAAGTGGAAACACGCTATGACTGTGTGCAAAAAGAGTAAGGGAAAGTTTGGTTAATAGTGGTTCAATATTCTCCAAAATGCTTTACATCCTCAATTCAGCCCTTTTCGATTCTTGCACAAATTAAACCCAATTTTAAGGCAACTCAATCAGCTCCTAAATAGCTCCTAAAAGACTAATATATTCCTTTTCGCTTTTGATTATTATTTCCATAATAATCTTGACATATATTAGTAAATTGAGATGATGCTGTAACCCTTTGAAGTATAGGATGGTTATAGAGAGAAAGCATCACAACTTGTTGAAGACTGTTCCTTATATGGTTCACTTAGACTGTGTTATAAGCATGAGGCTCTTTAGATAGACAATGTCACAAAGAAACTGAATGACACAGCGTAGCTCAGCATTTCTAAATTATTGTTTCTGAAGGGGAAGATCTTGAAATTAGAAAACCTGCTCTTTTTATTGGGGGGTCGATTTTTTCCTGTTTTCCTATTTATGAATATTACTTTCTCTTGAGTACAGTTCATCTTAAAAAATAGGAGTAATTGAAGTCAAATCTGTGTTTAATTATGTGTGTAATTTACTGATATTTAGATATGTTTAACCTCTTGCTGTGTTTCTGACTTGTTTTATGAAATTGAATGCACAGTTGTACAGAGGTGATTTTTGTTGGATGCGAATTATTTTTTTAATGGTACATTAGGCCACGGCACTACACTGATCATAAGTGGCATGAATCTGTTTTATATACTGAAGATTATGATGGGTAGTAATTTTGTTTTTTGATTCATATATTTTGTTTTTCCTCTTCAAAATTAAATTTTGCTTTGTTTGACTGACACAGAAGCTAGCAGAGGAAAAAAATGAGACAGAGATGCCTTACAGGAACATGTGAGATTATGAATTCCCTTGATCCTTACTAAATGGCATGAAGCTCAGCCAGAGGAGGTTTAGGTTGGATATCAGGAAAAGGTTTTTCACCCAGATGGTGGTTGAGCACTGGAACAGTATCCCCAGGGAAGGGGTCACAGCCTGACAGAGTTTAAGAAGTGTTTGACCAACATTTGCAGGTACATGGGGTGACTCTTGGGGTGCTCTGTGCAGGGCCAGGAGCTGGACTTGATGATCGTGATGCATCCCTTCCAACTCAGCACATTCTGTGATTCTAAGATTTAAATATAATAACTTTTTACAGGATTGGACTTTCAGATGGACAGGAATGAATCTCCATAACAATACAAAATATGCAATTACCATAAAAGTGAATTTGAATTTACATTTACTTGTCTTTTCATATGGAAAAGTAAGTATCCAGCTCCTGGTTATCATCTCCTCTGACATTAACAAAGCAGCACGACACAGTTTGCACTTCTTGTTCTACTTCTAATGAAGTGCACTGGAATAAAAACCACTAAGATGTTATAATTTGACTTGTAAAAAGTGAAGTCTTAAATTAGATCCCTGTAAGGATATCTGATTTTCAAGAATAACAAGAGCTTTCCTATGTCAGAATTCTAAAGGAAACAAAAAAGATATAGGAGAAAACCATAAGACTTCCATGTAAGGCGTTATGTGTCCACTCTTCTGACTACCTTGTTTATAACCATGTGAAACCTCTGGTTGTAGAGTGAAGATTAGCAGAGACAATTTGATGCTGTCTCCTTGCTCTGCATTTCTCTATGCTGGTGAAATCAAGGACTGCATAATCAGACTAATTTCACATGGCTATCAAATATGTAACATTGAGTCTCTAAATTATGTACTCTGATTCAATGGAAGAAAATCTATAGAGGGAAAAGACAATTATTAGCACATTTGACAAATATTAGACAATAATATTTGAAATTTTAGTGAATGTTTACCTTATAACATCATGTCAGAAAGTTTTATTCAAGTACCTGGGGTCAACATTTCAAAAGTCAAAACGCCAAGCTTGGGCATTTAAATTCATCTTTAGCTTTAAGGCTTACTGTGCATCAAAGAACTTCTATTTAGGTAATTTAAAATCTAGACAAGATGATCATAAAACCAAAACATACTTATTACTCTAACAGACAGTCTTCCTCTGCATTTATAACTATTGTTATCCATCTGCAGACATGCTCTTCTATTTTGGGTATTATGTTTAAAGAATACAAAACTACATTATTATTTATGTTCAGAATGATCAGTAGATGATATCTGTTCTTTTTATAAACTTTTCAGAAATGCCTGTGTAATCTGCAGAGGACAGTTTCTGAAGAAACAGACATTTGGAGATCACAGAGGCACAATCCATATGTCTGGATTGTGTTATGATGTAGAGCACAAACATACTCCTATTTAATAAATTCATGTGTGTTGTTTCTATTTGAGAAGAACAAAGTATGTAGCATTTTTACTAAATATTTACAATATTCTTAGAAATTTTATCTTAAAATAGGGATATTTACATAATTCTTTTTAAAAGCAATAAAGTAATTTAAAAAAGTATTTGTGTGTGTTTGCCTGCATGTTGTCCTTTCCTTATTTCTCTTGGGAAATCCTTGCATATGTGAAGAGGATAAATTAATGATGTCGGTATCTGAAAAATTCCAGACAGATATGATTTCAAGGGAGATACCTTGGAGGAATGAGCTTAAGGAAAAGGGACTTCATTTGCAACTGGCATGTTATGTTACTCCATGCAGTAAAGGACCACATCTTTTATTTCTCTTATAATTGGTTCAGGGCCTACTTGTTGGGTTTAGGAAAGCTGAAATTTACACATATATCAGTGAGTAAAAAGGACTTCACTTCCTCATATTTTGACATTGATGTCACTTTATGTAATGTTTAGTCACTGCTCCTTAATTCCCCATTGTCAAAGGTTTTAAAATTAGTGATAAAACATTCTCCACACTCCAAATACAAAGAATCAGTCTTTCATAAGGAAGTATCTGCATTGGTTTGTTTCAAAAAGATTCACACTTTATCAATCTTAGATCTGTTTGAAAAAAAAAAATACATTCTGAAATGACTGTGGGATGTCCTATGTAAAAGGAAAAACAACCCACTTGTCTGTTCTGTGCAATAATCTGGGAATTCTGCAGATCTGTACTAGTCACAGATCTGAAATATGACGACTCTTGCTTTTTCTGGAAAAACAATGACTGTTAATTTTGCTGATTTCCCATTTTAGAGGGTTTCATAGTTATAATAGTTATGGCTTAGACTGAAGAGTAGCTGTGCTTCTCACTTATTCCAAAGCAGGCATATTTTGTGTGCAACAACAGTCAACGGAGTCCTTTTTTTTTCCCAAGTGGTATTTTGCAAGAAGCTTTACAAGTATATGCATTATTCACATACCAGATATGTAGATATTTGTCAGACCAGGGAAGGGAAATGTATTTCCAAAGGCTAATTTTTGTCTATAAGGGCTAATTTCCCTAGAGTCTGCTATAGTCAGTAGAGAAAGATAGTATGATAGTATCCTCCAGAGAACAGTTCAGACTAGAAAACTAATTAATCTCAGAGGGGAAGATTGTGATGGAGTTGGCTGGGAGAGAGTTAATTTCCTTTACAGTAGCTGGTATGGGGCTGTGTTTTGGATTTGTGCAGAAAATAGTGTTCATACTGCAGAAATGTTTTCTTTGTGGCTGAGGAGTGCTTACACAGTTTCAAGGACTTTCCTGCCTCTCACCCCATCCCATCAGCAAGTAGGCTGGGCATGCACAAGAAGTTGGGAGAGGACAGATGCAGGATCCCAGCTGACTAAAGAGATATTCTAATACCATATTGTGTCATGCTCAGCATATAAATCTGGGAGAAGAAGAATGAAGGGGGCAAAAAAGTTTGAAGTGATGGCATTTGCATTCTCAAGGCACTGTTCTATGTGGTGGAGCCCTGCTTTCCTGGGGATGGCTGAACACCTGCCTACCTATAGGAAGAGGTGAATGAATTCCTTGTTTTACTTCACATGCATGCACCACTTTTGCTTTACATATTATACTGTCTTTATGTCAACCCACAAGTTTTCTCATTTTTACCCTTCCAATTCTCTCCCACATCCCCCCAGAGGCGAGGGAGCAAGTGGCTGTACAGTGCTTAGTTGCCAACTGGGGTTAAACCATAACCACACTAGATTATAGTCAGGCTTGGTGAATGGTTCCCACTCTGATCATCCACCCAGATTATGACAAATGCACAGGAACAACCTCTCCTTTTTATCATTTATTATCCCACCAGAGACTGTCCTCTGCAAAAACTAGCTAATAGATATTTTTACATTGTTATCATAGACACAGGAATGGATTGTGATTTGGTCCTCAGGGGACTTCCCTATCGTTCCACAGATACCTGTACATTGACCACATATATTGGCTGGCAAATATATTTGTCCCATGCAGTTATCTTTTATCTCCAGGTCATGTTTTGTAGAGTAATTCACCTCCATGTTCTTCAAGGCTAATTTAGAGCAAACTAGTTGCATCCACACTAAGCAGAACTTGACACTGACTTTACTTTTATTCCCATATAGCAATCCTTACAATAAAAGACATATTTCCTGGTTTTGTGTATTTGAGATTCTTTTCCTGTTAAAAATGTAACTAATGATGTGAAGGCTTTATTGCAGCCTGTCAAAGCTGTATTTTTATAGCTCGAGAGGTGTTGCAAGCCCTGGCATCACCATACGTTCAGGAACATGTGGATCAAGAACACATGCAGAAAGCATTGAAGAGCTGTGTAGAGCACACGGCAACAAGCCTAGGGTTGTCTTAACCCTTAAGCCTTTTGGAAGCTATCTGTCAAAGAAGTTATTCCCAGGACCACTTTCAGGTTTTATTTCAGAAGTAGAGTTTCTTTTTTTTTTTCCTCTTCAAAAGGAAGTTTATATGACATCTAGGCAGTATAATCAAGAGACTATATATGGCTAGTACCTGATTCTGACTGTTGTGAGAACTCAGTTGTATTTTATTAGTGAAAGATATTAAAAGTAACATTTATTTAACATTGAAACATCAATCAGGGGTCTGTTTTATTAAACTGAAAAGGAAGAAAAGTAGAAAAGTGGGTCTTATAATCCTGAATGGAAAGGAACTATCCATGTAGCAGTTTATACCTTTAATAATGACACTTATTAAGAAAAAGTTTGACCCTGATTGCTTTAGAGGAAGATTTTTTTTCTATGAGTGTAAACAAATTTAATTTATACACATACCAACTCTTTTCTCATTTGCTCTACATCCCTCTGGCAAACACAACCATCACTTATGTTGAAAAATATCTTGAAACAGAAGCCTAACAAACTTTCAAGTGAGACATATGCACTCCGCAGGAGACAGTTCTGTGACAGAGGTACAGATAATGGATCTCTTCTCTTTGTTTTATCTAGTTTTAAATGAAAACTATAATATTGTTATTTAGATCAGCTCTGTTACATTTTGTTGGCACAATGAACATCTGTGTGCATTAAAAAGCAGAGAGGATTTTTGCTTCATTCTGGGCATAGAGCTATGTGTGAAGAAATTCTAAAAGCATGTAATCTCCAAGAAAAGTCTGATACATAGTTTGAATTGCATCAGGATCACACTGAGAGCAAAAAAGTTTATTTGCACCCTAAAATTAAGACAGCTGGACCAGAGGAAACTCTGTTTCTGTAAGGATCTAATGTGATGAAGTTATAGCTCCAGCTGCTTCTAGATGAAGCACAGATAAAGATAGAAAGATTATTTACAAAGCCTTACATCAAATCATATAATCTTAGCTATTCTACAGAGATGGACGTGTGCCACTACACGAAGAGAATTCTCTCTTCTTTAACAAGAAAAATGTTACTAAAATGTATGCACTTACAATTTTTGTAGACAGCACACCGTCTCTTACATATTTCAATGGCATCAGGAGCATGGGTCTTAGAAAGGCACCAAGGATTTAATTACCAAAGTCTAGAGGTATAGTCAAGAGCCCAATACCTCTTATTAATCCAAAAGATAATATGAGGTGCGTATCAATGAACACATATAGGTAATTAAGGGTAAGAGAAAAATAAATATGTGTAGGGTATAATTTCTGAAAGTTCCATGGAGTCAAGTGGTTTGCTCTTTGTTAGCATCAAAAGCTCAAAGAAACTCACAGACTGAAAAATGCAAAGTCCTGTCACAGTAATTACTTATTAAGTTCAAGATATGTTTCAATCTGCAAGAGAGTCTATGAATCTTTTTTTCCCATCTTCCAGTACTACTTTCTTAGCACGGGTAAAAAGAACAGAACTCACACAATTATTTTAGAAATTAACAAAAAAATTACAAGAATTCTAAAATTCTCTTCTCCCAGACAAGTTTGGAGTGTAAACAGTATGTTACAAAAGTCTTTCTCCAACACAGAATCTTCTTCCTAGGGGGGATTCATTTGAGTGAAAATTGGAAAGCACAAGATGTCAAAATTTCATAGTTCTCTGGCAAAACACAAGTGACTTTTAACTGATGTTTCTCTCATTTAAAAGAAAGGCACACCCACAAAAGTATATGGTTTTTTATTTGGTATAAAACCTTTATGAAAAAGCATCTGAGTGTCTTGTTGTGACCGCCGGAATTAACGCAGTTTTAGGTCTGTGATTCATACTAGCACAAAGGGGAAAAATATTTTAAAATCTATTTCCATATGTTCTTTCATAATTGATCTTTAATTTTGCTCAAAACATGAATCTGGCCTTCTTAATTTACAGCTTAAGTAATTATGAAAACCTTCTTCCTTAAATGATGAGAAATTCTTTTTCTCTTTCCCAGAAAATGTCTTGCCCCATCTCACTTATCTTGTATCTTTTTAAATTTATGTAGAATGTTCCACTTTGGTCTTAGAAGTCCAAAGGCTGGTATTTTTTTCTGGCTCTTAACAGTGACTTGATCAGTGATCTTAATCAAATCCCTTAGAACTCAAAGCAGCAAAGAAAAAACCCACATTTTTATTTGAATAGGATTTAACATAAAGCAACCACTTGAGTATTTTGCATTCTGTTGATCTGTTCCTCCCATCTGTGTAAAGGAAAAGAGAATGTTTATACCTTCTTTTCTTCCCTCACAGATGTTGTAAGATTTAATCAGTTTGAAGAAAGATGGGGTTTTAATTGCATTGAAGGGAATTGAATGGTCATGATACATGAAAAAGATAGAGTCTGACCAGCACCAAGACTCACAGAGAAAAGGTTTGGTTAAGGAACTTAAAGTACATCTCTCAAAGATTAGTGAACACAAAATAAAAGACTATGTTGCTTCCAAGCTTCCATTTTGATTATTTTTTGTCATTTGGTGAAAAGTTTCCTCATTTTGTTCTGTATTTGTTTTGAAACTTATTTAAGAAAAAGGAAGTAGTTAAATATCAGGATTCCCTAAAGACATCTTCCTGCTGTTTTTTTACTCCAATAAACTCCAGAGTTAAGGAATGCCATTAGTATTAGTATTAACAAACAAGGGGACTGTAAAGATGAAATATGAATAAAATATTTTCTTTCATCAAAAAAAGTTCCCAGGGCTACTAGTATTCAGAGAAATGATCTTTATCTTTTTTTGATTAATTATAAAAAGTAAAAACATTAATAATTAAAGGCAACCCCCCCCAATTCTAAATCATAAAATCCAACAAACCAACTACGAACAAAGGAAAGAAGCTGTTAGAGCCATTTGGGACTGATTTGGAAATGCTTCCTGATATTTTTAAATGCTAAACCTTCTGTACATTTGTATATATAACTCTAATACCTTGGGGAACTCAGATGTTGGGATAAGTTTTTAATAATCTATTTTGGACACTCAAGGAAACATTCTTCAGTCTTCCTGCTTCTATCTTACAGGACCTTGTATGCCAAGAGGGGTCATGGGTGTCCTTGCAGATGTGACATTCTAGATTTGACCTTTCAGAAGAACAATAGAATTAAATATTTGGAGCAGATGACAGGAAATATTAAATTTCTTCTTTACAATGCAATTAAGATCCCATATTTCTTCCAAATTAAAACCACCACTGTTTACGATCTATATGTTGATCTTATTCACCATTCATAAAATAAAGGTGAACTCCTGAGACAAATTATCTGAGAGCTTTTATTGAAAATATTAATGAAACACATGTTTTTAAAAAGTAACGATGTAGGAAAATGGGTGACTGTAAGTAAAGACTTTTTAGATGATGCAGTCTACAGATAAAAACAATATAAAAGATCAGAAACTGTAACATATACAGCTCCACAGTGGTTTTAACAGTTCAAACTTAAGGGTGCTATGAAAGCCTTTCAATGCTATCAGATTTTAGGTTTGAAAATTACATTGTCTTTCCAGTAGCAAGTCTTGGTACAATGGAGGAGAACTTGTGAAACCTGCAGATGTTCTTACTGCCTGATCACAGCTCTCAAATCCTTTCTTGCTTCCTAAGTATAAATAGAGACTAGACTAAAAATGAAGAAATATTCTTGCCTTATGAATGTTTAGGTCAGCGTACTAGAGGATTTCACAAAGATAAATCTTGTTTCATGGTTGCTTGGATTATCATGGCACTATGGCTCTGTGCACATTGTTCATGTAAACTTTTGGTGTCTGTTCCTAAAAGTAAATAAAGAAGTCTATATTTAGATCTCCAATGTGTTCAAGATATCATAGTCTTTTTCAACAATAAAAATAAATTGATTTAATGGGAACAATTTTTTTTTCCTCTAAGGTAGCACACAGAACAGAGAAAGAACTGCTTTTTCAAACGTGTTTCTTAAATGAAAGATAGTGGTAAAAATAACCCCAAATCACACTCTTAATCTCTTCAAGAGCAATTTTGACCTTGTCAGCATTTGTTCAAGGAACACAGTGGTATGGGTTCTTATTACTTTTGCAATGCAGTTCAGAAATAAAGGCATACGGGAGACCTGTATTTAACAGCATCATCTCACCTGATTCAACTTACAAGTGTGTAGGTCTGTCAGCATCTTAAGCAAAAGTGCAAGATGACTACACTGTGGATATGCAACAGATGTTGAACACTGGATGTGGACACCTTTTAGAGTGGAGCTCTAGAGTGCGTGTCTCAGAGATTCACACCTTAAAATGTCTCCAGAACTTTTATTTTCTATTTTCCAGATGCCCTGCCCCAGCAATGCCCCAGCAAAGCCAGTCTCCAGCTCACAACAGCCCTACCCTGCCCGACCATGGGCTCTAGTCGCAGCCCAGTCCTGGCCTGTGCCCATCCCCATGGTAGTGCCTGCCCCAGTACTGCTCCAGTGCCCCAGCTGCCTTGCTCCTGGCAGGATGGTTGGACCCAATGGTGACCCCCATGGCTACAATATCCTATCAGTCATCTTGCTCTGCAGTATCACAAAATCTTCCATGGATTTTGCTTTCAAAACCAAGTTTCATTAGTTGCCCCAGCAACTTTGAGCATTCACAGCATCCTCTAGATGCAAGTTCTGACTTAAATGTCTGTTTGTGACTTCTCTTTTGGATCTGGCTTCAACTAGCTTGGTCTTTTTACCCCTTTGTTCTCATACCAGTGGAGAAACAAGCCCTTAAAAACTTTTTATCGTTTCCACAAAAACTAGGATTATATATAACTTTATTACACCTCCCTTCCCTATATTTTGCAAATTAAAGGGGGTTTTTTGTAAAAAATGTATTTATACCCCACTCCACATCTTTGATCATCTTTGTTTCTTTCTGAATTTTTTTACAGTCTTCTATACCTTTTCTGGGATGGCCAACTCATTCCTCAGTCTTTTGATCCTCTCAAGAATTTAATTTTTGTTTAGCAGCTGCAGGTCCCAGTACATTTATTTCATTTTATGGGAACAGAGAGAGATAGGGGAAACTGCCTTTTTTTCTTCTTCAGGATTTCTGCTCGTGGGAAATTTAACAAATTTGGCTTCTGCATGATTTGATTCAAAATCAAATATAGAAATATCATTATGTAGGTTTTATTACACAAAATAGAGTATCAAAATTTTGGCCAGTTGCTGTTCCAACCATTCCCATCTGCCCTGAAATGGCCATGTAGCAGAAGTAGGCTCTGCAGACAAGAGTGAAAGAGTGTCTAGTGTTCAGGGTGAACTGACAGTTATGGAACGTTAAAAAAGAAAATAAACAAACAAACAGCAAAAAACCCCATCCACACCAAAATCCAAACAAAACAACAAGCTCTAAAAAAAAGCTTTCAAACCAGACTTTGATACATATTCTTTTGTATTAAAAATAATAAAAAAAAGGTCTTTGATTAAAAAGCTCTGTCCAGAACAATATGAAGAAAGCAATATAGTTGTTTCACACACAGCCATCTGGTCTTCCCAGGGCTTCAGCAGTTAGACCCTGTTAACCCTGATCTAGGTTTATGTCTTTTTTTATTTAACTTTCCAATGTGGGTGGAAAGTGCTTACACATGCAATATCAAGCCATTTTGTACAAATCTGTACTAATACTCTTAAAACCACACAGTATTCAGAATCCAGGATTAAGGCTTTAAACCAGATGAAATATATATTAGGATTCCAAACAAGTTTTCTTTCTTTTTGTAATGCAAATGTGTTAATGCTCTGACCTCAAAACTGAGAGACCAAAGCCTAGATAACTATCAGGAATCTGGCAAAGCACTGTTCATCTAGCAGAGGCACTCAGAAAAACAAGTCCTCAATCCTAAATAACTACAAAGTGAGATATCAAAGACTTAAATCTCAATAATATTATTTTGTTTCCCTTCTAAACAAAATTTGAGATGAGTATTGCTATACATTCAGTTTTCTGCCTGTTAAAAAAATTTGTAATTTCACAAAGTAAAGTATTTTTTAATCTGCAGCTTCTTGAAAGAAAATATATTAATAATTGAATATAAAATACTGAAAAATGCTGAGACATTTTTCTGACCTGCAAGCAGTTTATAATAAATAAATAATAAATAGTAACAACAATAAATAGTTAAACAGTATCTTCTATTTTTGTGATTTTTAAGCATGTATCTCATCTCTTCATGAATGTATAAATTTTACTATTTATTTCATTAAGGTAATAACAAAGATTTTTAAAAAATCACCTGATAAGACTCAAAACCAGCACTGGAGTGTCACACACAGTACTATGTTCAGCCCAATAAAATCCAGCTTCTTGTATATTAGACATTCCAGATGCTTAGAAGCAACTGCTTTTCAAATAAAGAACAATACAGATTTTGTTAATCTTTCTTTCATGTTTTCTGCTTGTTTTTTTTCAAAACAAAAAACCCCCCAAACAACAAAACAAAAAAAAAAAGGGATGCTATCCACTACAAACTCTCTAAGTGAAATAAATATCCTACATTTGTGTATGGACAGGAAAGAATAAAGATAATACAGAAATTGTTAAACGTCCTCTAATTTGGTGACTCTTTGTTTCTTAAGCACAAAGTAGCATCCAAGTGTTTTATAAGCAGCACAGTACAATGCCAGAGTACGAACATGCAGTCTCACCCCATTTTCCCTTTCGAATTTTTCTCAAGTGTTTGATCATCAAAAGTCATGTCAAACCTGTAGAACTGGCATCTTTGGTCTATGTGTGCAGTCTCTTCTCACTGTGGTTGTTATATTCTACCTGGAGGCTTTTAACAAGTAGAGTACAGCATGAGTCTGTTCTCCAATCTGTCCTGTTAACATCTTTATCGGTGGCCTGCAGGAGATGAAAGTGTGTTCTCACAGAGTTTGCAGATGTCATGCATGTGACATGCTCAGGGGCAGTGCTGCTGTACAGGGGTATGAGGCACAGGGTAGAGCAATGGGAAAATCTCGTGAAAATCAACAAGGAGAAATGCCAACTCCTGCATTGAGAAGGAAAAACTCGTTGAGGGTTGAGGACTGACCAGCTGGGGAGTAGCTCTTCTGAAAAGGATATGGACTCCTCAGTGGACCACATGCTCAATGTGAGCCAACAACATGCTCTGGCAGCAAGATGGTCAACGTGAACCTAAGCTCTGTGAACAAAAGCATGGCCAGTAGTTCAAGAGAACTGATTGCTCCCTTCTACTTATTACCTATGAGACCACATGTAGAAGACTGTGGCTAGTTTGTCACTGCAATCTCCCATTAGCCCTGTCAAGGACAAGAAAACATCAATCAGCTGGAGAGAATTCAGCTTCAGCAAGAAGGTAGAGCCAGGTTCTTCACAAAGATGCAGTGTGGGAGGACAGAAAACAGTGGACATAAATTGAGTAAAGGACATAACTTGAATATGATATACTGGTTATAAAGAGAAAACTTTTTACTATGAGAACAGTCAGGTGGTGGGACAAATTCCCAGAAAAACTGCAGTTTTCATCCTTGGAGTTTTTCAGGACCTAACTGGATAAAGACTCAAGTAACCCGGTGTAACCTCATAGCTGAAGCTGATTTGATGCTGTACTAGAGATTACCTGAACTACCACCTAGCCTACAGTGTTCTGTAATTCTATGATGATACTATATTTTATACAATTTTAAAAAAATCCTTACTAGTCAGACTAACTATTCACTATTCCTGTTTCTGACAGAAATCTATGATGGTTGCCTACATGGAAATGTAAGAACATGGCAATTGTAGTAGTACGGCAGTTCCAAGCAAGAATTTATGATCAGACTTTGAGTCAGAACTCTGTTTTGGTTAACACTCCACCCATCTGATAAACCCTACCACCTAAAATTTTTCCCCATTTTCCAAAGTATCAAATGGTCAAAGAAAACCCTCAAGATAAAGACAGTATATGAGGGCAGAACAATACTACATTTGCCTGGTTAATTACATTTTCCCTGTGGATCCACTACAAATCATTTACAGCTAAGGAGTACCTGTCTAAAAGGACACTCAGCCTGATCTTTTATGGGCATTCATACAGAGAGGACCTGTCTTTGCAGGTAGCTATCAGCTTTCATATTTGTACAGATTTTAGATTTGCAATGCCACCAAGAAAGTAAAAAGTTGATTGAGGCAATGTCTGAAAATCATGTGCACATGCATTTATCCCTTACGGGGGAAGAAGTGATTTTCTTAAGGAAGCAATGAGATTCAAAGTTTAATGTTGGCTAAGTGCAAACCCCAAAACTATAGATTAATAGTGATAAAATTGATACCCAGGATTTGCCCTTCAGTCAGATGCACATCTATAAAGATCCAGCCAATTTTTTTCTTGCAATCTTGCCAGACAAGGGAAAAAATGCATTACTAGAGTTTAACATGCTATATGATTTTGAGAATAACCCTTCAAGCTGTCAGTCTTGTTGCCAAAACTACTGTGCAACAGTATTAAGCAACAGGAGCATGGACTCATTTCAAGCCCAGGTGCTGAACAATTTTAAATTCATGAGCTTCTTGTTGTGAAACAATCATTCCCTCTGAGGCTGTGTCCTCATCACTCCATGAACTGTGCTCATGGTGAATGTGCATTTACTTGTCCTGTAGCTAGTGTCCACATGCAAATTTCCAAGCAAACAGAACTATCTCCTCCTTTCTTTACGGGATCCTGACCTTGTAAGAAATTGAGCACCATCAAAACAGCTGAACTGGAAGGTTCAGCACTTATGGCAAGAGTAGTAAAAGAAAGTTAGAGAGCAGATAATCTCAGATCCATGCACAGCGCACGTAATAATATCAGATAATGGAAGAAAAACCCCTTCACATTCAAAAAAAAAGTAAGAATACTGACAGCTATATAGGGCTTAGGAATTTGTAGTAATCTATGGCTCATGCAAATATAGTTTTCCAACACCCAAAGATTTTAACAATTGTGGAATTTTAGTAGATCTTACAAGTCAATTTCAGAATGAATTAAGAATGAGTAAGCAGTATACCAATTGCTTCCATAGAAAAGCCCAAATTAATTTTCAACTCTTACAGCTATATTCATGCAGCATACAGTTAATCTCATCCAGCTTCAATTGTCTAAAAGTTACTTGTTTAAGCTGGATCACTTTATACCACTGAGGCAAAATAGACACCTCAAGATAAGATAAATCACCTCTCAGGGATGCCTACTTCTTTCTTTTGACTGTAAAGTAGAAACTAAAACAATGAGCTGAAATTCAGATGCCTAATCTGTGATTTCTGAAGTATGTAGTTGGCAATTTGTTGACTTAGTTTCTCCACACAGCTGCTTTTATGTTTCTGTAAACCATAGGGGTAAGGAGTGCAGTAGAGATTGAGGCAGAAAAAAAAAGGGGTTGCAGGGACAAGGAATGCTTTCATGTAGCACAGTGAGCAAGTAAGGAATTTTATCCTAACTTTTAGAGATACACGTTAGATGAGATAAACACATTCACAGTACCTCACTTAAATGAAGTTGAAAATGTTGCATTTATTTACTTCAGAATTAAAATTTCATTATCTATTCAAAACATCTGGGTTTTATCGCTATGTGAAACATACCATATAGTGGATTACAAGAATGCTTTAACAAGCTCAGACAACAGAACTGTGCCAGATTTGGATACTCATCAGTGAGTTATGCTTGCACTGGGCAGTATAGGGTAGCTAGAGTTAGTCCATCCTCAAGACACAATTCAGTGTCACAGTGAAAGAGTAGTCCAGCAAGGGGTTTTCTGCATCCTGCATGCTGTTGTATTGGGTCTAACTGAGACAAGAGTTCATTTTTCTTTGCTTGTGTGTGTGCAAACTTTCATTTTTGCTTTAGTAAACTGTCTTAACCTACAAGTTGTTTTCCCTCTTATCCTTTCTTCCCTGTCCAGTGGGGGAGGGGAGTGATAGAGTGGCTTGATGGGCACCTGGCAGTCAGTCAAGGTCAACCCACCACACCTGTGCAGAAACAGGGCAAAGAAATAAAGCAGAATGAATTACTATGTCATGTGCACCAGGACACTTATAAAAGTAAAAACTAAGTGTATTCAAAAGAAGGAAGTTATATTTTTATTAGACCAACTGATAAAACTGGTAGAAAAATGGCAAGCTTTCGGGTGTGTAAGTACTCTGCATGAGTCCTCTATTTTTCCAACTATGTAAATTTTTATATATATGAAATATATATTCATTATTCTTAGCCTTGCTAACATACCTTCAGAGGAGGAAAAGAATTGTAAATCTCAAGTTTTCCCATTACTCACAACAAGTGTTCTCTTATTACTTAAAAACATACAACTTTTATAAATAACAACAGAGCCCTAGCTCAAGGAAAAAAAGTTGTGTCATAAATGTCCTTCCACAAACTATAAATCAGGCACAGATGAGTGAAAACCTCAACTGATTATAATTTGTTGCTAATTCATTAAAGGAATAATTAAAAAAAAAATAAAAAAAATCCCCCTCAAAAAAAAAAAAAAAAACCACCAAAAAACCCCCCAAAAAACCCCAAACAAACAAAAAAAAACACACAACAAAACCAAACAACTCTGATTCCATTATATTATTGTTAGCAACCTATTTGAGCATTTTGTCTGCATGGCTGTGTTGGGTGTACATGACAACACTTTGGGAGGGCGAGGCTACAGAGGTGGCCTCTATGAGGAGAGGCTGGTTCCAGCTAGCTCCAGCAAATCCACTGAAGGACACAGCTAAGTTCCTCTGTCAAGATGGTGGCATCTCAGGAGAAGTGCAAGTAGAGAGGACGAACATGTGAGAAAACAGCCCTGCAGATAGCAAGGTGAGAGAAGGAGGAGAGAGAGGAGGTGCTCCAGGTGCTGGAACAGAGGTTTTCTTGCAGATCTTGGAGGACCATGGTGGAGCAGATATCCACCTGCATCCCGTGATAGACCCCACACCAGATAAATCAGTAGCTAGATACTACCTAAATGGAGGGCCCAGTCTGGAGCAGAGGAAAAGTGTGAGGAGGAAAGAGTAGCATAGAGGAACTCTTACAGACATTCCCCATCTCACTGCATTGTTCGTGGAGCTTCAGATGCAGGGGACTTAGAGGAGAGAGGGTTTGGGAGTGAAGGAGTGAAGGTCAGTCTTGAAAGGGTGAAGCATTGCTTAAATGCTTGTATTTGTTTCTCAACATACAACTTCAGTTTTAAATGCCAATGAATTAAATCAATTTTACCCAAGCAGAGCCTGTTCTGCCTATGACAGTAATTGGTGAATGATCTCTCTTTCTGTATTGACCTATAAGCTTTGTCTTTCCTGTTAACTCTCTCTGTCCTGCTGAGGATGGGGAGCGAGTGAGTGAATGGCTGGTGTTTGTGGTCAAGGCTAACCCATCACAATAACTTATAACAGATGAAGGCAACATTTAAAAAGCTTCATCCAAATTTCCAGATACTGACGTATATTATTAGTCTCAGTACAGAGCAATGGACAAGACTCAGTAACACAACTTGTCCTGAAATTAACTGTACAGGAAATTTATAAACTGCCACTGTAACAGAATGAATTATTCTGTCTGTAAGTAGTCACAACAGAGCGGGTGCAAGTAGCTTAGGGGATATAGATTAGGCATCTCAGAGGATATTTTATATACAATTTACTTGTGCTCCACTTTCTTTATGCAACTGCTTCTTCCGGTTGTAATGATAAACATCCATAGTTCCTGATCCTAGCAGAAACAAGAATTCTTTTTTAATTTATTTACTAGAAATTCTGAAATCTCATACACAAAATCACTCTATGTGTTTTTAACACTTAGCAACTTTAGGAAAGGACCATATTAGATAGTTTAACTAACATCTAGCATTGTGCTAACTCAAATCCATTTCCTAGTTCTCAGCAAATCCTCACTCAGTCTCTTTTTAAGTCTCTCTCTATTGCTGTTCAGTAATCTCATCAAAGGACTTTTCTCTCTCTTTTGACTAGGCAAAGGTATTTAAGGTGTTTAAGTCTCTAAATGCTTTAAAAAACCTGGTCACAGGTGTATTCTTAGAAATAGAGATATCAGCATGCAAGTTAAAAGGAAATTTGTACTATACTGAGACTTCTATATGGAAGTCCAGAGGAAAATCACTAGCTCCATTAAGGATGTGCTCAAAGTGCATTATATTTAAGAGGCACCATAAAGTTACTGTCACTGATTCTGTTCTATATGGTATTTGGTACAACTACTGACTTTTCTAAGCTACTGTTTATATTTTTAACAGTGTGTGTAAATCTTTTTACAAAGTTATTGTTGCTCTACAAATATATTTTTTCAAGTTTTGTTCATATTTTAAAATTTCTTCATTAAGATAAGAAAAATTTTGTAGGTTTTAACTATTAACATTTCAGTATCAGCAAGCTACAAAAGAAAACTGTGAAAGGAGTCATGTGTGAGTCGTGCTGATGTAACTTATTGTTACAGAGGATGATTTTATCTTCAATCCAGTACCTCAGTTCCTCAGAACCCTCATTTTACATTGGGAAGTCTTAGCTCTGAAAAAGCAAGTATTACTAAAAAACATATTTGTTTTTGTTTTCGAAAAGTGGACTTGTAGTTGGTGGGCCAATTGGATCATATCAGTCATAACACTCATGTGATAGACCTATTACTAAAAGAGTAGTAGAAAGAAGAATCCAAATTTTCTTTGTTTCTTTCTCTCTCTTTCCTTCTCTCTCTTTTCTTCTTTCTCTCTTTCTTTCTCTCTCTTTCCTTCTCTCTCTCTTTTCTTCTTTCTTTCTTTCTTTTTCTTTCTTTCTTTCTTTTTCTTTCTTTCTAAGATTTGAAAGTATTTCTAATCATTGTGTCCAGCACACTGTATTATGGTCCCAAAAGAACCAAACATTTACTATAAAATATACTGGAAAACTGCACCTGCCTATATTCACTGGATACTCATAAGAAATAATGATCAAATACAAATGTTCATGTAGTGTGAGAAGACACAGAAGGAAATTTTGAAAGGGATTGCGATGACTTTAGCTTGAAGCATTCCAAATACAAAAGCAAACAATTAATCATAATAGAAAGGAAGACATAAGAAGCAGGTTGTTAGTGTGAGGCTGATAAAAGTCTAAATAAAGAATTTCAGATTGAATGTTCCTTTCAGGCACTGTAGTGGGAACTATAAAATAATATGACAAAAAGCATCTTTCATTACAGAAGCCCAGATCTTCAAAATGGAAATGTGGATGAAGAACCTTTTCAATCTGGATTTAAAAAACAAGTGTGTTCTTAGTGCTTCCAGATACTACTCTGTGCTTCATGATTAACTTCACTTAGAGCTATAGGAGTTCATCAAATCTAAGATCAAAACGCAAGTGTTTCAGCTTTGGCCCATCAAGACGAGGGAATGTAAAATTATGGTGCATCACTTTCTCCATCTCTAAAATATGGGCTACAACCCTTTTTCACCTGACAAGAGGTTTTGTGGCAGTTAAATCATTACTGGTTTTAATAATATCTATAATTTCTGGATATATCCACTTCTATTCCATTCTGTCTTCAAGTTACTGAGTAAACATTGTTTTATACTTGAGTCATTATTTCACTGAAAGTGCCATTGTACCATTTCATTCATCTGTGGATTTACTATTAACATTTTCGTTGCCATGAAGACATTCTTTTATAATAGGTACTGTTTGCTGTGTTATCTGTTTGATTGACTAGATATTTCAGAGGCAATAAAATTAATAAAATATCAACAATTAATAACTATAACAACACAAAAATTAATGGCAATGAGAGCTATGTGCAGATGCTAAATGAAGCATTTGGGCTAGAATTAGATTCTATGTATACTGTTTTTAGGAAAGATCAATGATTATGTAATATGTCTTTAGTACAAATAAACACAATTCCTGTGGTTTTGACCCTCTTACTACTTAAAAACTTCTATACAGAGCTTTGTGTCATCATTTTTTAAACTCCTATCTTGATAGAACCAAAAACCACAGACAATTCTAATCTTATCAATAAATTCTCTTAGCACAGCTGAGCCTCTTAAGTCTTATAAATTTATCAGTACAAGAGTCAGAGTTAATTACATGTAAATGCAATAGATTTCATTTATATCAATCTATTTGTAAACTATAAGTAGACAACATATTATTTTTACAGTGTCTGTTGATTGTTTCCTAGGCATAAAGTTGCATGGGTTTGCTGTTACCACACCTAATAGAATTAAGTATTGGTGACCTCTTTATAAGACCTCAGATTTTAAAGATTTGCACTTCAATTAATCCTATCTTTGCTTTTAGAGCTAGACATTAAAAATATCAACGCCAACCAGTTTAGTTGTGATGTCATGTAAAACTAAGTGTGAGCAAGAGGAAACAAGGAAGGGGCATCTACATTTCTATATAACTATAATGTCCCTATCACTGCATCATTTATTTTTAAACATAAAAAAAAATTCTTATCACCATGGATCACTTGCTACAGAGGTCTTACTTCTACTCCTGACAGCCTTGGATTTTCAGATAGGAGATAAGGTTCATAATGGTTCTTATCATTTTAAGACACTGAGATGTAGCAGCTGCTCCTCCTCAGCTTACGTGTAAAGGCTGAAATATTCAATATGAACAGTGTGCTGGTTTTAACACCAGCAGGAAATTAAACTCGAAATAAGCCACTGCCCTTCCCCCTTCTGCTTCCCATGAGGGAGGGACAAAAGCAGACATTACGGGTTGAGGTAACAAATTACTGAAAGCACAAAACAATGGAATAAGACACACACAATGACGACAGCAATATTAACAACAAAAGTATAAAAAATAGAAGGTTTTACCCACAAAAAGGTATTCACCAGTGGGAACAAAAGCAAGATGGAGTGCCACGGTCCGAAAAGGGGGGAGGGGAATGGGGCCACGACATAGCACGGATCCCAGACACAAAGGTGAGGTGCAGGTAGAATGATTTATTCCAGCGCGCATGCAGGGTTTTTATCCGGAGGGAAAGGGCCAGAACATAGAGTGGAGCAGGAGACAGACAGGCGGGGCAACAAACTAGGATTGGGCCATGGGCAAAAGGGGGGGGGAGCGCAGGAGGGACCAGGGGAGGAAAGGGCGAATGGGGGCTGTCTCCTGCCACAGCTTCTCCAGCCAATCGGCAGAGAAGACAGAGGAGCAGGGAGGTGAGCAGGTTGGGACATGCCCGGAAGATACAAATTTTGGGGGAACACACAATGTGTATATGCACAACAACTATAAGGTCTGAATCATAAAGTCCATTCAATCGCTGTACATATTTTTCCATTTCCGGAATCGTTCCCATTCCGATTCATGGTCCTCGACAGTGGAGGACACTTCCTGTACATCATGTCCATGTGGCTTCCCCAGACAAAGGCAGTATGGAGACCATTCCCAAGCGCTGCCTCACATGACTCTCAGGAACAAAAGCAATATGTCAGGAGAGCTTCTGCGGCTAACCTTTCCAGCCTGCCAGTCCAAAAAAACAATGATGGACAATGACAAAACAATCCCCCCAAGAGCTAGGTCATCTGAGCTGAGTTGTGCCTGTCTCCGCTGAGTTCAGTTCTGTGCCAGGTGCCTTCACCACCACTACTCCTGGTCCATCACACTCATTTTGGCTCAGATAGGCTGGGTTTGGCTACGTTTGGGTTACTTCCACCACCAATCTGTTCCTCCCCACTGGTGCTGTCAGTTCAGCACTATGGTGGATTCACATTTTCACTGCTGTCCCTTTCAGCACCATGGCCCATATTTGCATTCTGGAGACAATGGAAGGGGGACCATCGGGGTGGCAGAGGGACTGAGTCCACAGGAGTTGATGGCGACATCTTCCCAGAGTGAGGCAAAATGGCCTATAAGGCCACCTGGCTTTTCCTGCTGAAACCACACCCCAGAGCAATGATGTGGGTGCTATAGAATAACACCCTGGTCACACCCACACAGCGCTAACCTCTACCCTCTCTCTGTAACCAGACAAACAGCTGTGTATGTCCTCAATTCAAAGAATAAACATATTCAAATAGTACTGGTGTGTAAACCTCTACATTGTCTCCATGTCCCCTACTGCGTGCTGATTGGATCATTCTTGAGTCAAGCAAGTTAGAAACATAATAGACCTATGCAAAAAGATTAGAAAGTGATTGCATTATTCTGGGTCTACTGTGCATTTATATGCTGATTGCTGTACATTTTGCTGGATCTAAGATAATACATTGTGTGTGAAGACAATCCATATAAATGCACAGAAGCTAGAATATTGACTTCAGTGGATTCAGTAGAGAACTGTCACTACTCCCTGCTAGTGTGGTTATTGAGCCCAAGGTCTTGTTAAGAATGTCATCTTTATGGGGCAAACAGTTAAGAAAACAATATTGTCAAAAAGCTTGTCTCTATTATGGATTTTTTCTACAACTATGGTTGCACCAATGTATGGTATATTTACTTGATTTAAAATGTGATCTTCTCCTGTATGGCTTTGGTTTGGTTTCTAACTGGACTGAACACTGAAACAGTGGAAATTCATGTTTCACTGAAGAAGACTTCACTAAGAGACTGAGGCTTTATTACTAGTAGAAAGTCATTGGTAGGGAAACCTTTTCTGTTGGGAAAAAGGGACTTAAGTAATCCTTCTCTTCTTTTCTGTCACATAAAATGTTCTGAAGAAAAATCAAACATCTGGTACAAATATTGTCACATTCTAAGGAACTGAGAAATAGATCAGAGTTTGAATTCTTCCTGTGACATCCTTCTTATTTGTGTCTATAGTGAACTGTCAATGTGCATTGCTGTGGAATCCACATACATCAGCTGCCTTTCACAGAAACCAAGGAGCAAGAAGTGCAAATGGCCTGATAGAGGTCCATGTCTCATATTAAATGTAATTCACAGCACAACTTCATCCAGCAAGTGCTTAAGAGGGTTAGGATAAGATGTCCACCTACACAGTCTATATATTTTATGTCTGTATGAGATAGATTACAAAGCACTAGTGCAGACATTAGTCAGAATCAGGGAAAATCTTGCAGTATAGAATCATGAACGGTTCAATAGTAGAGACATCTTAATCAAATGTAATAATGTAATAGACTTCTTTTGTAATCAATAGAAAAAATAATTTAAGTATGACTTTAAAATACATTTTAAAATTTTTTACTGAATCTTGCCCTAAATGTGTTCATGTGCCTCTTCTAAGAGGAAATGGAACAAGAGATGATTAGTTTATAACCAAATATAGGTGAAAGGAATCTCACTCTTAAACCATTATTTAGACACCTGAATCATTATGTAAGAGGTCAATATAATCATTAAATTTGTTCAAAGAAGAATAAGGTGTAGAAAGATTTGTCATGAAAAAATAAAAGGGCTAATGTCTGAGACCTCATAATTGAAGATGGTGGGAAAGCACTCCATGTCCAGACCATGTTCTCAGTAGAGAAGATGAAAGGCACTATCTTCATGAGTGTTAAAAATAGTATTGTTGTTATTTACGTTACCACCTTCACATTTTCTAGACTTATATTTAACTTTCTTTTATGTGATTCATCTATGATAGGCACCTTCAAATTATTTAGGAGTTCCTAGAGAACCCGAGGACACATAACAGTCTATTCTGAAGAACTGCATAACCACAAAATTCAGTTAATCATAAATTGATCTAATGCTTGACCTTTGCTTCAAAGTGGGCCATAGAAAGGTGTATTGAAATTGTTTTGCAATGATCAAGGCCTCTGTTTGTAATAAAGTCGTTAAGAAACTGCCTGCATTTTTCTTACAGATCCTTTTTTTCAGGCTTGGACATGTTAGGTATTAAGCCTAGGAGAGAAATCCATTACAAGTAAAATATTTCCTATCAATATTGCTTCAACTTGTACTATGACTTTGGCAAAGCTTGCATGCTTTTTTATTTGCCTTTGGTAAATGCTTATGGACTCAAATTTTTCTAATGAGCATAGTTGCAAAGATTCATCACACCAATATTTGTGGCTAAATAGTGTCAAATTCGAAACTTTTTGTTTGTATCCTGTAGGCTAGAACCCTGTTCAAATATAGACACAGACTGAGTAAATTGCCTCAAGCTGAAATTTTCACAATCAACCAAAGAAATAAAACACAGAACCAATTTTTTTTCTCATTATAATTAATAATACCTTGTCCTCATTATATAATTTGTTTAGGGTTAAAACCAGAGAATGAAAAAGAAGATGAAGAAGGAGAAGGAAAGGCCAAGGAGAAGAAAAAGGGGAAGGAAGAAGGACAAGGAAAAGGGGGAGAAAGAATGAGATGGAAGAAAAAGGGAAAAGAGAAGAGAGAAAAAAAAAAAGTAGAAGAGGGGGAAGGAGAAGAAAAAGTATTTTTTTTTTTTTGAGAAGTATTATTTATATTTGTGCTGGATTTATGTGGCAAGGTTTTGGTAGTAGGGAGGGTCAGAGGGTAAAGCCAGGGATGGTGTCATGGTTTGAGATAGCCCCAAATCCAATTCCCTAGCTCCACCCCCCTCCCGCATCTCAACCTAATGTGAGATGGGCTTTTCCAGACAAAACACACCAGACTCAAAGTGGGGGAAAAGGGAATATATTACAATGGCTGTACAAATAAATACCATATCCCATTATACACACGATCATAACTATCTCTACCATGACATATAGTATTTACAATGGATCAGATCTCTTCTCCCCTCCAAATAAAAGTCCAGGAGGGAAAGAAGGACAGATCCCTTCCAGTCTCTTAAGCAGCAGCATCTTCTGAGGCAGCAGTCTGTCTGTCTTCTCCACATGCAGCAGCTGATAGCTGGCTTTCTGCCAGCACTCAACGAGGGAGATATCCAACCTCCCTCGGCCCTCTTGACACAGGCAAAGGGGTCTTCCGTGGGCTTCGTAACCCCAGACAAGGTTGTATCACCACGTCATATCACGAAGACACAGGGGGGTCTTCGTGACGGTCTGGTATCTTTTGCAGGGCTTCTGTGCCCTGTCTCTCAGGCTGCCACCGTGGCAGCAGTGCAAGGGGGGGGGGGAGCCAAGGTCAACTCCCCCCGCATTCCATCTGGTTGTCCCGGTCCAGCTCCGGGACGCTTTGAGCTTCTCAGCTCCTCTCTCTCCGGTGCTGCATGTCTAAAACTCTTCTCCTAAATAGGAGTCCATGTCCCTCTTTTCTAAGAGGGGTCTCAAGGAGTTTTGGGGAATCTGGTACAGTCTTACCCCAAACTCTGTCTCTCAGCTGCTGGCTCTCTTTCTCCCGGCTCTCCTTCCAGGAGTCTTCTCTGCGGTGCTGCATGTTGCTTCTGCTGCTCCTCCAGTTCAGGTCCTTATCTCTGGCTCTCTGCCACCGTTTCTCTGGTCAGTGTCGGCTGCTGTTCTGTGCCCATGGAGAAAACATCTCCCAGCATAACTACAGGCACCTAGCCCAGCTTTATGCTCTTCCAGGTCCCTGCAGCCCCCCAGCCAGGGGCTGGGAGGGCCCAGAGGGCCCAAGGGGCTTAGAGCCCCTTCCTCGTGGCCCTACAACATGGCCACCTCTCCTACCACAACCAAAACTACAACTCATCTCTTCCGGTGAGTTTGTGATATGTTTACATTTCTGCAGGAGCGCCCATTGGGTAGAATTTCAAAACTTCCAGAGGTCTACCACTTCTCTTAGTCTCTGGGGGAAAACAAGGTTCAAACCACGACAGATGGCTTCTGTGAGAAGATGCCATAAGCTTCCCCTATGTCAGAGAGAGCTAGTTTCACCTTGCTCCATGATGGAGCTGAAGCTGGCTAAAGCTGGCCAAAGCTGAGCCAAACAGCAATGTTGGTAACAGCTCTGCAACAACGTATTTAAGAAAGGATGAAAAATGCCACTTGACAGAAGCTGAGAGAGTGAGAATATGTGAGAGAAACAGCCCTGCAGACACTAAGGTCAGTGAAGAAGGAAGGGGAGGAGGTGCTCCAGGTGCTCCCCCTCCTCAGGAAGCTGTATAGGGCAATGAGGTCACCCCACAGCCTCCTTTTCTCCAGACTAAGGAGAAAGGACTTTAGACAAGCCTAAAGTCCTTAGCTGCTTTTAATAGGATATTCCTTCCAGCCATTTTTCCAGCTTTGTTGCCCTCCTCTAGAACACATTCAAGGACCTCCACATTCGTTTTAAATTGTGGGTCCCAGAACTGCACAGAGTACTCATAGTGAGATGCACCAATGCTGAGCACAGTGAGATAATCAACTCTTTTGACCATCCGATGATGCTGTGTCTGGTTTTTCCCTCTTGGCTGACAGGGCTGACTCATATTGAGTGTACTGTTGACCAGGATCTCCAGATTCCTTTTTGCAGGGCTGCTCTCAAGCCACTGCTCTCCCTTAAACTTGTGCCCAGCATTACTCCATCTTAGGTGCAGAATCCAGGACTTAAACTTGTTACATTTCATCCCATTATTCATACCCCAATGCTCCAATGTATCTAGAACCCTCTGTCCTTCATGAGAGTCAACAGTATGTCCCAGTTCAGTATCATCAGCAAACTTCCAGTGGTGCATTCAACCTTTGCATCCAGACTGCTGGGAAATTTATTGAACAAACTGGCCCTAGAATCGAACCCTGCACCACTGGTGACCGGTCTCCAGACAGGTGTAGCCCTATTCACTACAATGCTTTGAGCTCTGCCTTTCAGCCAGGTCTTCACCCAGTGCACCATGAACATGCTTATCCCACAGCTGGACAACTTGTACAGAAGGGTGCTGTGAGGGACAGTGTCAAAAGCCTTACTAAAATCCAGTAAAACTACAGCCACCACCTTCCATTCATCCACTAGACAGGGGACCTTATTGTAGAAGGTAAAGAAGAAGTCCATGAAGGACTTCCCTTCCCCTTCGTGTGGAAGGGATCCCAAGCTGGAGCAGGGGAAAAGCATGAATAGGACAGAGCAGCAGAAACAAAGACTTATGGACCGACCACAAACCCCATTCCCCATTCTCCTATGTTGTTCAGAGGGAGGAGATAGAAGAGTCATGAGTGAAGCTGAGCCTGGGAAAGAAGGGATAGATGGGGCAAGGTGTTTTTAGGCTTGTACTTTTTTCTTATTATCCTCCTTTTTTTAATTGGAAGCAAACTAAATTTGTTTCCCCAAGTTGAATTTGTTTTGTCACAGTAGATGCTGAGTGTTCTCCTTGTCCTTATCTCAACACGAGCTTATCATCTTATTTTCTTCCTCTGTTCTTTTGATGGAGGAGGAGTCACAGAGTGGTTTGATAGGTATCTGGAGACCAGCCAAAGCCAACCCACCACAATATTCTTTAAAAAAGGATGAAAAAAAAGAGTTTTCTGATCCTCTAGAGCATAGTGTAGTATATCTCTGGGGGTAGTTAAACTTTCCTCAGAGACCTCTCATAAGGTTAATGTGTCAGTCATAGTCGCATGGTTTCTTGAATTTCCTGTTGAGTATCTTGGTACTTTCCTGGTAAGAAAGTGGTAGTTATCCAGGACTGCTTCTTATTTAGCATGACAGATAATTACTGTTGTCCTAAACTCATCCCTTTTCATCTAGATTAGTTAAAATTCTGAAAATAGTATCTGTATTTTATACCTAAAGACTGAGATATATTTCATATAGTGTGTATTTGCTAGGAAGCTAGGCTAAGTTCTTCAGTGAGTCACACATGACACTCATTTTGGTGCCTAATTTATGAATATTCTTCCAAATTTTTTTCTGGAGGTACTTCTCTCTCTCCATTGCAGAGAGAGAAAATTTAGACAAGAATTTCAGAATATAGGCATAGTTTTCAGATAGGAAGTTAAGGCAGCAGTAACTTTTTCTTACAAAATAAAGAGAAGATACAGAGATCAAGATGAAGCATGAGATCATGCTTCAGTTAAGTTTTCCTTTGTGTTTTTGCACTTTGACATTAGGAAAAATGAAAGGCGACATAAACCCCCCCAATTTTCTTGAAGGTTCTTGAAGCCTGTGAAAGTGAAGTTAGTTCAATCTTTAAGGGAAAATTTGAATACCATGTCTGTCCCTTGTGTATGCTAAAGATTTTGACACTTATAAATAAAATGAACAGTGCAGTGCAGAATTATTGCTTATTTCCAAAAACTTCATAAAGATTTTTATTATGTATAGTTACCCTGTGTGCTTGGATGAGTGCTTTAAAGTCTCCCTCAGCAGGCATTGATACATCAGACCATAGCAGCACTAAAAAAAACCATTATAGTCTATTATGTCAATGAGCTGTGCATGAAGAATTTCCTTAGTAGTATTTATTGGCACAATACACCATGAAAACCATAGAATGTATGATTATACTTTTGATGGAGGAATCATAACATTTATATTAATATCTCATGGAAATTAGGTAGCACTGTCCCATGCACTTTAACCAAAATCATAATAGCTCTAAAGTGTCTTCTGTGATCACCATGAAGTAAATGGAGAATAATTGTTACTATATCAGATCAGTTCTTTCAGTATGAGGTTTTCTATTATACATTTTTTCAGAAAATGTTAAAAAATACAGAAAGATCCTTGTTAAAATGTGCAACAAGTTGTCATTGAAAATTCTAAAAGCCATAAGACTCTGACTGTTTTTTTTCTTCATATTATACTCATTTCATTGCACCTTGAAGTATTACAGGGGTCTAAAAAGACTGTGTGATCTTATTGACCATGTGTGCCATAATCCTCCCTAAATACAAAAGCTGTGTAAAAATAATCCAACAAAAGCCAGGAACTACAGAGTTAAGGCTTCTTATTCCATCCCTAATACATTCAACATGTCTGGGGATTGCATTTGATGTTCTTTGGTTCTGGGCAGACTGGCTAGTAAAACATCGAGCTGATTCAGGATGAGATACTATTATGTCTCTTCTTTTTACCCACTTTGTGAGAAGGTGGAGGATTGTGCAGTTTTCATGAAGGTATTGCTAATTAGCAAAGTGTAAACTCAGCATACGTTGCCAACACAAACTCCTTCAATACAATCTGTTTTTAAAAGAATTGTTTAAGACTCAATGTTCTGTCTCTCCACAAATGTCTTACATGGAGTTCCCCCAAAAAATTTGGTTTCCTAAATCTATAGTCACCTCTGAAGCTTTCCGAAATCCGTACTGCTGTAGGAAAAAGTGAACAAATATAAAATGGTTATATGGTTCTTCCTCATAGCCAAAGCAAGAGACATTACAGATGTTATTCTTTATAGCAACTCCCACAGAAGAGTGCTGTAAAGGACAAATTCTGTAGTGAGATTGAAGTCTCAGGCTGTTACTTACCTGAAAGTCCTCAAGTACACAGAAACAGCACATTAAAAAAAATCTTGTCATGTTGGATTCAATGCCGGTGATTTTGTCAAAGTGAATGTTTCTTTTCAGAGAATTAAAAAAAAAATCAATAAACAAATATTGATGTTTTTATTTTACTCAAATAAGCCTTTATGTGAAATAGTGAGGTAAAATTATTCTTAATTTTTTTTAATTATTTTTTTATTTTGGGCAGGTTGGTACTTGCAGGGGTTTCTTTTGGTTTGGTTTGGTTTGGTTTTTTTTGCATAGACGGCTTTTTTTTTTTCTTTCTTAAAGGAAAAGATATTTTGCCGTGACATCTAGCTTTTCTTCTGCTCTCTAAACTCATTTACATACCTGCAAAGTGGGCAAAAAATAATTTCATAGTTTAGTTGGTTAAAATTTTTGAGTTCTGTCCAAAAAAATTAATCCAAACTTTTTAATTAATCCCTTCTGAGCAAAATGAAGCTGTATATAATTTACAGTGTTATTCAAAATAACATCCAGCATTTGAAAGGATTAAATACAATCCAAAAACTAAAATAAAAAGGAAGTAATTCTTTCAGTGGTGGTCTCACTCTATGTTCTTAAATATAGTCCTAAATGGACTTTTTAAAGTTTGACAGTAATCCTATATAGCCCTTTTTGTAGAACATTAAATAGGATCAAAACATTATGCTAAAGAATGAAAAAAATAAAAGTATCAATTACAGTTTAATCATCCCACTTACAGAGCTTCTACTTGCTTATTTCCACTTATTGCCTAGCACACCACTGTTTCCTACACCATCATAGTAAGTATAAATATAAAACGTATGCATCTGGCGTATGGACCTGGTTTTGAAATACAGCTTTCATGTTTTTCACCAAAGATGCAGGGGAGAAAATGGTTCTACAGTGTTTGTGACTCCCTAAAGAGTCCTTGTGGAAAATTCAATGCAAATGTTATTCTATTTTTATGTCACATACCACGCTCATAATAACTGAACAAATTAATGATTTTCAGTAGGGAGATTATTTAAAACACTTATTCTATGCTTTCTGGATCCATATTAACCATAAGCATGGAGAGCACTCTTATCTAAAAAGGGTAACGTATTATGTCACTGGAGTAACTGCTGAGTTAGCAGTAACATGGTAGTGACATTTGATATTACTGCCCTGTTTCTTATACTTAAAACAGTTGAAATATTTATAAGATTTCTAAAAAAAATTTACAACAATGTAGTTTTAAATTACTATATTTCAGGTCATTAAATGCTTCAGCTGTGGGATTCCTTGCTGCAAAAATTAAAATAATACCTTCAGAAATCTCAGCTACACATTCTGAGGAAAAAAAGGCATTTACAATATTACTAATAAATACAATATCAATAAGCTATAACTTCACTGACATAAATTTGTTCTACACATGTGGATTCAGAAATATTATTACCTCTGAAAATAGACAAGGAAGATCTAAGCTCTTGCTGTCATCTAAATGATGACTAAATCACTAGCAAATAGTGATATATAGTGTATACTTGGACCACCTTACCTCTGTTCCCTGAAATGATAAATTAACTGTAAATAACCTGACTGTGTCTAAGAGTAAAGTGGCAGAGAGATTTACCAGAGTGCTTTGGAAGAGCTGTGATTGAGTAGAAGAGCAGGAAAAATATCTTTTGCCTTTCTTCCATATTTCCATTTAGAAATCTTTTTCCTTGAAATGCAGCTCTGTAAGGAAAGAGTAGGGAAGAAAACTGATCTTGCTATGGAGAGGAGTAGTAACTTTGAGAGATATGAATGTGACCGTAGGTTTAGTGATGGGGTAGCACATTGTTCCTGTGAAACTGAATAGAGAGATTGTAAAGACAGGTCTGAGCTTGAAAACATTATCAGATATACCTTTTCAGTAATATTGTTAGCTAAATGTAAGGAGGAGAGAGTGCCTCAGAAAACACACATGATACCCTGGAGACATGGGATAAGGAGGATGCAACAAACTCCCTGGTTATCTGTTTGCATGGAAGAGCAGAAGGAGGAGCATATTTCTTAAGATAGGCAGGCACTGAAATCCCAAAATACAGAGGGTGATGAAGTTCACAGATGCCACTCCCTCCTGCATTTTTTTTGCCTTGCTACCTAGTTTTCCAGTCACCTTCACAGACTCACAGCTTTTTAGGCGCATACACTCAGCTCCACCTGACCTGCACTTCTGTCTCTAAATCCTCCTAACAAAGAAAATTCTCATGGTTTGGATATCCACTGTAAACATACTAACTGTGTTTACTGCTGACTCACAGTATACATTAGTTAAATAAATATACCATGCAAGGTGAGAAATTTGCACAACTATTGCAAAGCTGGGGCACTCATCAGAATAGTGTTTTAGCTGGTCTATAGTAGTCTGCAAAATTAATGAAAGACAGAATTGTTTTGGACTGGAAGATTAGAAGCATTTCTTAGAAATTTTACAACAGAAGTGTGTAATGGTGCATGAGTGCCATGATCACCAGTACACAGAGGACATGCTTGTCCTATGAGTGAGGACCGATCACTTTTACTTGTGGTCTTTCCTGCAATTCAATATAAGGACCTATTAATGTACATCTACATGTTACAGGGAATTGTCTATTACAGGGAAGTCTGTCTCTAATTCTAGATAATAAAAAAGAATTGCTAGCAAGGGCAATGTTCTGTTACATTCACTCTGCAACAGGTGGGATCTCTATTTTTATTGACAAACTTTCCCCACTGAACAAGAATTTATGTGTTTGAAAGTACTTTGAAACCATGTCATGTGTCTCAAATTAGATTTGAGTGTTGAAGTATTACATAATAGATTTCCTCACTCTCTAGTTTTTCTTTCCTCATGTTTCTATGAAAGGACAGATTCAAATTAACACCTGTGAAGGTCATGAGTCACCCTTTTCTTATAGTAGTATCTGTTAGGAGAGAAATTTTTCAGATAATACAGTCCATGTCTGTGCAATGTAGTCTGTGTAATTTGCAACAACTGAAGTTGCACTTATGTTGAGAGGTAATTTTTTTTTAAATGGAGACATTGATATTGCTTCCTATTAATTCTCTTAAGTGATGTGGTAAGAGAGACTCTCCAAAGGTTTGCTTTGAATCTTTATGTGACCAACACAAAAATGTTAGTAGAATATTTCATCTTTCTACCTTATAACTCTATAATTCAATTGCACCTAACTGCAAAAGTTAAAGCCTAATCTAAGCTTATATGTTGGAATATGCCATTGTGTGATCAGCCTGGTCTCTATTTCTGTTGTAAAACCAAATTGCCCATACTCAGACTTTCAGCTGACTAAAATTTGCAGCTACATTTTTTTTGCAGCAAGTGACACTAAGTGTGACTACATTCATAAAAATTTGTATTTGAAGGATACCAAAAGCCAGACCCTCTAGGCTTTTGTTAGTTGAGACTCATGGTTTTACTTTACTCTCTTTCAATATGATATTATCTTTATTTAAAGGAAGTAATAATAATATATATATATATAAATAAAAAGAGAATACAGGTGTTTGGTAGAGAGAGAATAGCAGCTTTACTCTGTTTTACTCCCACTGAAAACTTCTCATTTCTTCTTGAGACAAGGGATCTTGCTAACTATTATTAATAAATAAAAAAAAAAAAGGAAGTTTGCATCTATATTTTGAAGAAGGTTTTTTTTGTCTGGAGGCAAACAAAATCCAATAGCAAAACTAAATGTAACTTTTGTACCCCACTACAATAATCACTAGTTCACAATCTGTAATGAAGAAGGCATAATGAAATTTTCCTGAACGTAATGGAATTTCTCCTAATGATTGAATTATCATTTGCATTTCATGTATTAAGAAATAATTTTTGCTCTTTGTTGAGTGCTCAATGTCATCTTTCCTTTTATTAGAAAGTAAATTAAATAGTTCAAAGGAGCTTTGTGCAGAAATGTTTGCTCCTTTATTCTGTCCCAAAATGTTGGGAATACAGATAACCTCCTTTCTTTGCAACAGCAACTGTAATATGACAAGAACGTAAGAAGGATAGTTGTGAGCAAAGACAAATGCAAATAATATGGCTAAGGGCCCGGTTACGGAACAACTGGCCCAAGAGTGAGCTATTATTACCATGTTAAGCTTTACTGAAGTCATTTCAAGCTCCAAAATATTTATTTGGGACTGATTGGAAAAAGTCTGAAAAATAAAATGAAATTGTGCCATTTGCCACTACTTTGCTGATAACATGATACACAAAACAGCTCTTTCCTGAGTTCATCAAAGAGAGGTTCAAGCTGGTTTTCATTAGAAATTACGAAAGGTGTTCTTTACCTAATTGGGCAGGACACTTATAATGTACAAATAGCAAAATCCTTATGAAATCGTTTTTGCTCTATTACTTCTCCTTTGAAATGACATGATAACAGTTAAACACAAAAATCTATGGGAGTTAGACACATAAGCTGCCAGATCCACAAACTGTAAGACTTCAGGGGATTTAGTTGCCTAGCTTGGGAGATGCCTAAGCTGTTTAGATAATTTTTTTTGTCAGTATGAACTTCTACTGCCAGGCTTCTAATATTATGAAAAATACTGGGTCCTTAGATCACAGTGGAACTCACACAGTCTAAGGAAACTTGCTAGATTGATTGATTGGATATGGTCTCAAAATTCATGTTGGACCAAGAACAGCACTAATTCCACATCCAGTGACCCAATATTTAGACTGGCTTAGAACATTCCTCAACATTCCTCAGCTTCCCTGACACACTCAGTCAATGAGGGTATTGTGCTCTTATGTCAAATTTATAATCTTTTTAGCCAAATAAGAGACTTAATTACAAGACACTAACTGTATAAGTGAATGCTCAACATCCCTCCTTCTTGATAGCTTTTTTGTGAAGCCTAATAGAGCAGACAGTCTTTTCTTTCAGTGTATCATTCACAGCAGGCTCTGTTGGAAACAAAATTATTAGCACGAAACTTGCCTCAGGACTGCAGTATGAACTTCAGTTCAGAATGCCTCAGTAATGTCAGGACTTGGCTAGTTGATTCCCACAGCTTTAGCACAAACTGAGTCTGCAGTGAGTGTTATCTCTAGAAAGCTAGACAATAAGACATTTCATCTTGCATACAGTCGTAGGTGAACAGCAATTTTGTGGAAAGAAATTTGAAGGTATTCAAGTAAGAGTGAAGTGCCTCAGTAGTAACTGAAATTTTTATGTAAGAGTTTTGGAAAGTTTTGTGTGACTACTTTTTATGTCCTACTTGAAGAAATCCAGTATGTTACCACTCTGAAGATCTGCTATACCTATAAGGCCCCTCTTCATACTAAGCTCTGAGCCTTTGTCCAGCCAGGCAAGTTTAGAACTTCTTTGTCAAAAATATATCTGAACTCTTACTAAATTTCAGTGAAAAAGTTCCACTGACTTCACTGGGCAATGGAAGAGGGCTAAAAGAAGTCATTAAGGTCCAGAACCTTCTGATTATGTAGGTATCTCAATGTCATTGGTCTCATTAGGAGTCATGTCAGATGTGCTGAAGGATCTGCAAGGTGGCAGAACCATCTTTGAACAATGATAGTGAAATCTGAAAACTTCATGCAGAGGAACTGAGTACCAGGGTTACATAAATGTGACTACACATCTTTCTCAAGCTGTTCAAAAGACAAGTAGGAAGGCCAAAAGAAATCAAATTTCACAGTGTTTCCATCTCAAGCATTAAGTCCCACCCAGAAAAAAAAAAAATAACAAAGCCACAAAAAAACAAGAACTGTTTATCTTTCCTCTTGTATTATCTTGAGGTAGAGATGCTGCATGATGGCTGCCCTGGAACATATCACAATGAATAAGTACAATGGCCAAGATTTTTTTTCACTTGAATGTAGCTCGTAGTTCAGCTACCAGTCCCTCTAGCCACTCCCAGGGCTTTATGGACCTGCAAAATTTGCATAGGCAGCAGCTTCACTAAGGAGGAAAGGAAAAAGAAAACCCAGAAAACAAAACCAGTGTTTTGTTTAAAATAGGAGCACAGGTCATATTCTAGCAGCACTGAAACCTACATTGTTGATGATACTGTCAGCACAGAAACAAATAATCATTTGGAGAGATATGATTTAATTTTCCTTTGCCAACAAGCTCCAGAGGAATAAGCAGGGAGAATAGCTTAGGTACCTCCTTCCTCCTTATCTCTTATGACAGAAAGCTTTATGAGCATCAAAGCTGCTCCTACTGTCCCCTAGACTTTGTCAGTATTGGTGAGACAGTAGAGGTGGAAGGTACACAGAAGAGTGTTGACAGCTCTGCTTGGCTGTGTTATTTTTCCCCACGTGTAATACCTGCGATGTCGCATTGATAAAACTTTCTTTTTGCCGCAGTCCTCTATTTCCTGAGTTATACTGACTGCCCTTCAAAATCACAGCCTGGAGGTAAATAAGCGGTGTCTACTGGGCCTACTTTAAAAAAACTACCAGAAAGATGCCTCATGAAAGCATTCTGAATGGTAACACCCTGCCAAAAATGGGCAATCCTGCTCAAGAAACAAGCTTAGTCAAGTCTGACTACTTTTCAAGACTATAGAATTATGATATTGCCCTCTTTCACGGCAAATCCTGCTTATCACAATCATTGCTTAGTGAGGTGTTCTACATTCTGTGATCCAACTGCTCAGAACTAATACTGTTTTATATTAAACTGTAATCTAAATTATAACTGCTTCAGGGATCACTTCAGACTCTGATTACAGGTTGCACTACCAAAAATCAGTGATACAGGTGTTAAATTATCATGATAATGGTCTCTTGTTGCAGAGAAACAGCCCAGAATATATTTCAGCTACTGCTACATTTTCATAACACTCAAGAAGATCCTTTTGCATGGAAGTGAATGAATTCTACCTATTTTCAGAAGTATGAACAGCTGGTGATCTCGTCTCCCTCTGCATTATCATAGAACATTCTAATTTTAATGGAGATTACAAATAATTATTATAATAATTATATTTATTACAGCAGTGTAGAACTGATTTGTAACTCATCAGGTAATATTACTTTTTAAAATAAAGACTTATTTTATAATAAACCAACAGAAAAAAAAAGCTGTGAAAGCCATCTATTAAATGTTTAGAAAAATGCATTTTACATCTACTTCTGAACTAGTCACATTTAGGTCTTTTATATATATATCAAGAGGAAAAAAAGAGAATTTACTGAGCACTATGCTCCTGACTAATACATAATCTGTGACTAATGACTAATCCTAATCTAATTTTAGATATTTACTTTACTGTGATATGAATTGCATCCAATATTTTCTATTTCCTTCCAGTAACGACAAGTGAAGTTGAAGATAACTGCTCTGGATCCAGACATATTCATCAGGCCAAACAAATTTCATCCACATTGTCAACCTATCAGTACTTCTAAATGGTAGGCTCTATTGCACAGTCAATCCAGTCCAACTGTAGGGAAAGAAGCACTGTTGTGAAACAACTGAAACACCACAAAATCAGAAGTATTTACTTTGCACTGGATGGTTTTAGTGGGAAGGGAATTAGAGAGATAAAGGCCTTTAGTCTGATAAATCCATGTTCAGGGTTAGCTGGCTCTATAGTGTTTCAGATGAACTGCTTTCAACACCTGAACGAGCACCATTGCACCATAGTCTGTAAAGAGCAGTGCCATTCTCATTGTACATGTCTTCTAACACATCTGTGCTCTATCTATACCAAGAAGTTAAATGCCTCTGTCTGTTTTCCATCAGTGAGGCAACTGGCATAGGACAACTCTAGTTTTTATGCTATTATCCATATAACAGCAGTGTTGCTTCAGTCACCTCACAAGTAAGGATGTAGACAAAGCAGACATGCCTTTGCCTCAGTCTTTAACAGTGGTGATGCAGCCTGGGACCCCTGGAACCTTGTGTTGGAAGACCATGACTAGGGGGATGATAAACTCCCAGATGACTCCAAACTTATTTGAGACTTGCTGCTCCAACTGGATGCCCCACAAGTCTATCGGGCCTCATGGGAGTAATCCCAGGGTACTGAAAGAGCTGCTAGATGTCATTGTTGGACCTCCCTCCACTATTTTTCAATGGTCTTCAGAGTCTGCAGAGGTCCCAGTGGAGTGGAGGTTGGCAAATGTTGTTACAGTCTTCAAGAAGGGTAAGAAGGAAGACCCTGGTAATTGCAGGTCTGTCAATCTCTCTTCAGTAGTAAAATTATACAGCTACTGGCATTTACTAAAAATCACTTGAGACACAAGAGTCATTGCTTATAGCCAACAGAGGTTCATGAGGAGAGAGTCCTGCTTAACAAACTTTATAACGAGGTTGTTCAAGGGAAGCCAGTAGAAGTGTTATTTTGTTTATTTTAGCAAGGCTTTGATACTGTTTCTCACAGTATTTTTCTGGATAAGAGGTCTATTCAGCTTAGAGAAGGCTGAAGGGTGACCCCATCACAGTCAAATACTTCCTCAAGGTGAATTGCAGAGGGAGAGGCACTGATCTCCTCTCTCTGGTGACCAACAACAGGACTTGAGGAAACAGATAAAACTGCACCAGGGTAAGTTCAGATTGGACATTAGGGAAAGGTTCTTCCGTGAGAGGGTGGTCAGTCACTGGAACAGGGTCCCCAGGGAAGTGGTCATGGCACCAAGCCTGACAGAATTCACAGAGTGCCCAGATGATGCTCAGCCATATAATTTAGTTTTAGGTAGTCCTATGAGGAGCAGGGAGTTGGACTCAACAATCCTTACGCATCCTTCCAGTAAGAGATATTATGTGAGTCTATGCATTAGAAACCAATATGGAAACTACATAGATTTACCAAGACTTAGGTTTTAATAAGGCCTAAATGTAAAAATGTTTTTCATGCTAACCATGAATTAGGATAAGCCGTTTAATCCTAGGTTGGTTTCTTTTTTCAGATATGAATTTCTAGCAATATAGTACCCTTTTGTAATACTGATACATTTATACACTCACTATGAAGGTGTTCCACTTGCTTGTATTCGGCGCTGAAATTTTAAGTCCTTATATTATCCATGAACAAGGTGATGCAATTTAATTCTTCAGAATATGGACACAAAATTGAGTGTGTTGCTGTCTGTGGAAGTGTTTATCCAATTTAAGCTTATTTTCACTGAGGTCATTTCAGTCTATTGAATAGCTCATAATGCACAAAGCAAGACAGACTTAACAAGGGAAAGAAAGAAGATTAAACAGAAAGAGAAGGATTACTTGAAGAAGATGTTCCGTTGTGAAGAGGAAGGTTTGAGCCCTGTAAACTGTGAGGTTTGATTTAGAACACAGCACGCCGCACCCATGTATCCCACATGCACATGTACAAATATTGATAGCACTGAGCCAGTTGCTATCAATTCTTTCTGACTTCACAGAACACTCAATAGTATATTTATAATTCAGTTGTTTTCAGAATAATAACTAAAGAAATTTAAACTTTAATTAAAGAACATCAAAGCACTTCTTTTCTTTTATTAAGCAGCACCTGCAACACATGAAAATGATTTGTTGGGATTACTACATTTTTCTAAAGCTACAGAGGCAATTGACTTCACTCATATGCCCATTTAATGAACCTCTCAGTGAACAGATACATAGGATTTGCAAGGTGATTCATTCATGAAAAAGCAGGGAAAATGAGTCATCCTGTGAAGAAAACTGTTTATAATGTTCAGGAGTGCATTATAAACATTAGTTAATGATCTCAGAAGAGATCTACACCAGTGCTGGAGAAGATAATAAAGATTGCGGATTTAATGGATTTGGCCTTCAGAATATTTAACATAAAACCATTTTGTAAAAATTACCTCAATGACATATCTAGATGATGCTTTATCTTGAGCTGAATACCATAAATTACATTGTTCCATTTCTATGAGTATATGCGTATGCCACAGAATGCTAAATTTTTTCAGCCTATTTCTCACACCTGCACAAATAAAATACAGTATTCACCATTCTTATTCTGTTATGAAGAAAACAGCTGGGTTTAGTCCAGGTTTCTAGATCTAAATCTATCCAGTGACAACATAAAATATAGCAGTTGGAAACAACTATTATAGTGTATTTCCTCAGACTGCATTTAATATAATGGCCTGGTTACTGTTAAGGATAATTCACATCTGTAAGACTTTGAAAGCAGAGAGTCTCCCATGACAGAGAAGACAAATGGGAACAATAGTGTGTTGCAACTTACACAGCATTTACTAGTCAATGCACCTAAGGGCCATTAAAATTCACAATTAAATCTTCCAAAAAGTTTCTATGAAGTAAATAGTTTTATTATTCCTGCCTTACAAATGAGCAAACTAAGGCCCCAAAAAAGTATTAATTTGCTCAATGACACGTACAAATTAGTGTAGCAAATCAATACAGACTTTGAGTTTGTGCGTTTGAATACTTTGAGCAATAAATATCCCATGCTTCCTTTCATTAAATTAAACTTGTATTATTATTGTTGTTGTTGTTGCTGTTATTAGAAGGAAAGGAAATTTTATTAGAGGGAAAGGAAAGTTTTCTCAATTATAAACTAAAAATTCTCAAGAGAACCAATAATAATAAAACTGAAGTCCAGACACAGAAGTGAAAACCCCGAAACTATTTCCAAACCTTCAGGAAATTCTAGTGTACTGCTTGTTCCATCCTGTAATAAATTACCATCATGACACACAGTGATAAAAACCATGGTTTATAACTTTTCAAAATATTTTTGTAGGTCTTCCAGCAAATGGTTGAAAGCTAAGTTTAATTCCTCTAGTTCAGCATAGTTTAGCAAGGAGAGAAAAAGATAGAAGTGGAACAAGAAAATCATTCACAGTCACTGATATCTCACCTTTAGAGAAGGAAGCTGGTGGGCAGAAGCACTGTTCAGAGAAGAACTGATCTGCTACACAACATTCTATGAACCCTTCTTGTGCACTCTTTGTTAGCAGTGAGTGGGAAAGATTAGAAATTTATCCTATGGGTCAACAACTGTGGCTCAGAATCTGCAACAACCCTGCAATCTGATGCTTTCTAGGATCAGTTAGTTCACTATTTTAAGGATGGGCATTGGACTGCCGATGAAATGTCAGATAAAGTCCTACTTTAAAATTCTGTAGAAAGACCATCACAGGCTAAAGACAGACATAATGTAAACAAGCACTATGCAAGTTCCCAGCACAAGCCTGTCAATAAGGCTCATTCCTTCTCTTTGTAGATTGCTAGACATCCTCTATTACTATAAAGAAAAATAAAATTTAATGTATAAACTCAGTACCTGCTTTCTTTCTGGTGACCTTCAAATGTTCCATTAAAGTCTTAGTACTGATGTTTAATAAATCCTCACATGGGATCGCATGGAAGTCTATTGATTATAATAAATGTTCTAAGTTGGGTTTTATTTGGAAGACAAATAAAAGTAAACCTTTTCTTTGGAGGGCCTTTTGCTGTCTCTGAATGCAATAGCACATAGCAAAGAGGATGTTCTTCACTTGATAAATAAAAATAAATATTTGATTATGCAAAGTATTTAGGATTAAGAGAGTATCAGTCATCTAAAGTGCCTAAACAAGAACTTTTAACTTTACAAGAAGAGAATGTTGTGGCTTTTCTCTTTTCCTAGTGCAAAACCTAGTGAGGTTATTAGGCCATTTTTGGCATGACCTGTCATAAAAATTGCAGATGAATTTAATGGATTTATCTGCATGCACGTGAAAGCAAAATTTATCAGAATATAAGCATTTCAATCATCAACATAAAAGTTATTTTAACTCTTTTATTTTGTCTAATGAATTAGTCATAATTTGGTCTGCTCTTGTAAAACAGATGCATCTTACACATTTTTTTCACTGACTCTTACTTGAGTGCTCTACTTTGAACCTTATCTTGTGGGTATCTATGTGCAGTTACTGCTATGGTCTGCGTGGGAGGGGAGAAGGGTCGCAGCACTGCACAAAGAAGTCGGACGAGGTTTGAGGTTGCAAATGCAATGCTACTTTAATGGGGGTGCACAAGGGTTTTATGAGCTCTGGTAAGGAATGCACCAGAAAACGGGGTGGAGCATGAGACAGACAACCAGGGAAACGAATAGGGATAGGGACTCAGGTGAAGAGGAAGGAACGGGGGAGGAACCGGGGAAGGAAAGGGCGAATGGTAGCTCTCTCCTCTCTGCGGCTTTCTCCGCCAATCAGAGGGGGAAGCAGGGAAGCAGGGAGCAGGCACGACGAGGCATGTCTGGACACACTTGGGCAGTTACAACTGTAGGGGAAATCATACAATGTATATATTTGTAAACACACAAGAACTGCAAAGTCCGTATAATAAAGTACTTTCAATCGTTGTATATCTTTTTCCATTCCTGAAACTGTTCCCATTCTGATCCTTTCTCCTCCACAAGTTACTAATTTTTTCCTATGACTTTACTGGTGTAGGCAGTTCAATACTTTTTGTGATTGACACATTCTCTAGGTTTATTTACACTATATTTTCTGTTCTTTTCCTAATAAATATTTTTAGAACAGCCACTGCTGACCTAAATGCTTATTGCTTTTTTTCTGCCCCATTTCTTTTATTAATGTGTCCGCTCCATCCACTTATGGTGCTTTATAAGAGTGTTTTTATAATAGTTTTTATCATTTATTGCAGTTTTTAAAAAATTTCTTTTGTATTTCCTTTATGCAGATGTACCAGGGGTAAGGCCATGTTTTATGAAAACTACTGGTATTGCTAGTGATTGTTGACATTATTGCCACTATTATGTATATAATTTGCTACAGATATTTATTCAAAAAGCACTGATACTTTCTTCCATATGTAGGAAGATTTTATACATATATATATGAATATAATTTTTATATATATATATTATATATATATATATATATATATATAAATGTTCTAGCTTATATGCATCTGTGTTTGGTATTTCTCAACCAGTATGTGTTTCCCTGTATGTGAAAATAAGAATGTTGCATGATATCTGGCTCACCACTTCCAAGAAAAATACATTACACATCAAATAGTGTGCAACAAAAATATAGTAGTTTACAACCTGTGTCAGCAAATAATGCCTAAATCCAGCACTAATGCATTCCTAGGGGCATGAATTTTAGAATTAGAGCATAGCAGTTTTGTCTTCTGTAAAGCAAATGCTTTTAAGCATATCTTGCATCCTTTTTTATATAATTAAGAGAAACAAAGCAACAAAAAATCATGAACATTATGAAATGATAATTAAAAGTAATAGACACAAGATAACAAATCATCAATTCAAGATCATTGTTGTGCTTTGAACTAGTTGGTGTTGTCCCTCTAATTAATACCATGTCATGTTTCCATGCTTCATGTATCTAATTGCTGTTCCAAGTAGTCTTCATCCATTCAACCACTTCCCTCAGGGGTTAACAATTTTAGTTTCAGTGTGTTTTGAATGACAGTGTTCATATTCTAAACTCGAAGGGCATTTTCTTCTTGCTGTGAGTTCTATACGAGCTTTTTTTTTTTTTTTAACAAGGTAAAAGGATACCTGTGGTTTTACTGAAATTGTATAAATTTCTGAAATCCCTTTTTGTAATACAACTGAGCTAATTTTATTTGGACACTAGCAAGTCCTTTGGTCAGAGACACATATTTGCAGGCATACATGGGAAGTGTTCTAACAACAGCATTTCATCAGTTGGTAAAATATTTCCATTCTTACACATAAAACATAAACATCCTAGTTTTACATAAAGTGATGGAATCTTTGTCTTTCCATGAACCTGCATAAGAAGGTAAGTGCTCAGGGGCTTAAACGCTCACTGAGATAAAAATGCAACAGTATGAAACATCACAAGATGGAAAAACATAGGAATTTGAGCAGAGAAATTGCAGAAGGCAAAGAGGAAATAAGATCATATTATTATAGTACCAAATTGAATGTAATCTCAATAATATAATGCCCACCAGAAATTTCTGACCCTCATACACTTGCATGAAAGGAAAAGTATGTTCAATGTAACGTTTTCAGGGGACAATGCAAAATACTACCCATTCCAAACCGAGAAACCTCTGTTTAACACAGATTTCAAACAGCACTTACTATTTTAGTCAAGCTTCTAAGTTTGAATTCAACCTATGAATAACACTTTAAGCATGTTTGTGTCTACTTACGACAGAGTATAGTATTAACCAAAAAGACATTCTCAGGCTCTTATAGACTAACAAAAACCATTTTCATTTGTGTTGGTGAAACACATATGCAAGCACTCATACATACTCATTATACACTCCTTTCTGCAGCACTGCCAAGTCTTAAAATTTTTTGGAAATACTTCAGCGTTTTTACTTCTGGAAGATTTCATGGTATGATGAGACTCATTCATGAACTCTGAGAGCTGTTTACACCAGGCTGATATAGTTCCAATCTACATCAGTAGAGCTGTGCAGCCCTCACTAACTTGTGCAGCCCTCACTAAATTATGCAGGCAGGGAACAAGCATTGTTCTGCCCAGTTTGAGTTGGGTGAAGGATGGATTGTCATGGGAAGGAAATGCCTTTAGACATATTCATTAGCTCTACAATTAAGCAATATATTGTCAGTTTCTCCTAACTTCAGTGCTGTAGTTCTGTTGCCCAAAAAGTTTTATATTGTGTTCTGGACTGTCACGGTTGAGATAAAGACAGTTTAATAGGTAAAGCAAAAGCTGCACACACAAGCAAAGCAGATCAAAGAATTCATTCACCACCTCCCATGGGCAGTCAGGTGTTCAGCCATCTCCAGGAAAGCAGGGCTATAACACATGTAATGGTGACTTGGGAAATGCCATCACTTTGAATGTGACCTTCTTCTTCTTCCCACAGGATGCCATATAGTCTGGTCAGTTGGGGTCAGCCCTCCGTGTCCCCTCCCAACTTCTTGCACACTCCCAGTCAGCTCTCTGGTGTGGTGTGGTGAGACGCAGAAAAGGCCTTGACTGTGTGTAAGCACAGCAGTAACAAAAACATCCCTGTATTATCAACATTGTTTCCAGAACAAATTCAAAATATAATCCCATACTAGCTACTGTGAAGAAAATTATCTCGGTCAAAATCAGCACATGATTCAACAGTGGAAAGGGAAGGCATGATATAGTGAGCAATATCCAACTGAGTAGCAACACATTTGTCTTGTTGTGCTTTAGAAAGTTCAGGATAAAAGAAAAAGGCACCTGGAGGAAAGGGACAGGTAGATGTACAAGAGGAGGAAAGACAGCTGAGGGGAAAGAATCAGTAGAACTAGGACACCCAGAGGGAGAGTCTGGTCCACACAATTCTAGGCATCACACCAATGTGTAATATCAAAGTAGACTTCCCTTTATACCCAACTCCAGCAAGTCACCTAGTATTCCTGGCTTTTGAGGTGGCTCTGTCAGATTGGAAAGAATTTTAGAATTTATATGTCCAATTATAGTCTACTCCATGAGTCCATGTGAATGTGTATATCTATAAAAATAGCTCTTTCTTTGTCTAAATACATACATGTGCATATATCTATGCATGCATGATCAATTTTCTCATAGCTTCTGGAGACAACAATTCCTAATATAAGAAGCATCTAGTAAATTAGAAAGGCACATCTCTCTCCCCATTGACTAGTGAGTGTAGATGACTAGTTTTAACTAAGTATCTAACCATTTCTTAGTTCAAATTAGCTGTAAGGATATAAACTGAGTTCAGACTCTTAACTAGACAAATTGGTACATCTGTATTTTTATTTAAATAGTTGTGAAAAAACAGGTCTAAATTTCTGCTCAGTAGATAGGAATAATTATTTAGGATTTATGAATTTGCGCTAGTGTAAAATGCAAAACAATTCAGAAGCATAACTTATTTTTTCAACTGTTACACTGCTGTTCACAAATAGATTTCTTCTGTTTCATTAAAGTTGCTTTTGTATTGAAATTGTAAAATATCAGATATAGTGGTCTTTGGAATTAGTTACTGGAATAAGATTAATTTCTTGTGTAGCTGATATAGCTACCACTTATATGTCTTTCTTCCACTTAAATGTCTTTGTAATAAAACTTTGTTTTCTTTACATTCTATTTCTGAATATAATGCAGAAATCTAAGTGGATACACATTAAGAAATGAACCTACAAAGAAGTCATCATATGATAGGAAGAAGCACAGGCTGTAGTTGAAACCAGACAGTGATAATATTGTGATCAATTCTTCTATACAATTAATCAAATTTTGTGATTATGACTATATTAGAAATCAATTGTCAGCTACTATAGATTTTCCAATGAGAAAATGTATAAATCATAGGTTAAAAGAACAACTAAATGGAAACTGAGCAGAAATTACAAGGTAAAACTTGCTGCTTGAACTGATCATTGCTACTATCACTTTAAAAAAATAAATGGCTTATAGCAGGAATTCTGCCTCCCTTTCTTTTTATGAACTCTACTTTAGACACCTTTATATGGGAGCCCTACAGAGACATGTGCCCTTTTCTGAGAACTGAGAGGGATAAGGAAGGGATAAGTTTTTACAGGCTTGACACCAACAACCTCAAAAAACAAAGAAAAAAACCCCAACAACAAATAATGCACATGCAGCGCATAAAGAGCTCTCCCAAAGACATTGGAAAGACTGAAAATCCACAGAGACTTTAGCTTGATGCTTATCAGACAATGCTGTCCAACTGTTGATGGCATAATGCAATAGGGGCGACAGGATTCTCATATCTTCATCAGAGATAAAACTTTGTACTACTTTTTTATCAATATCTGACATAAGATAACACAGCTTGGCTATAGCATGAAACTGAGTGCAATGTAGGTAATTCCTAAACAGCTTCCAGAGCATCCAATAGTCCACACAGTGCAGAGCTGCAGCAGACAATTGTGTCAAATTGGGTCCCCAAAGCAGAAGAGTGCTGTGTCTGCAGCAACCAACCTGGCCTCTTGTAGCTCAGATATAACACCAGAAATGTGCTAGATTATTATGGAACAGAAAACTTAATTTCTATAATTGTAAAATACAAATATTTTATCTGAAAAACTAAAATGCTTGGCAGACTGAAATACTTCATTCAAAGATGTTTTAAAACTGAACCAGAGTCTTGAGCCACTGAAATAATTCAGATTTCAAAAAACAGCTGCATTTTTCCATTCTGTCTTGGCTCTACTGCCTTATTAAATTCCCATCACCACTTTATCATATAAAGCTGCAGTAACAAAAGTTGAAGATCAGATGAAGCTTAACCGAAGAGGCAATAAAAATAGGAGTGAATGGTGAGTTGAGATACTCACATTTCAATTAACAGTAGCCAATCAGAAATGTGAATGCCACACCCTGACAGAAACAAAGTTTTTTCTTTAGACTTTATTGCAATGCTTTTATGGTTTTTTATTTTTAATAGCTTGCCATAAAAACCTAAGCTAAAATAAATGTGTTATGAAAAGCCACAGAGAGATCAAAACAAAATGGAAGCTGTTTGTATTACAACTGCAGCAAAATTGAGAATGCATGTTGAGTCAAATGTACCAGAGCAGGAGACAATACTTTTATGTGTGCAGAGGGGCTTAACAAATTTTTTGAGTTAAATGTTCAAGCATTTGAAAAACAACAAATCATTCTAGGTTTAAGAAATGTCTGAAGCTATTGCTCTCAGTTCTGCCCCTCAAATTACCCCAAATTTTCTCTGTTCCATAAATGCGCATCAGTGCCCTGCACACTGATAGGGACAAAAATAGCTTCCATTTCCTACTTTTTTTTTTTTCAGTCTTCATTCTTTCCAGCCTCATTGCAACTGGATGGGCAAAAATCAAATCCAATGGAAACCAAGAACAGAAGTTTTTGCAGAAACTTCATGCTTATTAACTGGGTTTTTGCTTACCTGGTTACAAACTCTTAGACAAGTAGAAATCAGTTTTGTGGATTTGAGTGTATGCTTATCTTTACAGATTGTCATAATAGCCACTAATTTCTGTAAAGTTTTTTTCAATATCTTAATTTTCTCTAGGTTGAGAAACAGCCTAGAAGAGTCAATGCTGCATTCAAAGTCACAATGGTTTAGGTAGAGGATCAATGCTAGAACTTGCAAATACTTATTTTACAAATGGGGATTCACAGTACATAAATGTGACCTGTACCAAATTTCTTGTATATACTTTAAATAAGCAAATTGCCAGGAGAGCTTCCAAAAAAACTATAAAGCAAGATATATAACTGAAAATGTTTTTCTTAAGGATAACCCCCACCCCATCTCCTCATTTAAAGCTACTTTTGCCTGGAGTTTTATTTGTATCCTACAGTTAAAAAATTTCTGGGAAGAGATTTTATCCTGTCAGCACTACTTTTGTATTGAAGATTTAAACATACTGGTAATCTGACTAACAATAAAAGGAGTCAGTGATCTAGTCACACCAGCAAACATTTCAAAAGTAAAGAATAAATGATTGTGACAAAGATAAAAATAATAGATCTTCATAGAAATAAAACCCCAACAAAATATAAGCATGTGCAATCAACTGTTAAATTCAGTTGGTTTGTTTGACAATTTTGTTTGTTTGTTTGTATTTGATGGCAGACCATGGCCCCGTTGTGAACCCTTTCTCAATGTTGTGGATTAGAAGGAGATACCAGGAGTCAACTTCTAGTGTCAGAGGGACCTCTTAACTCAAGGAAAGACTCACAAATTAACCCCCATCTGATTCTGACATTTGCTTTCTCCTTCATATAAAAAGAGATGCAGGGCATGGAGAATCTGTATTTCTAATAAGATTTTAAGCATTATGAACCCTATTATTTTCTTTAATTTCGATTTGCTTTTCAAACACTTTGGAAATTTTTATATTTTAGTCAACTTATGTGGGCTTATGCTTAACTTTGCAGACATCTTGTATATACACACTCTTCCTTCTCATCACTTCCAAAGAAAGATCCTAGCAAAATCACATCTTAACTGTATAATTCTGACAAATTCTTTATCAATGAAATAAAGGTATTCACAACAAACTAGCTGAGTACAAAATGAGTATGGCTTCTGATACATATACTAAACCTGTAGATCTATCTATTGGGAAAGAATGGAGATGTTGAGAAAACTGTGATAGAGAAAAAATGCAACTTGCCCATCCTTGTGACTGACTATCTTGCAGACATTCCCATCTCCAGTACAGCCATCTGTCCTTCTTTTTATTTATAGCTATTTCCATTTTGCTCGCTGTAGTGTAGATTTTGAGCCCATTATTTTATGACTAGTAAGGGTCTTCACATTTTTCCAACATGTGGACCATATTTTCAGAAAGTGGTTGTCTAATGGGCACTTGCCTTAGCTGTGATCAATAACAGCCGTAGGACGCCTGTAGAAATTGCTTAGAAGGATAAAGAAGTTAATCAAGTTCATATGCAATTGAGGTATATGTGTTTTATCCTTACATAACAAGTTAGCCATACTGTCTGATTTTGTTCATTTTTTAATCTCTCACTCCCATCTGCTCTATTTCCTTCTCTTTTTTTGTTCCCCATATCCTGAATCTTCACCATCTAATCTTTGTCTTCCACTTCACTTTCTTAGTGTCTTTTGTTTTTTTCTCTTCAGCTGCATCAGTGGAATAAAAATGCCTCTTTTTTTCCCCTTCTATTTCATCTGTGTTATGCCAGAGGTTCTGATAAATAAACTACCTGAATGCATGGAGGAAAAAAGGTTTAAAACAGGCCTTCTCACTGTTCAGTTCTCTGGATAAATATGCTTTAGAACACTTTTTCTCTGACTGTTTATTTAAAGATATTTTATTATATTATTAAGGAAACGAAGCCATCAAACCCGTATTTTCATTATGCTCTCAGTGATTTTACATCTTCAGGGATTCAGTATGTTCAGACTATAGGTAAACACTATGGTGACTCCCAGTATATGACTAAGTAATCCAAGGTAAACACAGTAATGATTCTCTCACAGTTGAAAATGAGCTTCTCCTGAGCAAAAATAAGAGCAATAGTCTATCTCAGCTGCTCTGGAGGAACTAATCTCACTTTATTGATACTGTGGGGAGCCATGGCAGAGTAGCTCTCTAGCTACTAGGTTCATAGAACTGGCACTAGGTTCATAGAACTAGTTCTGCCCAAGGCATGAAACAAACTCATGGGGTCAGACCCTGGAGCTATAGGCTGTGCACAGTATGAAAGCAAAAATATGAAAACAGAGGGACACACAACATGTTATTCAATCCGAAGGAAAGGGTTATGATATAAACTCACAGACTATTCAAATGAGGTGAGCACAAAGGATTTCATAAAGCAGTACAGGTCTGTGTTTCAAGAAAACTGCCCAATGATTTTGCTGTGGATTTGTCAGAGGGTGATCATGGCAAAAAAAAATCTAAACTACTCAGAAAAGGTATCTCACAAACCCATAGCAGAGGATTACTAAGCAACAGACACAGCATCAAAACAATTGCAGTGCAAGTGATGTAGAATTTCTTGATGCACACTCAACCCAGCTGTGTGATACCTGTAGAGTGGGCCTGATGTGTTTTCATCATTGCACCCTTTTCATGCTGGCTCTGCAAACTCTATCCTCAGGGCCTATGCCTGTGAGCTCAAGCATTCATCTGCACCCCTTCTGTGAACACAGAGATTACAATAGCTGAAGAAAGTATCAAATATATCTCATGGACAACAAAATAATAATAAAAAAAATGTTAACCAGCTATTATGTATGGATTGATATTTACAGAATCTTGGTATTGAACAATTAGAAAAGCTGTTTTTTGACTACAGATGTGTTTGTAAAAACTTTTATTAAAATATTACATTTTTATATAAAATTCTGTTCTTTTGTGTCCAATTTAATTGTATGTGAGTAGATAAGGAACAATAAATTGTTGATAATGTTCATTAGAAGTACTTTTCCATAGCCACTGTATGCCAGATCATTTGTAATCTTTCCTACCCACTAGTCACACAGTATGATACTGCATTCTGGGAATTAGTTATGCATGACATGGTATGGCAGAATACATTTTATAGCAGTACTGGACAAAAATTTGTCCCCAATTACATCTACACCAATCCAATCATGGGTAAATAAGAGAAGAATGTCATTTGGTGTATTTGTCATTGTGATCAGTGTCATTATTAACTGAATCTAGAGAACCATCAGCAAATTTGCAGATGACACCAAGCTGGGGAGGAGTGTCGATCAGCTGGAAGGCAGGAGGGCTCTGCAGAAGGAACCTGGACAGACTGGAGAGTTGGGCTGATCCAACAGGATGAGGTTCAACAAGGCCAAGTGCCACGTTCTCCACTTTGGTCACAACAACCCCCTGCAGTGCTACAGGCTGGGCACAGAGTGGCTGGAGAGCAGCCAGGCAGAAAGGGACCTGGGAGTTTGGATTGACAGGAAGCTGAACATGAGCCAGCAGTGTGCCCAGGTGGCCAAGAAGGTCAATGGCATCCTGGCCTGGATCAGGAACAGTGTGGCCAACAGGTCCAGGGAAGTGATTCTTCCCCTGTACTCAGTGCTGGTGAGGCCACACCTGGAGTACTGTGTCCAGTTCTGGGCCCCTCAGTTCAGGACGGATATTGAGGTCCTGGAGCAGGTCCAGAGAAGAGCAACAAGGCTGGTGAAGGGACTCGAGCACAAGTCCTATGAGGAGAGGCTGAGGGAGCTGGGGTTGTTCAGCCTGGAGAAGAGGAGGTGCAGGGGAGACCTCATGACTCTCTACAACTCCCTGAAAGGAGTTTGTAGCCAGGTGGGGGTTGGTCTCTTCTCCCAGGCAGCTATCAGGAAGACAAGAGGGCATGGTCTTAAGCTGTGCCAGGGGGAGTTTAGGTTGGATATTAGGAAGAAATTCTTTACAGAGATGGTAATCAGGCATTGGAATGGGCTGCCCAGGGAAGTGGTGGATTCTCCGACCCTGGAGGTTTTTAAGGTGAGACTGGATGTGGCAAGTGGCACTTAGCACCATGGTCTAGTAACCACAGTGGTAGTGGATCAAGGGTTGGACTTGATGATCTTGGAGGTCCCTTCCAACCTGGCTGATTCTATGATTCAGTGATTAAATTTAATTTGCCTTCTATCCTAAAGGGCTTTCTGAGAGAGTTTTTGCTTACCTTTTTCCCTTGGGTAGTTCTGCCATTGCTAGTCACAAAGTATTCCTACTTTACTTTTTGCTCTTTCCTTGAGATCTGGCTGATTTGCTCTGTGTGGAATCAGACGTGTATACATCTCTGAGGTGGCTCTGAAATCTACTATATGCATTCCTATTGTGTCCAACAGAGATGTGAATCCACAGAATTGTCCAACAAGCGTGTGCTGTAGTATCTAGAAAGGCATGCTAATTAAAAACCCATTATAGGTACAGTTATGCAAGACAAGAAAACTTCACATCTATAGTTTCCTGCTGAAAGAATATTTTATGTAATACCAGGAACTTTTAAAATTTACTATATAAAGGGGAGAGAAGGTGGAGAAAGTGTGATTTAGAATCATATGGTCATAGAAACATTTGAGTTGTAAAAGGCCCTTAAGATCATCAAGTCCAAACATTAATTGAACCCTATCAAGTCCTAAGCACCACATCTACACATCTTTTAAATATCTCCAGGGTTGGTGATTAACTTCCCTGAGAAGTCTGTTCCAACACTCGAGTATTCTAGATATTTTTTCCCAATATTTAATCTAAATCACCCCTGGTGCAAGCCGAGGATGTTTTCTCTCATCCCATCGGTTATTACTCATGAGAAGAGACAAACACTCACCTCACTACAATCTCCTTTCAGGTAGTTGTAGAGAGAGATAAGGTCTCCCTTCAGCATCCTTTTCTCCAGGATAATTTACAGACTGTCATAAACCAGGAGAATTTTGTCCAGAAAAACATTTAGCAACACACAGAATTTAAAATACTTATCATTGTACATATAACAAAAATTATATTTATCTGCTCTGTCTTTTTCAATAAGGAATTGTTTTTTTAATCTAGAACTAAAAAGTGTTGGTGATCTCACCTTTTGAGCTTATTCCATGTGAGCCTCTTCAAAAGCCATCACTTAACAAGCCTTGGGAGAATTATCTACAGCGATAAGAGCCAGTCAGAATTTTCTGAGAACTCCAGGAAGACAGGGGAGTTCCTAGGAAAAGTCTGTGAGCACCTTTTGACAAGCGAGGGAAACTAAGCTGTGCTAGGTCATATTTACCTTAGTGCTGTATGACATTTTGTAGTTTGGGACATTTTGGTCAAAAAACATTCATCATCAAACATTTCAGGGGTATTCCTTCTCAGAATGTGGTGACCCCTACCATTAAAACATCCATAGCACTGAGGTGAAGAAAAGCAAAGCAAAAGTATGTCTCCATTCAAGAATGAAGTGATAGGGCTTTAGCTGTAAACTCAGTTCTGATCCCATATATCATGATTCCTCTCTCAGGTGTACTTCAGAAGCTTCTTTCAGATAAATACAGGAATGGAAGCACCGTGACTTGCAGTGCAGCTGTTTCAAGAAATAGTGTTGAAAAATATGAGTTGGTTATCTGAGCAAGAGTGAATGCAACATGAAGACACTTATGACACTGAAAACTTGAGAGAAAACAACAAAAAACAAAGAGCCTAGACCAGGCCCTACATCAACAGCATCTACACAGAACATCAGATCTCTTCATAAGCCCACAGAAATTTCCTTTCATGGGATAGGAAGTCAAAACCTCTGGTGGTGTTTTCACAGAGAGAATAGAGCACACCCAATAGCTGAATAATGTCTGCATGACCTGGATACTCAACAGAGAAAGAGATCTCACCAGCAGGAAAGATCAGCAACTGAATATCTTTTTCTACCCCTTTTACTACTATCAATTTTTATTAATATTTAAAAAAATTATTTATATTTTACTTATATAAGTATACTATATAAGCCCTTTCTTCCCATAAAAGGTTATTTTTTTGAACAGATAAAGAAATAGTTTCCCTCAAAAAAAAAAATCAGAAACAAAAAAACCCCCAACCAAACAAAACATCAAACCCCAGCTGCTCAAAAAATTCTACTCTATCTTCCTACTTTTCCTGGTGAGAACTGGGTGTGAGACACTGGATTATTATATTAATTATTGCCTCAAACCAACTCAAGAGGGTGTGTGTGGGGGCGGAAAGGACAAGTTGAATTTCAGGAAGGTGAAGTGGTGCCCTGCTCCATACCTCAGTCCTGGGGCAGCTGTCAGTCGCTGGACACTGGGAGCACTGCCCACACCATACCCCCTGGGACCCCAAGATGGCTGGCACACTGAAAGTCCCACCTGGGGGAGGGAGGTGACCATAGGGGGCCAGAGCAGATAAAACCAAAGACATGGTCTCCACGTTGTTGTGGCTCTGCCATTTTCTGGGCTCCTGGTAGATGCTGGATCTAGGGTGGTAGCTATAATTCTCTCTTTTTCTCTCTCTTTGTTCACTTCTTCTTCTTCTTCCCCAAATCTCCTGTCTTGATATTTGGGTAAGTTAAAGCTGGATGGGTTGAATTTTGCTAAGTTGTATGGGTTAGCATATGATAAGTCAGTGCTGTGTGGAATGCCTTATTTTGGTTGAATGTTGCCCCTTAAACTTTTGCCAAGTTCCCTTATTTTCTAAAGTTTTTGGAGCCTTTTATATTTTCACAGTAAAACCCCTTCGATGACATTGTAGAAGCGAGCCCGGGGTCTTACACTAGGGCTTCTATTACTGAAGTTTTTCTGTTACAGACTCCTAGAAACAAGTTTTTTAGAATTGAACAACCTCTGGTAGAACTGTCACAGAGATAAGAGTTACAGAGTCATAGAGTATTCTGAGTTGGGATGGACCCATGAGGATCATAAAAAAATTTAGATTTTTTTTTTCATTAATTTGTGTAACATTGCCTCCAAGCTTTGAATCTTGTTAAGAATTTCTTTCTAGTCCAGAGGACCCCTTGATATTTCATATTGTCTATTTGTGCAAGAATTTATAAAGAATGATGCCACTGCTCTTCAGTAGTACATATATTTCACACAGAAGATGATCTTCCAGGTTGAAAGGCTGAGGGCAGATTTTATGGTCATTTTAAATTTAAACTACACAGAAAGCTGTTACAGAGAGTCAGTGTACAATAATTAGATGAGGGAGCTTGAGGTTGCCACAGAGATCTGTGTCCTGTTCCACATACATTTGCTGCTGTCATAAAGGTGGATTTAAAATTTCGGCACTTCCAGCACCTTGCTCCTGTTTTGTCACTGCTATTTACCATTCTTTTAGTAATGTTAGTACTACTTTTTGTGCTCCTGAAATATAATTGGAACTGGTTTAGTAGCCTTTGTTAAGAAAAAAAAAAAAATTAGGAGAGATATAAAATAAGTAATTGGGAGGAGGTGGATTTCATAAACTAAGTCAAATTCCCAAAGTAATATTATGTTGGGTGACACCTTAAGATCTTCCAGTAGCAATGAAGATTCCAGGGTCACATTTCCACCTGAACTCTTCAAGTTTTCCTGTGATATATATTTAGGAATGAAGCTGCAAAAAGAAAAAAGTACTTTATTACAGATTGTATATTATCTATTATGGTGAATTGAATTGGTCTGGCCTTTCTTAAATGTGCTTTCCCCAAAGCAACACCACCTTGACTGAGAGGCTTAGCCATGACCGGTGGTAGGTCTGTTGGTCTTGGCAGGAATTGTCTATGTCTGGCACCAGGCAGCCCAAGTCTGTCTTCACAGAGCACACCCTTGCAATCCCTTCACTGCCATCATTTTGTCATCAATAGATAATACATTTATCCATAAGCCTTGGGGGGACAACGATGTTGAAAGAAACAGAAAGGGAAAAAAGAATACACTAATAGATGAAAAATTTATTGGGAGGGATTTTCTTTGTTATTGCAAATTTATGGTTAGCAGCATACTGTCAAAAATACTTAAAACAGTGAACTGAGAGTAAAGATCTGACAGATCCAGAGGTCTGGAGTTATTTCCTTTAATTTTTTTCACTCCATCTTGTCAGTAATGATATTCCTTTTGTCTCTTATGCAGTGCTAATACACCATTGATTCCTCACAAAAAGGATTCCTTTCCTCATTACAAGCTTTAATGTGCTTTAGGCACAATTGTACTCCCTGTCCTATGTAATTCTGGCTTGTGTTAGCTGGTGGGTATGGGTCCTAGAGAGCCACTGCATTGTCTGTACTCTAGCAGTCATCAGAAACTCATCAGCAAGATTAATAAATTTGGCTTTTGCAAGTAAATTCTGCCTCTTCATTGCAATACTGTTATTTTAATGCAATCACAAGGCCAGAGGAATAAGGATTATGACAGTTCCTTTGGACTTTGTAAGAAAAGTTGCTTATTAATTATTTACAGTAGTATAGAATTAACCTTTTTCATTATAAAGCTCTAGATATTTTAATGCTTCGAATCACCTGGAGCAAATTGAAGACTTTATCCAAGGGACAACACCTATAAAGGCCAGGTTGGATGGGGCTTTGGGCAGCCTGGTCAAGGGGTCATGTCCTTGCCCATGGCAGGGTGGTTGGAACAACATGGTCTTAAGTCCCTTCCAACCCAAACCATTCTATAATTATATGATTTAATGACAGCAGGAGAGTCGCTGCCACCTATCATTTTGATTTTTCTAATCTTCTAGACTTTAAAATGTCAGCCTTAGCTTTTCGAAAACATCTTCCTACTTTTAATGTGTATTACATTTCCAATTCCTTTTACCATAAAAATATATTTTGCATTACACAGTTCTTATTTTCACCTTTATAGATCAATTAGGTTATGCCTCTTCTCTGTTCCCAGACAAGAGCCACAAAAGTGAAGCAATTTCCAAGTCAACATAGTATTTAAGAGTGCTTGCCATTTTGCCCAAGTATAGAATGCTAAAAAAATAGATACAGAAGACCTTAAGAGAGATGAAGTTGGATTAAATCTGATCTGACTACAATTAAGTATTTTGAAAATAATGAGGGGAAAAAATTGGTGTTAGAAATTTACTATTGATTGTCCTAGTGATGAATTAAGCAAAAAGCATAAATATAAGATGACTTACTGTAGTGTAAAACAAAGTAATCAGGAAAATTTCAGAGTTGACACAAAGATGCTAACTGATTCCAATGTACTCCAGTATTCTCTAGGACCAAAAAAAAGAGGCTTCAGCTTAGCCAATATTTACACTTGAACTGTAAGAGTTGGCCAATTTAATACACTAAGGCTATTTATTAAAGCTATATGGAATTTTTCAGTGAAATTCCAGAAAGCTCTGTATTGCCCAAACTGTAGTTCCATTCCAATGATTATTTAACTATCCATACAGAAAGGAACAAGCTGGTACAAATGAAGAGAAGATACTGACCCCAAAATAGCTAATAAAAATGTGGCTATGATGTTCGCTGGGCTGTGGAAAAAATGCAGAAAAAAAATGGTTCTTAACTTTTATTTCTCACATCGTAGATAAATGACCAGATCCTTTGATTATTGGACATTTCAAGGTGAATTTCTATTTCACTGTAAAATCCAGCCTGAACTGGAAGAGTTTCATGAATTAGCATTTCCTAATGAAAGCCTTTTTCAATGTGAAAGTCCTAGTGTATTTTAGTTCAGAGCATTAAGCAAGAACATGCGACTTGCAGCATCAAGGACTATTCATAAAGAATACATCAGTTGTTTGTGGAATACTTCAGGATTTACAGCACTAGCTTGGGTTTCAGATTCCTACTCTACTTCATATATTATCAGCAATGAGTTTCTCAGAAAAGTTCATAAGAAGTATTTATGTTCCTGACTCCTAAATCCAACCTTTCTAGATCCATTTACAACAATTCAGAGCTTCTCAGAGCAACTTCGAGAGCAAAATAACCTCATGTTTTTACTTGTCAGTGCCAGAGTGCCTTCCAGCCTAGTTTGAGTTAATTCTCTGTTCAAGGTCTCACTTAGCTGGGTACCCCTGAGAGCATGCTCCCTATAACCCAGTCCCTCTGCATTTAATGGAGATTGACAATATTTACTGGACTTTCAGAAATTATGAAGTAATAAATGTTTTCAACTCTTTCACTTCTTAATGAGTACTAGTGCTCTATATGTCCCATATTCACCAGATGGCTTTATCTCCAATACAGAAAAGAGAAGAACAAGTGTAAAGGGCTTGTTTCAGAGTAGCTTCAGAGGGTCAAGGGGATCAAAACAGCTTGAAAAAAATCACCAGAAGGGCAGAGAAGCAGGCTGGGTTTGACAGGAGTTCTAGCAGCTGTCTCAAGTCGGGGTTTCAGAAGGATTAAAACAGGTGGATTGTCCTCAGTTTTGGGGGTATTGTAAGACTGCTCAGGGGAAAGCATGGCCTGGAACGAATATGCCTAATGCTAAGCCACAGAAATCCTCTCTTCACGCCACTGCACCAGAGTGTCCTTAGGGGCTGCATTAAGAACTGACTGTTCCTGGGTAATTTATAGATGTAGTTTGGTGTGACCTTAATACCAACAGAGAACTAGTATATGCAATCTAATTTAATTTTGAATCTTGTACAGACTTCACTGTAGACAAAGAAGTGTAGTATTTAGCTGGCAAATGAAGCCTAAACCTGTGGAAAATCAAGTCAGTGAATTTCTTAATGACATTTTCCACTTCCCCAGTGACCTTTATCTGATGGTCTAAAAGCACTTTACAAAAACATAACATTTCTTACAACCAAAATTAGTTGGAAGATTATGTTGTTTCTTTCCCTGTGGAAAATGTTGACTTCTCCCTGAAAAATGAAAAACTTAAAAAACTCCTGAATAAAAACTTTTGACTTGAAATAAAAACTCCAGGTTCAAAGATGATGTAGATTTTTGGTGAAGTCATATCTGCAATCCCTCATTCTCCTGTTCTCTTGTATGAACTGTGTTTGGTATTAAAACTGTATCTTTTGTTGGGCTCCAGGTTCTCCACTTCCTCAGAATAAAGCTCTAGGAGGCTCTTAGACACCTCTGACTATGCTGCATAAGGCCAAAAGTGATGAATAATGTGTGGAGCCACTATTTCATACTTAGAACCACTTTTCACTTTCTCATAAGCACAACTTCCAAATAGTTATTTAAGTTATCAAAAAAATTCCTCATAGTTTTATAACTTGATACCAATGGTGGTGGTCAACAGGATTATAGTGACTCACTCTAAATACCTACAGAGAATGCTTGAGAAAAGTGAGACAGTTTCATAAAATGTGCTATGTATGTTTTTTGTCTGATGATTATAGCACTTCATCCTGCGTCTCTGAGAGAATGAGGTGCACTGAATGCCACAAACTATCATTTTATGTGACAGAGGTCTGCCAGCCCAATCTCTCACTTTTACCACTATGCCACTTACTTATAGTCTGGCTTATGTCTAGCCCACAGTATTTTTTTTCAAGATCATTGCAACTCAGCAGTGAAGATAGACATTGCCTCCTGTACACTTATCAGATCTTGCTGTTTCCACCACACACATTTTAAGATTGCTGGTGTGTCTTGTGTAATCATATTAAATAAAAAAACAGGAAAAATAACACTGGAGGTGGAAAACACTGATGAATAAATTATAGACTAGAAAAGAATGGGACTGTTTCAGTTGGAAGGGGCCTACAACAATCATCAAGTCCAACTGATTGACCAGTTCAGGGCTGATCAAAAGTTAAAGCATGTTATTAAGGGCATTATCCAAATGTCTCTTAAACACTGACTGGCTTGGGACACTGGCCACCTCTCTAGGAAGTTTGTTCCAGTGTTTGACCACCTTTTTGGTAAAGAAATGCTTGCTGATGTCCAGTCTAAACCTCTCCTGATGCAGCTTTGAACCATTTCCATGTATCCTATCATTGGATCCCAAGGAGAAATGATCAGCACCTCTGTATCCACTTTCCCTCCTCAGGAAACTGTAGAGAGCAATGAGGTCTATCCTCAGCCTTCTTTTCTCCAAACTAGACAAGCCCAAAATCTTCAACTCCTCCTCACAGGACATTCTTTCCAGTCTTTCCACCAGTTTTGTTACCCTGCTCTGAGTGCATTCATTCATATCCTTCTTAGACTGTGAGGCCCGGAACTGCATCCAGTACTCAAACTGTGGGCTCTGGCATTACTGGAATTATCTAGCTTCTGAAACGAAAATTTGAGGGATTCAGCACAAAAGTTATTCAAAGACCACAAAGAGGCTCATGCAAGATATTAAAAGAATGAGCGTAACTGAAGAAATGACATAACACAGTAGAAAACACTGAGATCTGCTAGGAATAGCAAAGATGTGAAATGAAAGGAAAATTGCAGCAGAGGTTAAGATAAATAACAAAGTTTTCTTTTTTTTCAAGAACATATTGAACAAGAGGTCGTTGGAAGAATTCTAAGAGCCAGCCCAGGTAATTCACTGACTGAAGAGACAGACATAACTAAAGTACAATCAAATGAATTCTTTGCCTCTGTTCACACAGAAGGTTTGGGGATGGATGTCAGAAACGACACAAATTTCCCAGGAGAGCAAGAAAAAATATCGAAGGAGGTAAGATTCAGCCAGAACAGGTGATCAAGGAATTAGAACATCTGAAGCATAACAGATCTCCAAGACCTGGAAATATACCCTAGACATTTCTAAAGAGAGTTGCAAAATAATGGGAGAAACACTTCCAGATGGAGCTGAAACCTTTTTGAAAACAAGGACAGCATGACTAGACTATATGAACAAATACAATTTGTACTAAATAAGGACAAAACCTGCTTCATTCTGCTCCAGCGAGTGTGGAAAGTGCAATCACAGCTAAATCAGCATGGTATTCCCACAGCATAAACCCTGTGAAATCACTGTGGAAAGGAAGTTACTCAGAATACAAAAAACATTTGATTTTTTTTTTTAGGGTTTTTTGTTTCTTTGTTGTTAGGAGGAATTATACATTCCAAGTCAGTAAGATTTACTGTGCATAGGATTCATCTGAACAAAGATAGATTTCTTTACCTGTGCTGGTTTCTTACTGCTCAGTAAACCTGTGCTAATCAGACTGTGCTTTAGCTGTAACTATCTCTTCAATCAGTAAATTACATCTTAGCTTGCTGCTGTGCCTGAAATATTCTACCTTACAGTTAGTGGAAAAAAAAGCAGGCACTTTTAGAGATTGAGTCCAGTCAGCCTGAAGCAGAAAGCTAAAATTGGCCAGTTAAAGCACACCTGAAGTGCGTGTCTAGTTCTCTTATTCGTCACTGAACAAATTTGTGGTTAGTAGCTCACATGTCCATATTCATGTTGTAGATGTCTGCAAGTGGGTAAGGTGCTTCCTACTGCAAAAGTTTTGAACCTATGAAGTGTTTCAAGGGCAAAAGTTATTTCAGCCAAAAGCTTTTCCCTTATTCTTAGATCTTGTTGATGTGGTTCCTCACCCAATTCTATCTAGACTGTGAAAAATCAAAAATTTCATACTTAAAGCGATAGTAGTATGTAAGAAAATATTTTTCTAGGGAAGTAAGTTCTCATCATAGATCAGAACTCTTAGAAAGGGAATGAATGACTATGTTTATTCTAGCCATTTTGTGCCTATCTGGTAGTATATCTGGATGCTGACCATTATCATCTGTGGTACTACATTTTAGAACATTCTTCAGCATTAGTTTGGTCTTCTTAATCTAGCACTTTTTCTGAACAATTCACAATTTATTTACTTTTAATGTTTATGAATGCCCTGAACTCATTTTATGAGTACAGATAGGCAGAAAAATCAGACTACAGGATACATTATGAAAAATTACACTTAAGCAAACAATGACAATATAATTTCATTTTGATAGAGACGTGGTGAAGACTGTGTTTGGTTCTTATTTTATTTGAACCAGCTCGAGCAGTGTTTTTGGAATGCAACAATGAGAACATACCTTTTTGTTTATGCAGCACAAGCTGGTGTCTGCTGTGCTTGCAAACTCCAAAAGGATCACTGTTATTGGGTCACTCCAAACGGCATATTCAATGACAAGAAGAAAGGCAAAATCCAGATTGTAGTGGACAAAGTTGGGAGAGTGAAGACAAAGCAGTGGGAGCTGGCAGACAATGTCTCTTTTTTTGTCCCCTCCTGCAGTTTTCTTTCTTACATTTTCTGAGCTGTGTATTCACCTTGGTGGCTCTTCACTTCAGCCACTCTATAAAAAGGCTCTCCATTGTTCAAGTTCTTTATGGAAGTGAGTGGAAAAGGATTTCCATGCTTCATAGCTCACCCTGCATCACTTCTGTGTGTGCCCCAAACAAAGATCAACGTACCACAGAATCTGCATAATGATGTCTTTGGCAGTAGGTTAGGGAGAAAAGGCAAGCTTTCCTTGTCTCAGAGGAGCAGCCTGAGTGCAGCACACCAGAAGTATGGAAACAACTGCAAGTTGATTATGTATTTTTTATGTACACACAAAAAAATATGCAAATTAGATTTTACCTGATGTGCCACCAAAAGAAAGAGAAAAAACCTCAGAGAAAAACAAACAAACAAAAAATTGCAATCATATTTTTCATAAATCATATACTCCCATTCTCTATTATTTCAAAAGTTTAAGAAAACAAAACTCTAGTTTTTACTTTTGTGAAAGCTGCTCCCTTCCTTTTCCGTATTTTAACCTTTTTCTCTGGCAGATTCACAATTAGAAGGGAAAGGAAACAGATATATCGAGAAAATTAGTGTTTTTGTTCAATATCTTTTTTCAAAAATACAGATAAAGGATAAGATTTCACTCTATACTGTCACAATAAAATGCTACAAAAAGCTTAGAAACATATTAGATATTCATATTGGTAAGAAGGGTTCTACAGCCAAGAATTGTATCTCCATAGAATCCTGAAAGTACTATTTCCCTGTAGTTGCTAGAATTTACCTAAGGGAAAAAAAAAAGGTTTTTTGAGTTGCCTTCAAATAGAAGCTGAAAGATTAATACTTACCCTAAGTATAGTCAGCCTTTTAAGGCAGAAAAATAATGCAATAAACAAGAGTTTTAAATACTCATATTCCTTCAAGATCATTGTTAAAGTACTTGCAACACCAATCATCCATCATCTCTCTCGAGTATATCTGAGTTTCATGCAGCATGGGGCTACAGAACTGTGTCATGAAACCCAAACAGCTCCTGGCTTCTCTACGTGAACACTGGGGACACAAAGGGACTTGTCATAAATAGAAATTTTTCAGTTTGCTAAAATTTGGCATCTTACCCATCTTCTCTGATAGACTGGATGTCGTTTCCTGCTGAGTTAGGAACCAGTCATCATCCTTTGCATGTGTAGGCAAGTTTTATGGATTCTACTACTGCTGAGAGTTCAAATAAAATGCAATTGAAAGCCTTACTCCTCATCCTTTTCCCTCCATCTCTCTTTATGAAGCAAAATTATTCTGAGTGAAATCAGCTCTTCACCTAAGTCAATAACAAAACTCCTTGTTGACGTCACAGAGGTGTGATTTTGCCCTTTGACAATATGAAACTGCGTGAAAATCACTTGACATTTCTACCATTCATCTCTCCTTATTTAAAAATAGATAATAATAAACATTTCTTAGCATCGACTTAGAGAATTATTTCATGTCACCTATTGCAGGATTTAGTTGTCAGCACTAGAATGTTGATCTTTTTCTAGCTGTTGCAGCTATTCGCAATTTTGAGTACTGGAAATCAAAGAGGAAATGTTTTCGTAAATGTAATAAATAAAGGTAATGGTGCAAAGCTGTGAAGGTGTGCTAACATTAGTCTTGAGGAATGCACACCAGCAAAAAACCACTTGAAAAATCAATAGAAAGGTCTGACCTGTCTTCAGACATCTAAGTGAGCAACGCTTTTGAGGGAAAGAACATAATTTGGAAAAGTCACTGTGATGATCCTGTGGCTCTTTCAAGTAGGGATATAAAATAATATACTTTATTTTGATCAGATTTTTCAAAATCCAAAGGCCTTTTCCTGAGTTCTACTCCTTACACAGTCATGTTTAAGCACTTACAGCAAATGCCTGATGGATTTTGCAGTCAGAGTCTGCCATCAGTTCATATATTTTTAGCAAAGTACACTGGTGATAGCAAGCTGTGCATAAACTATTACAAATTAATTTGTTGCTCTCTGCTAGTGACTCTGCTGGCTGTTGCCTCACAATATTAATTTTGGGGTTTTGTTCTGGCTTTAACTGTAACAATAATGCGAGAAGTTTAGACAGCAATTTAGCCTAATATAATAACCAATTTTATTTGGTTTTTTTATCATTTTGCTTCTAATTGATTTTCCATTGTCCCCCAAATTTAAGCATTTGTTATAGCATTAGAACATTAATGCTTATGATACTGGGACTGATGCTACACCACTGAGCAATCAGGTGAAGTGAAACAACGCACAGTGAGTATTGGCTTGAGTGCAAAAATGTTATGCAATGTTAAGCAAGTTCAGAAGCTCTTAATTATGCATCTCTAGCCGTTTATGGAAGAAAAAAATATTTTAAAAGTGGTTTAGATATCTAATTTCCTAAGAAAGCAAGTGGAATGAAAAGATGGTTAGTGTTGAAATTCCTTTAACTCTTTGTGCAGAAACTTTTAAGAAAAATCATTGAACAAGAGGACCATAAAAGGTCAGTAAAAATATTTTCATTATGCCTTATCTCCCGGTTCATTTATCTTGTTTTTTTCCGTCTCCTGTTTTTCTTCCCATTTGTCTCATAATGTGTCTTAAAATCTTAAACATCTTCTCTCTAAGTATTTATTAGAGATCCTATCAAATAGCTTCCTGTAGGATTTGAGGGTACATAATCCTTAAATTATTTTCTTCCACAGCATTCTGTTAAGGAAGAAAGACATATTTACACTTCACATGTGGAAAACTAAAGCATTGAGAAGCTAATGAATAGACCAAAAATATATTTCAGGCATCTAAATTCAAATAGACATGTAATTTAAAAATCATAATCCCCAAATTGTTATCCCTAAGACTTCCATCAGGCATATCTTAGAAATTCCCATATTTCAATGATTCTTTGTTTTGTGACCTTAAAAAAAATCTTCATAGGTAACACACGTACTTTAGACATTTAAACTCAACATTTTTGAGCAACACATCACCTAGACATCAAATAAAGCTATTTAGAGACACCACCCATTAATTTCCTTTAATTCCATGGGGAATTTGATCTTACAGGCACTATCAGATCAAGACAAATGTGCATATTAAAATTCTAGCATAGAGGACAGAACTTGAAAACATAGTTGAAAGACCAAAAGATTAATTTTAACAGTGGGAATTTGTATCCTTTAAATTTTTGATGCCTAATTCAAGAAGAGGTATCCAAACCCTACCAAAGTGACTGCAGTCAGATAGAGTGCAATCTTTCTAGTCTCTTCTTTGTCTAATATGGTGCTACATGAAAATAGCCAACAGATAAGCCATCCCACCTTTTAAAAGGACCTGATCACTTGGCACGGCTCTGACAAGGTGGTCTGTACTGGGGGTGCTCAGCCCAGGTTTCCCTTCTGCACACAGATGCCTGCAGCTGTCTTTCAAAAAAGGTCCTGAATCTTGAACCCCAGTCACACACACATCTCTCAGATGAAAAAAGTTGTAGGATTTCAGTCATTCCGTTTTTTCAGTGTCTCCCAGGGTGTACCTCATTCATACCGCTCCTTGGCATGTTAGATGTTATGCCTTTCGTTCCTATAAATGTAACCATCTAAACACTACAGCAATTATGTGGGTGAAATTGAGTTCATGCTATACTTAGCATTTGAAGCTCTGTAGATGAGGAACAAAGATATGGTCAATTTTTTATGGAGTTTGTTAGTTGTTTTTTTTTTTTTCAGAGCTGGCTCTTAGATTTTATTTTTTGACCTTATTAGTTCATCTAGTTAATGAATAAATAAAAACAAATTATGAAGTGTTCAGTTAGGCTCATGAGTTTTAAACACTTGTACTTGCCAGGATTTTTGTCAGTTAGAACGAAGTGCATCTCAATATATTTCTCGTTAAATTTTTTAACTGTAGTTTTAATTAGCTCATGATAACTTTCGTTACTTTAAGAGAATATGCCATAAGGTAGGGGTAAGGGCAGGTGGAGGGGGCAACATAATAGTGGAAGGTCGATGATATAAATGGAATTTCAGAGAACTTTTTCCTCACTGAGGTAGCATCAATGTATTATTTTTCCACTTTTTTTTTTTTCTCTCTCTAAGGTGATCATAAAATCTCATATGCTATAATACAGAAATTCCCACTTTGGAAATTATCCCTTCAGAATATGAACATGCTGTTATGAAAAGTTTGGGGTTTTTTTCCCTGGTACTATTAATTTACAATTACATGGGCAATAATAATGTTTCCTTAGTTTTTTCTTCCATGCTTTACATATTTCAACCTCCTTTTTGAGTTAATAAGGCTGCACACTTACACCTCATAAAATCTGAATCAGTGCTAGAGTATGTGCCTTTTGCTTGGCTGAATTTTTTCCTGCTGGTTTGGCAAAAAAACTGTTTGAGGCCTAGTTGCAGATAAAAGAAGTAATTTTTTAGCCACTACATCTGAACCAGTTCATAATAACTGGTTGGGGTGAGAAAAGTTCAAGCCAAAAGCTGTTGATTTCCCTAGAGTCCATCAAAATGATAGATGCAGTGGTAGAAGATCACAGCTGACTGGGTTTAGTCCTCTCATCACTAGCTGCAGATGGCATGTAATTTAGGGATGCCCATTTGGTAAAATTTACCAGTTTCTCTTGAGATCACACATACGGGTTTGCATTTTAAAAACAATTGTATCAGGAATAGCATTTCAAACAACAGATGTAAGTATTGACAGTGAAAGGATGCCCAAAAATAAAGACTATATTCACACCAGAGAATGGAAAGAACTTGTGTTATGCTTTACAGAACTCCCTTTGACATTTTAACTTTAAAAAAAGAACAGAAAATGACCATGAAAATCAATGAATGCAACACTTGCCAAACTTCCTAAATTAGATATGAGCTGCTGTCTTTATAGTTTATGACCTTCAAGCATTTGACATAATATTTTTTCCCCAACTTCATATTTCAAAGCCACACTCTCAAATCCTCACATAACAAAGAATTGGCTTCAAAAGAATTATGAGTTGGGCTGATCTCTTTGCTTGATTTGAGCTCTAGATTTAGCTAAAAGGAATCACGTAACCAGATTGTTTGCTATAATATTTCCTTAATTCAGAGCAGATATTTTTTGCAGTGTTTAGACTTCAATCAAATGACTGGTGCAGAATTTCAGAGAGTTGCATGACTAAAATAAAATAAATTAATAATTAATCCTGCAAAGTTATTTTATCAGTAAAACAGCTGTCAGGGTAAATCATAATACTGGCCTGAGACAGTTAAAGAAACAATTCTGTCCACAATAAAAGTCAACAAAAAAATCTCAGTTTATATAACACAGCACCAAAATCACTTTCACAAGTAACTCGATTTCCATTTTTCTGTTTAAGTGTAGTTATAGACACTTCTGGATAAGAAGCTGTGCCTTCAACAATGTAGGCTGTTAAGTCTCTCAACTCTAACACTACATATGAGAAGATAACATAAGTAAGAGGTTAGATTTGAACTAATACCTTTCACAGTGATTAGTTCTTCACTGGACACACCGTATATATTCTTTTTTTAGAGTCTCCTGAATTAAATAACCTGGGCTACAACGAGACATCAGTAAGCAGCAGTTTGGATTTTTTCTGTTCACAAGTCACACAGCAAAAAAAAAAAGATTTGGTCTAGTTTTATTTGTGATGGTAAATGAATGTTCTGCTACAGATTCAGTGAATGTGAAATTTGGTTTTACAAAGGAGAAGAGAAAATTATCCCAGTGATAACATATTTATAACAACATTATGAAAAGAAGAACCGTGAAGAACTAAGAAAAGACAGCAATACAACCTTCAATATTCTATGATATGTAGGCAAATCAGTCGCTGTCATCCACTTCTGGTATGTTGTTATGTATATTTCTATCTAAAGAATTTTCACGTTAGCCTATTGCATGGACAAACTGAAAAGTTTTGAGTATGCTAAGTCCAGTAAGTAGTCTCCATGTGCCTGGGAAGAGAGAGCAGCACTCATGTGGCAAAAAAAGTAATGTGTAAAAATCTAAGGACATAAAAAAATATTATTCATTACTTTTATTGTTTTTTTCAGACCAAAGCAAAGATAATTGTTTCGAAGAGATTATGGCTCAAGTGTCAAAAGCATATGGGCTTCTTAATCTAATGTAAAAGAGATTCTGAGGACCATTGCAGATACTACAATATAATCTGTACAATCAAGTTAAAAAAGATAATGATCTGAGAGAACAGTAAAATTAATTTAATCTTTGGTTGTAGTTAGCTTTTTCTGTTGACATTAAATAAATAAGATTAGATCATATTATCTTTGGTTTTTGTTGGTTTTTTGGCCAGATCTGCAGATGGCAAGTGCTGGAGGAGAGAACACAACCAATCTTCAGAGCCTGAGGCTGGATTGCTTAAGTGAGTCTCACATTAAAATAAAGCCAAGTGTTTAAGGCTACGCATAAGTCAGGGATGAGAAAGACAAATAGTGATAGTAACATACATTGCAGTCATTCAAAACTGTTAATAAATAAAGACTGCAGCTTTGAATTTACACATAAAATAGCATTTAATGAATTCTAGAACTTTGTAATATAGACACCCTCGTAATAGTTAATCCATACTATTATTGTTTTTTAATAAGTTGCTTGGGATCTTTTGCAAAATGTCAAAGGAATTGATGTGCTGGTGAACTTCTGAGCCTTTGCTCATGAGGAATGATATAAACAGAGAAAACAAATTCATGGTCTTGAAGGCACCAAGCAGTCTGGGAGTACCTCATAGGTCACAACAAATGGGGCATACCACAGACAGGGAAGGAGGATTCCTAGACTTTAGAATCTTGCTGAAAATGCCTTTTAAGACTTGTAAGAAATGTATTCAGTTATGTCTTGAAATACATAATTTCCATGTTGGAAAGGGAGGTAATGCAAACTAATATTGGAGGGAGACCTTGCAGGGTAATTGGAGAAGTTGAAGGGAAAGGGAGACAAAGAACAGTGAAAGCCTCTGTCAGTGTCCCTCACTACACTGAGGTCAACATGAAAACTAGATTTGCCTATCTATATCCAGGATGTTTTGGGTGTACTGCTGTTTGTGAAGAGAATAGCTTGAGCTTTTATTTCTTAAAAGAACTAGGACTCCTTTCCTTGTGTACTACAGTTGTACCCGTAACTTCACCTTCGGTTTTGTCGTACGCTCTCAACTGACCATATACAAATGGGAACCTAAGTACTTAGAGTGGGGTGTCAGAAAAGTTTAGATACTAAAAATGTAATCACAGTTCAGCTTATATCTGATTTCAGAGTTGACCCAATATCTGTAGATTCTCCACTGTTAGATGATAAACTCTCCTATTTGTCTAGGGACAGGTTCAACCTGCCTATCTCAACATGAATATTAGGCACCTAATCACCTTAGGTACCCTCTTTATAAGTTGGGGATACATAGATACCCACAGAAAACAAAAGAGACTCCTAAGTTTTAGATTCTCTATATTAAAGCAGATCAGTTTTATTGTGGCTGGAAAATTCATCACGCCTCATAGCTGGTATTCAGATGTTAGATATCTGTCCTATTATGTTCCAAAAGTGGTTCGATTCAGAAGATTGCTACAGAGCATGTGTAGCACATCCCATTAGAACTGGGTTCATCTCAAAAGGTAGAGTCAGAGTTTCACTCTTAGTTTATAATGAGCTAGATAGTAGTATACGTCCTTTCCCTAAAAAGCAAGACAAGTGAGCTAAAATTCTTTCTGGACTGGTAGCTTTCTATCACAACTCTGTTTTGATCCACCCCAAGTCGTTAACTAATGGGATATAGTCTATCTGAAATATTGGTACAGACATTCTTACTGTTGGTGCTGATCAGGAAGAAATTGAAGATTCATTGGCACCGACAGTATTTATTATATGTCACTTACACTTACACCACCTCTTTTCATATAATTTTTTTTCAGTGTGAGTCACCAGTAATATGAGGCTGCTTAGCATCTTTTCATTGATTAGATCAATATCAACATCTAGACTGTTGTAGCTGTCTCTGTTAAACCAGGTGAAAGATGTTTCAAAGAGAAAAAAAAGAACAACTTGGAAAATTATAGATAGTAGGTGTAGCACAAATTATTTTTAATATTTAAGATAGACTAAGGGAGATAAAACTGACAGAACTGCTTAAGAAATAGAAACTGTGAGGATTAAAAAAATGCCAGCACATTAACAGAGAGGTGCTCCAAGGTTTTACATTAAACTCCATGTTTTTTAATACATTTTATTGATGATCTGAAAGAGAAGATTGTGCAGTGAGGTAGGACACAAAGTTGTCAATCAAGACCAGAAGGTACTGAGGAAAACACTGACAAAGGAAAACCACTTGCTATCCAGTTTTACGCTTTCTGGTGTCACAGAAGATAATTGTTTCAAAATTATCTAAATCAATAGTCTTTTGAAGTTGATTCACTCCTAAAGCATAAGAAAACATCATGGAAAGGGTTGGGGAGACAGTGGCTACACTGGTGGAAATAGGAAGAATGTGCTGCAGCACATTCTATATGGCTTGGGATCTGTTTGTGTGTGTCCCAGCTGGAGCTCAGGAACTCTTGAGACCTGGGCACTGCTGTAAATAAGTCAATGAAATACTTGGATCAGTACTTGGAGGAATAATGTGATAATCATAAATATGGTAAAAGCTATGAAGTATTTCCATAAATCAGTAGTGTGATCTTAACTCAAGAGTGCTGTGCAAATTGGCACCTATAAAAAAGATTATTTTGGAATTAAAGCATGTAAAAGAAAGGCAGAAATAACTAGAAATCAGAAAAAAAAAACTAAAAAAAAAAGAAAGTTTGGCAGAGGGAGGACAAAACCCAAAACCAGCAGAGAATTATCTTCCATATTAAATTTGTGTCATGGGTGCACTGATAGCTTTTAATGGCCTGGAGCAATCTCATCTGGCTGCTCCAATGGTACTTTGCCCACAGGCCCAGGAGCCAAATTCCGGCACAGACTTGGGCCTCCAGACACTGCCTGGGCTGCATGACAGGTGTTCCCTTCTCCAGCCCTGCCACCTGGATGGACCTCACCCTATACTGTAGGTAGCTTGTCTCATGGATGGATCCCTTGGACATGCTCTGCAGTTTGTCGCAGACCCTGCCTCTGTTGTTGTGTCTTGCTGCCCCTGATGGGGCCCTGTGGATGTATTCTGGACCTGATGTACTGTTTGCCACATTGGGAGCTGATGATGGACTCGGTTATCAGCCTCCAGCTCTGCCCACTATGCTCAGACCCTGTAGGAGGTAGTGAGAGCACTACCTCCTCTTGGGTCACCTCTGGCTCACTGCTGTTGTGACTTGAGGAAGCAGCCTGCTGCTGCCATTCCTTGTTCAGCTGGAAAGTGCATTTTCAGATACCTATCTTTAAAACTACAAAATTAACCTGAGCCCCTGCTTTTTTTTTTTTCTACAAAATACCCTTATTCACCTTAGTCCTGCTATGGAAAATGTCCGCAACTGCCACTGTCTTGGCTGACTGGAGAATCTAGGTATTGTTCACCTAAATCCATTTGTTCTGCTGTGCTACACCTGCAAAATAACACCCTAGTAACACAGGCTGGCAGAGGTGAAGACTTGGTTGGTTAGTATTTGAGACTCTAGAGAAAAAAGGGTCCCTGGTAAAATGAATAGCAGTGTTCAGAGCAGTCTGAAAAGTGTGCGCTAAACAAGGCTTTTCATCATGCATTTTGAATAATGAGAATAGTAAATGAGCATCCTCCCCAGCTTTGTATTAAGTGAATGACACATTTGATTATGCCAATGAAGACAGTGTCACAGGATGAGTTGCAGTTTCTGTAAATGATAGATATAGCTTATGCCTTAGCTTTGGGTGTTTAGTGATTCGGTTCTCCTGAAATGAGTGTTTTATAAAAGAATAAATTGAGTGACCCTGAGAACATGCAGGGAAAGATTCTTTCCATTTATGTTTAGACATCTAAATATAAAATTGAATTAAAGCAACCTCATTACTAACATTTTTAACTTTGTATTGTTTGATTTTTTCATCCTTTATGATTATCTTTCAGGTACAATTTTTTTCTAAAACATATGAAGACAAACCATTATCTGCTAACATGCTAAATTCTATTCTATAAAGTAAAACAGATTTCTTCTTACTATTATTGCATAGTAAGGAAGAATCCCAACCATTGCTAATATCCATCACGTAACTCATTATATACTCTTTCCTTTTCTGGCTTCATGTACTTTTCTCTTTATAAAATGTAACACTTTTGTAAATGTGATCCTCAATGGTTGTTTTTTTCTGAATTACTTACATTTATAGCAAAACATTAAGGTCCTGTGAGGAGTTACAGTGCAAAAAACAATTCAAATCTTGTTTCCTCCTGGCTTTTTCTTTTACTTTCAGGATAGTTTATGTGTCTGACACTCTACAACTTGCTTATTTTGCAACCTCATTACATCTTTCCCAGCTGTCTCTGTGGAAATCTTAATTGCATATTTTAAGTTCCATCTTTTAAAAGCTGCATCTTTTAATGCCCATTAACATGCAGAGTGGGCAATGAATCTATTTGCATATCACTCTAGTCATCATCAGACTGGCAGGATTCAAATACTCACCTTAGTTTTGCTATGCTGACTACAGTACATTAACTTTTTGACTGTAATTCGTTGGGAAAAACAGCAACAAGGCATTATGAACAACAAGATATTTGTTTTAATTCATAGAAAAAGCCAAAGCATTTTCTTTTTTATTCCTTCAAAAATATCTCGGTTATATTCAATTCTTTCTGAGTGTGTGAATTAGTTTAGCTTAAGCAAAAACTCAAATGTGTTTTGGGCAAAAACCTGTCTCAAAATGGGGTGTAAATAATACTGAATAAGTCAGATTTTCTGTCCCAGTCATCTAAAATCGCACCAAACCCAACACCTCAAAACTAACCTACTCACCAGAGGGATATCTTCAGATTCAGACTGCAGGATCACCAGTCTAGTAGGCTGAAACACATCCTTTGTATTATTTCAGACAATTTCAAGTTAAAAAAAATTATATATATATCTCTCATATATCTATATTTATATGTATGCAAAAGTGAATCGATGCTTGTATTTTAACACGAAGCTTAACAGTGAGCCAAATGCTATGTTGTAAGGATATGGCAAATCATATGTAGAAGGCACTAGTCCTTAACAGTTCGGACACAAGTCACTGTACTTGGTGCTGAAAGCCAGGGATCACTCCCTTGAAGAGTGTAGGTGTGTAGCTACTGCTGACTTAAAATCATCTACACCAAGCTGATAGAAATCACCCTAAGTAAGATTTAATGCATTATGCTAAATTAAAAAAAGACAGAAACATTCATTGTGCTTGACTTAAGACAGAACAATGCTTGAGTTTTATATAGATTGAAGTATGCATTATAAAAATAAATATATATTTATTAAATAAAGTCAGTATCTCACACAAACCATCACAAAAGTTTAGATAGTTTTCATTCAAGCAATTTACATGGACCCTGTGTGAGAGTACATGGTTTATTAGATTATTTTTCTTTAAAGAAATTCAAATGTTCAGAATAAATCCACCTCAAGCGGGAGATGATTAAATACAGTACTGAATTCAGTCTATAAGGTGGCATTTGTGAAAATCCTTCAGGTCTCCCAAGAGCATTAGAATGTCCAGAGCAGAAAACAACAGTGGACTCATTAAGAGACTCAATAATGCAGCTTGCAGCTCCTAGAGATTTTGCAGTTTCAGAGTTTTTCCCAGGGTCTTGTGGGTAACCTGAAATATAGTTTACCTCTTCAAGACTTGTGGCTGTTCAGGAAAAAATAAATGTCCCATAGAGATGAAAATTTTAAAATGAAATAGTCACCTATATTTCCTCTAAAAGAAATGATGGTCAGATTTCTTGTGAACCCATGTCCATCATCACTAATGAACAGACACTCATTACACATGCACTAATGAGCAATAATTTTAGCAGATAGATCAAAGACTTCCATGAGTTAGAGGTGGAGAATACATTCCCTCAAATCTCCAGAATAGAACTCTTTTAATGAGTTTTGTCATGGCTGATCAAGGCAAGGAGAAACATATGCTTTCAATATGCAGTCTACAACTTCCTCCTGAGGAGAAGAAGAAGGGCTAACACTGTTCTCTTTTCTGTGGTGACCAGTGACAGGACCTGAAGTTGTGTCAGGGAAGGTTTAGGTTGGATATTAGAAAAACATTCTTCACCCAGACGGTGGTTGGGCACTGGAACAGCCTCCCCAGGGAAGTGGTCATAGCACCAAGCCTGACAGAGTTCAAGAGGCATTTGGATGATACTCTCGGGCACATGGTGTGACTCTTGGGGGCAGTCCTGTGAAGGGCCAGGGTTTGGACTTCAGTGATCTTTGTGGGTCCCTTCCAACTCAACATATTCTGTGATTATATGATTCTGTAAAGTTGCTTAAGAAGAATTACCTGACTGACAGCATGATTACTGCAAGTGGCATTAGACATAAGACTACTGACAAGTTGAAATAGAGAATAGTATCTTGAAAGAATATAGTACAATCCATAACAAACATGCTTTTTAAACTCTAAAGCTGTTTATTCTATAAATCGTGTGCCTTCAGATTTCTGCGAAGCATCTTGTCCTCATGATCCCCTTACTTATAATCAGCCTGGATTCAAAAATGCTATGTTCTTGGAATTCCAGCATTGGGTATCCTCTAACATATTACTTCAAACATTTTGAATACCTGCCCCCATTCATAGACACAGACTGATTAGCAATGCTGTGGGATCCAAAGGACATCACACAGGTTCTAGAGGAGACCTGAGGCTGAGTGATTTGCGTTCCATGTGACAAGTCTACTCTGGAAAGAGATAGCTAGCTATGAAAACTATGAATGTGAGCCAATCTGTGCTCAAGGTGCAGGACTGGCTCAATCCTATTTAACAGTATAGGCATAGGCTGTACCGTCTGGGTTTGGAAAATACACACAAGTGCATTTAGAGAGGAACAAGTTTTCTGTAATATTGTAAGATGGCAATAGCTTCAAATGGAATCCTCTAGCCACTGTGTGATGCTATGCCCTACCATATCATGAAAGATTATTACTTTTTAAGGTTAATTTTTAAGGCCACAGAATGTAAAAAAAAAAAAAACAAAACAAAACAAACAAAAAAACCCCCACAAAACCAAACCAACCAACCAACCAAACAAAAACAAACCACAAAATTCCTAAACTTTCTCTTTGGCATCTCTGTGTTTATATACTCTTTGAACAGCTTTAAACTGTTGGTGATAAGAGGTGTTCAAAACCAAAATTATACTAACAGCACAGTACTGTAAAAAGCATAGCAACTGCAAAAAAAAAAAAAAAAAAAAGGATCCCTAAGGATTGGTTTAAATAATGAAGTATTTGTGTTGCATAAGCAAATATAGTAGACAAATATTTATGAACTGAGTAAATGAGTCCATCCAGAATCTTTGCTTAAAACCAAACAAAGTTTTTGTTCAAGAAGCCTTCCATGTAGCACTCTGGTTATATGATATAATCTCTGAACCTCCTGACATTCTGAATCAGAGCATGGCATTCTATTCTGACATGTCCAGTGCCAAATTTTCACTAGAAGCTGCAATAGTTCCGTGGAGTTATGGACTAAGCTGCTTATTAAATCGGTTTCCTCTTGCCTGTCATAATTTGGAAATAGCAGCATGTTCCAAGGTATGAGGATATCATAGATTCATCAATGCTGAGGCTGGAAAACATTATTTTAAAGCATTTGGTGTGACCTTCTGCCTGTTGCAGAAAATTTTTCTCTAATTTCTCTCATCATCATGGCTAGGCTTCGTGAACGAAAATTTGGGAAAGGCGCTATCCACATTTGTTACAAGCACGCTGGTGGTTAATGAGGCCAATACACGATAGACATGTCCGATTGCAAAAGGCACAGCAGAAAGACTTCTTAGGTGGTATATTCTGCAAGGCACGATTCTTTCTGCATTGTCTTTTCTCCTTGAGTGATCCTGCGTGCGTTCTCAAAGGAAGCAGCAGCGTTATAGATGGTGTGTCTCCAGGTCTCCTGATTGGAGGCCAGAGTAGACCAGTTATGTTGATCAATATGGCCAAGGCTGAGATGTTCTTTCAGGGAGTCCTTGTATCTTCTCTTTGGGGCTCCTCTCTTGCGGCAGCCAGTGGCAAGTTCACCATAAAGCATGATCTTAGGGAGGCGGTGGTCCTTCTAATTTCTCTATCAAGTCAATAAATAGCATAACCAAATGGCCAGGTTTTTGTATTTTTAGTCCTATTTAGTAGAAAGGAAACATTTCTTTATCTACATAAATGAGTTGAATTGTTGGATTTTACTATAGTTTCTTTCTACTATTTTTATTTTTAATGAACACTGATTGCTATGGTTGAATAATCCTGTCAATATTATTTTAAATTATAAATTTAATATTTTAATATTGTCTGCTTAATGTTCATGGAATGTTCCCACTGACTGAACATTATGAACAAAAATTTTCAAAAGTGACTGATTGTTTTGCAAACCTAGAAGGTATTTATTTATGGAAATCCATGTTATTTACATTTCTGCACAGAAAATTTCCAGAAGCTAATCCATCTTCCCAAAATTATATTTCAAAGGCCATAATCCTGCAATCTGTAATACCATCTGTCAGAAATTAAGATTCCTTCCTGAAAGAAGGTGAAAACATCCTATATGTATCTAAGACTTGTGTCAGAAGTCTGAAAAGAAAGGCCCAAAGCCACTCTGTTTCTGACAAAACGAACGTTGAAAAATTGCTCTTCATTTGCTGACAGGATATGTTCTGAAAGTGTTACACAAAATGAAAGAGCACCTTGTGTTGTTGGGTAATAAATTTATTTTGTTCACAGTCCATTTCTTTCTGTAGTAAAATGCTAAAAAAATAAGTGTTCAGTTCATCCCATGTGGCATGTTGGGCTCCATATAGTTCCTTACAAAGGATGGATTTGCAACAGGACCAAATATTATCCTGTACAAACTTCTGATATTCATATTTAGTGACATTCTAGATCTAGTAATAGCCTGGAAATTATTTAATATGCAAGAAAGGGACTAAAGAAAGGAAGGAGTGGACACTTTATTTCATAGCAGCTTCTTCCTTTTATGGCCAAAGAGAAATACATGAGAGGATGAAAGAAAAGGAAGAAAAAATAGATAAAGCATCTGAAAGTTTGATAAAAAGTTCCTGAAGGTTTTTCATAGCTTTTGTCAGAAGAAGAGAGAAATTTGATGCTAGTGAATGAGGCAGACAGCAGTTGTCAAATTCCTAAGCACTTGAACCCCTTCTTCGGGTTCTAGATGGGAATGTAATTGCAAGACTAAAGAGGACCTTCTACATAATTAATATAAATAACACATTTGCAAAATACGTTACTCTCTCCTTCTTTTTTCTTTAAAAAAAAAAAGAAAGAGCTTATTCCCTGGGAAAAAAAAAAAAAAAAAAAAAGTCTGTCATTTTGGAGCATCTTTTTCTCATAATGTTAGCACATCATTTTGACAGTTTATTAAAGTTTCAAGAAGTAGTCATGCAGATTAGCTTAAATGTCTTATTTTTCCTTACCACCATATTCCTGTTAAAATTGACCAAATCATTACATTCATTCATCATCATTTGGCTTTAAGGTTCCAGGATGCCAAAAATAGTAAACACTTGTGGAATCTACAATAATTGAGAGCAACAATAAATTACATTTTAAGTGCTCATCAAGGTGAGAACAAGGCACTTCATGACTCTTCGTGCATCCTTGTTAGGAATATTGCCAAGCTAGAAAAATGCACAGGTTCATATAGAAGTTGCTTGCTCTAATCTTCCTATGAATGCATTTTTGCTATACAAACCCAGTGATTTTTTCGGAAATACCTCACTGATTTAAAAAAAAAAAAAAAAAGGAAAGCAAAAGTAGTTTACCTTGTATGGAGATTTGTGCTAAAACCTCTAATATATACTGCTTTTGTATTTCAATTTGATAATTTAAATGGTAGTGTGGATACTTGCTACATTATCTTTAGGGATTAGACAGCATGAAATGTTACATTTACTTGCAGTTTCCTACAAGAAAAGTTCCCTCTGTAAGGCACAGCATCAATTTCTTAACATTGAATATTGCAAATAAAGCAGCTGTTGTTTAATTTGTCAACATACGCCTATGCTATAGAGCTAGTAGAAACAACATTGTGGAACGACTGTCCGCTTTAGAAGTTTTACTTTCGTTCCAGTTCTGCCCTTATGCAATACATTTCAAGGAGCTGAAAAAGTTTGCCTTTGGTTCTAACAGGACACATTAGCAAGATGTAATTTTTGGAGTATCCTTTAGCTGGAATGGCATCCCCTGGTCTTAAAAAATTTAGTTACCATTCCATTTATAAAATCTACTTGATCTCCTCTTGTCATAATAAAGATATCAATTTCATCATACAGTAAATTAATTGCCTGTTGCTCCTTTGTGTGTTAGCTTTGCTAGTATTCCACTGTGCCTGGAACCAGATAATTTTGGCTAGTAAAGTCTCAAGAGATCAAAGGTGCATCTTACCTGTCTATTTCTATAACAACCAAGATGGGAATGATTTGATCACTCATACTTTGTCACTCACTCCAGGAAATGACAGGAGACCTAAGGCAGGATGGGGCCTCAGCTTTGCTTTCCCACGTTCACCCCTTCATCCACTTCCTATGGGTCTGGCCAGAATCCAGTACCTCAGGCAGCACTGCCCACAGCAGCTTGTCTTCCTCACAGGCCCCCTGGGCATCTGGGGGTTCAGATCAGTCTCCTGAGAGTGATAGGATCCAACTGCCACTGCCCTTCATCTTTTTTGAAGCCCCTAGAGGCCATGAACAGCCTCCAGTTCCTTCTTTAGTGTCCACTGAAATTAAGAGTGAAAGGGAGATGATATACTGTTTCTAGAACCTCTTGTTCTTATAGAAAGTATCTTTTTTTTTTGTCTTCTGATGGCTCATCTCTCTATGTATTCTGCTGTAGGTGGCTCCAAAGCAGTACAGCTAAGTGGGCTAAGAAGCAGATGGTAATGATTACTGAAAGACATTATATAGGAAGCATCCAGAGAAAGCACGTGTATTAGAATACAATGATTTGTAAAAAATGTTTATGGAACTCTGTGTTACACTGAATGCAAATTGCACTTCTAAGATTCACAGGTCCTTGTTGAGTGTGGTCATATATTATCGAGTGCCTTAGATAAACCTTGGGAAAGCATAATAGACACTGAGATCCACTTTGAGATATTCTGAGTGGAAATTGCTTCCCTTTTTATTCTCTCAGCAAAGAAGATAAATGGCTTTAGAAAAATTTTTGAAAGGTTTTGTCCTATAAAGATAAAAATCCAAGGCCTCCCACATACCTTGTTTCTTCTCTTTGCAGTTGACATGGTTTGGTAAATTTTTAAGTTGGCTGAATTCTGAAACTATTGAAACTAGTCAGGCAGAAATGTTACCACAATATGTTTCTGGGAAAGGAAATTTGGTATTGTCTCTTCCTGGACCCTCCCATCATTCTTCCTATTGTCTAAAAAAACTGATGGATTTCATACTGTGAGAAAAAACTGACAGAGAAAAATGTAACCACGAGACAATGCTACAAGACATCTGAGATAGTTTTGGATGCTCACACATATTTAACTAAATCTACAGGTTTCTAGATATTAACTGCATTCAGCAAGACCTCTTAGTAGAAACCAGAGGGTATGCTCAGAGTTCTGATTTAGCAAAGGCACTTTTGGTGTCCTGAAAAATCCAACTGAGAAAAAAAAATAAATTCAGACATGCTAAGCATGTACTTGGTCTACTGAATAAATCTTTGAAAGCAATGACTGAATGTAGAACAGAACTAGGTTTGTTTAGTCATTTCATGTTTAGAATAAATCTTTGTCTAATTCTTGTCTGAGTTTGATTTTGGTGAGGAATTGCAAAGATCAGGAAGTTTCTTCTGTCAGTTATTCTCTCTCTTTCTTTGTTGACAATGAGACTTAAATGATGTTGTGCCCACTTGTGGTGGTTTGACCATGGCTGGATGCCAGATACTCAACAAAGCCACTCTATCACTTCTCTCCTTAACTGGACAGGAGAGAGAAAACAACGAAAAGCTCTTGGATCAAGATAAGGACAGGGAGAGATCAATCACTGATTACCATCATGGGCAAAACAGATCCGACTTCAAGAAATTAATTGAATTTTTTACCAATCAGAATCAGAGTAAGATAATGAGAAGTAAAAGAGGGCTTAAAAACACCCTCCCAGGCTCAACTGTATTCCTGATTCTCTACCTTCTTCTCCCAGGTGTCACAGGGAGATGGGGAATGGAGATTACAGTCGGTTCCATTATGTGCTCTTTCTACCTCTGGTTTGTCCTAAGGCAGAGAATTCCTTCCCCTGCTCCTACGTGAGGTCCCTCCCATGGGACACAGTCCTCCACAAACTTCTTCAGTGCGAATTCTTCCCATAGACTACAGTTCTTCACAAACTTTCCACTGTGTGCACTTCTTCAGGAACAGGCTACTCCATCACGTTGTCCCCGTGGAGTCATAGCCTTCTTTCAGGGATCCACCTGCTCCGGCATGGGTCCTCCATGAGCTGCAGGTGGATCTCTGCTCTCCCATAGATCTCCATGGGCTGCAGTGGAATCGCAGCTCCGGCACCTGGAACATCTCCTCCCTCTCCTTCTTCACTGACCTTGTCTCACTCACATATTCTCACTCCTCTCTTCTGTGGCTGCAATTACTTCTGCACAGTAACTTTTCTTCTCCTTTTTTTTTTTTTTTTCCTTCTTAAATATGTTGTCACAGAGGCATTACTACCATTTCTGATAGGTTCAGCCTTGGCCAGCTGTGGGTCCATCCTTGAGCTCGGTGGCATTGGTTCTGTTGGACATGGGGGAAGCCTCTGGCAGCTTCTCACAGAAGCCATCTCTGTTGCCCCCTCACTACCAAAACCTTGCCACACACCCCCAATACACCAGTTTACATCTCTAGGTTTTTGAAAATTAAATCTGTGACAAAGATTATTATAAAGATACAGGACAGCAGAAATAAATCCAGTAACTGTTTATTTGTTATGATGGGAGACAAACTGCTATAAATTTGTACCAACATTTCCCACAGATGAATAGAAGAGGGAAGACAGAACCAAAGGCTGTTAACAATTCTGTCAAATAGGATGTTTCCAGATAGTGATTTTGCTGACAGCTAAGTAGAAAGTAAATTACCCCTTTGAGGCTTTGGATGCACCTGAGATAGATCCTAAGAGTAATCTCTCCCAGCGAAGCATCAGGTTCCACGGGGCTGACAGGGCAACCCATGACCAAACATCTCACTGCTCGCACTGAATGCAAAACTTATGGTGATCCCCAAGCCATAACTATAACCTGCTCTTATAACACATCTCTAGCCTCAAGTCCTAGCTCTTACTCAGAAGTTTTACTCTACTCACTTTAACAACACACACGTTTCAGCCAGCTCATCTTTTTTATGCACAGGGAATGTCACAGAACCACAGAAATATTGGTTGAAGGGGACATCAGGTGACCATCTAGTCTAACCCACTCCTTCCTGCGGGGTTATCACCAATATAGATTTTTTTATGCACACTTTACTGTGGAAAAGTCCACGTTGAGTATTCTTGATTACTCTTCTTGTCTTTCACTTACTTGGATGTTGATTCCAAAAGCATATATTTCTTGATCTTCACAGAAACTGAGACCAGCCAACAGTTTCTTTGAGTCTATGATTAACTCCCGAGCTATCTTTAAGCTTTCTTAAAAAATCACCTTGCTCTCCTTGACATCCTTCTTCATGGCAGCTACCCAGAGAGTTCCCAAGCAACATACTGAATTAGAAGAAATATGCAGCTGTAGAGTCCAGAATCCAAAATTTGCTGCTTCTCTTTCCATTTCAGATCCAGGCCCTTAACTTAATCATCTTGGAAACACTGCAACTCAAGCTACACTCGAAGACTGCCAGCAGGTCTTCCCTGTTTATGAGTAGAGCACTACCCCTGGTCATTGCCGCCAACACTTGCATTAGGAGATATGGTAGAAGTACAGTTACACCATTCTTGGAGACCTTTAACTTTTCTCCAAGGATATGACATCTTTCCCTGGCTAATATAATTACATTGCATGTAATAAAAATGCATGGTTAATGGAAGACAAAATTTTACATGGTTATAAACTACTGTTATTCTCTATCTATTACCAGAGTTCGAAGAGATACTTTTCATGTCCAAATACAAGGAAATTTTTTACCTACCAATTACATCTCTCACAGGGCAGTATGTGCATTACAGCTTTTTTTTTTTTCTGTGTGTGTGTGTGCTTTGTAATATTGTGTAAATAATTTTCATTCATGTAGTACCAGCACAAATATTAATTATAATGAAACTACCTGCATGAGCAGAATCAGTAATTTTCCTGGAAAGCTTCAACTTTTTCCTGAAGATATGAAATCTTTCTTTGGCTAATATAATAATTCAAATTAAAATCTGGTCCAAAAACCCACATAAATAAATATAGTTATCTCCGAGAACTACCATTGAGCCATTAATAATCAATATCATGTTTCTTTTTACTTTCAATCCAAAAAGAAGCAGCTCAAGGCAAGACAAGTTCTCCATTCTTCCCCAAACCAGTATGAAAGTAGAAATGTAGCTTTGAACAACCCCACTTGAAGCAGTAGTTACAGTTTCTTCTACCTCTGGCAGACAGGTAATAGATGTTCAGAGTATGGAATACCACAGCTGACAGAACATTTGGAATGAGTCCACATAAACTTAGAACAAAATTTTCAATTTATCTTAGTATAAGAAGGGAGAGAATGAGGGCTTCTGCCATAAGCTATGAAAAGGCAGAGACCTTATCAGGTCAAATAATTTTGACTAATATTGACTAGTTTAAAGTTGACATAGAAGAAAAGGACAGTAACATCTGGTAAACAGTCTAGTTTACTTAGTAGATCTCTCTGTTTTCCTTGGAGATGTCCCAAGAACTGGATAGGGTGAGCTCCACTTAGTTGATCGGATCTGGCACAACTACATAGTGCAGTAAATTAGTTCTTATGTACACTGAAAATTCAAGCTGTAGCTAGTCCGTAAATCTCTCATGTTCATATAAAGTTTAAAAATTCTCAGTGTTTTTCATGAAAGAAATTATAGTGCCTTAAAGTAAGCAATCTTCTATTTTATTTGCATTAGGAATGGCTGGAAAGTTATAAGAATGTAACTTGTGAGAAAAATTCATTTGGATTAGTAATGTGGACAAAACCAAATTGTTTTGTTATGTGGAAGTGCTGATTATAATCCAGCCTTTCTATTTGCTTAAGATAAGGGCATTTTAAATACTTATCTAGATTTTACAAGTATTTCTTCAATACTCAAATATAAGCAGAAAGTATTTACAGGGAAATAAATAATATCTAGATACTGTTTCCATATTTGTAATTTAATGAACTGTCCAAAATGTGATTACAGATGCACATGAGAATGAAAAGCTTTTAATTAGCTAACCTTATAGTAGTATAGAATATGTCCTTTGTTATAAGGGAATGCATCTATGAAAAAGATTTGGGTTAGAATGTAGTTTAGCTGAATCTGTGCAGCTCAATTTTAAATCTTTTACTTTCAAAGGCTTCTTCTCCTTGTGTGTATGTGTGTGTGTGTGTTCCTAGATTCTAAATTTTAATTTCCACATTCCATTAAAAGATAGGCAACTTTTTCATAATTTTCTTCTTTGCCAGTTTCCTTACTTAGAAAGCCAGAAGAGAGCATATTCCCTAATATTATTTAAAACAACTCAAAAACCTTGGTTCCTATAAGGACCTCTACTATCACACTCATTCGTGTTCTTCTGTGAGTGTCAGGTGCTAGTTTTGGTATGCAACGTGAAGTAGAAATAAAGCATAATCAAATGGTTTTTATACAGCTTTTTGGGTGCAACACAATTATAAATGATCCTGAATATTATACACAGAGAGGTCAATTAATTATCTTAAATCAAGAGTAGTAGTTACAGTGATACACTAAATATTTATCTAAAATTTTATTAAAACAATATTCTTCCTTCTAGAAAATTTGACTCCAAAAAATCCATAGTTTAAGCAACTATCTGAATCATATAACAAGACTCAATTATACCAGGTGGTATTGACTGATATATTTGGTAATGTAATAAAGATGCCAACCCTGACAAAATTTGTTAGTTTAAAAATAGAGCAAAATGCCATATTAATTGCAAAGCTAATGAAAAATATTGCTTACAGAATGATGAGACCCATCAAGTAGATTTATAGTATACGACATTTTTAAGATCCCAAATATTTCAATGGGATTCGAAGGCTTATGCAAGGGGCAATATGACTATTGTCTATGCAGTATAATAAACCTAAGGAAAAGAAGAGGGGTGAGCTCCGGCATTCAGACACACATGGTAGATGGCTAGAAACTTTTTGAATAGTAAAACTCTTAAACGAAGCAGTCTGTTTGTTCAGCTTATGCAGTCACTGTCATGGCTGGACCACCACCTGGATGTTTTGCAAGCTCCGCAATTCAGAGATACTGCTTGGGGGGGATTAAAGATTGTGAATCGGATTCACTGAACCCAAATCCCAGCAGAAGTTTGGCAGAGGATTGAGTCAGTTCCTGGGATGCCAGCATTAATGGCTGAGGGCCAGCCACTAATCTCAGATGCATGGCACGTGTCGCCTCCTATCTCGATTAAGCCATGTCTGTGGCTTCCACACAAAACACATAACAGCAGATTTTCTAAGGCATATGCTGCTTCCAGTGCCATACGTTTTAGTTTAAAAATCTGGTCCATAAGGTATGAGTATTTCTTTTCTTTCCCTTCAGTTTTTTGATGAAGAAATAAAAACAAATGAAAAAGAAAACAAAAATTTGTTAATAGGACTCACCCTGTTTTACCCCTTCTGGCTTTTTCTTCATCTTCTATTCCCCTCCTTCAAAACAATTAAATTAGCACCCCACTAAAGATGCAAAAAAATTAAAGTAATAATAGAAGCAGCACAGGAAGATTATTTTACTTCATTTTTTCTTCAGTATATGTGAGACATGACAGGATTTGATAAACTCACAAGTATTTACTCTTCAAGTTAATTCTGCAGTGTTGTAAAACATGCAAACTGCAGGCTAGAGAGAAATAAGAGACTCAGCATAGCAAAACTCGATTAGAAAGTTTGATTTGATTATCTGTTCCTTATTTGCATCACACTGCTGTTTTACTCTGAGCTACCTGACTGGAATATTTTCACTTCAATCTGAATGTGGAAACCAAAGCTATCGGCAGAATAACAAGCTGCAGGAAGCACAGCATTTTATGCTGGAACATTCCAGCACACTAATTGCTGCTTTGAAAATCATACTCCAAACATTTTCTCGCTTCATTTCATTTCTTGGTTTCAATGGAAAATGTCCAGAAACAATGCAGTTGAGCTTGAAGATGAGAGATAGGAGTGGCTGAAAGGTACCGTATGAGTGGATTGATGCAGTGCCTTAACGTACTGGCCTTGAACTGTACGAACCTGATAGTGAGTTCAGCCAGATTAAGGAGAGTGAGAATCAATCAGTTTCAGATGGCTCTGAAAGGTGCAATAAAAGGGAAGATGGTTGTCTGTTCATTGTTTAAGACCTACGCAGAAGACTCTCTTGTGTACTAATAATTAAAAAGACTCAACTAGAATGATTAGCTTGAAAAACAAGGAAGAAAACCACCTGACCCTTCTGTTTTTAGAAGAAAGCCCATTAGCAAAATGATTGATTTTGTGCTTTTTGTTTTTGTTTTTGTTTTTTTCCTCAGCATGTATTTTTCCTTTTGATCTCATTCTCTATATTACATGAAATATCCCAAAGTATTTTCATCAATTGGATACTTAGCCCAAATTGGGGAGGGCTAAGTGTAAGGCTCATTAAAAAAAGTCCTGTCATATTAAATTTTACTTTTAAATAAGCTATTTTTAACCTTTCACATAATGGCATGACAGACACCAGAAAACAAGCTGCTTTTGGTTATTTTTTAAATAAAACAAAGAATCTATATAGGTTACATGTCATTTTTTAAAACCATGTCCCTGTTTCACTGATGTATAACCACCAAAAAAAGGAAGCAAAAATTGAAAGACAAACAACACCACTCTGCTTCTGAGGTGATGTAACAAAGAATGCTCTTTACTGTCACTGTCCCCGACTTTACAGAAACCTCTCTCTTACATACTGGAATAATATATAATGTAGATGAGATTGGTAGGGCCAGAAACCTTAATTTATTTATTGTATAAGTGTAGTGCCAGCCACCTCCTGTTTTCATTAGACCAATCTAATGCCAGCCATTTCCTGTTTTCATTAGACCATTGTAATGCTAGACTCCTACTGTTCTCATTAGTGCAGGACTGTGTAATGGCAACCACCTCATGTTTTCATTATAACAAAACTGTATGGTGCCAGCTGCCACTTATTTTACTTTACAGAATAGCATTTGAATGTAGTCCATATTTTTTTCAAGAGAATATATACAGAGGTGTCAAGGACCCTAGAAGTGTAAGGCCCCTAAGAAAATGGTGGGAAACACCCTTCCTGATTATTTTGTTGCTGAAAGAATGGCAAAGTTTATACAGCATTTACAGAGAAGAGGTTAAACTGTTTTGGAACATGGTGAAATTCTAGGAACTGCCTTTCTGATCCATAACCTTTCTAGTCTTCCTGAAGAAGATGAAAAGGTGGTTGTAATAGTTCAAGGTCTGTATTAGACTTAAAGGGAAATTCAAGTTCAATTCCTGGCTCCAGTACGCATTACCTGTGCAGACCATAACCTATAAATTCTCAGTCATATAACTCTTATTGTGACTGTTTGGAGATAATAAAATTTTCTCTGTCCAAAATATTGTTTTTGTTTTGTTATGTTTTGCTTTGCTTTGCTTCTGTAATACCTTTCCAATATGAAATATTTCACTGCTTATCAGTGGTGCTTAAAAAGAAACTGTGACTCCTTCTCTAGGGTCTTCAAATAAAGTTGTAATGATATTAAATAGTGCAAAGAACTATCTGATAACACAAAAGTCTTCCACTGAGAGATCTTAAAAATATAGTTTGAAAGCTGAAAGGATTCTGGTACAGTTAATGTGTAACATTGCAAAAGATTATGGCTATTTTTACTTTTGTAGTAGGTATCAGAATAAAAAATCCTCAGATTTTAAAAGAAATAGAGGTATAGGATGTTGTAAAAATATTTTTCCTAAAAAGTTTACTAGCTTTGACTAAAAAGTAAAATTTCATTTAGATGCTCAGGTTTCTACTCATATTGAACATTATAGATCTAAAAAAAAATCCCAAAACAAAACCCAAAACATCCCATTGTCATTGCTCTGGAAAGGTTATAGATCTTCTATGTCGATGTCCTGTAATATCGCTGCAAAAACATACCTGGTTTACACAGGGGAACTACAGCCTCGGTTCTATAGTGAATGAATGAGCTGCACATTAGTCATGAGGCAGAGCTACCACATCTACTAGTACACATACATCTGGTGCCTCTATTTTGAAGCCTTGGGAGCTTGAAGTGCTTGCGATCTGAACCAGAAAAAGCAACACAGTGAAGGCCCTTATTCTGTACCTGACCAAAATTATCAGTTCTGCACAGTGACTTTGGTTTTAATTATTTGTGTGATGCCAGCTTGTCATGTTTTATCAGTTGTATGTTTTAATGATTTATAGTTTCACTGTAGCTTGGAAGAAGAAAAAAGCTCTGTAGACAGGTACCATGAAAATAAAATTTTACTGTTATAATAAATGCTGGTTGTAGTGGGTTGACCTTGGCTGGACTCCAGGTGGCCACCGAGCTGCTCTGTCCATCCCCTCCTCAGCAGGACAAGAGAGGGAGAAAATTAGATAAAAAAAATCCCCATGGGTCAAGATAAGGGCAGTTTAATTAAGCAAAAGCAAAGACCATGTGCAGAAGCAAAGGAAAACAAAAGATTTATTTTCTACTTTCCATCAGCAGGTGACGTCCAGTAGTCCCTTCCTGGGAAGCAGGACTTCAGTGCATGTAGCAGTTGATCCAGAAGGCAAATGTCATAAATAATGAATACGTCCCCTCCTGCCTCCTTTTTCTCAGCTTTTATATCTGAGCTGTCATATGGTATGGACTATTCCTTTGATCAGCTGTCCTGGCTATGTCCCCTCCCAAAGTCTTGTCTACCCCCAGCCTACAGTGGGAGTTGGGAGAGAGGGCAGAATGTTGGAGAGTACTGGCACTATGCCAGTACTCCTCAGCAGGATCAAAACACTAGTGTGTTACCAACACCTTTCTAGCTCCCAATGCAAACCAAATCACTGTGAGGGCTGCTGTGGGGAAAACTAACTCCATCTCAGCCAGATCAAGTACACCGCTACTTACACTGGAGAAAACAGCTCTTCAAAAGTGTTTTTGTTCTATGCTTCCAGTCTTGATGGAAAAGCTGTGGTTTCAAGAAAAGGAAAGCGTACTTTGTCATTCTCAGATTGCTGTATTATTAACATCACTGAATAGAGTAATTGACAGATGTGTATAAGTTTTGTTAAAATGATTAAAAGCTCTGGAAATCATAACCTGTCAGTGTTCCCTGGGAAACAAAGACCTTTCCATCTGTTAAGGGACTCTGTAAATGAATGTAATGAGTCACCTTTATAATGACAGCTGTCACCCATAGGATTTGAGCCTCGAAGGAAGGGCAAAAATATAATGAAATATATATAAAATGTCAATAAAAAATATCCTAAATTTGTTATTATTTTGATCATCTCATGCTGGACAGGGTGTGACACCTTGTAATTTGTCTGTGATCTCTAGTGTCTGGATTAGGTACAAGTCAATAGGAAGACAGTTATGTTTAGTGATGTTACAGCTTGATAAAGCACTATATGCCTGCATATGTCTTTGCACATTCTCTGTCAGAGTCTTCGCAATGAGTAAAATTTTACACAGATAGTGGCATGTGATAGCAGCATATTTGAGAATTACTTCTGAGTTGTGGAAACCCAGTAAAACAGAAATCGAGTGATGAAACTGAGGAAGATGAAGGGAGTTGATGCACTTTTAGTTCACCTCCAAAGATGTTACACTGTACAGGTACCCTTCCCTTCAATATTTAAATTGTTTTAGTAAAGGTGATTTGTCACTTTTTTGTTGTACCACTGTTTTCCCTTTCTGATACATTTTCTGAACTAAGGCAGGTGGAGTCATAACATTTTTTCTGACATAAAATGCAAATTCCACTATGCAAATGGACCACTAAGAACTGAATTAGATTAAGCAGTGGTGGTAAATCAGCAATTATACTGCCTTTTTTTTTAATAGCAAGATTCTAGCAGAAATAAAATCCAATGTTAGACACTACTAGAAGAGAAAGCCTAGGGCTGCTGATGTGCTTTACTGAATTTAGTATATATTTTACCACCACTCAGATGCAGTCTTTAAAACTAAGGATGCTGAGCAAAGTGCTTTGAGTCAGCTGGTAGCACAGTATATTAATTACAGCTCATAATAACTTCCATTTTTACATAATTTTTGCGTACTTGTACATGTTATGCCAAATAAATTCCTCAGTCTGGACTGGCGATTGTGATTAATATTTATGCTGCTGTTAAAAATGAGCATGCATTTAGCTTCACTGATGCTGAAGATTTTCTGGATTATTTATACAATGAAACAAAATAATAATTAAAGAAATTCCCAAACTGAGCAAACAGGTGGTTCTTCAAATACAGTTCTGATTTTTATCTGGCTTCAAAAAAAGCATTCTGTGCTAACAAACTCATGCATTGAACAAGGATTGGTCTTCCTCCAGACCACCCTTCAAGGCTTGGGAATGTCAACTAGCATTTAGTAGTATGCCTTATAAACACTCAGGATGAAGGAAATAAAGTGAATGAGGAGAGTTGGCATCCACTTACAAGAAGCTACGGAATTTAAGATTTGGCAGCTGCACCTGGTGGCTCCTTGCAGTTGATGTTGTCATTGCCCATAGAAGCTTGAAATTGTTCCAGGCAGTAGGTGATGTGAACATCACCTTAGACTACAGGAATTACTAGTTATCGGCAGAGCTGTCTCAGGTTTACAGGCTTGATCCCAGAATAAGCTTGGCAAATCTCCATGAAAGCTTTTTGAACAAGAGTGCTTGATTCAGGCGTCCTTCAATTGTTTCTACTTCTCCTACTGTTGCAGTAATATGATGGGTCCCTGACATTTCACCTCAGATAAAGGGATAAGAATTAATAGGAACTGGAAGTCTGCCTGAAGCATAGTCTTCCTTTTCCTTCTCTATCTTGATATCTACCTCCACCACATTAACTTTTGCAATTGCAGTGGTTTTGTGATTTAGCAGTCCATAGAAGGTTATTAATAAGAGCAGAAGTATGAATCTTTTAAAAAAGGTGATTAATTTGGAATTAAAGGACTGAATGTGCTTGCTATCACTATACAGGTTTTACCTGGGTTTCTAAACTTCCATTCCTCTCTCCTATTTTAGTCCACTGGAAAAGGTGTATTTAGAAAAGTATGGTGGTGGATTTATAGTCATCAACAGTGTTACTCAACTGAGTTTTGAAGGGAAAAATATCCGCAAGCAAGACTATATTTGCTATTTTTCCTGGGTTTTTTTTCTTTTTTTCTAGGCGGATTCTGGAGACCTCTTTTCAAAAACTGTTGCTTTTTCAAAAGGTAGATGTTCTTTTCCTTTGAAAGGTGTTCTTACTTTGACACGTACAAAAAGATGTACTAAAAAAATACACTTGCTATCCATATTGGATCCATAAAAAGTCACCTAAACAGACTCTGCTAAGGTAGTCTTGGAGCACTGAGTGGCAGTGAGCTGGTACATCCCAGGGAGCTTGGTTCACTTACACTGGCTCACGGAAGTGCATAAGTTACTATGGACACACAATTACCAACCTCTGGAGTCTCTTCTAGAAAATACCATGAAAGAAACACAGAGTCTGAACAGTACCCTTATTCTGCAGCTTTCCACTACTACTACAGACCTTAAACTGAGGCAAGCCTCTAATGCTTTTAAGACGTTTATCTTGTGGTAAAAGATAAAGGCTTATTAACAGTTGCTAATCTCTGTTCTAAATCTCTTATAATACAATGATACTGTAATGTTAAAATAGTTTCACATGTATTCTTTTCTGCTGTATTTACTATATTCACTTGGTGTTATACAATTCCTTATTAAATGATATAGCAGTGCTTATATTAATTTTGTTCTCAATTTAGAATGAAGCACAAGGGAATAGAAAATCATTCCCATAGGCAATACGGCTTGAAGCATGGAAACTCAAAGGGTATTCAGAGTAAGTATAATTTCTCATCTGGTCTAAGACATATACTCTAAACATATACTCATAATGAAATATCATTACTATGAACCATATTATAGTTAGAGGATATTAAATGTATTAATTATCCAGAATACACATATCAGATTATTTTTTCTCATAATTTCAGTACAAAAAATCCAAAAAGAAATAATATTCACTAAAGACAAAATAGCTATATGTTTAGTTACCAAGAAAACATTCTTATTTAGAGCTGTCCAGCTTATTAAGTATGGCACTCCTCTTAACAGGATCTTCCACTGAACTCACAATAGTGAATGGAAAATTTGTTCGTAAAAAGATAAAGATTTTAATTGGAAAATAAAAATATTGATAAAATAAAATATTATTTTAGCAGCACTAGTCAAATTTTAAACCAAAGAGTTGTAAGAAATAAATGGAGGTCTCACCTACAAATATTATTATTAATATTTTTATTATATAGTATGAAGTGTGAAATATCTTTGAAGACAGAGAGGTAATCTGGTCTAAATTTAATGAGAAAAATTTTCAATGTAAACAATTTTAAATGGACATATGAAAAGGAAGGAGTAATGACTAATAAAAGGGACACTTGCAGAAATCATTATAGCATCCATCATAATAATCAATGCCTGATGTAAAAGGCTTAAAAAATATATGCGTGGAACGTTTTCCTATAGAAAGTAATAACAGAAATAGATAAATGTCATTTTCTGATGGTCAGACAGATATGGTGTTCCCATTTCGATGTTGATGCCAGTCTAGTGATCCATTTTTTATCACTCTTAAATCAAACCACTCAAAAGTGTTCTGTATGTGATTGCAGTTAAAAAGATGGAAAATGTGCAGTTATTACAAGATGTAATTTCAAATTTGTTAAGGAGTATTTCTTTTTCAAACATAATGAAAATATATTTTCTATACTACACTAGTAATCAATTGATTTCCAGAGGCAACTTCAAGGTTGCTTTTAACTTGGAAAATTTGAGGATTACTGGCTGACTGTTCCCCTAGTTCTCTGGCAGCAGTTCAGTAGGTGCGCTATAATAAAATTTCCATAGAGTTGATGTTCAAAGTATTAAATAAAATATATTTTCAGAAATGGAATTTTAATTGTTCCATTCCTCAGTAGGTAAAAATCTGAATCTGTTGTCCAGTAATATATGTTTCAAACTGCGCCTACACCATTAACTCTCACCAAGATAAATGTCATAATGCTTACAGACATTTTGGAGTCTTGTCCAAGTAAAAGGTACTATCTCCAGCCTAAAGAACCTAAAGGGGGCAACCATACCAGAACAATATTTTTATTTTAAAAATAACAAAGGGCCCCAAATAGTATATATTTAGGAAACCAACCAACCAACCAAAAAACCAAAATCTTTAAAAAAAGAGAGAAAAATGTTTCCCCAAAATTCGAACTAAATGTTTTCGTGAGCCAGGCATTACCAGGAACAATCCACAATAAATAAATCAAGATACTGTACTATTTTCCCTGAATCATAACATATCCATTATTGAATATACATCTCAGAAAATTCTTAGATAACTCATTAATTCCCTGATCCATTTCTTCATGCACTACTGAAACTAAGGTGACCTTTCACAAATCAAGCTATGCATACAGCAGAAAGTTGTCCTTTCTACTGGAGAAATTTCTTTTTTAGGGAAACATTACTAACTGAAGAAATAAGCTTTCAGCTGCTTTCATGTCTTAGACTCAATAAAGGATAAAGATAGGGTATTTATCCCATGAGTGAACACCCTGAAGCAGTTATACGTGGTTGCCTTAAAGGAGATCTAAGAATCTCTGTTTGACAGACTGGCTACTTTCCAAATGGGAAATCAATGACACCGTATTCTGGGTAAAGAAAAGCCAGGATGGTTTATGACTTGTTCTACATATACTGTAGATCCAGCCAAGCTTTGAATTACACAAAGCTGAAGACATTAAGAGTAACATCCCATGTCCAGTGAGCCCATCAGCAGCATAAGGTACCTTCTGTCAGGAGTCCGCACAGAGAGTGGCTTCCTAGATTTTGGAATTCAGTCTGTAGAAAGATAAATATATGAAACGAGAAAAATGGAAGAAAACCATGGTGGGTTTCTGTGCCTTAGGATGGCCAGCTAACGAGATGCAGGCTGGTTTTGTTTCTTACTTGTAGAAAAAATGCAATGTAGAAAAAAGATAATTCTGTCCACAGGACAAGAACATATCTTTATAATATCTGTAGTATTCTGAACAAGCTAAAATTCTATTTAGCTGTCAAAAGTAATGTTTGTGTACTTAATTATTGATAACAAACAAACAAACAAACAAACCAAAATAAAAACAAAAACAAAAACCAAAAACAACAAAAAAATGAAACAAAAATAAACAAACAAAAGACAAACCAACTCTTCCTAAAAAAAACCCCTAAAAAATCTGGTGTACAGGCTTTACACAATTTGGTATGTCATTGCTATAATCACATAGGAACAGAGACAGAGAAGGCCATACACTCTAAGGATTAATCATAATGTTCAAACATAACAAAAAACAATCAAACAAAAGAGGTTAATGAAAGTGTTAAATTATAACAAAAAAAATGGGGAAAAAAATAGGACTTAGTAATATTTTTCCCAGCAATTTATCTTGTTATTTACAGCAACATGAATAAAATTGCTCAGAGTCTTAAACAGACATTTGAAAAAAAACCAACCACAATCAAACTCCAACCCTTTGCATTCTTCAGGGTTTTTTTCTCCATTTGTATACTTAAGCGGCGTTTTGATCTCCTCTGCTGGTCTGACAGTCTTTGAGAACTTATACCTTGATTTATAATGTTCTTGGTGAACTCACACCAGTGTACTAAAACAAAATATCCTTTATTCAGCTCCATGTTTCTATGAGCAAATAACAGCCTGTAGGGATTCAGTGCATCAGCTGCTTAAAAGATAAACCTACCCAGCTTGATGAAAACTCTTCACCACTTTCCTGTTGAGAGAAAACAGTTACACATTTCTAATAAATGAAGCAGGAACTGTCATTTTTTTGGCAAACTGATAACTAGCTGTAACAGCCGCATTGCCACAAGTTGCTTTTCCAAAGTAATTACCATCAGGCTCCCTGTGGTATGCAGTGTTTAACACATTTCTTCTGTGTTAATGAATGCAAAAGCAGGCAACACCACTATTAGTAATTGCTTTTTATTCGTAGTCCTCATTTTCCAGATAGGTCACATTAAACACAGCCATTAAACAATAGCGGTTGAGAAAATCCATACAATGTATGCTGCTTTTGTTTGGGGGTTTTTGTGTCATTCACCAGTCATTGGTGCAACTTTGAGCCATATGGGGAGACAGGGGCTGATAAATGAGAATGCCAACCTGTATCACAATTGGGCCAGAGAAGTCAAAACCTTAATCGAATTTCATTCAATTACACTTCAAATCAACAAATCTTGATAGCCAAAACTCCCATTTAAATTAATGCAATAATAATCACTACCTGATGTAAAAAGAAAGTAATTAGACAATAATGAGCATGTGCACGTTATGCTAGGCTTCAGACTCCTACTTGACCTCAGCAATTGCCCTTTCATTTGACAGCAAGCAGCATGAAAACTTGTTTGAATGATGCATCTTGCTCCACTATGAGCAACGTTTGACTTCCAGGGTAACTTGGACTGGGAAATGGCTATTCTTAAGTGGCAAATCACAGTTCAGGAGAATCTCCTGATAAATATGCCAATTAAAAAAAAAAAGGAAAAAAAGGTCTGATTTTAAGTTCTGATTTGATTGGCCAATAGTATAAGGAACTCCCAGTTTCTGGCTTTTGTTAATTAGAAAAAGATATAGAATGCCTTATTCGTTATTCACAGTGTACAGTACAAATTTATTAGTTGCTTAACTTGCCTCCCTTAACTCCAACATTCTCTTTATAATGATGTGGCGGATATTTTCTCCTAATCTTATAAAGCATATATGTAAGAAATGAGTGAAATAACTCCAAAATTTTATCTTTCATTGCTGCCTCTTTCTCCAATGGTGATACTAGAGATACCATGGAGAAAAAAACACTTTTTAAATTCTTTTGTGTGCAGTATGTCCTTCACACACAATCATGTTAATTTTGACTGAACCAGCAAAACTCACATTGTACAAGCTTTACTGGTTTATTGGTTCATTATGCATCCATTCTAAATTGTGAAATAGAGTTTTTAACCTGGGATATCCTTACTGGAAGCAGTATGCCAGAGTTCTACAACACGAGGCAGTCATAAGCCAAATTAAATAAAAGCAAGGTTTCCTAAACTCTTCTATAAAGCTGTGAGTCATGAATTCTGAATTACCTCAGACTGGTAAATAAATAATCACTACTAAATACAGATAATGTGTTAAACAGCTAAAGCTAGTAAATCACTAGTGACAGAGAGCCTTAAGGTAAATTCCTCTTACATTGGCACAGCCCTTTCTCAGAATGTTGTGGTTTTATGTCTTCAGAAACATACATGAATTGTACAATTGGTTATTCAGTGTTAAAATCATTTATAAAATACACAAATCTCCATCACTTGACTGCATTTACATATTGGCTTAGATTTTGCTGAATAATGGATCTCACCGGCAGAGCTAAAGATTTGGTGCACAGACACTGAAGTGATGGGCACCACGAAAATACGTATAAAAGATCAATCAAACAATAAGAAATCCTCTCCACAATGGAATTTCAAGCTATCAAGCTATCAAGCAAAACCAATCTCAGGTCTCCTGGCCAAAAAAATAAAATTATATAACACAGACAACACTACATTTTAGATACATAAATTGTCCAAAACATGGAGAGTAGCTTGATAAGACATGTACAAGATCCTTTTCTTACATGTAATAGTGGATTTTTTTTAATAGGAGGAGCTAAAAGTAAACTGTCAGAACGGTTGTCTCCCAAAGACAATTCATTGTAGGACTAACTAGCTAAGAATCACCATTTAAATGCAATCCCAAAACCAAAATAGGCTGTTGGGTCAACTTTCTTTCTTGAACGGATACAGACTATGGCTTATGGTCTTTTAGAGTGACAATCTGTTTTATGTGTGTTTTTATAGTACAGATTAAATTTAATAAACCCAATACCTAACTTTTTAACAATGTGCCATAGTGGTATTTTCAACGGACTATCTGAAGTATATATCCTGAGCTAGTAATTTTATTCTTCTGCTTCTTCTTGTTCTGTGCAAGTTCATTTTGAATGTGTGTTGGTTTTTAAGTTATACCTGAAAGTAATTTTGAATTTTTCAAATGCAATAAAAACACTCTTAGCAAAAAATAATAAAAAGTAGGAACTATATACCAAGTTATCTGAAAATACTATTCAAGTGAAAATCAAACTAAAACCACCCCCCAAAATAACCACTGTTTATCTAGAACTGCAGTAAGCAATTGCATATTCTGAAGAATCAGATGAAATACTCCTTATGCCATATTGGTACTGAAACATTTTTCAGTTCTATGAATTTTATACCAAAACTTTGGAAATGGCATCATCTCTGAAGAAGTCAATCAAATATCCTACATTAAACAGGCTGGCTGCATGTGTTTGAAAAAAAAAAAACCCAAGGAGGTTCCAGCTGTTGGCTCGAGTGTAATTTTTGTTATTACACATGGGTTTGCAATAGAAGCTTCTACAAGGACTTGCACATAACCATGACTGATGGATGTATTTGTAGGCTGTTCAGCTAGCTCCATCAGCTCACTCAAACACATTTTGAACAGATTATGTACTGCAGTACTTCGTAGACCATACATTAAACAAGAGACTTTGCTCTGAGGCGCTGCTTCCCATATTCCATGGGGAAAAGGAAGCAGGAAAAAACAAAACTCATAGAGTTCGACAGCTACCGAGGCAACACTTGCCATTTACAATATAAGCCCAAATATTTTTGCAACACAACTATATATTAATTTAATAAAATACACAATATAGCTCTTATACACTCAACAATTTGGCTCATATGCACTGAATCTGCAATAAATCAATAAAAATATGTCATTTGATGTAAACACACTGAATTTTCTTACATTTGCACATTTAAATGACCATGTGATTTTTGTGGATGTCTAAGACATTTTCACCCTCCTGAGCTATTTTAGTGTCCACAAATGAATAAAAAAAGTGTTAATAATGTTAATTTCTTTTCTGTATTACCCTTAAGGTAACTCTATTTTTTTTCAAACTTTATTTTACTTCCTTTTTTTTTAAACTTATCACTAACTATTTATAGCTTTGTTGGACACTAAAAAGCTAAATAGATATTAATTTTTTTTTCTTTTTTATAAAGTGAGTTAGCTTATGTGTGTGCAGGACAAGATGGACTATATCATTTTACACTTAACCTTAATATGATATGAAGTGTTTCATTAATGATTAGGATATGTTTCCTTGAATAATGTTCTGGAATGGTTCTTTCTGTTTTATTGTTCTTTTTTTTCTTTCCCATATTTGTGGCAGATAACTTTGTACATAAATATTTACCACAAATGAATGTTAATGTTTGATGTCACTTGGACTACTACAATAACTCTTTATAGGACTTTCAATAGAAGCCTGTGGTGACTGCTGGAAATCCACCACAGATCAGCATTATTAAACCCTTTTTTTCTTGGGGTTTATACGTAAACAGTAAAGTCAGCATCAGCTATTTGAGGACAGTCTTAAAGTATCACACATATTTCCACTCCATCTTTCTCACACCTTCCTATCAGATTGTCAAAATGGCACTGTCTTTCCTTCTTTCATTTTATTCTTGGTGTACTTGACTCTGTCCTAATGAAAGTTTGGTCAAAATGAAACCAGTGTTATCTGTCAAAAAGAAAGAGCAGTGAAAAGAACATACTTGTGGGCACTTCAGATGTTCACTCAAAGCCTTAAAGCAGCATTGGTCTTCCTTCATTCCTGTTAATTCTGTTACAAGCAGGGGATTTATTTATTTATTTACTTTTAATCAGCAGAAGAAGAACCAAACTGTCAGCCTGTCCATTTTCCCCCTCACTTTCTGATGGCCACAGGGTCACTTCCCCGACAGTCCTGCAAGAGCTTGTCTATTTCTCTCACAACTTCCTCGGCATCCACCGACTCCCTGCCTAGATCCCGGGCTGAACGGTCTAACTGCTCCAGAACAGAGTCCATCTCACTCGAGTCTCGGCTCACTCGGGAATGTACATCTGCAAAGGCCCTAGCCATCTGATCTGATGCAATGAAGGAAGTGTCTTTTGACTGTTTACTGGGCGATAGATACTGACTGTCAGTTGACAAGTACTGGCTGCTGGGTTCAGCCAAGGCTCCTGATTTCACTTCACAACCATCCAGTGGTCCTTTTGTTGAGGTGCAAGGCTCAATGCATGTCTTGGTTGGGCTGCTCGATGCTGAGGGAACCTCCTGAAGCAGAGGACTCAGGGCACGTTTGGCTTTTAAGTAAGGTTTAACATTGGCAATGAGAATAGTGTGCTCTCTCTTGTCTTTCCCAAATGTACAAAAAGTCTTTTTCCCAGTGGGATTCACAGTTTCGTATGTCTCAGTCTCAACATTAGCTTCAACTGTGGGTACAAAGAGATTTGTGCGATAATCTGCATTCTCAGCCTGACTGGCTGCAGGAAATTGTGGCATCCAACACCTGTCAGAATGACCAAGCACTCTGCATTCATCTGTGCAGTTAACACATTCTTCTTGCTCTGCAAAACAAAGGAGAAAGAGAAAAAAACCCTAATTATAAGTGAATTTATTTAGTCTAATGGATAGGCTATAATAAACACATGATGGCCTTGATATCTGGTTTCTTAATTGTGGAGAAAAAGAAGAAGATATAATTAAATATTTCAGAAGGTTTGCATAAACGTGTTAGTTGAGACAATAGATTTATTTAACTCTGTTCTCTACATATTAAAGCATTCACACACCCCAATGGAAATATAAAGGGGTCATTACAGAATCATTCTCAGTGGAATTGAGCTTCATGTGTAAACTAATCTGCTGTAGAAATCTGTTAGGCTTTGTTCTGTAAAACTCATCCTGGAAAAGAGTGAACAGTACTTAAGGAACTCAAAAGGAATTATAAGGATTAATTTTTCAAATCAAATAACTGCAATGAGTGCCTTTCTGGAAATACAAACACTTCATAAAAATCAGCAAGCTGGTTTTTCATTCTTGTCACCTCCATTTCATTTATAATTGTTATGTTGTGTGACAGTCACAAAATAAAAAGGTTTTCTTAAAACCCTACTTTTCCTGCTGAGAACAGAGAACTAGAATTTCCCATCAGTATGCATTAAATATAAGCCTGTCAAAAAGTGCATATTGCAATTTTATTAGACATGAGTATGGATCATGTAATCAGTTTTTCCCTTTTTTGTTTTGGTGCAAGTAAGTGAAAACGGATTTGCTCAATACATACAATTTGGAAGAATGACAAACTGTGACACACTATTTGAACTGATAATGTTTTCAGATAGGATTTCTACATTCTATTTCTTTCAAAGTATATAGCTAAATGAGATTTCTTTGCTTCATTTTTAGAACATAAATTTTGATACTGCCTGCTCTACAATTCAAAGAAAACTTTCTGCTTTAAAAACCTTAGCTCGTCTGTCGTTTACATTAATAGATTATGTTTGGGCCAACATTTACTATTTTACAATTGTACTCATTTACAATTGTACAATTGACTGTAACCAAATATCGGGGATAAGAAAAACAATAAATAGAATAAATCCTTTTATCATCTCTACGTTTCAGTTTACTACACATTGATCTTTAGCTATGGAGTATTTTTCTTTCACATAATGGGCCGAGAGGTTCAATATTGATTTTATTTGAGGAATTTAGTATTTAAAAAATGCCTGGAATTCCAGTTAGACAAGAACGTGTTAGTACACCTTTAAATGTAAAGATGAAGCAAACATACAGAGACATGCACAAAAAGTCTTCAGAAAAGCAGAACAAACATGTTGATGCAAACATAGGAAAAATTTAAGCAATCATCATCTTTCTAAATTAGAAAATGAATTCCTACTAATCCTATACCACCACTAGATTAATGGATGATTGCACTGTCGAAACATGACACAAAAGAAACACCAAAGCTTATCTACAAGAATCCAATAGTGTAAACAGTTTTGACTCTTCACCTTTCTAAAAATATATGAGTAAATATGATTTAAATTTAAATAAAATTGTGTTATGTCACAATGACCAGTTAAATTGGAATGAGATAATTTACTCAGAACTGATACTTGTTAATGATACAGTTCTGTGAAAAAGTGTCATACTATATACGTGCTCCCTTCCTAGAAGACTTTAAAATCTAAGTATGGTGCAAGCTCTAAAAGATATTAAAAGCAAGAGAGAATGAGGTACAGGGACAGCAGAACAGAGTGACTGTTGAGGAAAAGAATGTGACATAAAGACTTTAAATGTAAAATTCACAGAGGTGAGTTAGCCTCACCTGTATACCTGGTAAGATCATGGAACAGATCTTCCTAGAAGATATATCAAAACATATGGGAGACAGGGAGTGTCATTAGAGATGGACAACATGGCTTCACCATTTTGCCTGACTAATCCAGGGGTCTTCTATGATGGAGTGATTGCATCAGTGGACAAGGCCTTTGATGTGGTCCTGCATAATATTCTTGCTGTTAAATTGCAGATAGATTGATTTGATGATGGACTATCAGATCGATAAGGAACTGTCTGGATTGTCACATGCAAAGAGTTTCAGTCAATGGTTGAAATGTTCAAGTGGAAACCAGAAATGAATGGTGTCCCTCCAGGGTCTACATTGGGACTAACATTATTTAGTATCTGCATCATTGAGACAGTGGGATTGAGTACGCCCACAGATCACAACAAGCTGAGTAGTGCATCTGACTCGCTAGAGGGAAGGGATGTCCTCCAAAGGGACCTTGACAGGCTTGAAAGGTGAGGGCCATGTGAACCTCATGAAATTCAACAAGGCTAAGTGCAAGGTCCAACACCTAGGCTGGAGAGTTCACCAGTATCAATACAGACTGGGAGTTGGACAGATTGAGAACAGACCTGTGGAGAAGAACTTGGGGGTACTGGTGGATGAAAAATTAAACATGAGTCAGCAGTGTGTGCTCAAAGCCCAGAAAGCCAGTTGTGTCCTGGGCTCCATAAACTGAAAGAAAGCAGATTTAGACTGTACATATATGAGGTAGAAACTCTTTGATATAAGGGTAGTGAGAAACTGAAACAGATTTCCCAGAGAAATTGTGGATGCCCCATTACTGGAAGATTTCAAAGTCATGTTGGATGGGACTGTGAGTAACCTGATCTAGTGACAGATATTCCTGTCATGGCAGATCTTTCAAGATCCCTTCTGACCACAAACCATTCTATGGTTCTTTGAGTTCCAAGGAAAAGTAATCTGCACACTGATTTTAGTAAACATTAAAAAATAGAACTATCATGATGAAAAACAAAAGACACCCCTGACGTTGGGACAGTAACACAGTGACAGAACTAAAAAGAGTTTAAGGAAGAAATTTAAGTTTGCTGTGCTTCATTTTACTTCACTTGACTGTGATGGTATGCATAATCATGGACATATGCCACACAACATATGTGTGGCAATTGCTTAATGAAATGGGAGCCATACAAATAAAGGACATAGCTATATACCTCATTCTACCCATTAGTTCACCTCCATTAAATTCTCTGTATCTAGTTTTCTGGAGCTTCTATAGCATCAAAAAGCTGCAGCGTAAAACAGGTGAGTAAAACTGCTATTCTCTCTGAAAAAAAAAAACCAAACAACAAAACCAAAACACAACCAAAAATCAAACCAAACAGAAAAAATCCAAAACAAACAAACAAATCCCTCAAAAAAAAAAAAAAAAAGGGCAGCAAACCTATAAAACTTCACAAAACAAACCAAATCAATATATTTTAAAAAACACATGGGGCAAGAGCATTGGAGGGGAAAGTTCTTAGTTGTAGCATGGCAATAGTTAATATTAGCCAAGTTTGATAACACTTTATCACAGAAATCCAGCAGAAATAAGCAAACAGTGCTCCAAGCCAAACTGTTCTAATGTTAATTTAGAACTTTAGATTTTTCAGATGTTTGCTATTAAATAATTTTTTTATTTTTCTCATCCTCCTAATACTTCAGAAAAGATTTGTGGCGAGCTCAGCCTCTAGTTTTAAAAGTGGACTTATATAGTCAGGAGAAATAATAGGTATTTTCTTTAGGATTTTCCCTAGATATATCTCAAAATATTTTTCTCATATATGGAATTCATGACAATGCTGAGTAAAAGTTTTCTGGCACTTTCAAACCTAAACAACTAATCAGCTTTCCAACAATTATTTTGTAAATTTAACTATCCGTATAGATATTTGTAAACAATTTTGTTGCTTTTTAACAAGAGGTGAAAATAAACCTTGCTGCATGTAAGCTACCATAAAATATTCAGAACTGCACAGTCAATGGACCAGCACTTCTCTCTGCTCTTCTCTTTTCAATTATTCCAGCAAAGCAAGCTCCTTCTTTGCTCCTTCCTTTTTCTCAGGAAAAAAAACAAAAACAAAACCAAAAACCAATGGTAGTACTTCCTATAAAACTTTCTAGCCATGATGAATGTGTCAAGATCTCTGTACTGGGAGACCCCCACTGAACACTGCTGGGAAGATTCAATACATCGCAGTCTATTTTATTTCACCAAAAAAGGCCATTGTAAAAGGGAAATACTTACTGTCTTTCAGGTAGTAGTTCTATGTCATATTATCTTACAATACATCAAAGAAATGTTCATATATATTTATATACAATTATCTTCTATCTACATTTACAACATATATATGCATATGACATATAGAACTGGGACATTCGATTTGGAAAATGACTTTTTTCTAAAACTCAACTGAACTGTATTTCTTAAAAAAAATTAAAATTTTTTCCCTAAACTGAGATTGAAATGAGCAAACTTCAGACACAAGATAAAGATCAGAGAAGTTCTCAGTCACTGGAAATAAGTTTATTATACTAGGTATTCAGTACTGTGCCAAAAACTGTACTTTGAGATTTTCAAGACTCATTAGGTTAATTTGTTGCAATCAAGTTATGTTTGAAGATTTATATTTTTAGCTCTTTCACATATACATACACTGGTACGAGGAGAAACCTTACCCAGTGTTTACATTATTCATTGCTGCCAACAAAAATGCAAAGTTTGCTGGCTATCTCTAAGTAAAAGAGATGTATATCATGTAGCATATATATGTTATATATATATATTGCATGCCATATCTTCTTTCCTCTTCTCATTTCCTGCATTTGTTAAAGCAGTTTTTATACTTGCATTTCTACTCACAGTATCGACTAACTTTCCATTTCTGCTCCCTGGGCATCATAGAAGTGACTGAATTAAATATGAAGCCAAAAAAGAAGAAAAAGAAATACTGAATGACCTTGAATTGAAAACCACCTGCATTGCATGAGCATTGGAGCTCTAGTCCTGAAAATCTGTGTCTTTTCACTTCATGCTTTTATGTCACATCATAGGAAATGGATTTTGAGTATTGATTATCATACATTATAAGTTGCTTGTCTAACCATTAGCCTGTAATTTTGACTGCTACAGCTAGCAGACAGTGAAGAAAATCAAACAGGGACTTTTTTACGAGTAGCAGAAACTACAACACAAAAACTATCACCACCAAGGGCCAAACTAGTGCATATGAGAAAACAGAATCAATTTAAAGGTAAATATAGAAATATATATATGTAAAATAGGTCATATGCTGTGCTGCACAGCAGGATGTGCCAGTAGAGTGATATGTGTCATTGGTCTTTATCTCTGTACTTGTCTCTCTCCTGTTGAAAATAAACCCTTAACAGTGCATGTGTGTACAATAAACAGAAGCAGTCTAGAGGTTTTCCTAACTCTCTAGAGTTTTAAGGGTAAACAGTCAGAAGTGCTTTATGCACTTAGGGGAGAGCATACACTAAAATAGAATTGCTAAATTATCAGCCATAGAAAGAAAAGGAAACAAGCTATCTGTAAACAACAGTCGCTTAGATGGGAAATGTATTCTGGATAGAAATTTAGAGATGGTATAGGATGAAAGTTATATTAGCAACATACAAAATGCAATGCAAGATATGTATTTTTGGTGCAAGATAAAACATATCTTACATATTTTATTCTATAGGAGATGTATTTAACATCTGCCTTCCATAGCAAGCTAAAAGAAATAGATACTTTTAGTGTGATATCTATAATTTCCTATGATTTCCTTATAAATATTGTGAACAGAATTAATGATGGCTACTGATTTCATTTGCACTATAAAATTCATTGATTAATACTTTAGATAGCCGGTTCCTTTCAATGACTAAAATGGAGATATCTTATTTTGATTCATTAATTTTATGAAATTTGCATAATGATAACAGAGAAGAAACTCAAGAATTATTATTTTTTTAAACAGTGACTCAGTGTGGCCAAATCAAGTCAATAAACAAAATATTTGCTCTAATTTAACCGGACCCCAATTATTTAAATTACACATACGCACAAAGCAGAAAAACAAATGAAAAGTAAACATCACCATGCAAACATTTTCAAGAAATATTTAATGTCTTATGCTTATAAGATGAAGAACACTATACTCTGTATCAAAGTACTCCATATAGCTTAATAGTAAATGTCCAGACTTCTTTATATGGAAAATCATATATATACATATAAATATATGTATATGCACATATAAGTATGTATTTTTATATATATTTATGTAAATAAATGTATCTACCTATATTTAAAATCTGATTTCCCTTATACACAAGTCTGGATATATACCTAGATGTAGACCTAGATCTACACCTAGTCCTATACCATCATATTACTCACAAAACCTGTAAATTATTTTATCAAATTGTATTTGAAGTTAAATAAGACAGAGTTAGGAACATTACCATTTATTAGATCTGATCAGGTAGATGGTCATTCAAGTCCATTCTTTTCTAAATGTTTTACTCACAAAATGTAGCTTTTTATTACCATATGTTCATTGGTAAAGGCTAAATAAGAATATGGTTAGATAACTACGTGAATAACACTGACTATTTAAAAATGTTAGTAATTTTTGTTATTTTTTATTGTGCTGGGAAAGCTTGTCTTTCAGATATCTTACTTATTCCTTTTTGTTCTTTCAACAGGTGACATCTAGCTTTTACCATTGCATAAACACCTTTTTCTAACTGATTTTTTTTTTCTTTCTTTCTATAAATATAGAAGCTAAAAAATAAACATTAATTGTCAGGGATGGTTTGTTGGATGACTCAGTTGACTGGAACAACTATTAACTAAAAAGTCCAAATAAAAACCCACCGCAGGAGCCATTTCAAAATGTATGCTGCCTTTTTCTTGAAGGTATGTTGTTTCACACTCTTGAAATGCTCTATTCTTCAGTGCATTACAGAGTTAATAGTAATGCACATCTTTGATGACCCTTGTTTCACATTACAAGGAAAAGGATCTGCCTATGAATGTATGCATAGAGTTCACACTGACTTGTCTAAGAGATAAATTCCTTTCACCCTTGATGTTGAGAATTTGTGTTCACTACTGAAAATATTTCCATTTAGAATTCATTCTGTACTGAAACAAGGTGAAAAATTCTCTGTAGCTTTTATTTCTCTAGTCTAACCAACACAGTATTCTTGACTGTAAGGGTGGTGAGGCGCTGGAACAAGCTGCCCAGAGAAACTGTTGATGCCCCATCCCTGGAAGTGTTCAAGACCAGGTCAGATGGGGCTTTGAACAGCCTAGTCTAGTGGAAGGTGTCCCTGTCCACAGCAGAAAGGATGGAACTAGATGATCTTTAAGGCCCCATCTGACCCAAATCATTCTATGACAAAAAATAAATAAGGACAACCAGTACTTGCTTTAGACTAATAAAATAATATTATATTTTATATTTTTAATACCTTGAATAGATATGAAAGATCTGTATCTTTGGTACACATGTGTAAGCAGATGGCCAATAAATGCCAAATAACATCTAACAGAGAGTACAATTAACTCTGCTTTTCAGAACTTCAGTAATTCCTGAAATATGACCAGAAAACTTCCCAGAATTTATATGAAATGATGGCTTACTTTTTTGTTTGTTTGTTTGTTTGTTTGTTTGTTTTTATTTGAAATGGGCAATTGTCTTTACTAAAGAAATGAAATTACTATAAGGAGATATTTATTACAGGAGAAAAATAATGGGTACTTTGACATGTCCTTAACACTGGGTCTATATGACACTTCTATTGAGAAGAATCAGCTTAAGTACTGCTTCTGTGATTGGATTTCTGTTTAATTACAATTGATTTTGACAGAAATGAGTAGAGGTAAACAAATAGTTCTATACACATTCTTGCTGTTATTAAACAGAATTGTCTCCAATCTGAGTATTTATATTGGCTTGTCTGTTTAAAGGCTTCTTTCGGTCAGGCAATGCAATTATGTAGCTCAGGTTAGCGAAATGACTGGCAGTAAAATAAGAGTGGACTGCCACATTTTTAAACCTCTTGGATCTCGTGGTCTCTTCCTAATAATATAAATACAAGTTTCTGAGGTCTATAATCCTTACTCAGTTTCCCTGGTTTTGGTTGTTGGGGCTTTGTTTGCTTGGTTTTGTTTGCTTGCTTTCTGAATGCAGGATAAAGGCAATATATTTTTTATATTGACATGGCATAAAACACTTCAAAAGCCATAAAAATATGATGGCCTATGGATTTAATTCTTGTTCTCATTTGTCCAAAATGACAAATATTGGAGGAATATTTCAGGATTACATGGAGCACATAGAATATTTAATATACTTCTTACAGAATTATGCTTTAATTTCACATTTATAATTCAATGGCAATCACATATTTTTATTTAAAGACAATGTAGAAGAAAGATGTGTTACCTGAAAATTTTCCATCCTCACAGCGGGCTGGTCCACAGATCCCAACAATGGGTCTTTGGCCTCTGCCTTGCTGTTCTGGAGGCAAATCAAACCTGTGAGTCACAGACATGGATAGGCTCTGCTTCCAAAATTCACAACAATGACGAAACTTCCACAGCAGAAAAACAGCTTTCATCTGTGGCCCAGACACAGCTCACAGCCCTTGAAATTTCTCACTGTGCTTCTCAAAGGTACAAACACTTAAGTTTATAGTTGGCAGTGAACTGGAAATATCTGATCAGTAAAAAGGATGCCTCATTTACTCCTATCAGATGAGAAAGAGGAGAATGGACACCCAGAAGTTGGTTTCCAATGTTTGCCTATAAGTTGACTGGCCATGACTCTAATTTGCTGTGAAAAGACCATTTGACATCATGAAAAGATATTTTCGTCTCTTCCCCATTCCACCATAAAAAACTCTTCCTGGCCTAGGGCTGCAGTGAGCAAATACACAAAGGCTGGCTGTGCCAGCCCTGCCCTTAGCTGAGAAGCTAGGGGGAAACTTCAGTAATATGACAAATTCATAGTTTTAAACTGTAAATCTTTGTTGTAGATCCCCAAAGCTTTTTCCTGAGAATTAAGGAAAACAAAACTGCAGTAATTAACAGATGAGAAAAGGTTTTATACATTTTTAGTGTAACACATTTTCGTACTCTTGATCAAGGCAGTGCCACAGATTTTTCAATGGGATTGTTTCAGCACTAGAATCTAAAAATACAATGACTCTTAAATCTGAAATCTAACCAAATTTGTGTAACCATTTGCATAATCTGCATGATATTCACATTTTTTTAATAACTTTATTGTGAGCTACTCATAATTATAGTATCAATAATTTCCATATCTAATTTGCAATATTTAGTAAATACTACATATTTTACTGCATCAATGTTTAGGAATATAGTCATTAACCAGGACCACTGTGAGGCATCCTATACAAATATTAACAGATTGTATAGTTAGAGACAAAAGTTAACAAGTGATTATGACAAACAAAAGCAATGAATGGGAAGGAAAGACAACATTAATGAAAATATAATCACACTGTTGACATTTCCTGAAAATACCAATATAAAAGCTCCATAATTTAAAGAAGCTATCCCCATCTGTCACACCATCAAGTCACCAATGATTATCTATATATTACACCACTGAACCTTCCTCACCGGTTGCCAGTTATCTCAGTATACAAATCTTTAATTAGAAGGCACTAAGCTTTTTGCTTTGTAAGCCTGCCTCAAATTTGGATATGACAACTTTTTTATAGACATTGACTGAGGAGGGTGCCACTGAGGAGAGAGACATGGCAAGCTTCTGAAGAAATCTATTTCCATGTCCTTTTGATGGCTGTGTTTACATTCTGACTATAGGTGGGCTCTGTTGAGTGGACAGAATTTGTTGGTTTCTGTGTAGGAGCCTGATTTTGACCAAAGCAGAATCAATGCAGTAAAGCTTTTCAAATGCTATCTGTTTTCCTTTGCAAAGTCTCATAAAAATAATTACAAAGGCTATATAGATATTGAACCATTCAAAATCTGGCCACTTTGGTAAAAGACAGCCTTTTCCTCCACTTTCCTCTTAGTATGCCTGGATTTGCATTCAAAATATCCTTTAACAGCCATAATGAGACCAGGTCTGTTTTGTACAAAGAGATGGAAAAGCCTACTGGGTATCATTCTCTGCTTCAAAAGGTTGATGTCATCAGTGGGTCATATACTTCAGACTTCATGAGAGGTACAGTGCATCTGACAGAACAGAGAGAAGAACACTTTTCATGATGCTGCTCTCAGAAAATCCCTGAAGTTGCCCAGACATCTTAAGGAACTCTCACTTGGACATATGGATGTAGAAAAATATTCTTAGAAAAAAAGAAATTATTTAAGAGTTTAATATAGAATCTAAGTAAAATATTCATTATTGTATGATTAGATGGTCCCCTGGACTATTGTTTAACAGATTGCTGGTGTTGTGTTTTATTGCCACCTTTGAAAGAGATTTGCAGAATGGGATTACCCTTATGCCAATTTATGAAGAACCCCCATTCGCTTAGCAATTTGAATTTGATAATGCTATCCTACTTAAGTTTTTCTGCCTGGATAGTGCTCCAATTAGATCAATCAGAAAGGCTAATTAAGGACACCTTTTTCAAATCTGACTTTCTAAATACAACTAGTTTGGCAAAGGGAATTATACATGTAAACAGATTCAACACCATATTTTCAGATTCTCCATGAACAGTAAACTAATTTTTGAAAGACACTTACTGAAAATGCCTTCAGAATATTCATATCTTCCTTTCCTTAGATCCTTCATTAAGAAATATAAGTTCCAGATCACTTTCTTATATTTCAAGGATTGAGGAGATTATAGATATTAACAATCCTAATACAGAAGAATCTTTCCTGCTAGTTACATTTATGTGCAGCAGTTGAGCTGCTCAGCTGAGACTCCCTCTTTTACTTGTCATCTTTTCATTTGTTATAGCATCAACTTTTGAATGGATGTCAGAGTACTTTGATGTGACAAAAGATATCTTTAAGAAAAATTATCAATTTCCAAAGATGTCGTCATTATGTGTTCTTTGTTTTCACTAATATCTTAGCTTTTTAAGCCTACTAACTGTTAAGAAGCTATTTTTCTGGTGTGTAGCAACAGCTAATCTGAGCCGTGTTCTTATAAAAAGTGTATTTTTGTCTTGGAGATAGACTTAAAGGCTAATTACCAACAGCACCAAGTAAGATGCAGTCAGGGTAATTTCTGTTAGCTGTGCCCTCATCTTATTTATCTGAACACCCTCCAGAGGAAATCAGCATTGAGGCATTAGATAAGTTAAACACTGTTTGGGTAAAACAAGTAAGAGATGCAGATGCTGCCTTTAAAGCTGCTGAAGGATTCAGAATACATCAGTCAGTATCAATCTATTGACATTCTTTAAGAAAATCTTAAATCTGTAGAGGTGATGAAAATACTACACCCCTAGAAATGGCGAAGACCTGCTATAAAATGCAGTGAAACCTATTCTAGATATGCATCATTATTAGCTTTCTCAGGGTATTTAAAACAACCTTTTCCTTTACTGGAATTTATCACTATAATATTTACTTGATTTAGAGTTCCATGTATGCTTTCCACCATGACTTGATTTTAATGTGTCACCCTCCTCCCAGGCTTTTTGTTCTGTTGGATAAAAAATGGTAAGAAACCTGTACAGTTATTATTGGCTTGAATTCTGAGTATGAGAGATAATGGAAAGCAGAGAAATTTGAACCCCAATATCTACTGCATGGTTCTTCAAAAACAGCCTCTGGGTTTCCAAATAAAAATGTAGCTTTGCTTTGTTTTTCTTTAAGAAAAACAATGGCTTTAATTCCTAAAGAGACAAAAATAAAGCACCCTATCTGAAAGCAGGGCTCAGCCTGACCTTGAATTATATTAGGAATTATATTATAAAAGGAATTATATTATGTAAGGAAATAAGGCAAGCAAAAATTGTCTTACGGGAAAAAAAAAAACAACTTTTTTTTTGTTTTGTGTCCACCTGTTACACAGGTGCCTGTGCACAGGCACAGTATCTCATCTCAGTACCGCATCTCAGGTATCTAAGAAACAGTCTAGCAGAGCTCTAAACTTATTTATAAGCTCTCAAGTGACTCTCTGCAGTTCCAGCTGAAGATGGATACAAGGCAGCTAATTTGCTACCACCAAGGGAAAATGTTATAACATAAAAACATTCCCTCCCTTAGCTTCAAAACTGTTGAGCGCCTAGGGAGCCTGAGTATTTGTAGAGCTGATACTATGCATATGCTTCCTCTGTAACTGTTACATGCTTACATCTGGCATCTGTCTCTGTGTTAAACAGACTTAATCGTCCCTAGTATTACCTAGGCAAAATCCCTCTAACCTAGATGACTAATGCAAATGAAATAAATGAAAGGATATATATGATTTTTTTGGTAGCATTATTTTTGCATTATTGGCAAGTATGCAATGAGCTCTGTACTGTGGTTATGATCAAAATATTTTAGCTCTGCCTTCTGAGTAACTTTAGATAGAGATTATGCTTTTCTCCTAGCATGACATTTGACACTTCATACAGCTTTTTAATAAAATTGAGTTGTTTTAGCTGGAATTCTTTTTTCCATTTATTCTTCTTTTATTTTTTCCTTTCTTGATTGTTGGTTCCCCCTCTTTTATCCACATCAGACTTCAGAGCATTTAATCATTTGATAGACATAGCTGGTCTGATTCTGAAGAGTTAAAATTTCTTTTTTTTTGTTATTGCTATTAGGGGGACTCTGCATGTTAGTACATTATTCAGCTCACTGTTGCCAGCAAAGTTAAGACTCAGGAAAAGCACTTGATTTCAGATTTTAGTATATTTTTAAAAGATCAAAGAGCATGGGAAATCTTATTCTTTGGTTAGATAGACCATGCAGAACAGTAATACTCTAAAAGGTGGAGATAGCTGTATAGAAATAATACTAAATTGAAGGCCTTTAAAAGTTGTTTTAACATTTAGGGTAATGTTCATCTCAAAGTCCCCCCGAAAAGTATAAAACCAATGATTTTAATTGGGAAAACACATAGAAATGAGTTCTTTCTGCAAAATCAGACGAAAAAAAGTTGCTGGTTTGACATCTGACATTATTCATGATAGCAAAGATAAAATATCCTCGAGGTGCTTCTTTTACTAAGAGTTATTTCTTTGAGCAAGACTATAGCAAGCACAATCTTTCCTAAGGCAACTGTCCCTGCCTAAGTCTGCTTAGGATTCAGAGTAAAGCTATTCTTACAGCTGAGATCTTCTCAAGAGCCTGACTTCCTCCTACTATGCACATTAAATCTGAGTGAGCAGGAAGACAGGCCACAGGATTTTCACCCCTCCTATTAAAGATTTATTATTATCATGCAACAGGGAAGCAAACCAGAGAGAACTTCCATATAATCTCCTGTTTAAGGGAGAGTTCTTGTCAATCAAGGGACTAAATAAAAGCCCACAGGATGTAGATTCATATGCTGAATACTAGTTTCATGAGATACCTAGTAGCAGCTATGAGACAAAGAATAATTTCATTTAACAAAGAATGTAGATGGGGTTGAGGTATGTAACTTGGCATCATGATTCCCCTTTTCCACAATGTGCTCTTAATGCACATTGTCCTTCCACTGGTAGGAAAATTTTGCCTTTCCAAACTAATAATTAAGTGATTACATGCACATATAACTTCTGGGATATCCACAGAATATTCATTCGGTATCTGGTCAGATCAAATTTCATGGCATTTTTCCACTGAGCTATTTTCTGGTGAAAGCAAACAGCTTTCCTTTTTCCCTAAACCTATACTATCATGTTTATACTAAGTTACTACTTTCTTTTACAGAATTAAAACTTGTGACAAAATGCTGCATTTTGAATACCTGAAGGATTGGGATCTAATATTCTTCAGTGAGGAAAATTGTAACTGATCCACACCCTTCTTGCAGCTGCAGCTTTGATCTCATCTAAGTTCATGTCAGAACCATAGCAGGGAGTGGCTTTGCTAATGTATGCATGCTTCCACCATTACAAAGGCAGGATGTGTGACATCATGTGCAGTAGCATTCTATTTTATTTTTATTCCAGAAATTTAGGAAGAGAAGTCCAAATCAGCTGATGAACTCCATTTTGTCTAGAAAGTGAGTTGGCACGTTGCCACCTTGACCAGCCATCCTGTCTTCTTCAGGAGTTTGGGGGCAGAGACAGATGACAGCCAACAGTCTTTTTGCCAACTCTTCTGTCCAGCCATACCTTGCTTTTGCAGCCCAGATCTAGTGAACCCTAAACAAAACAGAGTACTGGACACATTGCAAATTTATTGATATAGAGTGGCACACTTGGAATTCCCACCAGTACCTGATTCCATTCTCAGAGACAATTCTGATCTCAAAATTCTTATTTAAAAGGTTGAGTAGGACTGAGCTCTTCCATTCATTAAATCTGTTGCTTTCAAAATCAACACAAATATTCCTTTTTAAAATAAATTCTCGTTTAAAATTTGGCATCTGATTTTTGATTCAACAATGTTTAATTGGTATTTCTCAGAGAGTCAGACTATGATGATAAACAACTGTTAACAACTGTCAACAACTTTGTTCATAAAACATCAGTCACAGTCCTCTGAGAAGCTGACACACTTATTTATCAGGGTTTTTTTTCTTTAAACATAATCAAGCAGAAAACCAAAGTAAATCCTGTAGAGTGCATATGCATTATCAAATGATCTTGTGATATTTTACCACAGCTACATTTAACCGCTGCAGCCTACTGGTCTACGTGATATACAAATAAATTCAGTTCCAGCTTGATGCTACAAACTGTCTCCAACATTTTCATCTGCAGTTCATTGCACCTGCCTAACTTCAAGAGGTATTTCAGAGCCATTACTGGACAGAGTAGTAAGGCTAATATTCACAACATATAGTGGGATACAACACATATCAGGGCAGATATTTGCAGGTTTAGACCATGGTTTTTTTGATAGCTAAGGGCTATTAAAAGGAAAATAATCATATTAAAAAGAATAAAATATAAAACTAGTAATTCTTTATTGGGACAGTTCTTTATTAGGTTAACCACTCTATATAAAAAGAAGTTCTTATGTAAGTATGATTTTCAAGACAAAAAACCAAAAGAAATCATATATTAAATCTAAATGTTTTTGTAAACAATCTTCCCTAAAGTTTCCTATGACTAATTCATTAGAAATTAATTTGTCTCCAAATTTTCTTTGAAAAAATCATATCTAAAGTAATATATTTATTTTGCTTACTGTGAGAATCTGCCTTATAAAACAATCAGCAAATGTTGTTCTGGAATATAATTGCCTATTAAATTTCAAAGAGGAAATCAAAGCGGGATAAAAATGCAGAATAAAATATTTCATACAGAGAAAGATATGTGTATTTCAGTCACATTTTGTATTTTCTAGCTTTGGAGAGTAAAATGCAGCATTTTTATAAGCTTTCAGTGTCCCACTTAGCCTGCTCTAACTATGATGACAGCATGCATCTTTGATGACATGGACGAATACATCTAGAATTCAAGGCTTTCTTCTAGCAAAACTGTAATCCAGTACAGAAGGTCAATGACAATCTGCCTTTTAAAGCCACCTCTTTTTGAGTAGTAAGCAGCTTTTTCTTGTTAGGCTTTTTCTCTCTGCTTTGCTATCTGATTTCTACAGGGACATGCATCTATTTACCGCACTGAATCCTGTTGTTCATCTTTCACATCTAATGTATTTTTTGTTCATTTCCTAGAAGTAGAAAAACAAAACTGGCTTTATTGTTAGCATTCTCCAAAGACACACTCAATGAAGATCTAGCTAATCCTCTCCTACTTATTATTCAACAGTGTCTGCCAATAGGATTTGGGAATCCCAAAAGACAATGTTTAAAGGGAAGGGTTAAAGTCAGCTTGTGTAATGACATTCTCTATTCCTGGAATAATTCATCATATTCAAGAAGTATGTTCCATGGAGGGACCTAAGGCTGCCAATTAAAATAAATTAAGCTGGATGGACAGGCATCTGAGTGAATGAGATTGCTGTCACTATCTGAAGTAACTTTATTACGGTGAAAAGCTATGTTGGTATAGACAGTTCTTTTAATCTGTTCCAAAGGCCTACATATTTCTTGCAGAAAGCTGTGTTGGGGAGGTATCACCTCTAGAGCTAAGCTCCTTGGGAAGAAATGATATTAGGGAAACCTGCTGGGGTACTTGATTTAACATTAAAGTGAATTTATCAGCTACTCCCAAATTTTTGAGAGACTAATTGAATTATCAAAGGCTGCAATAGGGAATATAAAGCCTTCTGAGAACAGATTTTTAATATAGATAAAATCCTTAAATCATTCCATGTGATTATCTTAAAATGTAGAAATAGCCCGGTGGTTAAAATGCACCTGAATTTAAGACTTTTTTTCCTATCTAAAAGCTCTCTCTACCCACCAAAATGATAGGAAATTTTATGTGTTTGGGACAGGAAAAAAGAAAAAAATGTTTTAAAACATCTATTATATGTCCTCTTTCAATGTCTTCAGGTCTGCTGGGTGCTCACTAGGGTAAATTTTATCACATTTGTTGCTCAACTTAATTCTAATCTTTCACTTTTTAAAGGCTTTCAGAAAGCATATGGCTTTCCTCATTTTCAGTGAGACCACACAAGATTAAAATCAAAGATGGATGCATCATCTGCATGAACTTGGACATACAATAGTGACAGAAAAGCTAGTATTAACCTAGACAGAAATTTCATCCGTGAAAATTCAACCTTTCCCAAAATTTTGCAAGATAATTATTTGACAATTTATTTTTATTTTTTTAATTATGTCTCTTTGATATACCTATTGGTGTGGAATTGTAGAACAGATCTTGGCAAAAGAGACTAGTGGATTGGGAGTATGTGAGTCAGGCAAAATCACAGGACAAAGGCAATTTATTGTATTTCACTGACATTTTGTAAGAGAACACTTTAATATACATACATAAACATTAATGTTCATGAGGATATTGTTGAATCTATATTTTATAGACAAAGGCGTGTTTAAAATACATTGTCATATGCCTGTCGACAAATGTATGACAAGTAGTTAATTATCCTATTAACAATTATAAAAAAATTATAAAAATAATTATAAAAGTAGAAAAAAAATGTTAAAATGGAAAGTATGAAAGTAAAGCTTGCAAGACTTGCACATCAGAACAAAAGATACAAGACTAGCTTTGCCCCTGTAAACCTCCTATGCTGCAATCAAGTGCGGTGACAACAAGCTGGAGGTGTTCACTGCATGAAGAGGTGAAAAGAGGTGATTGTAAGAAGTGTGAATACAATTCTATATCCATATTGCATTCATCCCAGAGTGCAAGGACATATGTTAAAATGCTTTCCTCTTACCAAGCAGCTTTAGAGGTATTTGACTAAAAGCAGGTAAAGAATCACAAATAGAAAATAATTTAACAAGATACTGTAAGGCATCAGAAAGGACATACATAATATGTTATAATCTTGTTCTATGATAGAAGTATATCCTGTCCCATGAATACAAGTGGTGATAATTGTGAGTAATTAATAATTATACCAAGAACCAACAGCTTATCTCTTATACAAAAAGCAAAAATCTGTAGCATTCTCAACACATGCTGTGTTGTTTGGATTGTCCCTTGTCTTATGGAGGCATGCAGAATTGCTTAGTAAAGTGGACCTGGGAGCAGATCAGGAGAAGCTGAGGCACTATTAGTTGTTTCTAATTTTTTCCTCTAAATAGAATTTTTCCCTTTTTATGAGAAGGGGAAAAAAAAAAAAAAAGACAACTGCCCCCTTAATAAATTCGTGTATATTCTTTTGGTATTTTCAAATCAAATGTCTTGCCAGCCTTCCAAGGTCCTCAGAACTCAGTTTTCTTGTACCTGATTTTTGGAGTGTCATTTCACTGACAATTACACTTTTTGACTTTCCACTTATCACCAAAGGAAAACTAAACTTTTTCAAAACTTTGAATATTTTTGCTCATTCACTGGCCTTCCATTAAGGCCAGGTTGGATGGGCCTCTAAACAACCTGATATAGTGAAAGGTGTACCTTGCCATGTCAGGGGAGTGGGAAATACACGATACTTAAGGTCCCTTTCAACTCAAACTATGCTATGATTCCCTGATTCTATGATCTTTGTTTCCACTAATATTGCTATTCATGACAGTTTTGTCCGCCTTTAGCTACTCAAAGGATCTGTTAGTCTTCCTGTCCTTAGTTCTGTTCACTAGACTTGTTTCTGTTGCATTGTCTAAAAAGATAACGTGGTTACAATAACGCATAGTGGCATGAGCAACAGAAGTAATCAGAGCTTCTTTTCTGAAATTTTTTGTGTTATTATTGACTAAAATGTCTTGGAAGGCACAGTCTACTTGAAGCTTTCTAAGTAACTGAGGCACTGTTAATGACTCTCTTCAGTCAAGAGTCTTCAGTGTCTAATAATCTGTGACATCAGTTTTTAACTTGTATTGAACACATATAGCCTATTAGAGTTGTCTATATCCATAAGATTTGTGGAAACTTACTTTTGAGTCCTACATCCTTAGATAAATTCTGGTTCAGAAGTTATGGGTAATCAGGGAAACAGGCAGACACTTCATGGAATTATTTCTAAAAAAACCTGAAAACTTACCTGGAAAATCAAGAATTTCTTTCCATAACTGTTGTTGGAAGACTGATCTTCTTACATCGTATTCTTTTTTTGTTGAATATCTGGGAGGCACTTAGGAGATCAATAATGCTACCATAAACTAGTTATTGGCTAAGTTTTTCAAATATCGCTTTCTGACCAAAGCAATGTAAAATATGTTTAAATGACTACTTATTGAGAAGCAGCTTATCCTCATCAAAAAATTTGCGAATATGACCAGGTTGATTCTGACACTGAAATAGCTCAAGACACTTCCACTCAACATACAGTACTGCTCTGTGTTGTTTACACAGACAGGTACATACATTTACACCTCACCAAGGAATGTAAGAGGGACACAGCCCCAAACTCTGATACTTGCATGCCTCCAAGGAAGGTGTCCATATGTGACATAAGTGTCTAACTTCCCATTATAGTATATGGAGTCCTACTGAAGAGAATCAACATCATGTGCATGCTTATGTAGACATTTATAGTTGATCTGAATGTCTTTGCTAATTAAGTGTATGAATATGGATCAAAATTGCATTCCAAATGTCTAAATGTAGATGTAGGTTACCAGCTTTTGGCAGAAATAGTTGAAAATACTGGTTCCCTACCCTAAACATAGTCTTCTATAATAAGACATTTCACAAAGAATTCTGTCAGTGATTATGAACAGAGCTGCAGAAATGGCATCTAATTGATTTCTTTTTGTTACTGTGTTAGGGAAAGTCCTATTTTGATTAATCACTCTTGCTACAAAAACATGCTATTTCTTTCACAGCAGCTTTCAAGAAAGTAGTTTTGAAATTTCTTGGAAGACACGCTCCAGCTTGTTGTGCCCAGCTGTGTTACATCACACAACAACACACTCACACATGATTAATGAAAACCACACCATCCTACACCAGTCAAGAAGAAACTAATTTAACTTGCTTAAAAAATTCCTACCCCTTCCATAAGAAAAAAAGATCTCCTAGTGCTACTTTAAAAAATTGAGCAGAGTAGTTTCTGTACTTCTGCACTTGAAGCAAAGGACAAGAAAGAAGTTTCAAGAGATTACAGGACAAAAATTAACCACAAGAGGCCAATGTATTTCTATCAGATCAAAACATAAATATCAGGGGGGGAGAAAAAGCCAAAAACTGAGGAAATACTACTTCTGAGAACTATTTATCTAAAGAACAATTGCAAGTTTAGGCTTTCTATCCTCCAGCATGAACTCTATTATAAACCTCCAGCCAACAATAAATATCACTTCTTTGGATACAGTTTTAATTAAGTAGCATCCAAGATAACTTCACACAAGGAAAGGAAGTTTTTTAATGTAACTTTTCAGGTCAACAATCTTTAAACCTAGCAAGCCTAAGCATGTCATTTTCTACATCAGTAGAAAAAAAGCCCCCTTTTAAAATGGAACATTTATCAATAGGTTATTCTGAAGAATTCAAAGCACAAGCAAAAATTTAAAAGTACTTATATAACATGTGTTGGCAAGCATGCAGTAAAGGGAATGTCTCATAAATACCTGCTTTGCCCAAAGCGAATCCTATTAAAACCAAAATAAAATCAAAAAACAATATGTGATCATAAAAATCTTACAGTCCACTCTATAAAACATTTTCTTTCCCTCACTAAGTCACACATCCCTTCATGCTTACCTTGTTCCAGTGACATTGTTTAAGCTCACCATGTTTTTGTTTTTGTTTGATTGCCCTGTTTTTAAAAAACCAATATTAAGCAAAACTGAGTGAAAAAATGTTACTTGTCCAGTGAGCTTTGGATAGAGTGCATTTCAGCAGATTTTTAACTTGAAGAGTGTTTTACCTGTATTGGTTTTGTCACAAATAGATAGCAAAATTACACAGCTGTAATCAGTTCCATAATCTGAAATAAAGAATTAATTCTTTTTTGGGGGAAAAAAAGAAACGTGGTGAATTCTAAAAAATGTGCAAAACTGATCTAGATAAGGCCTAACTGAAGCTGTTCCACACGTCCAGAGTTTTAGTCAAAAGGACGTGAGTTCAAATGAACACAGCAGGACTTTTTATCCTATGCACATCTAGAGGAACTTGTTTTAGAAACATATATCTATGTCTATAGTGTCAAACAAGAGAAATGCCTTCTGAAAATACATTTGCTTTAATGATATATAAACTGTTGCTAAATATGTTAAAAGAAATATATAATTTAATAGTTACTTTTATTTTTTTTTATTCTTTCATCTTTTGTTTCTCATCTTGATTTTCTCTTTGTCTGTTCATGCTTCTCTTCCTCTGTTCTTTCTGCAAAATATGTAATGCTCTATAAATGCTCTTTTGACAGGTGGTGTGTGGTTTTCGGAAGCTGACACAATTTTACTTTTCATTGAAAAAAATAATATCCAGAACTAAAAATAAGGCACAGAATTAATCTCCAAATCTGAACAAAATCTGAATGGTTATCACCTTTCATTATTTTAATTTGAGTATCCTAATGAGTTTTGCATTTTTCCCTCATGAAGTACAGATTTAATAAACTCATAATTGTATACTGACTGCATTTACATGACACAAAGTGAAACATGGACTCAGGCACATGCACTCACACAAGAAAAAGCAAGGATACTCTTTCAAGCTTTAAAGTTTTGGTCAGGTATAGAATTTCTTCCAACACGAACAGGAAGGTTATAAATTAAAAACGTTTTCATTCTCAGCTGAAGTTTGTGCCTTGCAGTAAAGTAGGTAATAAAAAGACAAAGTATTTCATGCTTTAGCAAAAACGGCCTTTTCAATAAATTTACACGAGGTAGTAATGAGCTATATTGTGCAGTGTTTAATCTGCTCTAAAAAAAGTGGGAAGTCATTCTTCTACACAGCTCTCAAGTATTAAGTCCGTACATCTCTTATGTTGACAGCTGAGCTTCAGGCTATAAAATAGAAGAACCTGTTCTACATCTACTATTTAAAACAAGAGCAGAAAACCTAAACCTCCATCAATCTGCTGCCTTCATTTTATGGCTTATCTGTGGCAAAAAAATGAATAATAAGAAAGATATTTTCTGATTCTACAGACAGATCCATCAACCCACTGGTACCTGTAAACCATGCTTTCCTGTAGAGATTGGTGATAATCGCGTAGCTGGAGTTTTAAACATACTGTAGCAGTGAGCTACTGCTATTCACCTGCAATTACACTAAGGATGTGTAATAAGAATGTATTTAGAAAATGTGCATGCACACAGCACATACCCAAAGTAAAACAGGTTCACACAGTCTTTTTTATACATCTATACCTCTTCCAAATGGCATGCTTTCTTTTAAAAACTCTATCAGGACAAAGGCATAGAATAAGCCAGTGATATAATTTTGAACAGTTTTTTTTCATAGGAAATTTATGTCCAAATCTCTTGAATACAAGATTAATACAAATATGCAGTTTCTTTGTCAAATTACTTTCAAGGTCTTCAAGAAATAGCGTTCTATCAAGTTCTGCTACGTGAGTTTTTAAGCTGTGACTTTTCAAAAAACAAACTCGACACATTTTTATAATCTCACATGTAAATTTTGGATCAAAATAGAAGACGGCTAACAGATGAAGTATTTGCTCACCTGAAAGAAGCAGATCAACAGACTGAAGTCTACTTGTGATGGTATGTAGGGTGAGGATAGCAAAGGAAAGCAAAGTCGGGAATGCTTGAAAAATAAAATATTTTTAGTTAACAAGAAGAAAAGTAAAACTTTGGAGAAAGGATTCATTTTACATCTGAATCCCTCTTCCAAAATGGCCTCTGATTTTGTCTTAATCCTGTGAATAGCCATGTCTCAAAAAGGATGGTAGTTGCATTAAAGCATACAATACTTTTAACTAAGGGCTGCTGCAGAGTGTATTCAGGAATAACTCTCTCTCAGGTAAATAATCTACTCAGGGTAAAATGGACCGTACAGTGTAGCAGTGTGCGAATGATTTAGTGTAGTGACTACATGTAGTTTCAGCTCCCTTTTTCTGATAGCTCTATCCAGACAGCAATTTCATAATGCATTCAAACTCAGTGCCAGAAAATATCAACTCAGTGGAGGAAAAAAAGCAAGATATATTCTCTAAAAATTATAGTTCAATTTGCTTTAAAGCATGACACAAGTGTGAGAAACACAGAAAAACATACAAGTATAGTTTGGTCTCATTTATTCCATAAAGATTGAAAAAAATGTATCTTATATGGATTATTTGGATATTTACAACAGATGAAAATAACAGCTAATTATATAAGTTATCAACAGCTTCCCAGGAAAAGAGCTTATAGGGTTTCTGACCTGATATCATATTCATTTAATCTAATTTATGAAACTACTAGAGGAAATATTCAGCTGCTTTCTTGAAAGACCGACTTGGGGATTATTGGAGCTGTATAATTGTTCAACTGATCAGACTTAAAAAGAAGCATTTTGTTTTACATTAATCTTCCAGAAATGGGCAAAGAATTTGAGAAATATATTGTTGTCTAAAAGTCTTGCCAAAAATGTCTAGCTGAGAGCAACCACAATTACTTTTTTTTAAAAAGTCTCTCATTTTCTTATTTTCAATCTTTATTCAACATCTGTTTCCCCCCTCCTCTGTAACATAATTATGCAGAAATCCAGCATAAGACAGGTTGAGCGGTTAATAACAGGTAGCTTAAACATTTTTTTCCCATTGATGTACTGCAGATGTTTCTTCCTTTTTCTTTTTTTTTTCCTTTGGCTTCTCATTTAATTTGTATACATTTCTATCCTGATCTTAAAGTGTGGTCTCATAACATATGGAAGCACCTGAAAATAAATCTAGAAAAAGCACATGTTCATAAGGCTCTTATTGGATGTGTAGCACATTTAACAGGAGAGTACAGTTTGTCCAGATAATGTTGAAGGAATTTGACTGAGATAGGTAGAGTCTCCCAACTCTCACTCAAGAAAGACTTCCAGACCTTTTAAAGATATTCTATATAAAGTCTTTCAGTATATGTCTATCTTTTCTTTTTCCAGAAGAAAATTTGCTTTTTATTTGACATAAACTTATCTCAAAAGTAGTTGTGGCTCCATGATAAATACTCCTCATTTTACAAGCATTTTATTTCAGTAATAGCACTTGACATTTAGCCTAAAAAAGATGGAAAAATGTTGTACTGACAGATGTTCAAAAGGTCCACTAAAATATAAGTTTCTCCATGCAGAAACAGGTACAAGATGCTGTTGTCCCCTGAATTTCCAAAGGATACTCCTATTAAGATAAATAGAGGATTCTAATTCATCTGGGGAAAAAAAATCTTTAAAGAAGTTGGGATTGACTGTGGAAAAAGTACTAAAAGTCTAGCAAGTCTTCAGTTCAGACAAACACACACACCAAGAAGATACAAATTACAAAAGACAATACTATGCAAAAATAGAATGGTTTTCATTTTATATGATACATGTAAACATACAAAGCACAGTAAATGTAATTGAATGTACAACCTATTGTAATTAGAGGATTCTATCTTCAAGTTCACATAAATACCTTAAATGGAATTATTCGTTGAATGTTGAATGAGTTTATATGAGACTTCACAGAATCACCGAATATTCTCAGTTGGAAGGGACCCACAAGGATCACTGAGTCCAACTCTTAAGTGAATGGTCCATGCAGGGGATTGAACCTATGTTCGTGGGTTAGTGTTATTAGCTCAAAGTTTTAACCTGTTGAACCAGTTTCAGGGCCATGAATCCTAGCAAGATCAATAAGAATGAATGTTTTCTCCACAGGTTTAATAATGTTTAACTCTTGCTTGCAAACTGAGGACTGGATAACAGGTGTTGTTTTTTTTTTCATAGTGTCACTGATTCAGTTCTACGTTCTTGGTATTTCAGAAAACTATTGTATATTTTCCATTTTTTCTGGCATTTTTCTGTATAAAATGTTGATTTTAACATTTTTTCAGCCTACCTGGTGCACGATTTTTTAACTTTATTTGCACTCACATATTTTTTATACTATATGTAATATGGATGAGATACTACCCTTTATTAATGAGACACTTTACAATCTGATGGCTCCTGCTGGAACAAAAGTATCTGCTTTCATTTATCTCACAAGAGGTGATAAATAGTTAAAAAGTAACACAGAAGACACATGTATTCCTAGTTTATCTATGAAACATATATTCCTTAAGAGGGTCACAAAACTGCAACTTCTAAGCTACCAGGTTTAAATAAAAGAGAAATTCTGCCATTGTTTGATGTCATAGCTAGTAAAGTAAGTTTGACAAAGATGAATAAAAGAATATTTTTAACTAAATATGAATTTTAAAGAAATCTGAAACATTAGTATCTTTTCTTTGGGCAAAATTACGTGTAGGATAGTTACAGATTATGAGATTATTTGATTTTCCTTTATTTCTCCGAAAGATGACTAGTTTCCCTCCCAGGCAGACGTTTAAAAATCATTTTCAAATTAAAAAAAACCCAAACAAACCAAACCCAGGAAAAAATACCCAACCAAAACCAAACTCTAATTTCAAATCCCCTTTTGGCATAAGGTAAGAAAAAACACTTGATATTTCTAAATAGCTATCAAATGCTAGAAGCTGCTTTAATAATGAAAGATTGCACAGATAGCTTTTGTAATGTCCCCAGTCAAGTTAGCCCTAAATATGTGCATACAAACCAGAAAAATCCTTTTGTAATGGAAAATATTGCTTTGCAAAAAAATATTATTTCCATAAGGGAGTTCTTCGGCATATACTTTATCTATCTTTATAGTTGCACTTCTAAATTATCAAAGTTGCAGAAAACTCTTGTTGTTACACATCATCCTCACCTGCTGCCAGCAAAGGAATGAAAGCAGAAGAGGCAGTTTGGAAGTAGGCAAGAAAAGCTAAAGAATGTGAGAAGAAACTGAGACACCTTGCATCTGGTATATCCCTAAATTACCCTGGAAATCTGTTTAGAACTACCTGCCAGGTCATGTGTTGACACTTATGGTGCACCCATGTGTGCCTAGAAAACTGGGATTCTTGGAATTAATCCATCCAGACTGAAATTTAGTGAAGTTTATTAGATTATAGGGGTGGGGGGAAAGAAAAGAAAAAAGTAAAACATATAACAGCATCTTCAATACAAACACAAAAACATCTTTAATATAGGATTGTGCTATGGTTTATAGCAGAGTTTTTCTGTACACCATCATCATACCTGAATGGAGCCTACAAGAAAGATGGAGTCAGATTATTTACAAGAGCATGTAGTGACAGGACGAGGGGGAATGGTTTTAAACTGAAAGAGTTTATATTAGATATTAGGAAGAAAATCTTACTGTGAGGATGGTGAGGCACTGGAACAGGTTACTCAGGGAATTTGTGAATGCCCCATCCCTGGAAGTGCTCTCAGAAGAAAGTAATGTCCTCCTATCTTTATGGAGGGAATTTTTCCTCATGTAAAAATATATTATTTACAAAGCTGACAAGCTCCAATTTGGGGTTCCTGATATTTCATTTATATTCTTTTCTATTTTTAATATAGTTGCTATTCTACTATGATAATTGTCTTCTGCCTCATGAGCCCTGATTTTTCTTACCTCCAGATTTCATCAGTTTAGAGTTCTCTGACATTCTTGTCAAAGTTATCAGGAAAAAAGTTTTGTCTGGTATCTGCTGCTTGAACTTGTAGTTTTGTAAATGTCAGTTCTGTGCAACTCTACATCAATGACCTTATAATTATGAAACATACATTTATATACAGAACAAACTCTTCAGGTATGATGATTTAAAATAATAGTACCTCTTTACAAATCTTTTGATAAAGAATAGAAAAAGGAGTTAATTGATACCTTGTTTAGAATGGAATTGCACAAGCTATATGTGCACCAAAAGTCTCAAACTTCAGTATAGCTATTCACAAAAAAAAGAGGTTCAGACTTAAGAAAATGGTGATCAAAAAATCTGAATTATGTCCTTTGCAGTTCAGGAAGGCAAGTAATGTTCACTGGAAGGTGGCTAGTACCAATCTTAACTCTAGTAGACAGTCAAATAAGTCATCTTTACTTTGCAAAACCAATATTTTCATAAATGCTAAGAGATTCACCAGCTATACCAAACTGACATTAACTACCCAATCATGTAGATCCTGAATAAGCCCAGGAAATTGTAAATTAAAAAAAAAAAAACAACAACCAAACCCTAAGTAATTTTAATGTTCTTGAAAACTCAGTCTGGACTTGGGTGATGGCATCAAGTTGGCAGTACACTGACAGTTGATCTAAAGAGAAAGATACAACATTAATTATTCTTACACTCCTCTATTTCTCTATTGTTAAATACTGTCTACCATGAGATCTGCCTGCTTGATCTAGGGAGAACGTCCTATACCTCTATGTCAGAAATAAGCAATAATAGAACCTATCCTCCACAACTAAGAGCCACACTCGTGGTGAACAAGATAATGATCAGTGTACCTTCAAGTCCTATCTAAATATCATGATTAGATCATATATCATATGTATTAGATGATATAATTCACATGATATGGACTAAAAAGCTAACAGCTTGCATGTAGCCAACAGTTTACTTCTCTTTAACTCAGGAAAATTATGCTACCTTCAACAGGGAGATACTTGGAAAACATTAGCTTATGAAGGAATGTTTCCTAGTTCAGCAGAGCAAATGGTCCTAAAAGACTCACAAAGGTATTGTGATGCACTCACTATACCCTAGTCTCCTGGGCTGAAATTCTAAAGAATAAAATAATCTGTGTTCTGGGAGGGCTACATTGCTTAGACATGTAAATTAAGAAGCTGGCCTTTTTATGCTCTCTACTTACTCTGTGGAGAAAAAAAGAAGACTCCTACAGAGGGAATTTCAGTTTAAATTCTTAACATAGAGATTCAAATACTTTTGGAGTAAACTCTCTCTCTTTTTTGACTGCCAAAAATCAGGAAGAAGAATCGTTAACCTTGTGAACTTCAACATGGTCAAGTGCAAAGTCCTGAACGTGGGTTGGGCAATACCCAATATCAATACAGACTGGGAGATACATGGATTGAGAGCATCCCTGCTGAGAAGGACCTTGGGTTTCTGGTAAATGAAAAGGTGGACATGATCCATCAATGTGTGCTTGCAGCCCGGAAAGCCAACTGCATCCTGGGCTATGTCAAAGGCAGCATGGCCAGCAGGTCAAAGGAGGTAATTCTGCCCCACTACCATACTCTCATGTGACTCCACCTGATGTGCTACATCCAGTTCTGGAATACTTAGCACAAGAAAGACTTGGACCTGTTAGAGACAGTTTAGAGCCAAGCCACAAAAAACATCAGAGAGCTGGAGCACCTCTCCTGTGAGGACAGGCTGAGAGAGTTAGAGAATCACAGAATCACAGAATATGCTGAGTTGGAAGGAACCCATAAGGATCATTGAGTCCAACTCTTACCCCTGCACAGGACCATCCCCAAGATTCACACCATGTGCCTGAGAGCATTGTCCAAATGCTTCTTGAAGTCTGTCAGGATTGGTGCTGGGATCACTTCCCTGGGGAGCCTGTTCCAGTGCCCAACCACCCTCTGGATGAAGAAACTTTTTCTAATATCCAACCTAAACCTCCCCTGACACAATTTCAGGCCATTACCTCGGGTCCTGTCACTGGTCACTAGAGAGAAGACACCAGTGTCTGCCCCCTCTTTTCCTCTCACAAGGAAGTTGTAGACTGTGATGGGGTCTCCCCTCACTCTCCTCTTCTCCAGGATGAACACACCAAGTGACCTCAGCTGCTTCTCATATGACTTCCCCTCAAGTCCCTTTACCATCTTCATTGCCCTCCTTTGGACACTCTCAAATAGCTTAATATCTTTCCTATGTTTTGGTGCCCAAAACTGCACACAATATTGAACGTGAGGCCGCCTCAGTGCAGAGCAGAGTGGGACAATCCCCTCCCTCAACTGGCTGGTGATGCTTTGCCTGATGCCCCCCCAGGACACAGTTGGCCCTCCTGGCTGCCAGGGCACTGCTGACTCATATTCAACTTGCCATTGACCAGGTCCCTTTTCCATGGCACTGCTTTACAGCATCTCATTACCCAGTCTGTATGTACATCCAGGGTTGTCTCATTCCAGGTGTAGAATCCATCACTTTCCATTCTTGAACTTCACATGGTTGGTGATTGCCCAGTCCTCTAATTTGTTGAGGTTTCTCTGCCTTCAAGGGAGTCAACAGCTCCTCTGAGTCTGGCGTCATCTGCAAACTTGCTTAGTATCCCTTCCAGTCCTTTGCCCAAGTCATTTATGAAGATGTTGAAGAGCACAGGACCTAAGATAGAACCCTACAGAACCCCACTAGTCACAGGTCACCAGTCTGATGTTTCCCCATTCACTATTAATCTCTGTGCTCAACATGTGAGCCAATTGCTCACCTACTTGATGATGTGTTAATCCAGCTGCAGGCTGGACATTTTGTCCAGAAGGATCCTGGGAGAGACAGTATTGAAAGCTTTAATGAAATCCAAAAGGATTACATCAACTGGCTTCCCTTGATCAGCTAGGTGGGTTATTTTGTCATAAAAGGAAACCAGGTTTGATAAGCAGGACTTCCCTCTTATGCAGCTGTGCTGGTTGTGACCAATGACAGAGTTGTGTTTCAGGTGTTTTTCAATACTTCCCAGAATAATCTTCTCCATAACTTTACCAGACACATTTGCCAGCTTCCAATGAGCTGGGACCTCTCCAGATTCCCAAGACCACTCAACATTATTTGTTTGTCCTTTGATTCTTATCCAGAGGCTGGGATTGTTCAGCCTGAAGAAGAGAATGTTCCAAGGAGACCATATAGAAGCATATCAGTATATTTACAGGTGTTTATAAGATTTAGGAAGACTTTTTATTAGGGTCTTTAGTGGCAGAACAAGGGGCAATGGTTTTAAACTGAAAGAAGGTATATTTAGGTTAGACATAAAGAAGAATTTTTTTACGATGAGGATGTTGAATTCTGCTTTTGTTAGAGAGGTTGGACTAGATGATCTATAAATGTCCCTTCCTATTCAAAACATTCTATGACTCAATGGCTACATAATTCATGTGTTCTAACTTTTGTGTTCTTTATTAGTATGAAGTTGTCACAAACAGCTACCTATAAGCAATATTTTTTGTTTCTGCTGGTTGACTACAAGAGTGTCTCAACTAAGAAGAAAGTGATATGCCCTTGTTCCAGTCTTCGCTTCTGTACATGATATTCCACAGTTCAACCAGAACTAGAGATTTTAACTAGAATGGGAGTCCTTTGGGACATAGACTGCCAAAAATGCGTTAATTTAAAGCTAATGCACTCAGCTGTTTTCTCCTTCTAGAGAGAAAATGAGATATCTTAAGCCAAGAGCTTAATACACCACTGGGAGGTACTCAGATACTGCTGTGATGAGTATCAACAGAATGAACAAAAATATCTAATACATAATAAAAGCAATGTAGGAAAGGGCCGACTTCCAGAGAACTAACTGCTTTTTTCAGGATAGCTTGGCCGTATATATGCAAGGTGTGCATATACACATACAATCCTTTTTTTCCTACAGCACAGTCATTATAGCAATCCTTTTTGCTCTATGTCCATTTGACAAGCGTGATTTTTTTCAGAAATAGATACATGCCTTTCACTTCCAAATTGAAAATATGGCTGAAAGGCCTGGATGATTTTAAGTTACTACCTTTTGCCAGAATAAACAAGAATATTAATCATGAGTATGAAATAACTAACGTGAACAAAACTAGCAAAAAACCATTCTGCTGGATGGCAGCACATTAGAATGAACACAGCATAAAGATTATTATATAAAAGATAACAAGTGAGGTGGATCACAGAGTGCAGTTACTATTACACTTTTTTCCTGTTCGACTCTTTTTTTGAAGAGCAAATTTAAGAAGTAATCTGAAAAAAAAACCCTGAAACATTAAAAGATGGTTAGGGCAGGAAGGATTTGAGGCCATTAACCTTGACAGAGCTTTCTTTGCCCTAAGCAATCTTTGTGCTTTCATAACATGAGCCACCGATGTTCATTTAGAGACTGAGATGAAAATACAACTGCATTTCACTCATGGACTAGTACTCATGTTTTGCTAAATGTACCCACTTAGTCACTGACATAGACTCGCTTTCCTGGTGAACCTTAAGAGAAAGTGCAATTACTTAAATGTAAAAACTCTATACAATTTTTTTTTTTTTTGCTCATGTATTCCAGCAATTTAGGCTGTGTCCAGGAAGATCATATAATCGCCTTCAAAAGTATTGCCCTAATCTATACAGAACTGCCAAGAAGTTGCAAGCTTAGACTTCTCTAAAAAGAAAATGCTTTGTTGTAAACAAGGACAATACAGTATAAAAATACTTACTAAAATAAAAAATAAGATTAGAAGCAATATTCCTGATCAGAGGAGAGTGTTGTGGTTTAACCCCAGATGGCAACTAAGCATCGTCCAGCTCCACTCAGTCACTCCCCACCACCAGAGGGATGAGGGAGAGAATTGGAAAAAAACCTGATGCATAACACAATTGCTCACCACACAATGATCACTGCCCAGCCAGTTCCCAGGTAGTGACTCCTGGTCAGCTTTCCCCACAGTTTATGCCGAGCATGATGCCACATGGTATGGAATATCCCTTTGGCAAGTCTGAGTCACCTGTCCTGGCTGTGTCTCCTCCCAGCTTCTTGCACCCCTCCAGCATTCTTGCTGAGAGGGCAAGAGAAGACAAAAAGTCCTTGATTTAGTGTAAGCACTACTTAGCAGCAACTAAAAACATCAGTGTGTTATCGACATTATTCTCATACTAAATTCAAAACACAGTACTGTACCAGCTACTAGAAAGATAATAAACTCTATCCAAGATGAAACCAGGACAGGGAGTCAAACTAATGGAATTAGGTTAGTTGAAAAAAAAGAATAAGAAAGGGAAAATTGTGTAAGGAAAAGTGGTGAAAAGATTAAAAAGACATGCCTTATGCAAAATAAGAAAAAAGGTGATCAAAACATAAAATGCTAATTATAAGATCAGAGATAAAGAAACATACCGTAATTAAAAGGTAATAAGAGGAAATATCAAGTAGCAAGGTAAAAAACAGTATGTGACTACCAGGGATGATTTAAAATACTAAATAAGAAAGATTGAAAAGGTGATATTTCAAGAAAAATTATGCAACACCAATACATACGAAACAGAGGGAAAGATAAAATGCAATGATTGAATCAAAGGAGTGTAGTAGAAGTCACACGAGTGTTATTAATAATTATAATAATGATGATGAAGATGATTGTACAGATTTAAAAAAAGAAGTTGGGAACTAAGAACTGTTATGATCAAAATTAAGTAAAAATGCAAAAAGAACAATTTGATCCACTTGGAAATACCACTAATATCTTGCAATCTGACTAAATACATACTTCCTAATGCATATTTTAGTGCCCATCGACAGCAGATAAAGTATTACACAGAAATGCATGCATAATAATAACACAAGCCTAAACCATTCAGCTGTATCACAAATAATAATTATCTGGGACACTAAAAGATCATGGCAAGAGCTAATCTAATAAGTCTTCCATTATCCTTTAATACTTTAAAACTGTGCCGTGAGCTAAACAGTTGTCAAAATTGAGTTCTGTTTACACCGAGCTGAGTATCAGCGAAACAGAAATCACTGCTGAGCTCTAATTACAAAAACAAATTGTTCTCTCTGTAATCGAGCTGAAAAGGTTAGTCTGCTTCTCCTCCTGCCCCCCAACAGACTTTATGCTTATTGGAGGCAAAAAGGCAGATGAAAGCTCATATGTCATTTGTCGAGCAGATAGGAATTGTATGAGAGTGGCACAATACAAAGACCCCGCCAGATAACGCTGATTAGCTACTGCCTTGCAGGGATGAGGTCACAGAGAGCCCAGCGACTACTATATACCAGATATTGTATTTCATTTTAACTCAGCTAATGGCATACTCCCTTCTTTTCAAAGTGCAGCAGCTAAAGTGTGGTCTACCAGATAAATGCGGTGCATGACTATCTTCCTTCTGAAAAGAGGTACAGGTGGCAGAGGTTATCCAGAGAGGCATAGGGAATCTGTTTGCTGCTCAAAATCACTTGAACTTCCATCTTCCATAGTGTACATGCAAGAACTGCAGTTCACCTTGTTCATCTTGTGCAAATATGAGCTAGAGTAAGTATTTGTGGAAACTTGACTGCATATGAATTCAGGGACTATACTATGAGCAAGCCTGCATCAGAAGACTGAGTTCAGATTTCATGTTGTGAAGTACTGCCCATATGAATGTCCAACATCAATGGAAATAGAAGAGCTCACTATTTACCATGTCTTCTAAGCTTTTATTAATTCCTACTGGGGAAAGATAGGGTTGTATTTGTCTTGCTGCAGTAAAGTCTTACATTGATAGTCACTTTGATGTCCAGCTCCCCACTTTCCAGCCCTCTTGACAATAATTTCCTCTATGACAATCACAGATTAGCTAGTGTCTGACACCAAGAGAGATGTTCATGTCTGAATATAAAATGCTGTTTGCATACTAAAAGCCATGGTTGCCTGTATCACCACTTCTTTACAGATAAGTAATTTATTTCTTGAAAGAAACTCTATTACAATGCAACTAAATATAACACTGCTCCTCAGCAGGTATCGCTGTGGTGAAAATAGCCCTTCACAGTTAGATGGTAAAAATTTGTTTTACACAGGACAGTCTCTTATTCACTCTCAGAGAAAATATATTTTGCATCATCACTTACGTTGTTTTCCTTATCTGGCACAATAGCTACAATCTATATTTCTCAGCTCTGTGCCTCAGGGACCGAAACTAGCAAAGTAGAAGGAAAGCACATATGCTAATAAAAATGCAGTACCAACCCATCTCATGAACAGAAACAGAGTCATCTTTGATTTCCAACATGCTCAGAGCCCTTTCCAAGACAGCTGCTAAATTATTACTTTAAAACACTGAAAGCCAGCATAAGAAAAGCTCTTATTTTATGAATAACTGCTCTGCTACCTAATACACACAGCTTTGTTCAGGTAAGACTACTGATTCATTATAGCTAGTACAGAGTTTTGCATCTAGAACTCAAAGAAAAGGTTACTGAGAAACTTTATTACAATGGCAAAGCATACTGTTCCTTTGAATGATGAATTACTAAAAAGAAAACAAAAACTGGAAAAAGGCAATTAAACCTACTTAATTCCAACATTCTGCAAAACTCACCAGATCTAAAAATCTAAGGCTCATTTAAAGCAAATGGAGTGGGTCATTAACAGCTTATTGAAGATGTCAATCAAATGGAGATGTGGGAAGAATTTAAACACTTGTAAGTACTGGCAGTCCTCATGCTGATTTTTTTCTTTTTGTTCTATTAAGGGGAAAATTTCAGTCTTCCATCCCTATTGGAACTAGAAATTCCTCCCAGTGTAGATTTCTATTTATAAATCTTTCATAAAATATCTCTTCTAATACTAGAGATTTTAAGGAACTTCATGCCTTTGGAATGGAATGTCTAACTTCTTTATCTAGGCTACTTAAATAAAAATAATTTTGAAGTTTGCTACAGAAATCTGTACTATTTTCTAAGCCCAGAATGACTAAACTATACATTTGCTTGGGTATTTACTCACAAAACAGAATTTGTAATCTGATTAGGTCTGTAACACAAAAACAAAACAGTATATAATGAAGAAGAGTGGAATTTTTAAGCTCTTATCTGTAAATAAGTTTTATAATTAGGATATGGTCTTTTAAAACAAATTAATATGAATGCACTCAGCTTAAAGGTTTTATATCTCATCCTTTACCCAATGATAGTTTACATCTTGCTGTAATTCTGGCTTGGTAACTTGAAAATCTAACCTACTGCTTAAACTTGAAGGCCTACATTTTTTTTCATACTCAGAATGAGTATTCATTCATGCTCATTCATTCATTCATTTCAAGTAGCTTACATGAAAAAGCTAAAGGCAAAATTGCAGGTATTGAAAATAGTTGGAGGCTATCTTTCAACGTCTTGCCTATATGTAGCAGAAACTCTTATTCAAACTATGGAATTATTTAAAAACTTTATTTATTTAAAAAAAACTTTATTTAAAAACTTTAAAAAAAAATATTTTTTTTTCCTGCTGCAGCATCTGTGAAAACACATATAAAAAACTCTGTGTCAAGATGTGCCTAGTTTCAGAAAACTGTATAAACTGCAACAGACTGAAGTGACTGCCCATTTCTTAATTTGTTCAAAAATAATATTTTTATTCAAATGTGTAAAAAACCATGGCATTTTCCATCTTTTCATTTTGCTTTAAGCAGCTTTGCAGTGTGGATTTGCTAGCCCTTTTGGGCTAGCAAACATCCCTAGAGAAGACCTAGTTCTGACAGAAGCAAGGTTCTCCTTTCTTTAGGCTGTGATTCCACAATACGCAAAACTAAGCCAGATCATTCCTGCCTGGTATCCATTCTGTGTTTCTATCCTGTTTCAATGTTATGGTGAGTAGTGCCTAAAAGAACATAAAAAACAACCCACATAATTTTCTGTGAGTTCACTTTCGTGAACTGGCTTGCTGAAGGATCACAAGTCCTCTCTGTTTTAAAATTCCCATCTGGAGAAACAGAAGTGTACCATATTAATAGAACTGGGACTATTTAACTGATTTAAACCAGTTAAAATTGTGAAAGTAACTTTCTAATGTTGGAGAGACTGTGATAGACCCCATGCTTGCTCATCTGGAGCTAATACTTATGGACAGTCACTCGTATTTTTCTCTCTTCTTTTAATGCTAAAAGTTTCCTTCTTGTTTTGAACACATTAATGCCTTCCTACGAATTGTCCTTCCAGGCAACAGCTGCTTCTATCACCAAAGAAAACCAGTCACAGAAGAGATTTCTAGGTTGTGAACTTACAGTGGGGACAAGAGCCTGCCCATGCAACCTGGGACCATAAGTTACATGCTTGCCACAAGCATTACAAAGACTGTTTAAGTGGAGCTGCAATGAGCCACAAAGAGAAAGGAACTGGAATTCCTTGGTCTTACCTCAACAAGTATTGTCCTTTTTTTTAACAACAGATTCGATAGCAACCATCAGTGTGATAATCTTGTCTTGCTCAGACTGTTGTACTTAGCATCACGTAGAAATCAGTCAGGGACACAAGTATAATGGGCATAGAACAAGAAAATTATTTGTTTGAGAGGACAAGCTACCTCAACCTGTCATATAAAAAATTCGTATTTTCCATTTGTTCTCAATTTATTTTCAATGCCAGTTCAAGAACCTGGCCATAATATTTAAGGTTCTGATGAGCAGGATGTATACGAGAATGATTCTCTGTTCACTGCAAAGTGAGACAGCTGTGTTCCTCTAGGCCACTCTTATGAGTGTGAAGTTTCCAAGATTAGAAATAAAATGTTCTCAGCTGATGGCTGCCATTTGATGGAAAAGACATGCCACAAGAAATAAACAGGGGCTCCAGTCAGATTCTCCTACACTGAGCAAGTAATCAAAGAATAATAATGAAAGTAAATAAAATCAGAAGTTTAAATGAAGTAAATAAAAGCTGTCACATCTGTAAGCTGAGGCTTGGAAAGTCAAGCCTCCCATTAACACCTCCATCATTACATCAAACTTGCATGGTGTGGATCTACTGGAATCCACATTGCCTCCTTCTCCCCAACCTACATATCTAATTCCCAGTCTTCTAATGGACATCAGGGTGCAATGAGATAAAAATGAATCCAACAGAGTTGTGGGGTCCCATGCAGAATATTGTCCCACTAAACAGTTCAGCACAAGCAAGTCTTACAGTTTGTCACATCGATATCTAATTGATTGAGGTTTTTGATTCCCACAGGTTGTGATGAGAGAGCTGGAAATGTGACTAATATGTAGTTAAGATCTGAATCCTATGGACTTCAGCATACTGTACTTAATAAAATGTATGTCCTGTATCTGTCTTTTCATAAGAAATATGACTTCAGGATTTTTTACATCCTCACACTTTTTACAAGGAAACAGGATTCTTTTTGTTTCCCTTCGTACAACACTACTGTCAATTTTTATTTATTATTTGCCCAAACTCACCCTCTTTGTACACTATCCCTACAAAGTAGCTGGAAGAGCTACTTTGGAATCAAACACGTTTTTGCTGAATAGAACACATGGCAAGATATGCTTGAAGAGTTACACAGCTGGCAGTCACTGCTGAGAATAAAGCATATAATGCTGGCTCTCAGCATGCATCAGGGTGAAATTCAAGCTCAGTTGAACAGTTGCAGGTATCCTTGTCTACCTGTGAGTTGTTCAACCTGACAGAGCAGTGTACCACAGCTTTACGTTCAGACCTGTTTTGTTCTTTACAGTAAGGAAATCCTGAATACAGCATTGATGCCATCACTCGTTTGAATCAGCAAGCAAGCTATTAATGAGACATGGCTAGGTCAAATATTCCACAAGTTCAGGTGTTACTGTAACCTCTTTTTAAAACTGAAATGGAAAGAAGTTATCTTTTCCTAAGGTTTCAGATGAAGGAATTTTAAATAAATACATATTGTAATTGAATGAGATTCTGAGAAAAAAATGTTAAACCTCTTAGATAAACTGAAAGACTCCTATTCTTGTGTGAGAACATGTGAGTGACACTCTGTGGAGCTCAAAAGGTTGATTCTTTTTCTATGGATTCTTTGGCTGGATCTGGGTTAATAACTGTAAAAGTGCCACAGCAGAAAAATGTACTTCATATAACTGCTCTACCTATAATGTTCATGCAGCTGGAATGATGCAGAGCACACCTTTGGCCTGGGCCAGCTCGCATTCTCCCCATCTGTTTCAGACATGATTCAGAAGTCAGCATAATCAGGATTCATGGCTGTGTGATCCTTCTGCTTAGCGTAGTGCTCTTCTTGGATTTTACCTGGAACTTTTGCAAAAATTCTGTGTGAAAAGGAACCCCGGTGTTTACAAAAGCGGGTGACTTTTCTGTGCTGCAGGGTAAAGGAGACTTCAAGTGTGTCTGTGGCCAGACCATGGAGCTCAATTTCAGGGTCAGAGAGCCCTTGACATCAGAGTGCCTGTGGTTTATTTGCACAAAGTAAGGCTAAGAGGGTATTGGTATTACCCGATAGGATCTGAAAAATGGTGAATAAAGGATCCATTACCAACATGTTTCTTTCTGTGCTAACCAGACCCAGCCATGAAGCTGCAGCAAACCCCAAGAAGCTACAGCAGCCTAGTCAGGAGGCACTACAACCCAAACAGATCCCACCACAGTCCATAAAGGAACATTGGACTCAGGGTGGAAAAGCAGCCTAAGGTCTTGCTTTGATGAAAGACCTCCAAAGCACAATGTCGAACACCTGAGCCTGTAAAAGCACATGTGCTTCTGTCTAAGGCTACACTGAAACACTTTGAAAAATTAATCCTTATCAATTAAACAGGCAAACTTGAAGACTTGCTCAATTGCATTAAACCACTAAGTGGATATTCTTATATTCTTCTTGTTGCACTCTTATTCTTTTCATTAATTTTTTCTTATTCTTAGTCAGGTCTAAAATGCCCCTGATTCTCCTTACTCTCATTCAATTTGGCACTGATTTAAGTTCAGCCAAAGTGACTGTACTTTAAGCCCAAATAAATATATAAATAATTAGATTAAAAGCTATATGACTAATTCACCTGTAATGTTAATTTGGACAAATTTTTACAGCTGCCTCAGAGTAGAAAAAAACATTCAGATTTTTTCTGGATTGAGATAAAATGGTAATAATAATGTATGTTTGCATTCCTGAGTGGAATTCTGCAACAATAAGTTGTGAAAGACCTCTAGAAGCATTTTTCCAAGGGTGAGGAAAGTCAAAATGACAAAAAAATAAGGAACAAGCCTAAAATAGGCATTGACAAATTGCATAACAAATGAACAATAGAAATATTATTAAAATATTGTCTTTGATATGTGATATTACTAATATACCAAGCAAAAATGGACATGGCCAGTACATGTACTTAAACATGTTATTCTTGTTTGCCAAAACTCCCAGGAAGTGTGAGAATAAAAATCAGAAGGAGCTGAAAATAAGAAATTGCTGGCAGTCATTGGAGACTACCAATATAATGTGCGGGGATTTTCCAGTAAAAAGGAAGCACAACATTGAATTTTTACTTGAACATTAGTTACAGGTATAATTATCAAGTCTCTGTCATAAAAATTCAATATGAATAGGCAGACTTGAGTCAATTGAATCACAAGCAAAAGATAAAATTCAAGATAAAAATGAGATAGCTAAGATCTCTCTATAATTGATTTGGAATAAATGTGTCTTCTTTTTTTTTTCTTGTCTTTCTGTCATGGCCTAAGAAAGAACAGAAAATGACGTCACATTTCTGCAGTATTTTCACATTTCTGCAGAGATTCTGTTTCTGCTTTCTGAATTTTAGACACTAAAGCTCATACACTTTTTGAGGTTGAAAATTGACTTAGATAAGGAGGGTATTTTTTAATTAGTAACCAAGAAAAAGTTTGTAACGAATAGAATACATCCAAGAAGAGTAAGCATCATGCAAGTCAGCACAAAAAAAAGGCTGATGACATTTGAATTGGCTATGAGAATGTTTTTTAAATGAAAGACAAGTCACAGGTAAGAAAAGCACGTAATCTCAGATAACTTGTCCACTAGACTGAAGTCACAAACTGTAAACCGAAAAAGGGAAAAAAAAAAAGCTAGAGTAAAACCATATTTGGAGAGGGAATAGCAAAGAAAAACTTTAACAAATAAAATCCAAATTGAATAGGACACATAAAAATTGGTAGCCAGACCAAACCCAAGTATGTACTTGATTCTATACTTTTTTTAAATCTAAAAAACAAGAACGCCAGGAGCTGTTTCTAAGTGAGGAATGTGATATAACAGATACCTCACAAGGGCAATACAAAGAAAATACCCAGCAGAAACCAATGTAATTATAATTCCAAGAAACAAATTATATAGGAATGATGAAGTACACTGCACTTACAACAACTAGCCAAACAGTTCACAAGAGGATAAATAGCATTTACTTGATTTAATTTTTAGCATTCAACAGGCCAGGTGGAAAAAGTAATTATCTATAAGCTCCACCGTAATGCTGGCCATGAAGCTCTCAAATTTGATATATCTATAGAAAAGAGAAAGAGAAAAGGGGGTAAAAAAGACTACAGTAACATTTAACTTAAAAAATCAGAACTACTTGAACATGGCAAAGCTTTTTGAAAGGAAATTGAAAAGGACAACTAAAAGACTAAATGCTTGCAGATAGCATGACAGGCTGCCTAAAGATGCTATATTAGGAGTTCAGAGAAACTGTATACCACTTATCAAAAACGCTTTTAAAGGACAGAAAAATAACCATCATGGTGAAACAGCAGACTAAAAGAGGCCATTAGAAGTAAAAAGATACTCCTAAAAAAAAAAAAGTGGAAATTGTGAGTAAATTAGGATGAGAAAAATGCATAAATTCAAACAAATAAAATGTTACCATACTGTAGGGAAGTATGAAAAATGTTTGGAAGACTATTTGTTCATGACATAGAAAATAATGAGAATTTCTACCAAGAAAATCAGAAAAAATTAAAGCCTGCCAGAGGATCAGTGAGGCTAAGAGAGACTCAGCATATAATACAGTGCTGAAAGAAGATAAGGTCACAAGCACCCCCCACTCCCCACCAAAAAAAAAAAAAAAAGTTTGAAAAGAAGGAGCCTGGGGAGATTCCTGCAGTGCAGATATTTTGGGGATAGAAATGAGTCATGAAAATTGCCGGCAACTAAAAGATTAATCGACAAAATTCTAAGGAAAATGGGTAAAATGACTCCTAACGAATCAGCAGATCATATAGAACCCAATATAAAATTGGAGCATTGTAACACTATCACTCAAATTAGCTTTGGTATCAAACGAATGTGAGCAGTAAAATCTGAGAGTATGAAGAGTTGCAGATAGATGTCATGCTATTGAATGACTAAAATAAAACAGCACATGAGATTCAGACCCAACAAATGCAGGTAATGTACATGATGGAAAACAGTAACAACTCTCAATACACAATCAAATGACTCTAAACCAGATCTCTGTATTAGTCTGGATAGTCAGATGAAGACGTCAGCTCATAGTTCATAAAGACAGCAGTCAGAATAAGAAGATATCTTGGAAAAAAATAGAGATTAAACCACAAAACATTGCTCTTTTAATCCATAGTTGCTGTGTTTAGACTTCTGTATGAAGTTCTGCTCATGCCATGTTCAAAAGAATATAATAGAACTGAAAAGACAAAAAAGAGCAGCAAAGATGATCAAAGTTATAAAAGGGTTTTCATAAGAGAAGAGATTAGATAGACTAAGATTTTTCAGCTTGGAGAAAACAGAACAAAGGAAAAATATGAAAAGATTTTTGAATCATGATTGTCACTGAGAAGACTAATAAGAAACAATTATTTACTCTTTCTCCTAAAGCAAGAACTAGGCACTGCTAATGAAATTATCACGTGGCAGGTTTCAGTCAAAAGCAATATGTTTGTACATGCATCTAAGTTGTGGAGATCATTATGCAGGATGTTATGGAAGCCAAGGGTCCATAACACCATTACACAAATCCATGGAACAAAAATCGACACAGGTTTGGTGAAAAATGTTTTCTTTTTATTTTCTTGCATTCTTTTCTTTAGATCTGTAATTGCACAGGGGTGTAATTGTCCTAGTCTTTGTGCAAATGGTGGAGTAACAGGAACGTCCACAAGGTGACTCAGATGTTACATCTAGGTGGATGATTGAATTACCTTCCGCAGCTATAAGTGAAGGGCATGCATATAATGCAGTTGCCCTAGACTGCATGTTGAATAGTAGTTTGTTACCTCACGTGTAACTTGCATGTCTCAACCCCTACTAGAAAGGGCTGTTTTCATGTTTTTAAACTCACACAGATTAATACTGTACATACTAAAGAAAATGTTTAAATCAGGGTAGTAGTTGCTGAATCAGTGCTTGCACTGCACCTTCCTAGCAAATTTTATTGCTCTTGCTTTCATATCCATTATTCTGAATGTCAGGGAGCTATTTTTAAGTACTAGCTTTTTTCAGTTTAATAAAAGATATTACATTATCTGCACCAAAAAAAAAATAATTAAAAGAATTCCTTATAAAGAATTTGGTTTCATAAAATCAAACGTATATGTAGCTACCAGCATGACTCCAGATGAGATACATTTTACAAGAGTAGCATTTTAAGATCTATGTTGGAATATTGAGGTAGAGAACAGAATTATGAAAAGTCACACAAAGTATACAGCTAAAAATTTCAAATGTCCAATAGAAAATTTACCTGCCCTTTCAATATTTTTATATGATTTACTATCATTACTAAGTTATTGCTTTAAGCTCAACTTCCTTTCTTTTCAAAATCTGTTCTATTGTTTTCAGCAATAGAATTATCATAATATTGAATTCTTACATTTGTTAGAATGAAGTCTTTTAATGATTTTCTGTGAAAGGAAATAAAAAACTTAGTTAACTTTCAAAAAGCATGGGATCTAAAGCCCAAATCAGAACCAATATCAAAGAACTAAATTGGCCATTATTAGCTCTATTGATGCATAGTGATACCAGACAACATATAGACTTATTAAAAAGTGTGTAAAGGTGTAAATTGAAAAAATTTTGACACTACTTTCAGTAATGCACACTTTTGCTTTCCCCTTCTGCAGACTAGATAAACTCATAATATTTTATGAACTATAAATTCAACTGTGAATGGCAAAGCATAAGTTATTATAATTGGAGTTTAATCTAAATTACATTTCTCATAATTTCTGAAATAGAAATTTGTAGTCATTAAAAATTATCTACTTAAGATTTTCACAAAAAAAACCTTGGTTTTTTTTTATTTTAAAATGGATGGGTTTGGTTTGTTTTACAAAGGTCTTCTCCATTTTCCTCTGTAAAATTAGTTAAATATTAAAAAAAAAAAACCAAACTGAAAACTAACAAAACCTAAACCAAATATTTTGTTGTGGGTAAGAAAAAAGTAAACTAATCCATCAGATGAAAGTACTCAAATTTCCCAAAGTAAACTGACTATTTTGAGGGGGGGGTTGAAAATCCATATGAGATGTTTACTCCACTACTTGTTTATCAGTTAACAAAGCTGAAAGAACAAACACAAAAACAGAAGACAGTCGAAGGTATTTGAGTGATGTACAATACACAAGATTTAATCTCTGAGATAGTTCTGAGGGACACTTATAGAGCTAAATAGTTGTTATTAAGGTTACTCTGTATATGAGAAGGTACATAATGTGTTCTTGACAATACTGTTCAATTTGCCAAAAATGCAGTTCAATCTTAATCTGGGTGAGCCTTGCAAGAAAGCAGACTATGTTCACTATCAATAACACTGATGCTGAATAGCAGCTTGTGAGACCAGATCTATATTGTGAAGCACTGCTGGCAAAGCTATGTCATCTAGAAGCATGAAAAAATATGACAACCCCAGCTCACACAGCTATTTGGCAGAAAACTGACATTCACATATCTATATGGATATATATTTAGATTACTTTATCTCTTTCAGGGACATAGAGTAGAAAGGTTAGAAGAAGACCTCTTTGTGTCAGCATGTGCAGCATCTCCAGCTGCTGGCTCTCATGTTGCAGAGAGTAGAGTGGCAGGTGTACTCATGAAGATAAACCTCACCTTACCATCAATAATGGCACATACTACTGTGGGTATGACAAAACAAGATAGACTTGAAGTATTTTAAACAAATATTTACTTGGATTAAATGGAATTGTTACTGTGTGTTTATGAAATGCCAGTTGATTCTTAAATGTATTTGCCAGGGATTAACAGCTATTCCAGAACCTATTGCTATTTAATGAACATACAAGAACTGCCTTAGATGTAACAAGGAGCTAGGTTTAACTAGGTCATGAATTACTTCCACTCGCTAAATGATAAAAATTTACTGAAGATTAACACTATGTAAGGTACAGATATCTCATATAGAGATTAATTCTTAAATTAATATTTTTATTCATCTCTTGGTATTTAATTAACTTAAATTACAATAGTTTCAGCAGTCAGATAAACATGCTAATTTCTTTTGATTTTAAGAAGTCCATGTAATCCAGGGCCATGCCTTTCCTTTCTTGTGAGTCATTTCGGTAAAGTATTTCAGCACATAGGGCTTTTTAGAAGGTTGATCTCAGATTCTAATTTTAAACCTCCACCACACTATTGTCCATTGCTTCTGGCACCAGCAATTTGGTCATAAGAATTCAAAACAAAAGCCAAATAGGTAAATATTTAAGCAAAGCATAAAAAATTATGCACCTTACACAGGCACCCAATTTTATGAGGGAAGAAACAGTTCCTAACTGCAAATACATGGAAGACAGAACAATAGCCATGCATATTTCTGCCATGGAAGAGATATTCACCACCTCCACACCATTATTGATGAAATGGGAAAGACTTACTGAATAAATTCATGATGATGTCTCCAGAATAAACTTGGGCTGAAAGCATTAACACCCATAACACAAATAAGGAACAGAGAAGCCAAAAACTTGTAATAAACAATGGCCAGTATGCAAAAAGCTAGTTCCCTCAAAACCTGACTTGCAATTAATATTTCATAGGTTTAAATATCTATAATTATTTAACTATATCTCAGTCATCTTTTACTGACAGTAGAGAGTATGTGACTCGTCTTAATCACGTCAAAGGAATCATGCTCCAGAAGTACCTCTTGCTCTCCTCGGTAATTCTAGAGACCTAATCAACTAATTATCTATAAAGAATTAGGGTAGCTAGCTCAGAGGTAGGTGAGATGATAGTTGAAAAAGTAGGTACAAGGTTTCTGAGAACTCATGGCTGTTCTTTTCTTTAACAGGGTTGAAAATGTAGAGGTTTGCCATGTCAAGCTTTCTTTTTTTTTTTTTTTTTTAACTAACAAAACTTTGTGGTCTATGTTTTCCAGTTTCCTTGTACTTATAGAGATCTAAATATGGAGGAGAAAACTTGAGCTTGAGCTTTAGTTTTGAATCCATTTTGGAAACGTACAATTCAGTCTAAATAAAAATGCTATTAACTTGAATTTCCTGGATTTCATAAAGATTTTGAAGAGCATTTTTAGCTGTCTTACACTTATCAATTTTTTTACTGTTCTTATATTTTCCAAACTATTGTGCTCACATATTTAGATCAAAAATATCATCCATATTTTGAGGAAACATTTTATTTTTGTTTACTAGAAAAGCTTATGCAAAAGAATAATATTATCTGACATTGGATTAAAAATAGAAAGTTATATTTTGTTGATTTATAACAACAACAAAAAAATAGCATCCTGTGCTCATTTTAAATGGGCACAGTGTTTTAACTCTGCTGACCCTGATGAACTTCTACTGCAAAACAAAAAGCACCTCTCTATATGGAATATAGTCCAGTTTAGGATTATTTAAATGCATCTAGTCTCTAGGAAAATTACAAATTTTGATCACTTTTGCTAGAAAATCAAATCCTGCAAGAGCATATCACCTCTAACAATAGAGTAGTTTCTTGTTTCTTAGGAAATCTGTTTTGATTACTTGGGGTTTTTTCCTCTCCTCTGTGTTATATGTTATCTTCCCACACCTTTAGTTTTTACGTTAAAATTTTTCTTTTTCCTGTAACGCTCTCTCTCTGTGTCTTTTCATAGTTCTACGTAGCAGAAAAAGAATCAAGTTTACAATAAGGAAAGTAGCTCTGTGGTACTTATCTTTCAAACGTGCTTGTAAAACTTTAAATATAGGAGTCTTCTTTTTAATAAACAACAAACCAGTAACTGTTGTCATGCACACCAGTGAAAATCTGTAGACATTTAATAAATTTATGATAATCAGAAATTCTACTGACATCTGAATCTATGTCTTTAAAGAATTTAAAGAAATCTTTAGTTTTTAAATAAAGATGTTTTCAGGCTTTTCAGCCTTTTTTGTCATACTTAAGGAGATAAAACATCTCCTGAAATCACTGTAATTAGTGATTGGGGCAAAATTTTTCAATAACAAATGGAAGGTGGGTTCATATTTCTCATTAATTGTCTAACCTGTCTTTGAGAGACTCTTTTCTTGTGTCAAAATTTCAGCAACAAAATATTTCTGCTATTACTCACATACTAAGAATAAAAAATGAATGCACACAAAATAAAATTTATAAAGTTAAAAATAAAGGAATGAAAATAAGCATTAATAATAAAGAATGAATAAACAGACTCTGAATGTAACAAAAAATATGGATATTATCAATGCTTCTGCAGAAGGAAAAATATCCATAGGAAAAATTTACAATTTTATAAGTGTACGTCATAGGCTTAAACATCTCATGGGATTTCATTTTACAATACAATTTTACATTATAATCAATGTAATGAAGAAAGAAAAATTTTGAGAGAAGATTTTTTTTGGAAGTCCAAACTATTTCAATTCTCTTCTTATTGTGAAATAACCACACAATGATAACTGAGATACTTTTTACTACATGCTTCAAAGTATTTGATGTTTCTGTTCAAAATTTACTTTTTTCTTATTATTATTGTTTGGAAATTGTAATAAATGTTAAATATAAGTATTCTGAGTTAATATAATACTGCTTGTTTTGGGGACATTTGCAAGTTGTAATATATTTTACTACGCATTATTATATAAACTTTCCAGTATAATTCCATCCAAATATAATTTTTGAGAATATCCTTATTTGTTTAATATAAACATGGATGTCAAAGAAATTCAGCAGTTTGCCCTGGTTACTCTGGTACTCTTGAGAAGCAAAAAATGGCCACAACACACTAGCAATTTAAGCTGAGTTTAAAGCTTTCCTTACAGCAGTAGTTTCAGTGTTCAATATAACTTTCTTCATCTTGCTCTACTTCATGCACTTCCCATCGAAAAGAAGTAATTTATGTGAACTTTGCTTACAACAATAAAATACCACAAGGATAAGGGACAGAATCCTCACTTCAAATCAAACTCACAATGTTGAAAAGAAGTATCACTTGTTAAAACTAATCACATGCATGAAGTGTAGGAATATTCATATTCAGCAGTGCACACAGACCCAATATAAGCTTCCCTAGACCATGAAGATTACTGATGTCCTGCAAAAGTCACAGGGTCAGAAGAGACAAAGTTCCACTTCTGTATTTCTGTTGTTCTTTGTATGTTTCATTCAGACCTTGGAAAGTTGTTCGGGCTGTGTAGCTGCCTGGAGATCTTTAAATGTGCAACCTAAACTGCACTTTTTGTGTTAAGAACTGGTTTTTTCTTCAAACAAAAATGGGGTCAGATAGTAAAATCCACTATGAAGAATTTAACTCAAAACTCTGAGAAACAGTTATGCTGATAGGCTACTCTCTAAAGATCCAGTGTGCACATCCCTATAATATTTAACCAGACACTGCAATTATATTATATATAAAAAAGTTATATATATATACATTATATGTGAAGTACTATACATTATTAAATATATATATTTTAAAAACTTTAAGTACTGTTTTTCAGTTATATGATCTTTTCTAAATTGACAGTTTTTGACTCAGAATTACTTTGCCTGAACAAGTTTTATAATGAAAATAGAATGTTTTGTGAAACAAATTTGTGAATTGGTCTCATAGTTGCAGTTTTAAAACAAGCATAAAAATGTTTTAAACCATTACATTTTCTATACTGTTAAGATACAGATTTATATAGATTTAAAAAATCAAATTTTCAGGGACATCAGTTAATGATTTCTTATGTTTGTATTTATGCATATGCATGTGGACATATATAGACACACACATACTACATATACATTATTAATCATATTGCATTACTAACAGTAAAAGAAATAATAAAAGATTATGCATTTTTGACATATGGTCACATAAATATCCCCACTGATTTATGAGATAATTTATGTATAAAAAGCCAGAAGAATAGGGTCCTTAATTTTAAAAATACATATACTTGTCTTAAATGAAGGGGTTTTATGCCACAGTATGACTTGGTTATACTGGGCATATGCTCTTCTCCATTTCATGCTGCAGAGGGGAGCAGATGGAATTAAATATAGCTTGGCATGGAGGATGGGGGCAGTCATGGAGCAATATTTTTTAGTATCATGCAGGCACTACCAGCTCCATATACATTAGAGATGAAACACAAAAAAGGGCATGTCACCTTCAGGAAAGGGTAGCAGTCAGGGAACATCTGTTATACATGCAGTGTTCCCTGTAGAAAGAACTGAAACACGATGAAATATGCATCAAAAGTTCCCTATGCACTGAGGTACATTAAGTCCCTTTCAAACCATATGAAGCCCACTTGGGGAAGGGAGGTTATTTAAGTGCAGCAGCTGGAATAGCAGAAAAAAGCAGCAGGGAATGGAAACCAGATGTTCTGACATTCTGGAAATCAGGATGGGCAGTAGATGCGCAGAGGCTGTTACATGGTATGTGTGCATCACTGATGCGCAGAGATTAGATAAAGTTTCACTAACTAGTAATTAGTTAATCATGCTGCTCTACCTCTGAGCAAAGTCCATGTTAAATTCTAAGTACTATTACATTGTATCAGGGATTCTTGTTGTGAAGAACTACATAATCCACATTCCCTGAAATTCTCTAATATGGTGAGTTCTTTGAGATAAAGATGTTCATGGCGAAAAGACTGTAGAATGGGTCAGTGCAAATGTTCCCCTTCAGTAAGTTTCACTGAGGATTAGACAGTATAATGCATCCCCACATTTAATTATGGCATTATAAAAAGGAGGTTTGAGTGGATCCTGTGGTCTTGGGTAGGTCAAAATAAATCTAGATTATAACTGATATATATATATTTATCCTGTTTTAAGAATCTCCAGGATAGGAGATTTTAACCTTTTTAATCCTTCAATTTACATGGGTAGCCTGCTTCAGTACCTAGAGATCTTTATAGCAAAGTTCTTCCTCATATACAGCCTAAATACCCCTCCCAACCAATTAAACAACAAAAAAAAAAAGCAATCATCATCCTATTTATAACAATTTAATATATGCAAAGACTTCTATTATATTTCACCCCGTCTTTGTTCGTTTAAACACACACATATTCTACACAAACACTACTTTCACCTTCAGGAGATGTTTTGCAAACCTCTATTTTCTGCTGTTATTCACCACTTTTTTGATTTTGAATTTTTCCAGATCTTTCTTTAAAATATGCCTACAAACCGCATACAGTGGATGTATCACTAACTAGAGTGTTCTGCAACTCTGGCCAAAATTCAGTTAAACCACTTTTCTCCCTCTGGAAACCACAGCATAGGAAAAAAGTAGTATGTAAACAGAAAAAAGGCCATGAAAAGGACAGTCTGTATTAGTTGCACAGACATTAGGAAATACTCTTTGTTCCAGAAGAACAAAATACAATTAGTAGTATTCCAGCTGAAACATTCCTGAATGGAATAATTAACTCTTGTCTCTTATTTAAGACACTTCTCTTTTGTCTTCCCTAGCTGGACATAAAACTATTGATAAATACAGTCCAAGTTCAGATTTCCAGTGAATATATATCAGCTTTACAGTTACTCCATCTGCAGAACATTCCTTCTTTTTGGGAACAAGAATGTGGCTGGAACATGCAATGGGATTTTGTTAAAACTTGTCTACTAATGCTGTTTATCTCATCTGTATTTTCTCCTGACTCAATAAGAGGGGGATACAATCATACAATGATGATTTAAAATGAGAAAGAGAGAAGACGTATTTATTTTAATTGTCTCCTCTATATAACTGAATGAACACACATACTCATAAATGTTTTTTTAAACTCTAATTCTGTGAAACTTAATTAAAAGAAACCTGTAAGTACACCATACAAGGACATTTTCGGGCATAAAATAAGAGGCAGGAATAGATTCTCTAGTCCCGTTAAACCAGACTCCTTGATATTAAGTAACCATTCAATATATGTATATGTGCCCTAAATATTACAAAAGCAAGCGCAAGTAGAGAACATCCATTTACCACCTAGGGAAATACATAAAGCCTGAAACAATGAAAACTCTCTATTTTCTGATTTCCTTGTTTCAAAAGTTGTTGATCTTTCTATGCCCCCACTTTTCTTCCAATTTATAAAAAGAATCAGAAAAGAAGAAATGTTAGCTGAAGATAATGATTTTGACATAGAAGGACCTCATCTTACTGAGAACTGCAAATCCTTCTCTTGCTCTTCTAGTGGGAATAAAGTGAAAAGATAACTTATGGATTCTAAGCCTTCCAAGAACAAACTGCAGTACAATAACCACGCTCAGCCCGAGGAAAGACAGTATCAAAACAGAGAGTACAGAAAGGATGTAATGAGATTTCCACTAGTGACAGGGGAGGGATATTCTGCTTTGTTGCCTCTGAAGTAAAGCACAAAGAGATGAGCACCAACAGCTACAGCACCCAAATATTAGAATATCAGATACAAGACTTATGGTAATAGACTGGTGATCTTGAAGTGCATGGTATGCATTAATTTGCAAATAAGCTCATCAAAGAAAACTCCTCTGAAATTTATGAATACTTTCACTGGTGCAGTCTCAAATTTTTAAGACGTTAGTAATGATGTATCTAAATTGATTCAACAGTGAAACTTCCAATGAAAAAAAAAAACAGGTCAAAAATACATATAATTTTCAACCATTGAATTAATCTGTAATCATAAAATAAGTAGAAATAATGTGGGGGAGAAATGAAACTGCCTGAAAAATGTAGCATAACACACCAAATGATACATAGATGAAGTTGTGCTGAATGGCTGCAATCCCTTCTTTGAGTCACAGTGACATGTTTTGTGTGTGTATAGATGGAGAAAGCTCTTTCTGTATGTTTTGAAAGTCAGTTATAGAAATTTCACCCCTAATTTATGGCTAAATATATTAATTACATGTGGAATATGTTATTCACAAAATTTCACTGCTACCAGATACATGATGGCAATAATCTGCCAGATGCTGAAATGCGCACCTGATTAAAAACCTGTTTGGGCAGAACACAACTCCAGTTGAAATGAAGGATAATGGGCAATAATATGCAGCAATATTAGACTAAGGTAATCTGATGCAAACTGTATTCACTGTCACTTGAGCAGCCAGAATACTTGCAACACTTTTCTAACTTGTATCAGTGAAGGCAGGTAAGTAGTGAAGCATTAGGTTAATCTATCCCTTCTCCATTAGGCTGCCATTTCACTTCCTTTTCTGACTTTTTTTAGGACAAACATCTGCTTCCTCAAACTTCTTCTTCCTCATCTGGATAGCCTTGCTTGAAAACAAAAGCTGCTTGTATACTTAAGAGAGCACTACAGAGTGAAGCTGTGATTGCAAACATCCTAACAAGGAAGCACCAAACTGGACTCTGCCTCGAAGCAGTCACACAGAATCGATCACAAATCTAGACTTAGTATTAAAATAACTGAGATCTAAAGGATGAACTTAAATTGACTGGTAGACTAGTAGACAGTCTAAAAAGAGAACTTAAAACCTGAAAGATATTCAACATAACTGCAGCAGAGAGAAAAGAAAATCATTAATACTCTGAGTAAATAAAAGTTGGCAGATATGAGTTTTTATTTTGCCTAAATCCATCATATAATTTGTTCAATACATTATACAGCAAAAGATATCTCATAGATTACATGAGAAAGGTTATGATAATCATCTGCACAGCAAAAGCACCTGATCTGTATTCCTCTCTCTAGTTCATTAACTTAGGTTAAAAGGGATAATATTATTCTGATCTCTCAAAAAAGGGCATCACAGAACATTTGCATAGCCTAGCTCAGCCCAGATAAGAAAGTCTTGCAAAAGTGTTACCTAGATCATCTTTAAAGGAGTGTTTGAGATCAAGGCACTTAGAACATCTGAAACTTTTATGAGTACTTCTCTGACTAAAAGTGAAATATACCAATTTAAAAGTTTAATACCAATAGAAGTTTCAGTATCACCATTCACGAGGACTTCATAAAAAGGATGAGACCAAAAATAATTCTGCTAATTCTCTTACATTTAGAAGTAGTTTCACTGAACAAATTATTCACAGCAGAAAAGCAGCAAAGAAGCACTGTCGGTGGCTTAAATGTCATATTGAACTTGTTATACGCGCTAGAGTGGACATCAAGCAAAGCTAAATATAGTCTTATTCTTCATAAAAGTCTGCAGTTCCACATACATTTTTAATCTTAAATTAAAAATCTCATTATTAGAAGAAGGCCAAAATCAAATATTTTCAGCCTGTTGATAACAAATTAACAGTTACAGAATAGGTAAGTTAGTTTTTGATCTATGCTAGTCTTCATCTAGGATCACATATGTGCTTGCATAAAGCACAGAAACAAACAAAAAAAAAAAAAGGACAGAAAAATTTATAGAAATGAACAAACAAAAGCAGAAAACACAAACCCTCATTTTGTGTGGGATTCACCTAACCATTTTGAAAATTTAGAGTTCTAGAAACAGGTAGAGACAGACTAAGAAAAGGAAAGAGACTCTCAATACAATTAGGTTGCTCTTGTAGCTTTCCTGGTTAACAATTAATCAGACGAAAGTGAAGAATGGGTACTGTGTGCAAGTCAACAGCAAGTTAGCATCTTACCTGACCAATGTTAGGGGTAAGCGAGTTGGAAGGGATGATAATGCTGGACATAAACACTCTTAGGTGGCATCAGAACAAGAAGTGCAGTCTGACAGCCATTCACATTCTGGGCAGAGAGAATGTGATAGGAGGTGTTCTATCCAGGGAAAAAAACCTACGGGAGGAAGGACTGTTGAACAAACCATTTCACAGGTTGTGTCAGCTCTTGGGGACTCCCAGCTTCCACCAGTTTCTCAGTAAAGGCCATCACCAGTTTAGAAAATTTTGTAAAGAAACATTTCTCCACAATCTTTCTGTTATCTCATTAAGCTGATGTATTCCTAAAGAACCCATCATCCCCAACGGCATGGTGATGATGTCAGACAGAAGAAATTTGCTTGATGAACTCTGTGCACTTACCAGTCTAGACTGATTCTAACTCAGTTAAACAGAATGGATTTTAATTATCTTAGGGACTCAAGCAAGATTATGGCAAGAAAATCAATGCATAGTTCAGAGAAAATCTTGCTAAAAATTTTTGAAAACTTCTACTCTGCTGCAGGTGGATAATGGAGGATACTCTATTTCTGGGATCATTCTTGTTTAGAAATGGACACTATAAATGTTCAAGTCACTACAGACTTGTTATGTGAATGCGTTCAGTGGGCAAACACAAGAGTTAACAGTATTTGTAGAGATTCTGTAACACTGTAATATTTATTCCTAGGACTTGCATGCAGGACTGCATCAGTTGTGATGCAAATGTATTTTTGTTGTGATGATGAAGAAAGAACTATTTTATTTTTAAGTTAAATTTAAGTATCATGTTTTTTCATGAAGATACATTAGAGTCCTTTTATACTATTAATCTATATCCCAGATTAAAACAGTGCTGTTCTAGAGAGAAGACTGGTGGGCAACATTGGTCCTGGAGGAAACTCTAACAATTGTGCTGAAGAATTTCCTTTTACCTTCCTCCAAGGACGTGCCTTTTTGTTTGTTAGTTGTTTGGGGTTTTTTCTTTGTTGTTTGGGGTTTTTTTATTATTTTTTGTTTATTCTATTTTATCCATGCTATTGTTAATGAGGCAACCGTATATGCAGAAATGGCTCTTCTATGTGATGTAGGTGTGAACAGCAAGCAAACGTGTTGAAAGAAAGATGCAATTTACAATGATAGAGCAAAAACTCAACAAAGCTATTGAATTTGGAGATACTCAATCCCTTGAAGTTTTTTGATAAAGACTTGAAAGTGTAGATTTATGCTAAAACAAGAAAACACAGACAGGAAAAAAAAGAACAAAAGGAAAAGAAATTAAAAATTCCTGGGAAAATCTAACAAAGACAATAGTTTATGAGTAACTACAAAAAAGTCCATAACTCTATTTTTTACTGATTGTAAGGTAAACATATGTAGGATTCACTAAGAAAAGTATAAAATGTACATCTCACTGTTTTACTGCTCCCTTAGAGATATTATTGTTTATGGTTTATGGTATAATTTTCAGCTTTGGATACCTCTTAAAGAAATACAGAATATTGTTGTTATTCTTAAACCATACCAAACAAAACAATTATTCTGTTGTTTAAATTTAAAAAAGTGAATAATACATGCTACTACTTCAGGTGAAATAAACACCTAAGTTGACAGATGCATTCAAAACTATAATTCTTGTAAGACTTTTAAGTAGGGTGATCTCAAACTGTCCAAAGTAGTGATAGGGTTTAAAGTATCAGCAACAGAAGTGAAAAAAGAGTGAGGTAAACAAAACAAATCTATCTAAAACCATTCTATCAAAAGAGTAGCAGGCATATGGAACAAGCTGCTTAGTAAGACAGCTGATTCAGACAGCATAAGTAAGCTTAAGAGACAGCTAGATATTTTTTATGCAGAAAGTGGCTTGGAAATCACAACAAGAGAATATAATGTTGAGATTACCAAAATGGGACATGCTTATTTTAACACAAGACTTACTTTATAGTTTGGGGTTTTCTTCTGCTTTCTTTCCATTAGGGCCATTCCATAAGCAATTCATTAATTAAGACATTAATTATATCTAATTTGGATTATCTTTCTCATTTGTGTAAATGTTTTAAATCACTAGAAGACAAAAATTTCTATTTGGATATATTTTCATTGAAATCATATCTAAGGCTCTATAAATTCATAAATTTAATGAAAATCGTAAACTAAGCTTGATTGCTTCCGATCCCATGCTGAAATCAGAAGACATCTTGTCTACAAAAATTATTTTTTAAAAATTCCTACTTCTCTGTTACTGAGAGAAGCACAATTGCTGTAGTGCTAGCAACACATTTTTTTATCTTAATGTGACCTTTTAATTTTCAAGCTGTCTAGGTTAGAGTTGCTCAAAACTGTAGTTAAAATACTGGTAAACTAGCATTCTTATTACTGCCATGGGTAGAATTGGACCGGTGCAATAGTGTTTGGAATTACATGAAGAGCATGTCAAATTTAAAATAATTTTTGAATTGGGGTTGTCAAATGAAGATCCTGAATTCACACTTAACACAGATAATTTTTAAAAAATGTCCGAAGATTTAATAATTATTATTGTTCTAATATCAGAAGCTAAAGTATTTTAAATATCTTTAAGCAACAATAACCAAGCCTGGACCTTGGCTACAAAACAGTGAATTCCTACCATGCACAAAACCTCAAATGATGACAGAACCATAACTTCTGATACTGCTTTAGGTGTTGTTGAAGACAAGTGTTTCTAGCAAGCTTTCCATCTCCTTTTCCCAGAAAAGAATTTTTTGCTAAAGAAAAATTAAGTTCTTTTTCTATTTTAATCACACATATCATTTTTCTTACCCTCCTTCAACTTGGCTTATGACTAGAGAAGCAATTTTATTTATCCTCTTTCAAAAGAGAAAAGTTGCATTGGGCTAAGAACCCTAATCATCCTAAACATGACAAGTAATCATGAGCATCACATAGCTCCACATTTGTCACTGCAATGACCTGAAATCCCATAAGGTACTCAGTGCAGCTTGTTTTCATAATATGTCCAAGATTTTATTACAGCATACTTGAGATGGAAGAGTTCAGTCAAGTAAACAAATTGATATTGTTACTACTTGTAATTATATTAAGGGAGAAATAAAAAAAAAAAAAAAAAAAAAAAAAGAGAGAGAAGAAAAAATGTAGTTTATCTCTCTATTCCCATTCTTTTTTTTTTCTCAGTAAAAAAATTCATATAAACATCCACTGCTGCAGTTCAGTGGCTGACAGTACTTAACATCCACAGTTCAATATATGTTTAATAAGAACATGTGAATTCATATAAGCCACAACTACACCGTTTCTTGATGAATAGGGTTCCTCATTTAGATATAATGATGAAGGCAAACCTGCGTTATAGGCAAATTCTTTGCATTATAATGAAAATAAGCAACAGGACTGGTTGGCTTAATATGCTGACTAGATTGCATATATTTTGACCAGATTTGGGTTTACTGCTGCTGGACAAACTGCTGTTTGATCACTGGCCATACAGTCCTTTTCTAAAAAAACACATATTTTTAATTTGAGTAGTAAGTAGTTTCCTAGTGAAACTTTAAAGATTTTAGAGCTTTTTCATGGCTATACTTGATAGATAGAAATTCAGAGGTTTTGTCTTTGTTTCACATAAAACTGATAGAGTAAGACACACGCTCAAATAGCTTCTTTAAAAAAAAAATCCTGTACGGCATCTTTATACAGATCAATGTCCAATTATAAGCAGAGAGTTGCTGTGGCAAAAGGTCAGGAAAAAATAATCTTTCCGGCATTTATTACTTGGAAAATAAGGTCACATATGAGGTCAACCTTCAAATACATACAGAATAAATTATACTGCTGCATTCTAAATATCCTACACAGCAAAAATTATACTGCAATCTCAACATAATCAGAAAAATTAAGTTGAACATGTATTTTCTGGTGACTGTACTACAGACCAGACTCAGCTAGGAGGCAAAAAACCTAGGTCCAATTAATCAACAACTAATAAAAAGCTTATCATATATTTCTGCGTAATTATAAATATAATTTCTTATTAAGGCTGACTGATTTAATAATCTCTTAACTGTCTCTAACACTGAATCACCTTCCCCACAACAAAGTAAAATAATGGCAAATGTACAAAACATTTAAAAATAATTCAATGGTGCACTTCTTTACTGCTTACAGCCTAGAAGCAAAACACAAATGCACACAGTGCTGGAGTGCTCAGTCTGTCTGATGCTTTAAAAAAAAGAAGTGCCTCTTTTGAAATAAAAGGCCTTCTAATTAGATAAAACACATCTGGAAAAAAATGAATTGGACACAGTTTGAGGAAATAAACATGCTTGTTTGTCAGAATGAATGCTGGCACAATGTCCAGATGTAAGTCATTGTCCTGATATAAGTAATTTTAGCTCTTTCACAGACACTCATTTTTGGTACCTTCACAGAACATGAATAAAAGTATATTGAAAATCAGATTATACTATTATTTGACACTTCTCACACTATCATTAATTGTGAAATCGATATTACAAATAGGAAAATGCATCCATGAAATGAAAACATCTTCAGATTAATTTTTACTCTTTTGATATCCCCAGCCTCTTTTCTTTTCCTCTTCTCCAAACTACATGCGGAATGTAAATGACTGGCATTCTTTTATCTGCTGCAGTCATGTCTAGTTTGAATTTCCAAATCACGCTTTGGCAGAAGGACTGTATATAATATATCACAGGCAATGCCAGTGGAGATAAAGTATATTCTAATTATTTTTAAAAACTCTTATTTTTTTTAATCTACTTTGGACACTTGTGGTTTCATTTCATGTTCATTCTGAAAGATACTAAGTGTTCTTTGCTCTGGGCTAGTGACAAGATTTACTGTTTTCTCTGATAGTATTATCGGTGGGCTATTCCACACTGATAACCCGCAACTGCAATACTAATGGGTTTATAATGACGGTTTAAACTTTATGGTTTTGTAAGCATTGGAGGCTTCACTCACCTTGTTCAAGTGGTTGGCTTTTAGTTGAAGTAGTTTTCATCTTGAGTGCCTCCCTAACAGACATGTCACAGCAGGAGCCTTTGTTAGTGTCTTGGTCACTGTCAGCCTGATCACTGTCCCCATGCCCGCTGTCCCTCAAGCTGGCTCTTTCTGGATCCTTGAACGTGGAGCTACTGAAATACATATTAAAAAAAAAAAAAAAAAAAGAAAGAAAGAAAAAAGAGAGAGAGAGTTGTATTTACTTGTTCTATGTTGAATTGTACTCTCTGGCAAAGCAATTTTGACAAGAATGCAAATGGGGAAGCCGAGAAAGTTATTTAATAGGCCTTACCTTTGAACAAACTGCTGCCTGCTGCCCATGTAATTGGGCTCTGCGGGAAAATTGTCTGTCTGTGAAAGAGAAGGAAAAAAATACGTATAGTTGTACACTGGACAAATCTCCTGCAGAGCAACAAGATTTCCTAGAGGAGAAATGATTAATAATTCAAAAATTCCCTTAATCTTCAGATTTGTACATTTTAATTAAATTGGAAAATGCTGGCATGTAATTATGTGCTCAGAACAATTAAATGATTCCGGTCCACAAATTACCTGCTAAAGTAAACAATGAGGCTCCAATAAGTGGCATTCTCTGTTAGTACCCAGACAGATGACACTGTTTATGTTTTTTCATTAGTTAGATATTAAGACTGATGGTTATTGAAAATGAGAGAAAAAATTACTTTTGCATATTACAAAAGTGAATTATTCAATAATACTAATTTTTAATCATAATTACATTATCTGCTGGGATTCTGAAGCTCTTACTGCTGTAATGAAATTTCATATACTGCTATCTTACTCTTGAATTGAAAAAATAAACAAAAAATCGAGAAAGTTTATGGCTGAATAGTTATGATGTTTCTTAGATGCTACTGGAAAAATGAAAGTATGAAAATATTTGGATTTTCTCTCCTTAATTTTCATCAGTATTAATAGCTATGTCAGAATAATGAGAGTCACACATGCAAACAAGAACATTAAATGATCATTGTTGACAAGTAGTTTTTAAAAGAATATACTTTCATTAAGTCTGTCACGAGTATATTTTTAGCAGCATGAGCCAAGTAACTGTAGAAGCAGAAGTATTAAAAGCATCCAGACCAACATGGAGTCCTGCCAAAGCGAACTGAATTCCCCTTGTATCATTAGCTGAAGTTCCTTGGGAGAAAGAGAGACTGCATCATTCAGAAAACTCCGTATACTGTACATTCACATACGTCACTTCTTGCAGCTGACCTAGCAACAGAGCTTCTACTGTTTTCTGTATCACTTCATATCACCCCTCTATGGTCTGCAGAGGATCTGAGTTTTGCAACAGCATCCAGCATATCAGCATCAGTAACATGGGCAGCACTCAATTAATGGAGCAGAAGGCCCAAGGTAAGGTTTAACGTCACACAACAATTGTTTACACAAGCAACTGGTCTCATAGATATCTGGTTTTCCCTGCCACTCCCTCTCCCCACCCCGCTATTGTTTTACCTTTGTTTTGGTTTTATCAGTGGGAGGTAATCAGAAATATTTGCTACTTCTTGTGTGGTTGGAATATTGGAGCTTGGAAAAGAGGCATGAAGTTTCATCCAAAATTTAAGTAATGTTGTTTGCAACAGAACGTAGGCAGACACCTTCCACTCTCAAGGGACTTGTGAAACAGATGTGCTTATAGAAAACTATCTTCCATATAGCGTGTATGTCAATGTACACCATACTTTCTTCTTTTTTCTAAAACCCTTTAGTTCAAGAATTAAAATTATAACACATTATGTTCACATCCTGATGAGAAGATCCTGGCTTTAATATACACAACTAGAATAAAAGTTTATCTTTACATTTATTATGTATCAAGTTAGAAAAACAAACATTGAAAATAGAAAAAAAAAAAGAATGTGTAAAGATAAATATTCCAGCATTCGTATGTGTAGTTTCTCAAATGCAGCACATCTTATTTTGGAAGCATCTTTAATTCTGCCGTTTATTCTTTTCTTCTCACAAATTTTAAGCTAGTATATCTCTTCTGTGTAGCATATATATACACAAATAATCATTATGACACTCACAGAGCCAATACTTATCAACCCAAATAAACCTTTACAACTGCAGAATTCATGTCTATTTTCTACGACTAATATCTCAAATAGAGACATCCAGGAAAACTGACCTTATGCTTTTACTTACATAAGACATCTGTCTCCTCCTAAACACAGCTGCTACTAGAATCAACATTTCCATTTTTCGTGACATTGGCAGTCAAAATATCTGCTATAAACTGCCTTTTCATCAATTCTCTGCCATTAGGAAAGTCACAATTTTGCCCTGGAAATAATTATAGCTTCTCCTTTCTGATGGTGCTAGGAGCTTAGTTATAACCTGGACCATAGTTAGAACTGGTTATGCTTTTTGTCTCTGCTTTTTTCATAGCAAAGAAGCATTTCACACATCCTGGACTAGCCAATAGAGAGATTTTAAAATAGAAGCTATGACCACATCTTAGCTGCTGTCCTAGAAATGGACCTCTTTCTGAGAAATTCTGTATTTACGGTAATTATTAATGATCTTTAACTAGATAATAATTGACCAATTTACTTCATATTGCATTTTGCAACAATACAATGAGTTGGGTGCCATGTTACAGCAAGTTCATTACTGCAAAAGAACAAATGTAAATACTTGATAACCATATAGAGACACAGAACTCAGAGCTGAATACTTTTCTTTCTGCTCTAAAAGCATTATTCCTTCTCCTATGAATTATGAAAATACGATGCTTGTGTTGAATTGTAACAGAGCACTCTGAGACACAGGCAGCAAAGGGAGAATTGTTTTGTGTATGTTAATATCTATCAAAAATTGTGATAATAAGCAAGCATTTAATTTTAAGGATAGGTAGTTTGGAGGAATCTTAGGAATGTAAGCATCTACTTCACAATGGACTAGAGAGAGAGATGAATGTTTAACTCCCTTAATTTTTTTTTTTCTTTTGTAATCCCAGTTGAAGTCAGAGGCCATATACTTAAAATTTTTACACTTTAATCTATGGAAGTGATATTATACATTTCAGCTCATGCATTAATCAGAGTTCTTTACATTGCATAGCTGTAACTGTAAGAAAGGAGTTCTGCTTTAAAAATCTATTGACAGCAAAAAACTTCTTGTTCTTCTGGATATACAGCCCTTTCTAGGATAACAGAATGTCCAAGCCTCTGTACCTCCAGTTCTAAGGTAGGTTTCAGTTCACTTGCAGAAAACCATCTAAAAGCTAGTCAACTACTCTGAGCTAATCAGCCAAGATCCCTCAATGTGCGTCAGAGACATACAAGATAATTCATCACATTTTGGTCATCTAGCTTTGGTACATACTGCTCCTGGAAATTACTTTCACCAATAACCGTAGGGCAATCTAGGTGACCAGCAAGATATTCAGTGTAATAGCTAAAGTTAAGTAAGATGCATCATATCAGAAATGAATTGTATGGAATTACAATCTCCTGAGAAATAAACAGAAATTATCCAAATGCCAGCACCATTAACCTCCTGAAGAACAAAATAAAACAAACTTCATCCTCTCCTTTCCCCTCCCCCAAAAAAATCTCCAGAACAATCCATCTCTGAAAGTCACTGGAGTTAAAGAGTAAAGAAATATTTTCTATCTTTGTGGTTCAAGATTGAGGGCTGGAGTATTAACTAGATCATCAGCTTCTAAAACACAAGTTCTCCAGCAGTAGGCAATCATACTACAACAAATGTTCTCTAAAATTAAAACAAAAGAGGAAATGTCCACTGCCCAAGTAGATACCAGAGAATTAACGTCTGTGATGTCAACCTAACTGTCCAAAGCTACCCTAGAGGAGTGGTCCTGTTTTTATGGCTCATTTTCACAGATTAGTGGAACCAGCTCATTTCTGCTGAGAGTATGCTGTTAAACCATTCAACAGATAATCTTTTTTGACAGTTCCTACAACAGATCTTTAAAAATACTTTCTTCCATCTATCTGTTCTAATATGTGACTTTAGAGTAAACATGAAATTTTAGGAACACTGTTGTTAGTGTGATGTTGCAGAAAAATGTCTGAGGATTTCTGTACACACATTTAATACAGCTTTCTCAGAAAGATGAAGCTCTTTAAAAAAAAGTAATTTTAAAAGAGGTCAGAATGCATATGGACCTTTCAAAACCTGCAAAAATTTAAAAGAAAAGAGGATTACTACCTTTCAGAAAATATCGATTTTGTTACCTTTTTCATCAGTGAGTTGAGAAGAAAAATAAAAGATCAGGCAAATTAAATCTATGTAAAATACACTTTTCATAGAATCATCAAATGGGTTGGGTTGAAAGGGACCTTAAATATTATCTAGTTCTATCCCCTCTATCATGGTCTGGGACACTTTCCACTACTCAGGTTGCTTGGAGACCAATCCAGCTTGGCCTTGGAACCCTCCAGGTATGGGACATCCACAACTTCTCTGGGCAACATGAATTGGTTGGAGTTACTGGTATGGAGTTTCAAATGTGACAACATAATTGCTAAAGTCTAATAATGTGACTTTAAAAATTGTTAACTGGTCAATGTTTGTATGAATAACACAAACAATATCCTTCAAGTGTTATCATTAACTGTCTACAAAACCATTCATTCTATTGCTCATGTTAGAGCTTGCATATTATCTAGGTCCCACACAGGGACCTAGATAAACTAAAATTGGTGAATTTGGAATATTGAATTTTATAGAGCCAAAAAACATTCAGAAGTTTGAAAGTAAACAGTTAAGTTTCTACTAATTAATTCTGGAATGGCTATGGTTTCCAAAAGTTTCATTTAGAGAAAGGAAAATGAAAAATTATGGCCAAGAACACAGTATGAGAAACAAATTCTTTATAGGATCCATTAACCTTAAATAAACTCACAAGAAAAAAAAAAAAGTAAAAACCTCATAATTGGAAACAGTTTGAACAAGCCTGGGTCAAGCATTATACTATGAATTATAGGAATTTTTTTAGCAATGGGCTACATTTATCTTTTGTTCCTTCTTTTATCTTTTCAGAAATTCATGTTCAAAAAGTATATGTGTTTACTACTCTTGAAGTATGATGACATTTTCATAAATAAAAAGGAGTTCTACTGTGGTTCTACATGCACTTTTTTTTTTGTTCAAAAAAAGTCAGGTTTAAAATTACTGTGCCATATTAATCAATCAGATTTCAAGAATCCTACTATTACTCAGTAAGAAAACAGTAGAGAACTTCACAAGGCTTCTGTTTTCAAGAATTACTGGAAAAAAAAAGCACTGTCTATTAAAAATTAGAAGTTCCTAGCTATTTTTCTGCTTTTTTTGCCTTTTCAATAAAAGTCTTTGTTACATCACAATTCTGAAGATTTCTAGGAATCTTTGGTATATTCACTACTGTTTGAATAAAACTATAGAAAAATAAGAGAAAGTTTGTTCAATTCAACAGGTCTCTCTAATAAAATAAAAATATCTTAAAATCTTAAAAAAAATGGCTACAATGAAAAGGACAGAGGAAAAAGTGAGAGAGAGAAAGAAAGGGGCAGAGAGAGAAATGCAATTTTTAATTATTCTTTACAAATTATGTTCAGAAATAATTGCCATATAAGAGAAAGATATACTCTAAAATATAAAAAAAACCCCTATTTAGACATTAATCAGATTTATGAATATTAGACTACTGGAATATTCATATTTTTTCTCATAATTACAAGAAGAAGTATCACATTTTCAGAAATCATTCAATACAACTCCATGTTATGTAAGTGTTCATACCTGGAACTATAGTAAAACAAAAAGTCTTTACCGACTCTAACTTTTTTTTAATTAAACATTAAATGCAAAAATGAAATGAAACATTTCTCCCCCTTATCAGACTGCCACTTAATATCTAACTCAAACATCTTCTGTGTCTTTTCTTGGAAAGCTTAATTCCAAGTATTCATCCCCCTCCTCACCCACAAGAAACAAAGATCTTATATAATGGCAATGTCTTCTGAAGACAAAAGAATTGTATGCTGCCAAATCGAGTTTTGAATGAGCAGACAATTGTCTTCATTTTGTTAGGAACAGTGTGGGTTCAACATAGTACAATTTTTCACAAAGACTAATCAGTATAAGAGTGCCAGTTGGTGTGTATACTTAGCCTGAAGTAGTAGGTTTTGGTTCAACAAGACTTACTTCATTAAGAAAATTCATTAGCCCATTAACAAAATGAACAAACAAACAAACAAAAAATCTGGGCATAAAACTTTCATAAGTTATTCTACCTTTTTCAAGGACAAAATTAAATAGGCTTTTTAAACAAATATTGTCCTACTATGTGCTCTCCACTCTCATTCTTTTGAAAATGCCTTTGAGATATAATTTATACAACATGTACGTATTTGGGAAGTTTCACACTTGATGCAAAATGTGTATTTTGGTGTTAACAGACCTACAGTGTGTTTATGCAAATTTCTGACATATGCAGCATTCTTCAAAAGCACATTAAAAACACAGGGCAATAAAAACGGTAAAATGCACAAGGCAATATCATTCACCAGGCTGCTGTACTCTTTATTGAAGAGTGTTGGTTGGCAGCTTGTGTTTTCTCTTCTTCTTGAATGGGAAAAACAAAACTGTCAAAGAGGTCCTGAGCTCTTTGGTCAATTGCAGAGTGACTTCTGAAAAGTGAAGCTCTGGGGACAGACACTACTGTCCTTTCCTGTAAGAAAAGGAATGCAGATTCTCCCAGTATAAATGCCTAATCCATGCACTATTTTCTCTTAGCAAGTAACATATTTTTTATCAAAAGAATTATTGTTGATTTATTGTTTAAGCTGTCACACTAGGGTATTGCAGATATTTCAGTTTTTTGTACTACTGGCTTAATGAAAACACTTATTTGTTAAATTTTTACAAGAGTTTATTCCATAGTGTACTAAACACAAAAGAAGATAGAAGCCTGGACTGCGGGCATTTAACACAGTGCAAGGATTAGAAATCTCAAGGCCCAGTCAAGATTCTTCTCATCTGATTGATGATTGCACTGAGTCTGAAGACCGAAGAAGCTGAAAAGGTCACTACAGAGAGACATATCTTTAAGTGATCCTGGTAAAAAAAGCAAACTTGAAAACCACTCAAAAGATGAGGTGAGACCAGACCCTGATCAGATTTTTTGATATGAAATAAAAGTTTGAAGCATTTCAGGAACAAGTTTGCCTCTTTGTTCTCAGTAAAGTCAGCTCAACAGATACTTTCAGCTCCTCTACCAGAGCAGACACAGGATATGCGTTTGTCAGACTTCTCTCTCTCAGAAAGATGGGATTAGGAAAAAATGTGGAAGCTGAACCCAAAAATTCCTCCTACTAAAAAGGGAAAAAAGAAGATTTTCTGAACAAAACTCAGTTTGCTCTTTGTTTCACAGTGGTTTCAGGTTTCCAAGCTTCATTTTATTTTACACTGGAGAAACATGAAATCTAATGAAATTAGCATGGTCTCAGAAGAGAATGTGGAAAGTTGTCAAATGGGAGTAGGAAAAAAGAACTGTAATATGAGCTTTTAAGTTGAACTGCTTTTTGGAGAAGATGCAAGATAAGAACATACGAAGAGGTGCCAAACATCACACCGCATAAAGAGCTCAAGCTAAAAGTACAATAGCGCTATCACAGTATCAATAAATAAACATAATGAAATTCATGACACATTATTGCATTGCTCTGCACTGCTGCTATTCATTTAAAAATTATAAACACATTTAAAAGAATTCGTAACTTGTCAAATGCCTGTGAGCAATGCAGTTAGACTGGTGCCTAAAGAGGTATTTGTAAAGGTCTTACAAGAGAGCTTTTTTCAACTTATACCAAAGTAAAGATGGCAGTGTGGGAAAACAGAACAATAACTACTTCCCCTGAATCTGCCAGTACAATGGCATCCAGTATATTTACACTGCTCACCAATGATATGTACTTACTGAAGCTCCTCTGTCAATAAAAACCACATTAAGAATCTTTTGAAAGAGCTTCCCTGTCAATTAGGCTGTAGATGCATTCTATCGCTTCAGTTTTCCTGTCAATTTAATATACTGGATCATATTAACAGTACTGGCTTGTCAATAAGGCAAATCCGAATCCTATTAATAGAGTTACAGTGCCAATATAATCGGCTTCCCATTTATCGAGCTCCCCAGTATTTGGGAAAGCTGTAAAATGGGATTATAAGGTTAGGTTACATACATCTGTCTCTATATTACAAAAATATTTCAGGAATTGTATCCTGTTGTGTAAAGAAGTACATGTAATCACTTTTTTCCGTTACAAAAACTTCAGATGACAGAGGAGTATAATTGTTTGCTATTGCTGAGAAATCATTAAATCATCCTCATTTATCACATTGTTTCCTGCTTTCTCTAAGTAACACTGCCATTTTATAAGACAGTCTACTTGTGTGCCACACATACAGAACTTCTAAGAGATGTATGCACTTCATCCTACTGCACAAAATAATACATCCTCCAGAAAAGGAAAGAGATAAAACACACTTTAGGAACAAAATATAAAGCACTCCACAGTTTCAACATGTATTTAGCCCTTGCACTGTGCTGTATAATCTTGGTGGAATTGAAACATGTAAGTATAATTCTAGTGTAACAGAAACACCTCAAAATAATTAATAAGAGGTAGTAGTTCATGCATTAAAAAAATAGTAGAAGTTCAGCAAACCTTCTACTTAATAGAAGCCTTAATGAAGTTGAACATTAGTTGCTTTTAACCACATTCAATATTAAATAACTACTGTGACTGGATTAGCAGAATATACAACAGACCGTTAAACCTGATTATATTAAAAAAAAAAAGAAAAAAGTAATTGCATTAAAATATACTGGGTATTCTCTTATCAAATTAACTCTCTAGGTCTAACTTGAAAATATGGATTTAAAAAACATGGTTCAAAATGACAGTTAAAGGTCAATGAATCAAGCTGCCCATTATATTTTCTGGTAGCAGATGGGTGCAATGAAACCTAATGATTGAATTTGAAACGCTTTAATGCACCTATTATCTATGACTCCCACCATGTTGAGTCTACCTTAGTATTCCTAACAGACACTATGTTTACTGCATAACAGATTCAACTACAATCAGCTACCTAGAATGAAATCTGCACTTGTCACAATATCCAGCTTATTCTAAGAATAATCATACCATAAACTCAAAATTGACAATACATTTTGGAGCGTGTCTTTCAGAGCACATGTGGTTGTTTTAAATTTTTCTTTTTATTTTATATTTCATGTTAAATATGAAGTCTTGAAATTAAGATATCAAAATTTAAGGATAACTTTAAAAAACACTCCCTTGAAATTTAAAGAGATGACCAAAGTATTTGTTATAATTTCAAAAATGTTTTCCTCTTCTTGTGTTTAGAACCCCTTTTCTGCATGAAAACCACCTTATCTTTTCTGACTTTCCTTCTCTCTTTTTTTCTTTCACACAGATTCTATAGTACAATTCAGTCTCTTGGTATTTTATTTTTAATTTTGAGACATATATTAAAGCTCTTACTCAGCAGGAATTCCCAGTGAAGCCAGTAAGTGTTGTAAAATTTGTCCTATTCTTACCACAGCTATTTTCCTGTTTCTAAGAGCAACATAACACAAATGTTTTCTGAACAGATAAAAGCATATAAACACTGCAGTACTAGATGGTGGAGAAGGAGAACAAATTACGGCCTTTTAACACTGTCAGACTGTTTTGTACTTATCATATTTACTAAGGAGAAAACAGAGACATTGGATATTTTAAATCTGTTAACTTTGTGTTAACATCTATCCACTATGTTTACCTTTTTCTGTCCAACCCATACTGTCACTAAAGGCAACAATAAAACTCCCACGAGCCATGACCTAAGGTCCAGTGAAATCAATGGATGTTTTCAATTTGGTTTCAATAGCTCTTGGATCAGTCTGCTTACTTCAATTTCAGGCTAAGCGAGTCTTTACATAGCATGCTACATTCCCACAGATACATGTGTTTATGCTGAAGAAAGTTGCATTTAAACTGCCATTATAATGGCAGTGAGAGGGAAAAGTGATTAGCTGGGCAGCAAACACTTTATGAGGCACAAAATTCTAGGTCTGTGTTTCTTCCCCACAGAGTGAAAGAAATTAGCAACAATGATAGAGCAGGACTTGGTTTTGAAACCACACTGCCTGCACAGAAAACACACACAAGGAGGAACACTGAAGCTTTCTTCCTAGGTGACGATCAGAACAGGGGTAAATCTAGATCATCTCCTTTCCTTTAAAACTGCCACCTTATCTCCTTTCTCTTTCTAAAATCCTTCTCCAAAAAAGCAATGATTCCTTTAAATTCCCTAGGAATTAGGAAGAAAATCAGAGATGTTAAAACTTAAATTATAATTTTCTGTCTAATTTCTTAATTAGGTCATGCAATTCTGTATTTCAACTTTTTGTTAAAAATACAGAAGGTATGCTAAAAACATTTTGTGACAGGCTACAAAACCCTACTTTTACACAAATACCTTCACAGAATTATTTCCTCTAAGCACTAGAAAAAACCCCACACCACTAAATATGCCGCAAAAATAATGGCTGAATTTGTGACAGAATAGTAGATCATCAAACTTTACAGACTCACATGGGCATGCAAGGAGATTTTCAACCGTAAAATGGTGATGAGTTGATTTATTATTTGTGACATAAGATAAATAATTTAGGCTTGCACAAATTTAGCAAGAGGTTCTGTCCCTAAATATATTTTAAAGCCATAACAGTCATGTGTCTACGATGAGGTGCCTCATAAAATGGAAAGTTTGATTGAATACACCATTACAGCTTGAGCATAGTAGCAGTGATCAAGTAGACTTGGACAGAAAAAAATAAAGCCTTTCTGCTACAGGGCTTTATATATCCATCCACAACTCTGTCACTTCAATGTTAAGTTACTGCAATGTGTTACCACAGGACTCTTAAGTCGATTCAGAACAAGCAAAACAAAAAATAGCAACCCTTCTTGATAGGATCACCTCAACTAGGACACAACACCCACTTGTCTAGGGATTTCTAGAGGTAACCTCTAATTTAATAGGTATTTAAAGGCTGACTTGGACCTGTAAATTCTTAAAAGAGTGGTAAAAAATGTTCTGGATTGCCCTTCTCATTACAGCTTGCCATATCAAGATTCTGAAATCAGATTTTGCTGTAAAATGAAGAAGATCCACATATGGTCTCTGTAAAGATTCCAGGACTAGGTGAAGTCATCTTTCTGTTCCAAACCAGTGTCAGTTTGTCAACATCTAGGACACTGCCGCAGGTTTCACCAGGAATAGAGTTGCAGAATATGAATGATAATATTTGGCTGAGGGGTTATTTAGAACACAGAGATTAAAATATGGATTTCCTCTCTATCTAATTAGCAGGATGCTCACACAGCATGTGAGCACTTTTTTTTTCAAAGTGGAATGCATTGAACAACAACTGAAGGAAGTTTTGTTGTTTTGGTTTGGTTTTTTTTCAAATTTTATTTATGATCTTTCAAAGAAAATAGTTAATGTAACCTTCTCTAAATAACGTCCACATCACAAAAGTCTCCAAGTTGGCATTCAGAAGTGTGTGTATGTGAAAGCCTCTTTCAAAATGGGGAAAGTAATGAAAACATGACAGGTACAGTGCAAGAAATTCCAAACAAAAACTCAGAAGCACAGAAGCACAGAATTTGCTGAGTTGGAAGGGACTCACAAGGATCATCAATTCCAACTCCTGGTCCTCCAGAGGACCATCCCCAAGAGTCACATCATGTGCCCAAATCCAAATGCTTCTTGAACTCTGTCAGGCTTGGTGCTGTGACCACTTCCCTGGGGAGCCTGTTCCAGTATCCAACCAACCTCTAGGTGAAGAACCTTTTTCTAATATCCAAACTAAACCTCTCCTGACACAACTTCAGGCCATTTCCTGGGGTTCCTGTCACTGTTAACTACAGAGAAGAGATCAGTGTCTGCCCCTCCTCTTCCTCTCACGAGGAAGTTGCAGACTGCAATGAGGTCTCCCCTCAGTCTCCTCTTCTCCAGCAAAACTCATGCAAAAGGGAAAAGAAATAACTTGTTAAGATTGTTCACACTGCTTTTCCTGAATAATCAAATCAGACCATGTGTAACACAGACTAATGCTGCTCCCTGCAGGTGGATCAAGAGCCCACATGAAGCCACACCAACTTCCAACTTCACCGGAATTCAACATGGAGTTAGGTGCTTAGCTTCAGAGAGTTACCCCCAGGAGCACAGCCTTTGCATGTAATTCTTTTACACATGTGCCCTCAAAACTTTTTTTCAGATAGAAAAACCCATTAGAAGAAGAAGAAAATTATTTCCATGGGAAGTTGTTAATTTGTATCATTTCAGGGCCATCTGTTTCATGCCATTGTGATATTGGTGATAAAACAAAAGCTATAAAATACTAAGGGCCTACCATAGTCTTGGGTTCACATTCAACTTTTTTAATGTCCTGATAAATTCCTAAGAATTATTAAACTTGGGTTTGTTTGGTGTTTTTGTTTAAATCTTCTGAGGTACAAAGTGATAGAATACAGAATACCCTTATAAAATATGCTAAGATCAACAGCAAATTCATCCACTTTCCATGAAAATAGAACTAGTTCCTTACTCATAGAATGCTGTGTATCACACTTCAGCACAGAGACTTTACAAGGCAGTGGCGTAGCATTCTATTCCTAGAGGTATATAGCAGCATTGCTGCTTTAACCTTAACCATAGGATAATAAGCAGCAGCAATATAATGATAATCCAAGCTACCAGTAACCTTACAAATATGCAAGGAATAGACTGGCAGGAATTAATCTGCCATTTTCACACATCTGCCCAAGGGAAGTATTGTAATTGCAAAAATTTACTCTTAGACTGCTGAGACTCATAGTAATTATGTTTCTTTTTTAATAGAAATAGCCACAGGTAGTAACAAATTGGGTTTTGAGATGGGGAACTGGGCATGCATTCTAACCCAAATTACTATGTAATTGTCTTTATTATAAAACACTATAGAAAAACCAGAACTTAAATCGGAACAAAACCTTTCCCTTAAATTAAGTCTTCTCCCATGGCTATTCAACATGTATACCTATTTCTTCATTCACTGGTATGAAGTAAGACCACTATGACTGCAAGTAATTTATCTTTGTATAAATATCTTTTCCAATGCTTACCAAAATTTCTGAAGCTTACATTTGCTTAATAGAAACAGTTTCCTCTTGCTTTACTTTCATTTGTGTAAAGTACACTAACAAGTAGGTTGAAATCTGGAAATCCAGATACTCATTCGTAAGATTCCTTTGCCAGTATCAGGGGATGAAGTAAAGATTATGTGTGGTCTACATAGACTTTAAATGAACTGAAACTAAATTTTTCTTCAAACTTCTGGAAGCCTGTTTCAAACAAATGAGCCCAGAAAAGTACTTAAAATGGGTTATTTCAGGCTTGAAGAATTATTATTTTGTTACCACCACATTGTTGCAATGATGAGAGGCATACTTTTGGGAAAGATCATGTATATGGTGGCCAATGGATATATAATAAACTAAATAATCAGTTACTTTTGCCCCTTGCAATACTATTGCCTGTTAGACCTGAAAAGAAACTATACATGGTTTAAACAGACAAAATACTTTTGCAGATGTAGATAAAATGAAGACTATATATTTTAAGAAATAATAACCTCTTTTTCACCCAGTGGCTACGAAGCTGACTGATACATTTCTTGCCTTGGAGCTACAAGATGCAAATTATCATGTGCTTTTTAATACCTAATTGAATCAGTTAAGTGCTGTTTATTTTCACAGGTTGCGTGACTTATATCTCCTTTTAATCATCACTCTCAATCCTGAAGTCTCATAACAGGATTCCATCACAAAGCAGAAAATAAGGTTCTTCCTCACCTATACTCTTGCCTCATAAAAAAAAAAATGACAACATCACTTTCTCTAAACTTGATGCATTCTAGACAATATATACAAAATAATTAGATGCACATTGCCCATTAATAATGCTTTTTATCCACCTAGGTAGTTATTTTGATTCCATTTTGCTCTCTTTTCTTTGTATCTCCACTTATGCATTCAAACAGACAGTTATATCATCTGGCCTATAGCCTAGAAATCTAAACTCTAAATTCCACTATATTCTTATTCTTATTTGATCCACTGAAATGACGAAGAGATCAGAAAAGAACACACTTGGTACTTTACAGCTGTGGCTGGATAATCTTGCACATGATCATCAAAGCAGGATTGTTTTTATGATCTTCAAATCTGCATATCAAATTGCACAAGTCTATGCGAAAAAGCAAGACATCAGGACTATCTCAATAGAATACTAGAAAATATAGTTGGAGGCTAAGTGAAATGAACAGCTCTTGCAGCTTTGCAGTGTTCTTAAGGCGAAGGAGGGAAGCAACAGGGAGCAGTTCAGGTAACACACACTAACAGATTCTGCAGAATTTTGCACATGCTTATGCACATCAGCAACCCTCCCTCCTGTAAGCGAGCTATTTATTTCGGTGGTTCTACACTGACTTAAATTTAAATGCTCATTGATTAAGTGGTTAAGGATCATGCCCTGAAAGAAATTATATTAATTTAATTTTACATATATATGTATATTTCCATGGGTCTTGAAATTCCTTATGCACTGATTAAGGATATGATCCTGTTTTTTTCTAGATCTGTGCAAAAAGAGTATTTTTGACTCTGTTGGTAGTAGCTTAAGTGCTGAATATGAAGTACAGTGTTAAAACAGTGTTCTTTTCTTTGTCATCTTTAAAATTTTATAGAATTTAAATATTTTCATTAAGAATTAATGAACATTTGTTTAGCCCATTTCAGCTCACCTTTTTTTTTTTGAACTGAGTTGTAGCTAAACAATCATAAGTGGTTGCTTAGCAATCAGCAAAGAGCAAGACAGAAATATAGTAAATGTCAGTAAAGAAACTGACATGTTCTGTGTTTGAATCATGGCATTCATTAAAAACAACAGAATAACACCAACAGAAGTTTAAAACAAAATTCTCTTAATAAAAGAATACATATAGCTGTCTTTAGGAACAACTTATGCACTTAGAAGCTACAAATTGTGATTCGCATGTCTGCCTCTACAGAAAAAATCCTGTAGCTCTTATTAAAAATACATTAAAATCCTTCAAATTTTCATGAAACCATTATTTACCTTTTGTTTTAATTCAATTGTCAAGTATGCATCCAATGATTTTAAAAACAGTATATATCTACAAAGCAAGCAAGAGTTTACAGCTTTGAAGACTTGCAATTGATTTTTAATGCACCAGCTTTCAAACACTACAAAGGCTGCTCTCTGCTGATAAAGACAGTAAACAAGAAATTGTCCTTTAAATGTTCCCTTTAATGTTTTTCTTTAATTAAAAATCAATCAAAAACATTGCCACATAAAAAAAAATTCAAAATTAAGACATTAAAAAATGTTTTAGGTTTTTGACACACGATGCATTCAAACTAGAATGGAAACTTATGATGTTACTTTTGTTTACTTGTAATAGTTTAGACTTTTTTTGCACTGTAAACATTGTTAATCAAAAAATAAAAACACATAAAAGTAGTTTATCACTAAATTCAGCTATTTTTACTGAATGAAAATGTTAAAAATATGATGAAATAAAATTAAAAATGATAAAAATACTAAAGTAAAATGCTTTTTTAATATCTTTAGATTGTTTTAATATATTACTTTCCTCTAATCAGACCAAAGTTTATTTATGTAGATTAGTTACATCTACAGTCTCCTTTATCTAACCTATATTTATCCTTTGATCACAAAGCTTGTTAACTTAAATGGTCTTTTATTGTTATGATTTGTTTTCCCATAATTGTGCAGTTTAAGTGCCTGATTTTTTTGAATAAATATGTGAAAACGCACCAATCACATTCAACAGTGTTATCTGGGTGCTCAATGAACTGTAAGAGTCATTTTAATACAATAAAATTTCTTGGAAGTGTTCCAGGGCAAGGACTGTAAAATAGCAGTAATCATAGTGTCACTAGAACTAGTACAGGCAAATACACACATGTCGTACATTTATCAATAGATGGTCTGAAGCTAATTTTGCATGTCTATACTGAAAGAACTTACAATGAGTCTATCAGAGGTCCTACCCACACAGCTGAAATTATGCATTTGTATCTCATAACAAGACTTTTCCCTTACCCTTCTGAGTCCTCCTTTGGCATGCCATGGAGACTGCAGCACAAAGCCACCCAGCAGGGAACAGGATGAGATTAAAAACTTTTCTATTATGGATTAAAGTATTTTATGATCCTGAGAAACTCTGATCTGATATATATACCACAAAGCCAGCAGAAAGGTCCACGGTTAAAATAAAATACTGTTAATTTCAAGGATTTCACTTGTCTAGATACCCCCTCACTGCACCAAAGCGAGATACAAATTGATCTTTATGCTTTCCCTCTATATAAATAACACTAATAATTGGCTGAAACTATGCAATTTTATCTTATATGCAGAGGGACTCCTCAATTTTGAGGACAGATCACACAGCAAAAAAAAATGAAATACCTTCTCATCTCAAGCGCATGAGATGAACTGATCTGCTATCCTTTCTATACAGGTAATACCACTACCTAGTGAAAGGAAATCAGTAGGAGATGGTTCTTGTGAGACCTTAAAAATCAGGAGTTGTATCAGCAGCCTTTGGGATTTTTCTAGAAAATATATGACTGCTTAAGGAAGTTATTTAAAGCACTGTCTAATATCCTAATTAACAGGGACATTTATAAGAATTCGCTTGTTCTTGAATGTAGTACTTAATACTGAGTATTTTATCTAAAATGCTTAATAAGTCACTTTTTTCTTTCTCATAGGATTTACAGTAATTAATCCAGAATCTTCTTCTGTTAAAAAAAAAAAATTGTCTACAGCAGACTGAAAAACAAAGGTTGCACTAAAAAGACTATCAAAAATATACTAATAAGGCTTAGAACATACCCTGGCTAAGACTTATGTCAGGCTGTATGCTACTACATTTCATCTCATATCAACAAAAGGAGTAACCAGTTAATCTCCTTGATGGCCCCTTAAAAACATAACAAATAAAACACTTAAACTTTTTCCCTAAATCATTTTGTCACTCTCTTCTTAGTACCTTTTTCTATTTCTTTTCTTTTTTCTTTTTTTTCCTACTAGGCAAGAGCCTCTAGTCCCCTGAGAGTTTTACTTGTTTCTTGTACTTTTGAACCCTTTAGCATTAATTTCACCACTTCTCTTACAGACGAAGGAGAGTTACAATTGAAGGCATAAAGCTCTCAGGCTATCTGCTACAAAAATTTGTCCCAACTGCTCTACACTGACCTTTTGACATCAAAGGATTGCTTCTATACTTTTAAAGATAAAAACAGAGCTATGTTTCTGCTCCAGTCAACAAATCATTGTTTACGTTCTCATCACAGAATTTTTTTACCTATAGGAAAATATCAGTACGAGTGTCAAAATGTCTTTTCTTTATACGTACAGGCAGTCCTCAGTCTTGAAGTAGTATCTCAAGACCACTGCCATGCAACTTATATGGTTTCTTCAGAAAACAAACAAAAAAAAAAAACCAAAATAAAAACAAACCCAAACCATATACATCTACTTTTGGTATGTAGAATAAATGCCTTGCATAGCAAAACCTAAAACTAGTTCGATAAGACATTTTTAACTTTTGTAGAAACAATGAAAGAGAGAGAAATCAAGCATGATACTTAGAACATACATGTAAATATTAGCTGGTATGTTACTATTCCCTGCGGAGGAAATTAGTGAAGAGAAAGGAAAAATGTTGAGGAAAAAAGAACAAAAAAAAACACCTAACTTTTTTTTGCTCTTTAAACAAAATATCAATTGGTTTACAATCAAATGTTGTGACCTTGGATGAATTTTTTTTAATGATATTTTTGTCTCATCAGAGAAACCAGGTTGTATCTATTGTTTTTTAATACCAGGTGATATTTGTGAATATTTCACACATACCTAATAATAATTTTCCATGTAACAATATTTGCTGAATTTTAACAATAATGCTATATTGCACAGTTTCAAAAACATTTGAAAACATGGAAACATATGTTCAGCAATATGTTCAATGGAGTCTTTGATTTCTTCTTTCAGTGGCACATAGGATTATGCTGGGTTAACCCCTGGACTTGATCATCTTAAAGGTTTTTTCCAACCTAAAAAATTCATGATTCTATGTTACAATTAACATTGTAGTTACAAAAACATCTATATTCCAGTTTCCTTAATTCTTTGTAAAGATGCTATAAGAAAAAAAAAAATCACAAAAAGCTCATATCTCAAAATAAAGGGCCCAAACATACTACTCTTGGCTGTACTCCATAGCGCTCTTAGTCACAATTCACTCTTGAACCACTGAAATAATTTATGAAGTCAAAATTATTCTATTGACTGAAATATGAGTTAAGAACAGGTCTTTTCATCAATGTGGGTAAGCATAATAGAAACCTGACAAAATCCGTTGTTAAAAGATAACTCTTTGAAGGATCAATCAGTCATTGAAATTGCAGTGGTAGCCACAAAGCTCTATGGATCTCCTCATCTAAGTTTAGGTAGTGACACTGAGCACCAAGTTGTGGAAAGCTCAGACAACTTTAAGAGCAGTTGAGAGTTGTGATACAGTAAATCTTGCATAACTTGCTTCATGTCTTTTATGTTATAAAACAGCAAGTTCTACAGAGATATTATTCTTAATTTATTGGTTAACAAGAATTTGTGTTCTGGAAATATTATTTTTTTCATAATATCTGTATTCAACTTCAGACTCAAATTGTTTTTTCTCTATTATTTTTATTGTTCTATATTACACCATTTCATCTTGGAAAGTTCTTTAGATTTCGTATGGGCCTATATATAAAAAATGATGCTTTTGAAATAATGGTGGTATAAATAATACCATCAAGGAGACCGGACCAGAACAGATGTAACATGAAACAGGAGCTCAATTCTGCTTTCTCTTTCTATTTCAGCATCCACAGCAGATGCCACAGTGAGTGGCATGTTGCCAGATGTGCTTTGTGTCACTATATTATGCAGTGCTTCTTGACAAAAAATTAAATAAAGCTTCATGGAAACATAGAAAAGATCGTGTCCTGAAATTATTACACAGCCAACTCTGGAATTGACTTCATAGAATGGATAAAAGTAAAGGTATAGAACAATGTAACACCAAACCACACTAACTGCAGACTATATTTACATAATGCAAACATTAAAGGAGCTATTTTGCAAGATATCTAGCCCTGTAAAACACTGCAAAAATTAGAAAAAATGCAACTTAGGTAGTTCCAAAGTTTCATCTGATGATAATTTAGTGTCCTTCGATACAACCCTAGAATATGCAACTGTGAAACTTTGGAACATACAGAGCATGAACCTGCAAACTTGCAAATGTTTAGAACTGCTCCAGTATCCCCTTGTTGCAAAATGTTACCTTGTACTAGTTCTAGTGAAAGAGAATAATATTCCTCATTTGCAGTAGATGATATAAAAAGTTAATACCTCTGTTTTCAAATAGGAATTTAGATTGCTGAGAATGAATACAACTTCTGCAAGGAAAGCTGCTTCTTATATGCAGCAGCTGCAGACTTCTTTTTGCAATCTTGAAATTTCTGAGCAAAAGTTTCTCAAAGTAAAGCATGAAATAGCGTATTTAAAGACAAAGCAGCACTAATATGGCTCATGTGTTTTATTTCCCCTGAAGACACTATCTTCTTAGGTACTACTAGACACCTGGTGATGAAGCTGCTCTGGGACTTGACATTAATATGTTGCCACATCATAAACAGGTGCCTGAAGTATTAAGAATGATCTGTACTTTATCTTAAAATGCTAAATGACTGCCTGGTACAGCAGCTATGGTGATTCCCAGCTTGAGAGCTTCTTTTAGCACAGTCATTCATTTTCAGCTGCTGTTTAGCAAAAGCTGTGGCCACCACTTTCTTTACTCACACCCACCTTATTCCTGATATATTTACAAAATTCTCCAAGTTGCACAACTCATATAGCAATAAATAATATTTAGGATGATCAACACTTGCATATGTAGATACCTTTCTACACTACTGTTATATCACTTTGAGGAACCTATTTACACCCACTTGTGTAAAGAAACAATTTGCTTTCCTTTATGTATCCATGCTTTTATCTATTGGAAACCTGTATAAAGAAATTGTGACTAATTCAACCAGATGGATGCTACAAAGTAGTGAACAAACACGAGTTGTTAAACTGTGTGACTAGTGCATAACAGAAGTCACTTAAAGAGAGGCAAGATTATATCGCTCATACGTATCTGGAAGCATTTTATTCAACTGCTGGTCATTTTGGGGCAGTCTAAAGCCCATAGTCTCTAAGTAACACTTTACTCCACAGGTATTTGTTGATATAAATTGGGCTATCTGTAGAGTAAAATACTATTAATGAGAAATAAGGGAACTGTAAAGCCCATTGACTAGGTCTTACTAGTAACCGAAGTATAAAAAAATAAATTATTATGTGCTCCTAATAAGAGTGAGAAAACTTGAATCTCATTGAGAAAGAAATTATTTATTTACTTTTAAATATTTATAGAAACCACTGGATGTACTAAGTAATAATATAATATTTAGCATGTATATATATATCTCCATATATATATAAGTATGTACATATATATATATATAAAGTTTTAATAACAGATTCCTGTTAGAGAATTCTGTCATTAAACAGTTGCCGAGAAAATGAGCGAAGAAATGCAGTTCCATTGTATGAATTACATAATGTGAGATTATTGTGGTTCAGTAATATATCTGTAAAAGCTAAAGGGAATATTTGTTAGAGAGCTCCTATGCAATTGTTTACCTTTCCCTTACCGAAATAACAAAGACAACTGCTTATTTGTATTGACTACCAAACAGAGATTATAAAGCAGCTGTTTGGATTCTGTTTCTTTTTTTTTCCATTGGTTACACCTTTGATTCCTAACTGTGCAATCTACATATGCAGACACAGTTTTCCTGGAGTGATTAAGGATACAGCAGACCCAGAGAGAGGGCTGATCCTTTACTATTTCTCCTTAAGCCTGCAGTTTAAATTTTACATGAGGCAGAAGTACAGGACCAGACATAAAATAGTGTCTACATTCTAAATGCAAATTTTATATCAAATTTACTCCAGAGATGTGGTGATGGAGAATACAAAATGTATTTTAGTAATGCAAAACTATAGAGAAGATGATCAATTTTCCTATCTAGCTACTTTAAATCTGAGCCATTTCTAAATAGAAACCAAGAACACTGTTTCATACTGTGCATGTTTTGCCAATATGACTACAAACTATAGTATCAATAAGTATGTTTGAACACATTGTTCACTAGGTAAAACTGAATGCTTTCTAATCCACTGACTGAAACATCTAAACATCTAAAACACTCTGTGTAGATATTGAGGGAAAGCAAAACCAATATTAGATATACCAGTATGTGCTATGAGGAGTTACAGTTAACATTTTCCACAGTTCTTATAATGAAAACTCTTTTAGAGACCACAACACACTTTTTAAGGGAGGAAATTCCTCTTTTAGCTTTATATAGATCTCAGGGGAAAAATAATCATGATTGATATTATACAGTGAACACTGTAAAAAAAAGGAATCATATTTTCCATAGGGATTTTACACTACAATTGAAACTTTACTATTCAGTAGCATCAATACATTAATTAATTGCTTTATATAGACATTAAATGGTTCTAGGAAATTATAATTTTCTGTCTTTTATTAACTATTACACTTGTCAGTAGGGAAAAAAATGTGGAGTTCTTTTAGCATTCTGACAACTCCATTTAACAGTAAAAAAAGTTGACATTACTTAAACAAGTGTCATTGAAAGTTATTTGTTTTTTAAAGCATGAATAATAAATCAAATTATCTCTGGTTGTGCCCTAACCTAAACTCTTTTCTAAAGTGTCACTTTTTGTTAAAATCAATTTCAGATTTTAAGTATTGCTCCACTCACCTAATTGATAGCAACACAAATTCGTGATAGGCGTAAAATGGAATTGTTTCTGTGACACAACTCGGTAGTGAGTTGAGGATTAGTTTGTGGTGACCTTGTACAGGCAGCCTTTTTTTTTTTTCTTTCCCTCCCCCCCCACTTATAAATGTTCCATTTACAGGCCATCAGTTACTTGAATTTTGGTTCTTTAACGTGCCAATTACTGATGGTCATTTCTATTCAGTTCAAAGTATTAGATACAGATGGCATCTAGAACACTTGGTGTCAACAGATCACAAGGTATGATAACTCCAAGGTATTATGAATCTTCTTTAGGTACATTGAGTGACTACAGTGTGACTTCTTTCTCACTAGCTGCATACACAAAATGAGTCTGTGTCACTTCTGATACACTCAGCTCGTTCCCCTATGACTCAGAACAGCACATTAGGAGAACCACAGGATAAAAAAGATATGACATTTCAAATATATTTAATAGCCATTATCCAGAGCCTGCTTTCAATCCAAATGTTAAAAATCACTTTGGAACATACCTGTAGTGTTTGAACATTAAGCTGCATTAATCATGAAGTAATACTTTAAATTAAATCAACTGGAGCCAAATTCTGCCCTCATCTTCACTCTGCAAGTTCACTGCTCTGAAATAAATCTTCTGAACTTGGAGTTTAAAGTACCTGCTAAAAATTAAGTCATTCTTTAATTAGCACCCTATGTCCAATGGTCCAAGTTCTGCAATTCTCACATTCGCAAAAGTCAGTAGAGGACAGTATGGATGTAACTGGCAGCAGAATGCAGCCAGCTATAATTTCTAAATGAACTTTGGTAAAAGACAGAGCACACAAGTCTTTTGCTATAAAGCAATCATCAGTATTGACTCAGGCTACTGGAAATCTGACTAGTTGTTTTTCTGGTTTATGACAGGATGTGAGTTTTGTTAACATTTGGGGGTAGGAGGGAATTACCACATACATCTTCTTTCTATTTGACTATGCAGAATTATCAGCACTGAAGGTTGTTTTGGGGGAGAGGAGGAGGCAATGAGGCCCCTATGATACCATCAAAAATATATTTATGGATATATATTCTGAAGAAGGAAATTAAAAAAAATTAAACCATACATCTTGGAAATATAGCTCACATTTGTACATAAGATTGGAGGGCTATGATACACTGTTGCAATAGATGTCCTCAGTGTGTAAAGTTTCTCCCCTGTCCTGTTATTTACCTCAGATAATATGACCACTTCAGAAATGCCCTCCCTATTATCCACAGAAAACCAAAGAGAAGTGAAACCTGTGGAAGTGCCCACCTCTGTCTGACAATCTTCTGGGAAAATACACCAGCGTGCCCCAAATGTACTAAAAGTCTGTCCACACTCTCACATCCATCTCTTTGGCACTGCCGTAACTATGTATGTTTCAGTGGGTTTTGCTTTTGAATCACATGGAAAACATCGGTGTGACAGTAGAGCCAGACCCACCAGATGTGATCTGGTTCCACTTTCATTAGGTCCACCTCTCTTTAGTGACTTGTGTTGGTCCCTTCAGTGGTGCATTACAGCAGATTTCACTGCAGACAGAAGGGAAAGTTAAACCAGTGTCTAAAGTGAGATCCAGGGTATTCTAAAAGTCTCCTACCTGAATTATGGACATCCGGCTCGGGGGAGCCTCGCTGGCGTTAGTCCCTTGCCCTGTGAAGCTGGTGTGGCAGCCCACATGTCCCTGGGGTACAGTCAGGTTGTTGGAGGCGGGCTTCAGGTACATCACCTCGGACCTGGGAGAGCTGAGGGGCAGGCGGGTCTGGTAGTCAAAGTACATGGGTGAGGTGGCCAGGGATGGGCTGCTCACCACATTCATAACATTGAGGGGACCCCGGCTGTCCTCGCCCTCACTGGGCACCAGCATAATGTCATTCTTGCTGATCTTCTTCTTCTTGCCCTTGCCCCCTCCACTGCCACTGCCTCCTCCTCCCCCGCCACTGCCTCCCCCTCCTCCCAGCTGAGGGTGGCTATACTCAGCAATGCGACAATTATAGGTGCGGATCTCCTTGTTCTCTCGCTTGCACTTCACAGCAATAGTGATCATGGCAGCCAGCAAGATGATGGAGACAGTGCTCAGCGTCACGATAAGGGGCAGCGACAAGTCCCAGTGTGGTCGCCGGTGCTGCTCACCGTTCACCTGTGGCTCACCAGCCTCGGGCAGGGGCCCTGCCAAGGCCCTGACTATGAGCTTGGCCACTGCAGAGAGGCTGGGCTTGCCATGGTCACTGACTTTTACCACCAGTTCAGCCACAGGGCTGAGCTCCTCCCAGTAGGGATGCAAGGTGCGTATCTCACCACTAGTGGGGTCCATCTCAAAGAAATGCTCCTCATTGCCTTCCACAATCTCATATGTGAGGCGCCCACTCTCCCCAAAGTCACTGTCCAGGGCGCGGACGGTCCCCACAGGGTAGCCCACCCCGGCATTGCGTGGTACCTGCAGCTCGGCAGTGTCATTGATGAGGGCAGGAAGGACAATGAGGGGTGCGTTATCGTTGACATCGAGCACAGTAACACGCACTGTGGCATTGCTTTCGCGGTGGGGTGAACCAGAGTCTTTGGCCAGCACACGGAACTCAAAGTGCTTTGTCTGCTCGTAGTTGAAGCTCCTCAGGGCATAGATAGCACCATTTGTAGGGTTGACAGAGACATAGGTGTAGATAGAGACATCTCCCACATGCCCAGGCAAAATGGAGTAAGACACTGTCCCATTTTGGCCCAGGTCAGGGTCCTGGGCCAAGACTGAGCCCAAATACTCTCCAGGGATGTTGTTCTCAGGCACCTGTAAGACATAAAGGTTCTTGCTGAAGTGGGGTGGGTTGTCATTCTCATCAAGGATACGAACAGAAAATGACTTGGTGGAGTTAAGTGGGGGATTGCCCCCATCACGTGCCACAATGGTCACATTGTATTCATCTTGTGCCTCACGGTCTAGAGGTCGATCAGTGACCACAGTGTAGAAGTTGTCATAGTTCTCCTCCAGGGTGAAAGGAACGGCACCGGGCCCGCCGCCACCGCCTAGCACCCGACACTGGAGCTGCCCGTTCTTTCCTGAGTCACGGTCAGTGACCCGCACCAGGGCAATGACGGTGCCTGGTGGGGCAGCCTCACTCAGTGCTCCCTGGCGAACAGAGACAAAGCCAATGGTGGGAGCATTGTCATTGCGGTCAATGAGGCGGACAGTGACCTTGCAGTGAGCGGGGATGGGATTGGGCCCCAGGTCCCGAGCCTGGACATCAATCTCAATGAGGCCACTCTCCTCATAGTCCAGGTTGCCCTTGACACGGATGAGGCCGCTCTGTGGGTCGATGCTAAACAGGTCACGGACGCGTTCAGGCGCGTAGCCACTGAAGGAGTAGAGCACCTCTCCATTGGTACCCTCATCAGCATCAGTGGCATTGAGGTCGATGACAGCAGTGCCTAGGGGTGCATTCTCCGGCAGCTCTACCACGTAGGAGGCCGCCTCAAAGATGGGGCTGTTGTCATTGGAGTCAATGAGGCGCACATTGATCTGCACCGTGCCTGAACGCGGTGGGTCGCCACCATCCAGTGCTGTCAATACCAGGGTGTGATGACTCTGCTCCTCACGGTCTAATGGCTTCTGGATGACCAGCTCTGGAAACTTTGTGCCATCACCACGGGACTTCACATCAAGGGAAAAGAGGCCATAGTCATCACGGGTGAGCAAGTAGGTGCGCAGACCATTGTCCCCAGCATCTGGGTCGTGGGCGCTGGTGAGGGGGAAGCGGGTGCCTGGTGCAGCATTTTCTGAGATGTCCATATCCACTTGGTCAGAGGGAAAGGATGGTGCGTTGTCATTCAGGTCCTGAATCTCCACTTTGATCATGCAGATCTCCTGGTCATTGGCAAACACCTCGAGGGACAACTGGCACTTGGCGCTGCGCCTGCACAGCGCCTCACGGTCGATGCGTTGCTTGGTGTAGAGCAGCCCGCTCTCCCCGTCCACGTCCAGGAGGTGCGGGGCTGAGTTCTCCAGCACCCGGAAGGTGGACTTGGGGCCGCGGCCGCCACCGGGAGCGCCACGCTCCGCAGGCAGCATCCCGCCTCCCCCCGTGCCTGCCGCCAGCCGCGCATCGCGTCCGATGTTCCCGATGACCGTGCCCGCTCCCTGCTCCTCTGGCACCGAGTAATTCAGGTTCTTTAGCGACAGGGCAGGAGCCCAGAAAAAGAAGAAGCAACAAATGGAAAGGTACATCCCCGAGCAGGGGGTGGAGGTGGCCGGGGCTGCAGCGACGACCAGGGTTGTCCCCGTGTTCTTTGCCTCCTGCGCTGGGGTTGTTGTTCCTCCTCCGACGGCTCTTTTTTTTTTTCTTCTTTTTTCTTTTTTTTTCCCCTTCTCTCTCCCCACCCCTATATTTCAAGTTCCTGAACCTGTTGCTCTAAAACGTCTGCAGAGGCACAGGATGGGAGGCAGCAAATAGACCATGTAGCTCAGAGGGAGGAAGCAATCGTGTGCGGGGGGGCTACGGGGAGGGAGGGAACAGCTTCGGCAGCGTTTCAGCAAGAGCTTGCCGTGATTGCAGTCCCCTCGCAGTTACTTCGGCTGTCCAACTTTGGCAGTGGGAGGGTTTCAAAAATCAGAAAATTTGCAAAAGATCTTCTCCTCCGGGTAGGCGATGTGTTCCTGATCCTTGAATCCCCGCAGATGTACAAAGGATAATAAAAATAATAACAATAATAATAAAAACGGCGGCAGTAGTTGTTTGTGGTTTTTTTTAAATCAAAAATATTTTTCTTAAATATGTGTATTTATATATACATAGGAAAGGAGGGTGGTCACAGGTCTGTAGCAAGAGATAGAAATGCTTATTTGCTACTCATCGCTTGTGATGCGATTGATGGAGTGGAGGGGTAGGAGAGACAGAAGGGAAAAAAAAAGTCTCAGCTTGTTGAAGCCCTCTTCGTGTGCAGTGAGAGGTAGTGAAATGTCTGATTGCACCGCGGGGTTGTTGGTTTTCAGGGAGTGTTTTGCTGCATTTAGAGATCTAATCTTGCATTGCTTGCGGCGGAGGGCTGCATCTCGCTGCCATCGGTATTTCCCCCCTCTCTGTCTCGTACACCCTCACTGTTTCCTTCCCGAATCAAAGGGAGTGGGACCGAGGACTGCAGGGCAAGAGGGGAAAACAAAACACATGAAAAAACAAACAAACAAACAAAAAACCCCAAACACCCCCCCCCCCCCCCCCCCAGTAAAAACTAGTGTTCGGATTTGTAGTTTCCTTTCTCTCCTTCTACTACCAGCCTCCCACTCGTCCTTTTGGGGCGAAAAAATTAAGAAACCCACCAGTTGACCTTCATCATTAACAGTAAATATGTATTTTGAGAGAAAGCTCAGGCCGTACTCTATCAGCAGCACATTTGGGTTTCTTTAAGACAGGCCAGTAGCCGCCGCCACTACCACATCCTTTCTCTCTGTGTATCTATGCGTGTGTGCGTATGCGTGTCTGAGGAGCTGCACTTTCTCGATGCAGTTTAATGCCAGTTTGCTATTCTCTGCAGCCGAGAGGAAAGCAACAGGCAACCCATGGCTGGACGCATAGATTAAAAAAAAAAAAAAAAAAAAAAAAGAAAGATCAAGAGAGAGGAGGGGGGGCTGCGGGGGAGAGAAAGAAAAGCCACCACCACACACGCACACACACACACTCTCTTTCTTAGTCTCTCGTTAAAAGGAAAACAGTCTATGTATTCACAGGGCTGCGCTATCAAGTGCCTCTCTTTTCTTTCTATTCAACGTCTCCTTCCAATGACACTGCCACCTAGTCCTCTTCATTTAGGGGAAGGGAGAAGAGGAAAAACAATCCTGGCGATGAATAAAGTGGGAGATCTTTTAATCGACTAATTCGCTTACATTAAAACCTATGCAATTCCGCGATCTGTGTGACGCATTTTTTGCAGTCCTTTCAAAGCTTTAACAGTCTCTCTGGGCATTTTGGTACAGGGGAGAAGAGCGGCGGCAACGCCAGACGCGTTCCCCCTCTCCGATAAACACCTTTCCCAGCGATGCAGTGTATAGGTAAACAGTGGGGAAGGGTAGCAAAATTTTATTTCAAGTTCTTTTAACAACCTGAAATAAATGAATGTCAAATCCAGAAATGCAGGTGTTTCAATCTGCTTGGATGAGTCAGATCCAGCGGAACAAATCACATTGACTATCGCCTCATGTTCCTCCCTTCACAGGCATTAGTTGCAGCTTCTTCCTAACGCTTCTCTGACTCACTCTACAGACAGGAAAAAAATTAATCAGATTTATATTTTGGAGAGGGGGGAGGGAAGAAGAGAGGAAAAAAAAAAAAAAAAAGGGGGGTGTTGGATCCAGCTACACTTTTACTATACCTCTTTCTCCGGGAGACTGAGGATCAGGAAAACAAGGCTGTTATCCACTCACTGGCACAGAGGCGCGTCTGATTCCTGCTTTGCTGAGTGTTTTTAACCACCTTTCCTCAGTGTTATGTGTGAAATAAATCAGAAATCTTTCAAATTAAAAGAAAAAAAACCCAATAAAAATATAGGTTCCCAATACATTGCTCACAGATCTAGTTCCGAGTCTCAGTTCTGCACCGTTTTTTTCTCCTTTATTTGAGTCCGGACCCAAAGTACACAGTTAATTCTGCAACGTGTGGTAGGGAGGCTTTCAAACGAAAAAGAAGAAAAAACAAATATTCTTCTCTGCCTCATTGATGGGTGGCCCCTTGCAAACAGACGGTCGCCAGTCTTAGCCAGGCAGCACGCGGAGCGAACGCCGATCCCAGATAAACCAGATCCATTTCACCAGCCGCCCGCAGGTAAGTGAAGAATTCAGAGAAAATTCAACAGTTGGAGCCGCGCTTTGCTTTGCCTCGCGCGCTCGCTCGCTCTCTCTCTCTCTCTCTCTCTCTCTCTTTCTCCCTCTCTCTCTCCCCCCCCCCGCCCCTCTCCGCCTCGCCTCCCTCACTGCAGCACTCGCGGGGCCGCCGCGCCGCGCCGCACTCGCCCAGCTCCACTCTCCGACTGCCGCTATTCACCTCACGCCGCGGCTTAAACATTGATACGGATTCAGCGCCAGCCAATCGGCGGCGGCGGCGGCGCCCGGCCCCGGCCTCCACCGGCCAATGGCGGGCGGCGGGCGGGTGGGGGGCGTGGCTGCGGCGGGCGCTGGGTGTCATTGATTAGATCGGCTCGGAGGGGGACGCGCAGCGCGCGAGCGGCCCGGCCGGGCGGGAGGGATGCGGGATCTCGCCGCCGCGCCCCGCAGCGCCACCAGCCCCCCCACGGCCGCTCCCGGCTCCGCGTTAGTTATTCATTTATATCTACATCTCCCCCCCCGCCCGCTTATTTATTTATTTTTTGAGACGTATTAACAAGTCTTCCGTGTTGACAGGTGGGAAAGGAAGGGGGGCGCGACACCCCCGAACTCGCCCAAAGCGCTGCGAGGGTGAGGACTTGGCTCCGCTGCGCGGTCCCCGAGCGCCCCGGGGACTCGCCGACCCGAGGATGCATGTCGGGAGGGGTGTGTGTGGATGAGGACAACCCCCCGCCGTCACCTCCGCCCCGGCCCTGCCGAGCCGCCCCGCGAGGGTCTCCCCTCCCCGAGGGGCAGGTCCCGAGTGCGGGAGTATCTCCCGCCTGCCCGCGGGGCCGCGGCGCGGGGCAGCCCCGGGTGAGGGGCCGGGGGCCGCAGCAGCATTCTCCGCTCCTCTCCCCGCCCGAAGCGGCGCGGCAGGAGGCTCCCGGCCGGGGGCGGTGGTTGCGGGGGGAGGACCGAGGCTGGAAAGGTGCGTGCTCGGATTGCCGGAGCGCCGGTCTCGACCCGCGCGTACCGACATGAAGCTGCCATTTGTGACCAGCGTGTAAGTAGCAAGAATCGCTTAGGGGGAAAGGGGAAAAAAAAAAGAGAAAAATAAATTTAAAAAGGGAAAATATACTCTGTAGCACTTATAAGACGCTCCTGAATTATTTTAGGAGCATCTCTTAAAAGATTCAATTAAGGCAGCTGCTCCTTCGCCTTGCTCAGTAAGATAACCTTCAGCCCTGAGTTATTATGTCCATAAATATCATTTGACTTGGAAAAAGTCTGGCAAATTTATAAATTCAAATCAGTGTTCTTTCCAGACCCATCTTCCCGTCCTAAGGATCTCTTTGTAGCTGTGAAATGGATAGTTTGCTACAGAGAGCAAGTCTGCTGTTAACCGTTATAGAACTAATGCTGTGTTAAAATGCAGTGTATAAATAAACTATACATATATTAGTGGCAGGGGAAAAACACTACTCTCAGACGTGCCAACTTTCTGTGTGAGAGCGACAGACAGACGAAATAAAGGATATGTTTACAAAATGGGCTTTGCTTTCTGCATGAGGGCTTCAGATTGGCTGATGAAAATTGGCGTATTTGGCTAAGTCACATATTTGGAGAAGTTCCCTATAAAAGCAGCACAATATTTAAAGTTTAACAAACAGCAGCATAAGCCTCTGAGCTATCAGGAGACCTCGTTTGACTGTAACTCGAGTTCTCTGCTTTCCTCTCCTTATTCTATAGCCTTCTGCCAAACATTTAAGACGTCTCAGAATGTCCAGCGATTTTTCCACGCCAGTTCAGCTAATTGGAGGGGGGGGAGGGAAGGGTCATTGCAATTATGTAATGGCTCCCTCTAGCGTGCTAGAGATACTGCTGCATCTGGGGTATATACTTTGTGTATGCATCCCATGGTATATAAATATACACACAAACTGTGGGGTAGACACTCTGCCTAAATGTGTACACAGATGGTAACTCTAGTTTCCTTTCAGAGCAGGAGAGCACCAGCAGGAATAAAAAAAAATGTTTTGTCTTAAGGTGGCATATACAATGTAATATATTTCTGACAATATTTCTCATGGTTTACTTAGTTTTAAAAAAACCCAAACAACTCATAACCCAGGATGAATTTGACCTTTTCCTTTGAGGAGGCTAGTGTCTCCATCACTTTTTTTCTCCACCCTAGTGAATACCTTTTTTTTTTTTTTAATATATGACTCAGCATTACACAATAAATACTCTGACTCCACAATGAAGTCAATACATTTGAGGGCACTCTGCAGTTTGTAAAACAAGTACTCAGGACTCTGAATTAAGAGAAAAACTGTATAACCCTTTATAAAAGTAACTGGAGTCTTTCCTTGTAAAATCTGCCTTTTTTATCAAACATCTTGCAGCTTACAACATCCCATTGACACCAACAACATGCATGGAATACTTAGAGGAAAAATAAAATCTGAAGCACTAGCAATGGATCTTCAAACCTGTGACTGACTGCCAGGTGATGATGATAAATGAAATTCCTATGCTTTGCTCTACAAGTCACTGTGGTTTTTGCTGTTAACTTCAGCAGAGCAGCATTTTAGTACTCATTTTTACATATGGCTGATTATTAGCTATTTCTAATGATTTCTTGGAAATCATATCATCTTGGCATCTTTAAAAATTGTAGCTCTTAAACCCTGTAGAGACTTAGGTGCCTTACTGGAAAGAGCCACGTAAAAAATCTGCCTGCATATGAATATATGGCTCTGTCAGGCCGATGGTTGTTACATCAGACAGTTTGTAACAACAAAATGGCATTTATTGATTTTAATCCACCTGTGCAAATAATGAATATTTTATTTATACCTTGATTTTACAGTATATCTGAAATACTTTTTCTGTCAAATTTGTAGCACTACGTATTTGGTAGCTTGGACTGACATCATAATTTTATATATATTCATAGTCAAAAATGAAATGTATGAAGGTAATGCAAATGCATGCCAATAATACCTATATGCTGTGCCATGTCACTATATATTGAATATATAGTGTATATTTATTGCTGAAAAAGTGAAACAAAATCAAAACAAAATTAAAAGTGCTTATTAACAGCTTGGTGTGAAAGCTGGACTGTGGAGAGACTAATACATAGACAAAATGCAAATCTTTAATAACAGAAATACACAGAAGGCTTACACTATCTGACAATCAAGAAAAACACATTAAATACTCTGTATAGGAGAAGTTCAACAGTGAAGCAAAGTCCAGTATAACAGCCCTGGCAATTCATTATATATGAAGCAGTTAAATGATGCTTTGGAATACTACTTTTCAATACTTAAATGTTTGTTTATTGGAGGCTATATTTGACCTCAACCAAAATAACAGATAGTAACAGAACACATCTCCAAATTAAATTTTTTTTAAAATGCTGATTTATTGCAAACATAACAGAACAGTATTGAGTCTTTTTTGGGCAAGTGTTCATGGTAAAATCCAGTTCTTTATTATTTTATTCTCAGCAAGGACAGACAGGTAAACCTTTCTACATTAAAAAAAAACCAAAAAAAAACCAAACAAAAAAAAAAAAAACCCAAAAAACCAAAAAATGGAAATAAATAAGAAACACCCTCAGTCAGAAGTGTTGAAATGAAAATCTTTAGTCTCAGTGTGGAGGGTGCTTAAGCATAGCACAGAAGTCTCAGAACAAATATCCCTAAACAACTAAAAGAAAATAGGGAGGCAAGGAACAGATCAATATAGTTAAATGTCAAGGTTCAGTATTTAGGTTATTTGAGCCTAAAATGTATCATTGGGAAAGCCCAAATCCAATCACCTTGAAAACAATAGAAAGAAGTAAAATTAGAAAGTCCAAGGAGCAAATATGAGGAACAAGGAATCCATATATAAGAGAATGAATTATCTGCTAATAAATAAACATATGCTTTACCAAGAAGCCTTACAAAACTGCTGGGCCTATTGGTTAACCAGTTATAAAAGAAAAAAATGCAGAGAAATTATATTTCTATACTCTAGGTACTCATAATAAATGAAACAAACTCATTTCCTCAGGTCAACTTTTTCTTAGTAACAAAGATGAGATGTGGGTGTGTACTGAGGTGTCGGTGGTGAGGTTCTTAAAGAGCAAAAAGCATCTAACTAAGTGGTAGTCATCAAGCATTCTTATAGAATCTGAAACGAGGTAAATGAACTGTTAAAAATATGCAGTCATTAAGATAGTTACTGTGTCTGAGGATTAAAACATACAAAATCGTTTCTCTTTTAAAAAGACTAAAAAGATTTTCAAGGAATTATGATGTAGCAAGCTTTACTTTTAGTACCAGTAGTATAAAATTTGTTAAAATGACAATTAAAAATAGAAATTATATGGCATCTAGAGAAATGTGAGAGAAGTACTGTCCAGAAGCTCAATGAAATCAATAGAAACCTTTCCACTGATTTGATTCATAAATTTGGTTTCATAATAGCAAAGTAGTACAACTTACTTAGGTTAAAAGGACATTTCTTCTCTTTATAATATTGTTTCAAAATAATAATAGAGCAACAGGTAAAATTACTTTTGTCACTCTGTATGTGAGCAGTTTTATGTCAATTTAATAGTGAGTTCACACCAGCAAGACACAGAAGAGACAGTTGCTGAGAAAGGGAATATAAAATAATAGTGCAGTAGGTAAAGGCAAGAGAGGGTAAGTGTCTGCAAATGATGTTAGTGTACTAATGGGAGGACAGGGGCCAAGAAGAGAGAGGAGTAGGAAAAGGACACCAAAGCAGGGCACAGGGCAGTTTAAAAGGCTTCAGGCAAAGAGAATTAGTAAGTGGGAGCTAAGCCTGAGATTGTCACTAAAAGAGTCGATACCTACAGTTTCTCTCTAGCTGGGGATATTATGTTTACAGTTGTACCTGTGTCATTTTGAAAATGCAAACAAACAAACACACACAATGATTCATAAGGATTACAGGAAGGGTGACTTTAGGGCCACAGGTAAGGTCTTAGGACTTGTATTCTCATTCCTCTTTTCAGCCACATTATTTGATGATTTTATCATAAAATCCAGAAACATTTTTTGCTTTTTTTATTACAATGAAAACAGGACACACTGAGATCAAGCCCAGCGTGATGCAAAAAGACTAAGTAGAGGTCTTCTTAATGAGTTTTTTTTAAAAAGCAATTTCTTTAAGAGCAATTGAAACATTGAAAACCAGTTTCCTACAGGTGTGTCTTTTAATTTTCCTCTGCCACTACTACCAGATTCCTCCTGTGTCTGATGGTTACCCTGCAGATACGAGTGGCTGGCTGAGAGGGACATGCTGCTGGGCCAGGCAGCAGCTGCCTGGAAAGGTAAACAGCTACTTCTCCTTCTCTCAGGGTATCAATTTGTCTCCCATACACACCCACCCACTGAAATGAAATTTAAACTACAACCACCTTTGAAATGTTTATTCCACTCACAAATTTGATTGAAATTGTCCATTAGGTCACAGAGTTGCTGGGCAAAATAATGGAGAGACAGACACATTCAGATAATGGTCAAGGGGGCTGTTTTTTACCTGCATGGCCTCCTTTAAAAAACTAAAACATTAAAAACTAAACTATTTAAGCCATTTTATTATAACATGGTGCCAATTCTGGGGTTATGATTTGGCACAGTGAAATGATCATATGATATGACTTGGCATGATAACATAATGTGCGCGCTGCTTGTACCAATGAGATGGGAATATATTGTGTAAATGTAGACATTAGTTTTTTGTAACATAGAATAGGAAATATTTGCATTTTCAACTAAAGGAAGCATTTGGAAACTTTTCTGAAGCAAATATTGTATGGATTTTTCTTAAACCTGGCAAGTTTTGTTTTCATGGTAAATGGCATTAAACCCTATAGAGATCAACAGTGTGTTTTGCTTTACTGAATAATGAAGTACTTTACTGATGAAAATCTGTTTTGTGAGTTATTTGAGACAAGTTTGTTAGAGATTAGAACACATACACCCATCATTAATATAATGACTGAAGTATTTTTTTTAGAAATTTATAAACATAATTAAATTTTATTAAATACTTGACTTAGTAGATGGGATTTAGTTTGTCTACAGTTATCGTAGGTTAATATCTTCTATGTCCTTTAAAGATTATGTGGCAGGATAGGACAGATGTTTGTTGTCTCATTCCCCTTTGGTTTAGGCTGCACTGTGGAAAGGGGGAGATTGTGCTTTCCCTGAGAATGCTCAAGTGAAGAAACTTATGGAAATGTAGGATAAAAAAGGATAAGGGGGAAGGGGAAAAAAAAACAATCAAAACAAAATCAAGAGTGAGAACAAACTCCAATAAGTGCTAATAAAGGAAGAGTACAGAACTACTATTTGAGTCTTAGAGGGGAAGGAAAGAAAATGTTCTCTTGGGCTTGGGGAGGGTACTGTATATAATTTGGAAACATTCAGAGCTGCTGGACAGGGACCATACATGGAAAAGCAGACCTGCTGTCTCATATCAGCATGAGCCAGTGGATGTTCATCTACACCTTTTCTATTCTCTCTCACTTTGGACACTTTATTTTTTGGGGTAAAATTTTATCTTCAGGGTTTAAAACTTCCCCAGGAGTGCTAACAGTGCTTGCTTTAAGGATAAAGTAGGAGCAGATCCAGCTCAAAGATCTGGCTAAGTGACTGACATTGTGCAGATAGAAGTACTGATAGAGTACTGTTAAAGGACAGAATTGGAGAAACCAAAATCACAGAATCACAGAGTTATTTGGGCTAGAAGGGACCCTAAAGGTCATCTGCTTCTAACCCTCTGCCATGGGCAGCGACACCTTCCACTAGACCAGCTTGCTCAAAAACCCGTCCAGCAATTTTCTTGTGAAGGAAGATCAGTGTCTTCAGAGCTGATGCTGCCACCTTCAAGTATTGGTAGAAAAAAAAAAGTTTCAGAAAAACTCCAAAATAATTTGCATTTGAAGTACTACATAGTCCCGAGCCACAGAAATTCACCTCTGCCATCATTCTTACAATTTCTCCCCAGATGGGATGAAGATATTTTCTTGAAAGTTTTGATTTCAGAGTGCAGTTGGAAATCAAAGTTCAGTTTCCTGAAGAGAATAAGCCTGAACTATAAGTGCCAAGTAATCTGTGTGTATAAATTTGCAGAAGATAAAATTCATACTGTCAACAAAACCAATAATAACAACAACAACAACAACAACAAAGGAATTAAGCCAGATTTCTGGTAGTTAGTTATTTCCATATTTTTCTCATTTTAGTTTTTCGAAGCTAGCATTTTGCACCCACTGACAAAACTGCAAACTCTCCCAAGGGTGTATAAAATTTCTTATACATTGCATACTAAAGATTCTACAAGCTAAATTTACCTGTTATGCAACCCTTTTGTTTCCAAAGTATTCCCTTATTTAGTTATGCAGTTAGTAGCTCTACTTTAAACATGACTGATTGCAACACTGTAAACAATTCTGTTGCTAAATCTTTCAGAGAAATGGAATCCCATTTACTTTCTCCTAGCTGCAATTTCAGAAGATTAGAAAGAAAAAAACACAAAACAAAACAAAAAAACCCAACCACCAAACCCAAAACAGGTAATGAAACTGTCTCTGCTCCCTATCCCAAAAGTTCAGGGGCACAACTAGGAATAAATGATGATAATAAAAAAATCTGTCAAGTGTTACATTTGTATAGTTGCCTTTTAAAAGGGAGCAACGTCTTTAGAGTTTCTGTAGGTGAAAACCTTTCTTTGCTAGCTTACCCATCTATTTGAAACCAACCATCTAGTTTTGTTCCTGCTAACCCTTTTCATTTGTATACTCCTATGTGAGCTCTAACATAAACAAGATTCGTAAACAGCAGACTATAGATAAGCTTTCAAAATATTATGTGGCATTTTGCCCACATATCTGTCAAGTAAAAGGTTAGAATCTTCACTTTTTAAAGAAAAACATAGCAATTAGCAGCAAGGCAAGGCTGTCTAGAGCATGAGGTTTTCAAAGTTTGACATGTCTGTCAGTGCAACACAAGCCATTTATTTGTACCAAGCTCCCTTTCATCTCCTTATGGCAAATGAGAATTCAGGGAGAGCCCCACCTCTGGTGAATCTGCTTACAGTAATTACAAAAGAGGTTCTTTGGCCCATGTGTCCAGTATAGCTACAGCTCAGTAACGGAGTAGTGGTTTGATTGTTTTGCATTGTTTGGCTACCAGATTGAGGGCTCAATACTGGTTTCAGTGGCATAATCGCCCAACAGGATTGTCAAATGCTCTTATCCCCACCAAGCAGGAAAATAAGGGAGACTTGAGGGCTTGCTTCCTGGCATGGGCTGGTGTTACTGCAGGTCACAGCAAAAGATGAAGAGTGATGACAGCAGCCCGTGAGGGGCCACTGGTCCCTGTCCTGATGAGGCATTGGCAGCCGATGCTCAGGGCCATGCAGGGCTTTGGCTTTATCCCCTCAACACATTGGCCATCTGAGATAAGCTAACCTGACAGTTGGCTGTCAGCACAGAGCAGTAGGGGTTTGTGCTCCCCTTAGAGCCAGGGGCAAGCAAGACAGGAAATAATGTTTCTAAAAGTCATAATTCCCTTCTCTGTTTGCTGCTATACATCCCCCTTTCTGTAGGCAAATTGTTGTCTTACAGTCTTGTCATAAGTGATTAGTCAGTATCCAGTGCTATAAAAAAGCCAGAACAAAATGTAATAACTAAGGTACAAAATTAACATTTAAAAGAATTCTATAACCTGCTGCAAAAACAAAAACAAATCCTAAAATAAAATATGAAATACTGTATCCCTGAGATCACTAAAAATGCTTAGTGAAGTTATCTGTCTTTATGAAATATTTTGAAAAGGCTTGACTTTTTAAAATTGCGAAACATCCATTTCCCGGAAATTGTGTCCTTTAAGGTATCTTAATGATGAATACATAAAATCACTTTTTATACTGAAAAATTTTTTTGAAGGGCACATATTGTTCCCTAATGTATTTAAAAATAGAAAAAGTAGGAGAAAAAACCAACCAAACAAAAATCCATCCAAATATAAATCCTAGTTAGTGTTTCTATCATTAACTTTGATCTGTTAGGTACCAAAATAGGTTCTAGTTTTATGCAAGAAAGTGTATTTATGGCTACTGCCCTGAAGAATTTATAGTGTCAGTAAATTAACATAAATGAATTGCTACAATTTTCTGTTTTATTATAATTTCTAAAATTGTTAGCAGACTTAACAGTTTTATATACATCTAGAGATAACATCTGAATTGCAAATAAATCACTACAAAATATATGTTGCAGACAGTTTTATTTAATGTGCAGAGGCATTAAATATTTAAATGGCTAACTTCTGCTATTTGCCTATTCCACTAAATGTGTCCACTGTAGTGTGTAAATGAGAGTGTACTATATTAAAATGGGTAATATTTTGTTTTATACTACAGGTATTTAATTTAGATCTAATGAATCAGTTACATTGCTAAAGTAGCATAGTTATTTTAAATACATTTATTTAGATGTAGGGAATATATAATTGGTCTTCTAATTCTTTTTCTGCTTCTGTATCTCTTAATAGCTAGTTCCTATTTAACATGTACTAACTCCTATCAAACCTAAATGAAATGCTTTTTGGAGGATTGCTCTTTAAGGTCTTACTGAAGAAGTAAAATTTGTTTTTTTAATTAAAAACTTACTTTAAATGACAAATTAAGAGTATGTAAACATCTCTGAGGCACAAGTACATGCCCTTTGGTTATGGTGAATGATGATCCACCATCAGTTATATCCTCATTTCTGTATGGGCAAGGCCATACACACTCACTGCACGGGAAAGTAGTTGACAAGGTGCTGCAGTGCAACTCCTCCATAATGCTGGCTGCTCCTGATGTATGAGAGCAGGAAGCCTGTCTTGAGGTGCATCGGTCAAGTTCAACATCTCACCCTTATCTGAAGGTGCTTAATGATTCAGGGTATTAAAAACACCAAGTTCTTCATGAAGGCGGGTTGATAATTCTGCTTCTTTGTCCCTATAGTGAAGTCTGCCATAAATATAGTTTATCTGGAGAGGGACCTGACAGCTTCAGTGGACAGACCCAATACAGTGGAATGAAATCCCACAAGAAACAATGACCATTTTACACTGCAGCAAGTTTCTGCTTCAGGTGCAAGGCTTTTCTCTTTACTTCGCTTGCTTTAATGGAAATACATAGCAAAATTTATATGTAGATATCTTTAATTTATTAAGATGAAACAGGTCATACACACTTTGAAGCAAGGGTGGCAGAACAAAATTAAAATAGATTAATTTGTATCACTTGGTACACTAATATTAGATGTTCTTATCCTACAGTAATGACTGTCAAACACCTGTATATTGAAGAAGACCACATATAACCAAAAGAAAGATAAAATCACTGCTAATATGTCGTGTCAGGGACCCAAGCTGTATGAAATATATTAGGTCACAAAATGTCTGAATTCAAACACTATTGAGCTCTTATTACGAGACATAATCATATAGAAAACTGCTGAAGAAGTGCATTTTAAATTGCTTTGCTATTTTCTTCTCTAAGAAAATGTGGCGTTCCTGATCATTGTCTCTGATCTTTAAAGGCTGTAGTCATGTTAGTATAGCATTCATTTCTTCAGCAGAAGTACATTTTCTCTATAGTATTACGACTGTAATCCCGATTCTCTTGCAGAACTTTAGCTGCTTGTTGCATTTTCCTACTAAAGGCTCATCAAAGCATAGCCAGATTTAAGCCTTCCCCTCCGTGATCATTCTGTTATCCTTTGGCCCGTGTGACACAAAAATCACAGAAGTCACCAAGAAATTGAATTTATAAACACATTTAATGAATTAATGAACTTTGAATCACAGCTTCTTTCAGGGTTCTTTTTGTTTGTTTTGTTTTTATTTTTTTTTTGTTTGGTTTTTGTTTTTTTGTTTGTTTTAATTTTGGTTTGTTTGTTTGTTTGTTTGTTTTGGTTGGTTGGGGTTTTTTAACCAATGTGTGTGAGGAGAATTCTAAATTTTTCTTGTGACTATTCTTCAGTTTCATCTTTGGTTTACAGACTTTATGGGAAAGCATTCACAAACAGGGACCACTGTTTATTGTCTTGTTGTAAACAGCAACTCTCTCTACGAACTGGCTACGGTACCCTGGGAATTGGGCCCAAACCTCTGAAAAACAACTTATCATACAGTAAGTGCATGAAAGAAAAATGGTTAAAAATCACAGGAGGATTTTGAAAGACCTCAAATAGATCAAATTGTTGTCTAAGCTGTCTAGCTCAGAGAGTTTGAAATAAGGTATAATACAAAATTACGGCTGGCAGACCTAAGCAATACATCACCAAATGCCCACATTCACAAAGTGTGTGGCCTCTACTAAGAAACTAAGTTAATTTTCAGATTAATATTTAATCTCTTTATTCTGTTTGGAGACATTATTCTTTTTCAGTATGCTCATTTAGAGTTTAAGCTGTAGATGCTCTCTGTTAGATTCTAATTCGTGTCTTCCTTCCAATCAGTGGACCAAAAAAAAAATGACAATAATTAATGTTCACACCTGATCACATAAAGGGAACAAATATGGTTAACAAATGGAGTTAGGCAAATGCTAATACTTTGGGGGAATTCCTGTTGTGTATAACTGGCATGAATTTTAAATTATTTAATAAATCCATAGCTGGCTATAGTATAACCAAGGCCTAGCACTTACTTTTCTGAATAGAAGAAAAAATTCTTATTGGGTTTAACAGGCCTTTTCTGGTATTAGGCATAGTGATGCAATTAATTAGGAAGAAAATAAAGATATGATGAAGACATGTTCTTTTTTCCTTCTGTGGGTTAAATAGCTGGTGTCAATATGAACAGTAATGTAAGATTTCTAATGTATCAGGACAATTATTTGGAATATTGACCTGCAGAATAAACAAGTATTGAGGTTTTGTCATCCCTTCTAAATGTCACAGCACTGAAAATCTCACAGGGAGAAAATTGTAATGTTAAAAGAAAAGATGCTGTGTTCCAGAACAAGGAAACTGAGACCCATGAGCTAAACACCAGTGACGACTATTGTCTTATCTTAAAGACATCTTCCTTCCTTTCTTCCTTCCTTCCTTCCTTTCTTCCATCTTTCAAGTGAAAATATTGGAATCTCTTTACATAATTTCTTCTGTCCATACAAAACATTTTGCAAAAGCAAAATGAGTATTTAATTCCAATTATATGTTGTTTATTTGCAGTCAGATAAACAACTTTGCATAATTTGCATTGAATTAATGTGTTAAATTAATTACAAATGAAAGGCTAGGAGACAACCCATTTTAAACATGGAGAATCATCTTCATCCCTCTGAAATCAGAGAGAATTTTGCCATTCATTATCATGGTAGAAAAAGTACACACTGTGATAGTGAAAATAGGGTATTTTTTAATCTTAGTATAGGTGAGCAAAATAATAATTTAGTTTGGAGTCAATCATTTGGAAGATTGCTACCATACCAGCCGTAGTAAAACTATCCCACTAAAAGATAATGTAAATTATTTAAAATTAAATATGTAAATATACTTTGCTCCCACACTGAAATTCTGCTCTAATTTGATTCAAAGATATGCTGAAAAAGAAAAGGTAGTCTGTTCCAGTGAAATTTGAATTTTTAATTTTTTTTTTTCAAATGCAATACTTACAATCAAAACATTTAGATTAAGTCATTATCAACACTGACTCACTAGCACCACAAAGTGGGAGTAGAGTCTCTAGTACATTTTTACTACGACCAGTGCAATTACACCTGACATTAACAGGTATGGTTGAATTTAACAAGATGATTTAATTTTAGATGTCAGTATTTCTAGCATTGTTGGTATATGTCAAAGAAAGAGTAATAAGTAAACTTCTATCAGCATTGTTAGAGCAGGTAGGTGAACGGTTGGCATGACTTTCCAGATGTGTGGATTATATGTCACAAATAATGTGAAAGCATGTTTGAGTTTAAGCAGCTAGTGATCAGTGTAGCATGTTGAGCTCTCAGGCAGATTAATTTCTATATCACTTTATGATGACACATTTTTATCTCTTTTGCTGTTTCAATTACTTTGATAAATTGGGGAAGGGGATTGTTTTCTCATAGTAGCATCAGACAGAAATTTTAGTGGATTTTTTTTTCTCGTTTATCTACATGATACAGTTTAAGAAGCGTACTGCTAATTAATCAAATTAATTACATATCAAGATGCAAAGCTTGTGTGGTCAGGCTTTTTTGTTATATTATCTGTTTTGTTAGTTCATTTCATAGCAAAGCTAAAGAAATGTATCACACCACATTTGCTTCAGAATGAGTTACTGATTTGCTACTGCAAGTTTTTGCTTCCATTTCCCACTGCTTCTAACAATAAAACTGATAGCAGCTGACCTTAGATGCCTCTGGTAGTATAATATCATCAGCAGTAAAGATTTACAAACATTAATTTAACTGGCAATAGATTATAGAATCTTGTTGCTTAATAGCTGAATTATGGGAAAGATTTGTGTGATAAACAAGCTGAAATGCCCCTTGCCTGAGGAAACTCCTATGAATAAAAGGTTCTGTTGTTTCTGTGTGTCTGTGGCTTTTTTTCATTTCCCAATTTTTTTTATTTTTTTTTTTTGGCGGGGGGGGGATTAAAGAGATCAAACTGCTGCCATAAAATTTTGCCCACCATTTTTCAGTAGGAGCTGTTTTATGGACACACAACATATTTATTTCAAAATTAACTATGGCTCAAGACTCTTTTGAGAAAGTCACAGAGCTAGTATCATTCTCTCATGGGTCATGTCTTAATGAGAATCAGAAGTATACTTTACTCCATGATAAAGTCCAGGCTGTGGTTTAAATATGTATCAGCCTTCAAAGGAAAGGCAATCTGGTGAAGGAACCAAATTTTTCAAGTATATCTGTCACACTTAGTAAACACTATTCCTTTCCTTTGCTTGACTATAAATCTGGAGTAGAAGAGAACTGGAAACATTTCAGTTGTTTACGTAGTATGACTGTATTTAAACACTAATTTGTTTGTTTATTTACAGTGTGATGCAAGATGATGAAGTAAATTTCATAATTATTATTTCTTCAATGTCACTGTTATACCTGCAACTTCACAAATACCTTGTATTTTCAGAAACAAGACTCTTGCTCCAAAGCACTCATAAAAAAATTTACAAAGAATGCTCAGAGACATGAAAGAGGAAAGTGAAGTTGGTTGGCAGGTTAGAATAAAGAGGATATTTTAGGCACTGTAAACAGTTTTGGGAATAGAAATAGGAAGTCATGCATGAGATATGGATACACACAGTAGGCAGGCCAGCATCAGAGCCAGAAAAGAGTAAGGACTCAGTCCAGGGATAGACTAAGACAAACGCTTGCAAAGCCTTGAAATTGCAGAGGAGAAATTTGACCTTGTAGTGTAGTGAGACAGAAAACCACCTGAGGGATTGAGAGAGGACTTGACATGATCGGAGTGGGGAACAAGATAACCTTGGCCGCAGTGTTTGGAGTGGACTGGAGAAGGGAGATTAGAGAGAAGGTTACAGTGGCTAAGAGGTCACAGCAGATGAGAGATAATGAAGGCATGAAGCAGGGAGAAAAAGAAGATGAATAGGTGAAGATTCTCTAGATAGAGAAAAGATATGATTTGGTCAAGGAGCCCAAATTCAGGTGTTTGAAATTTGCTATTATGTAAAAAAATACATATTCAAGGCTCCTGCTGTGTTTATTTACTATTCTATTGATATGCTGCAGGCAACTTGCTGAAGTAAAAGTCGCAAAGCTTTCTATATCATCTATATCATTATATGTTCACATGTGTTGATAGAAAGCTGTTTTTATATTTTGACTGTAGAGCAGCTTAATGGAAATCAGGTGACAGAAGTTTATTTTGCTGACTGTATCATTATATAGCCCCATGATCATGGACAGGTTATTTCTATTTGCTGGGCAACAGTTTCTCTGTCTGTAAAGCAGTGAAAGCAGTTCTTTCACTTCTTTGCAAATTTATAGATGAAAAAGGATAGATACTGTTCAGTGGACAGTATCTATCTATCATTCTCTGTAGAGCTCAGTTAGAAGATGCCATCAGGCCACTCCACATGGACACCTTCACAACCACCACTTGGTCCTTTTATAGTGGAAGCATACCAGTTCCTGATACTGGAGTGGGTCCAGATGTGTTTGAGTTTGCAAGAAAGTTGAAAATAAGTGTGCCCAAGTAGGTAGTTTTGACTGGAGGTATGAGAACTCAGCTGTATCTGAAGCCATCAGAACCAAAAATTTGCTGACACACTTCACCTAACAGTTGGCTTGGCTTTGAAACGTGCTGTCAAAAGCATGTATTCTTCCCTGAGAATGCTTCATTCAACATGCCAAAGGACTTTTTAAAATATTGGTAAACTAAGACATAAAGCAGACAAAATACTTGTTGGGAATTTCATTTGGGAGTACCTATATGTTTGGAGTGTCACAATTCTAGTTCAGAAAAACTGCAGACAACAAATGATCATGCCGTAGAAGACAGAAAAAAAAATAGCTAGCAGATTAACCATAACCCTAGAAAGAAAGAACAACTCTGCAGTAAACACAGACATAATAGTGACCATAACTTTCGCTAAATCACAGTTAGATTCTGCACTGATGAGTTAAAAAAAAAAAAGGTAAAAGGATGGAAGATGGTAAAGAATATTCTTTGCTCTGAGGCACTACTGTCTTAACAGTGTTCTTTGTACTGCTGGTGCTGAAGCTAAGATCCAAGGTGTATGAGGAAGAGGGGGAAGGTCCTTCACTATAGCACTGAAGGTGGCTATAGATGCCAGTTTTTCACCAGCTGAAATTCTGAATTAATCAGAATTCTTGTGGAGGTAATTTCTGTGGCTTATTCCTCCTGGTTTTCTCCCTGTAAGCTATGAGTATAAAAACCTGTTTGCAACGTCTGCTGTGCAGATAAGGCAATATTTAAAAAGAAAAATAAATTATAGATTAATAACATTTAAAACATTAGCTGCACATTAAAAGAATGGTCCAGTAAATCATGTATTTTGTGTTTACTATAGGAGAGCATGTTGTTAGAGAGCAGAAAATTCTCAGAAGGATAAACTCAGGAAAAGGTCTTCCTAAGGTAGTAAAGGAATATAACACAAGAAAAAAATCTGTTGAATATGTAAGATACACTTTTTGACTTTCTAAATTAAATTGTTGCCATTTGCTGCTGAGACAATTAGCAGGTGTCAGTTAGAAGACACAATAGATTATGTACCCAATTACTTACTCTTTTTAGACAACAGTTTGCAGTCACAAGAACGTGTGAGGAGTTTTAATCAAAGATTAGAACTTTTTAATTAAATAGGGCCGTATGTGACTAGTCATTTGACATTAATTACTGTTTTAGTTGGATTCCTTTTGATTTGTAAAAGGCCTTGAGCACTGCAAAAATTATATCACATCATAGAAACTGCTGATTATTAAAACAAAAAGTTTTCTTCATCAGCCCATCACTCTCCTGAAAAAGAAACGTAATTTCAAAAGTGAAACGGCTGACTTAAAGAAGGAGACCAGTGAGTTTTAAAAGCAAAATAGCAGATGGTACTTCAGCTGACTCCCTTTAGAAGGGACAGTCTGAAAGTACTTAATTGTAATGATTGATAAGGTCTTATGTCAATGCTCAGCAAAACTTTCAAGGGGCTAAACAGCTGGCCTGAGGTTCATTTGGAGTTTTAACTAGCTGACTACCCTTTGGGGTGTCTTAAAGCTAACTAGCATCACTGATATTAATAGTGGACATCAATCAAGATGAAATGCTGTAGCAGAAACTGATCTGAGACTTGGACTAATATTTTAATTTTTTGGCCTACAGAGAGAAGGATAAATGTTAACAGTGTCCTTGTGAGATAACTTTAAATTCAAGTCCAATGGTGGCATCAGTATTTGCGAGTTATTCTTTTGTGATTTTGGCTTTTTCATACACTCCACTTATTCAGAGTAGAGTGGGAACAATGACAATGAAAATCCTTATCTGAACAGCTTGCAGAAAGAGAAGGGGAAAAAAAGAGAAAGTTATAAAGGGAGCAGGAATAATTCTTAGCTCATGTAAAGATTAGGGGTGAACTTCATACAAACACACACTCAGAGTCACTGTGCCTTTTGTGATGAACTTTTAGAAATTTGCCTGTCTGAAGGTGAATTAAGAAAGCCAAATCCATCCCTAACCTGCAGTGTCACAGTGCAGTTTCTGCATATGAGACTCGAGTACACGTATCTGTATTTGTCACAGTCTAATAATACTAGTAAATTTTAAATTGGCAAAGCAATTAAAAGCCTGTTTTGCACCCCAAATTAACAAAGCACGTTTCACTGAGAGTCTTTTGTGGGTAAAAGTACAGACATGATAGAAAGAATTAATATTACTTGGAATTAGCTAATCTCCACAAATTGATACCTGATTTACATGCAAGTGAGCTGCTTCCAGCCATCAGCACAGGAGGTTAATCTGCAGTTTGAATACTAGTTAAATGGAGGAAATTTACCTGATGGAAAACTGAAGTCTGGTTTATAACCTGGACTAAAACTCAACAGACCTGGGTTCATTTCTGTGACAGTCTTCCTATATGACTGTAAAAGAAATGTCTTTCAATTCCTCTGTAACTCAATTTCCTAAGTATAGAAATATGGCAGTACACTTCTGCTTCACTTAGTAGGCAGCAAGACTTTGTAGATAGCAAAGTCTTCGAAAAGAAAAGTTGTCTGTGTTTGGCATTGGTGCAGAGCCTGGGACAAACGGGTGCTCCCAAATACTGTTGTTATTTCTAGTATAAATTGTATTTATGTCTATTTTTCTAGTTTAGCCTCCAGCCTGCTACAGTCTGAAAATCACTATGGAAACTGTAGTAGTAAATGTGGTATTTAGCAACCAGTCTTCATACCGCGTCTAGGTTAAATCTTTTCCTAAAATGATCTGAATCACAATGTATTTCCTATAGGATTACAGCCTCTCCTGAGATGGACAGAAGAATTCACTCCATTCAGACAAAAAGTTTCTGTTTAAAGTGACAATAACTATCAATTTTGTATGAAGACAAGCACTGTAGTAAACTTTAGAATGAATGGAAAAATGTATGCTTTATTATTGAAGAGATATTGTTTTTCAAGGAAAAAAAAGACTGAGGAGAAACACAAAATTATCATAGCATTTTGTATTCACCGCATCAGTTATTTCCCAAAGAAAGCCTATCAGTTAAAATGATGAATTTTAACCTTTACCGATTCTTCTGGAGAATGTTCAATTTATATTCTTCAGGCACTTTGCTACTTGTTCACCATACTGATGCAAAATTATTGTTTTTGTAATATTTATAAAGTTCTAGTTACAAGTTTTCAAGGACATATTTCACATTTTTTTTTCCAAATCTAAACCCTGTAGTATACGTTAAGATAGAAATGGAACAAAAAGTTAACATATGGTACACTTACATGCTTCAATACATTAATATTTAAATAAAGTATCATATTGCTTAGAAGTCTGGTGGTCAATAGAAAATACAAAGGTCATGTTATCACAGAGTACAGAAAGCTTTAAGAGATGAATACCAATGGATAAACATATCTGCACAGAATGGGGTTTTTTTCCATTGCTCCTATCAGATCAAATAATGCCCATATGAAATCAATGGTTTCAAAACCCCTTTATGAAACCAATCCTGTAGCTGCTCATGGCAGAACTAAACTTGGAAAAAAAACAAACAAGCAAGAAAAGAAATAAACAAACAAACCCCCCTGGTTTGAATATAGGCTGAAATATTGAGTTTTGTTTAATTTCTGTCTCAAAAAAATTCTGTAGCCATGGCATCAGTTTTTCTTTAGCTACTCTAGGGCTCTGGGCATCCTTCTTAAAAGAGCAGCACTGTTACCAATAAATATTTTAGTCCTCGACTACTGCTGCAGCGTTGCAGAATTAGATCCTATCCTTGCTCTGCAGTCTAAGGGTGTTTTGGGTGATAGGCCTAGGATGCAAAACTGCCAACACACTGAACAAGAAGATGGTGTGTAAGAGTGCCATGAAGAAATGGGATGACCTAGATGTTTACTTTCATAGAGTAAGGTTAACAACTGTAAATTCTTCAGAGAATTTTCTTTTACTTTTTGTTTTTCTCCTTACTTTCTCTTAATTGACTTTTCCAAATTATGTTTATGTTCCTTAAAAATGAGTGGGCCATGTGGATTCTCCTTGTAGGGGAATTTGAACCTTTTCTGGACAGCATTCTGAGCAAGCACAGAGACAGGAAGCGCAGGGGATTGCCAAGGGTAAGAGAGGAGTAGGAGGCAGTGAGAGGTATAGCAATGGATTGGTATCCTGCAGGTCAGGAAAACTGAAAACATTGCTAGAGGCTTCGGGGATGACAGAAGCAACGTCCTTACTAACTACAGAGGACTGTGCCATTTGCTTCAGCTGGGAAGCTGCCAGGTTGACTGAAATAAAGTGTAAAGCAAGGACATACCTTTAAGATCATGGAGGAACTGAGGTGGGGAAAAATGGTTTAGTTTATAATTTAATTTTTAACTGAATATTTTTGTATTATCCTGGTCACTTGGAGTTTTTCTGTCCAAAAAATTAGCTATCCAATTTGAAAGACTGATAAATCCCGGATTTTCAGTCTCCTTCAGAGAGGTCACTCTAGGGAAAAGATCTAGACTCATCTACCTCAAAGATTTGGCTGATTTAGGGTCCTGCCAAAGTTCTTCTAGATATTCCAGTATAGCTAAAATACTCATAATGTGTTTCAGGCTTTGCTATGGAGTACACTGAGTAATGTCTATTTTATGAAATTTTAATCTAATGATCTAGACACCTACCAGTTTAATGCTGTGGGAACTTTGGTGTTAATATGCATGGCCTCTGGCAATAGCTTAGTTATAAGGGGGATATTATCAGTGGAAATGTTAGTCACCTCCTAAGTGATAGCAGAGATTTGCAAATGTCACTGGTACAAAACCTTCACACGTAGATACCTAAAGCAATAGCTGTAGTCTAAGAATAAGCTCCAAAGAAAAGTTTGTATGCTAGTTTATGTTTTTTGTCATATCCCAGGAAGTGAATTTTGCCGAATTAGGCACCTGAGAACAGAATATATAGATGTTGCAGTACTGAGCGGAGAGATTTCAAGATCAGACAGCTTGAAATTATAAAAATGGATGTCTAAACACCTTAGCCTTTCAATTGGAGAAGCTAACTCTGAGCTATGCTTAGCAGCCTGAATGAGGCTGGACCTCACTTAGGAGTCTGCCTTTCACACACCTAGATTGGTGTTTAGAGCAATTGCTACAATAGCTTGAAATTTGGAATAAAATCTGTTTCTCCTATTTCATAAGGTACTGCACTGAATGGAGAAGAGCCAGATTTGCATTCTGGTCCACACTTGCTGTCACCATAACTTTTTTATCTAATGGCAGTGAGATGTAAATTGGGTAGGGAAGTCAGTGCCCAGTTCCCCCTGCTATTAAGTTCTAGAAGCACTGTGCTGTATTCTTCCACAGCTGTTGTCCGTAAATGTAGAATTCTTGCCTGGCACCCGCCTTTTGAATTCACTCCAAGCTCTTTTGAAGAAAACGTTTAAGTATGTGCTCAGTTATCTGCTAAAGTTAGTCTGTATTAAGTTTGAAAACCTGACTTAGAATGAACAGCAGTTGATTTGACTATCAATCATTTAAATAAATTTTTGAAAAAAGTTAATGTGTATTTTTTCTACATTTCATTATTGTGCAGTGGGAAAAAAACCCCACCTTTCTGTGACAATGACAAAAATGCACAGATCCATTTTAAGCTTGGCTAACTGACACAGGAAATATTCTATATCTGTAAGTAGATAGCCAGCAATTTATTCATCCACATTAAGAATTAACAAGAAAATGAAATAAAAATTCCCCTGCAGAATTAAAAAAAGTTCCCAGTTTGACAGAGGGAATGAAACTGTAAGACAATAATATTTATTGAACATAGTGATTTTCTACTGCATTTACCTCAGGCAATAGCACAGTGATATTTAAACAGATACTAACTATATGAAAGATGTCAAATAAAAAAAATTCAAAATTCAAATTTATATAAGACTCTGTGAGATATGTTAGTTCTTCTAACTTATATAAGCAGGTAACACAAATCCAAAGACAATTATTTTTCAGGAGTCATAAGAGCTGCGAGTGTAACTGGTATATCTCTGGTAAAAACAAAGAGTTCTTAGACGTAGATTTACTTTGATATTGTTTGTTGCATGTCAAAGTCAGTACACAGTAAGTCACTTTAGGGAGATTTTTTACCCTATATTTTTGTCAGTCTCTGTAATTATTGAAGGGATGAAGGATACCTTTTAATCCCTTATATGCTCCACATGGAAGATAGATGAAGAATTGTGCCATAGTAGCACACCCCCTGCACTTCAGTGTAAGAAAAGTCTGCAGCTTTTCTAAAGTACCCTATCTAAAATGTTTGTTCTGCAGAGGACTGAATGCTTGAATTAATGGTTTCACTCCACAGGTTCACCCCTATTGAACTGTGCTGCTTCCTAAGGTAGAAGTACCTTCTAATCCCTAAGTCTTCCACCAAACTGTTCTAAAATCATTAAATTTTCAATTAAATTGTTTCAAGCATTGGGCTGCTACTGGTTTAGTATCTTTTATTTAAAAATAAAAAAAATTATATTTTCTTCCTTTCTTGGGCTGCTAAATTTGTGTCAGATATAACTGGATAAACAGGATATCTCAGTGACATCCAGGCAGTGGTATATCAAAGGTGTCACCTGTTTACACAGCGAAGAGAGTTTTTCCTCAAGACAATCTCTACTGTGATTTGGATCATTGTCTGATAACATGTGAAAATACTTCTGTGAATCAAAACAACAAGGGTTCATTCCTTAGAGAAAAGGTTTTATGTTAGAAGAAAAAATATTAAAATCCAGGAACATTATTGGTGGGAAATTTATTGGTGACGTTGATATAAACATCATAAACAGCATTGTGAGGGATCACCAGTTCAATGGAAGATTGTGATCTGAGAAAAAAAGGATAACATGGATGACTACAGTGTTGAAGAAGAATGAAAAACAGTTGTATATAGTGCAGTGTCGTTATTTTAGGAGGCAATAAACTGGGAGTTAAATCATATGGGAATGAAAAAAAAGAAGAACTAGCTGTAATAGTCTGTCAGGGAACAATACTCCTTCATGAAGCAGCTCCCTCAAAAGGCAAGTACAACCTTAGGTATGTAAAATTACATTAAAATTACTTTAACAGAAACAGTAGAAACAGAGAAATAATTATGTCTCTACACAAGGACCTCTAAGTTTGAAATTTTCGTTTGTATCTTCGAAACTGCTGAAAATATTCCTATTCTAAGACATTTTGTAGGACTCCTGAGAAGCAGATACCTTGGAGCCTTGGGAGACTTGACAGACAAAATGTTTTGGGTGTGGTTCATTTCTATCCCTTTACTTCTAAGTTTGGGGTCTTTTTGCCAGTATTAGATAGAGTCTCCTCCAAATCTCCTGCCAATATGAAAAAGACAGGAATTCTTGCTAAGCAAGACTATGTAAGAAGGAGTTGATAATTTACAATAGATTAAATCAACTGATAAACTTAAAGAAACACATATTGAAATAGTGTTGAAATAGAAACATCAACATTCAAATTTAAATTAGTTTTAAGACAACAACACTGAGTTTAATTTGGTGACATCATTAATTTACACTGTATGAGAGAAAAGTTATTTGGACAGATTGTGATTAGAAGTGTTAACAAATGGGAAGTTTTAAGATCATACATCCGGTCAATGAGAGAGTGAAAACTTTTTTTTTTGTCTTCTATTTTTTTTTTTTTTAAAAAATAGAATTCCCCATGGAAATACCAATGGAATTCCCCTATTAGGGTAAGAGAACTAAGAGTATAAATATTTGATCAGTAGAACTTTGAAGTCAAATGAAAACCACAGACCTTGTACTGGAGTTAAAGGGATAACAAGAGAACCACCAATAGAAACTATCAGTATCCTCCTTTGCTTTCCAGCTGCTGGCTCAAATAATTTAAAATTGTAATAAAAAATAAACATGTATATGCTGGTTACATGTAGGAGACAACCACCAAAAATGAACAAAAACAGTGGTTAGGTCTTATTAATTAATTATCAAATTAGAGCTCTCATTTTTCATTTGTAAACAAAAGTCAAAAAGAGCTAGTGTTTGAATTTCAGTAATAAGGATACATCTACTTAAAGTGACACCTTTCTCCTACACAGCCTTGTCAGCCTTGGTGCATCTGGAATATGTATAATTCAGAGTTCTGTAATAACATTTCTCTCCAATAGGTCTCTAGTCTGTCTAGCATCTAACCTGTATCACGAAGTTAGGAGCTACTGTGATGCATGAGATGAGTCATTTGCTGCTGACATATTGGCTAGTCATTAATGCACATATTTTTGGCAGTCTAAACTGTTCCTGTATCACAACCTGGAACTCTAGGAGATGGGAACCCTCAGCTTGCCCAGCAGAAACTTCACTGCTCCCTGCATACTGTGGCATTCTTCACAAGACAGAATGAATTATATTTGTTCAATACAGCAAAGCCTTCAGGCCAGCACAGATTTTTGATGTCTCAGAGAAACCTTTAGAGTCATCTTGCAAAGAACATTCATCTTTTTTAGAGATAGGGGACTTTCCCTCTTGTGAACAGATCTTATTGTTCTCTGGTTTTGACCAACAAGGTTCACAAAGGGAATGTGTTTCAAAGACCTACAGCCTGTAGGCAAGTGGACAAGCAATAAAACTTTGTTTATTCCCACCTCAACAGATGTTAACACTAGTTGAAGTCAGGCAGATACTTACCGTAAGTGATTTTTCAGACTGAGTATTATGTTTCATGCAAATGATACAGCATTAGAGCATTGCTACAAAGCCTGGAAATAATTTTCACTGCTAAAGTTGTGAATAGATGACCAGAGAATCATAAAGTAGTTTGGGTTGGAAAAGACCTTAATCTCGTTTCAACTCCCCTGCTATGGGCAGGGACACCTTTCACTAGACCAGTTGCTCAAAGCCACATCCAACCCGGTGTGTTGCTCCTATTCAATTTGTAAAATGCATTTGTCCTTTTCTGTCTCTTTCTGTTTGCATTTCTTTCTCTTTCTTCCCAGAATTAAAACTTCACAAAATAGTCTAGAGGAGGCCAGGTTAAGTGAGCATTAGAAGTACTATAAAGAAATATTTTCAATCTGAGCAAGTAAATATTTTCCAGCTACATATCTATGTATATATATCTACTAACACTACATTGTCAAATATGAGATCGAATAGAAAAAATTAAAGAAACATTTTGTTTTGGTTCAAATGTTGTGATCTTTAAGACATTCAAGATTTTATTTTATTTTGTTCTAAAATCGTCTAATATATTATTTCATAAGCATTAACATAAAACTGTTATTGGAAACTACTAATTATTCTGATAACCACATGGGGCCTTAATTAAAAATTGTAATCCATTTCAAAATGTACATGCATATAATGAAAACACAATTCAAATATGTTGACAGATAGCTGGATTTTATTACTTAAGCTTGAGGAAATAGATACATTTTCTAAAAAAATGCTCAGAAAGCATGCTATTTCTTGATGTTGCAGTTGTTCTCTGCTATCCAGCAGTGAAAACAATAATTATTATCTGTTCTTCATGTTCTTAGGATTGGCATTGGTATTTGTTTGCATGAAGAATGCAACCATGCAAAAGCACAGTAGCACTTTAGAGAAAGAGAGGCTGCCAAAGTCTCTGGTGAGGCTTGCCAAAAAACCACTCACAGTAGGGTGTCTCTACTAGCTCTCTAAAACTGTATATAGGTCCTGCTCTTAAGGATAATCACCTGCTGCTGAATAGAACTATTCATTGAGGCTGAGGGGGTGTCTGAAAGTCTCAAACCTTTCAAAATTGTAGAATTGCCAATACTCTTGTTTTCTCAGGAGTCTCCTGAGGTTAACTTAGTCTTAGTGCCATGTTAAGTACCACCCAGCCTTGGAACTGGAGTCAGCTTACAGCCAGACAGCTAAAATTTGGGATAGGTTCCCATCTCCATCTATCTATGGAGCCATGTCCTCAGTCTTTCAATGTATCTTAAAAAAAAGAAAAATAAATCTTCACAGACAATTCCATTCTGCTCATGCATCCTTTTTTTTAATTTTATTTTACATGAGACAAGGTTAATTGAGCCCAGAATGAAAATAGTATGATGAACTCAGATATATGTCACTCAGCTAAGAGTAAGTAGCTAGTTCCCTTGACTAAATTCTTGTACAGATGTGAAAGAATTCAGGCTAAAAGAGTGAGATGCTGATTTTGAGAGCCTACTCACCTTGAGGGAATAGACACCAAAGGGAACGATTTTGAAAAGTGGTGATAAATTGTGCTCCCTGTCTTTTGAGCTGTAGACTGGCAGGTAAACCAAGGTCTAGTAAGCAGATTTTGAAATCTTGAAGCAATTGATGCCTCCTCCATACTGCGGTGGCCTAAGTCACCAAGCTCTTTGACCACTTGAGACACAATTAGCAATTTGGTGAGGACAGCTGCTGATAAATGTTTGCTTTTGCTCTTGAAACTAAGGCATTGTAACCAGAAAAGTCAAGTGACCATAGAAGGGGTTATCTGACTGTCCTTCAAGTAGGACAGAAATTATATTATTTCTCTGTGTCAGAATAGATATGTACTTTCTATGCTATTTGGTTATGAGGACAATAGTCTTGGGAGTAAAGACCTGAAAAAATATCATATTTACCTCTTTCCTGCTAAATACCAAAAAAACTGGGAGAGAGCCTCTCATAAACTTTCTATCTATTCTAATATCATGCCTTTTTCATCATGGAGGTCCCACCTCTGCAGGTGGGTGGAACATGCCCTTTGTGGCTGCTGTAATATTTATGGCCAATGCTGGCTCAGAGCTGGTAACAGGCCACCAGCTTTTGTGGAGAACAGTTCTGAGCATTAAGCAGATGTGGAAAAAAGACATAGCAATATTTTCAGGCTTTTCTGGAGAAGTAGATAACTCACTGACTGAGTATCCTATGATTAAGCCTGGAATTTATCTGGGCAATGGGCATATATCTTCAGTAGCCAGAGCTGAACAAGTGTGGCCACTTTTAGCAACAGCAAACTTTAAGCCACACAGGAAGGCATTTTATAGATTTAGGTATTGTAAGGATTAACTAGTGCTGAAAAGAGATGACCTAGATAATGATCTGGGCTGTAGTCAAGTTTGGGCTTCTAAATCCTAATTTAGACTAAGCTTAAGTGATCCCTAAATTCTCTTAGTTTCATTTTAGATCTAAATCTTACATTGAATCTGGCCCATAAGGTCTTTCTTGGATCTGGTTTGTGATGTTAGGCACTTAAAAGACTTTTTTCCTTAGAGTTTTGAATTTTTTTTTTTTCAAATAAAATGTTTCTGCATGGAAAACATCTGTGATGATTTATATATTTTTTGTAGTAATCCTCTAATTCATTAGGAGCCGTATCTCCATTCAGAGGATTATTATGTAAATATATGTGCATAAATATAGGAAAGTTAACTTTTAAAAGGGATAGACACTTGGATTTCAGAAGCATTTTCATTTGTAGTGTTGTTTCCAGCTATGATAAATAAAGGTCTGAATTGCAGCAGAAAATGTAGAAATTGAGAACCTGATCCTGCACTGAATTCCAAGTGAGCAGGAGGTTTGCCAACACATAGTTCAGTGCAGGATCAGGGCCCTAAAATCTGAACTTACAAGGGCTAACTTTTTTTTTTTCTGCAGTGTTCAAATGGACTGCTTAAAAACCCTATAAATGCTTCATCTAGACAGCAGGGCACCATTTCAGGAACTGATTGCCCATTATAGTACTGACAATAAAATAGGAAAATACCTCAAGGGAGAAGGAACAGGGCCTTATGACTTTCTCATTGAACTCAATGTGAAACTTATAATTTCCCAGCCCCACTTTACAGAATGTGTCAGTTTTCAGTGGCCATTGCATTATGCTCCTAAGTCTTGTTCAAGGAAATCTGAAATGAGGGGACTTAATACAGTGGAAAACCAGAGAAATCATGGCAGAAATCTGAGTTCACATATACAAAAGAATATATATTTTTTTCTTTATATTGTCTTCACTTTCCCCCGGAATGAATCAGCTAGAAGCAATACTCCTTTGATATACGTTTTCTGTGCTAGATTGTTAAAATGTGCTTGTCATACATAGAAGTGAGTATGCCTGTTTGAGAGATCTTTTAAGATTATTTTTTTCACAGATATTTTTAAAGACTCTCTGAAACAATATTCAGGGAGAACAAACCAGACTCAATACAAACTCATACATTCTCCTTTCCTGCATCACAGCCAAGAAACTAATATACATCCCCCTCCTCCCTACACTGAATCTCCTTCGTGGAACTTCCGACAGTCTTTGGTAGCAGAGAGCACCTGTCTGGATAATGCGAAGGGATAAGGGAGTATGTTAAACAAGGGCAGAGGGAATTGGGAAGGGATGCAGGAGACACAGAGCTAATTGAAGCAAAGCATTTTATTAATCTAGAGTGCTGTCTCCAGGCATGCCTAAAATCTAAATAATGATACTGAACTTCAAAGCCCTATTCTCCATTCCTTGTGCACTCACTACTCCTGCTTAAGTCAATGGAACTTCTAAGTGTATAAAAATGCAGAATCATACTGTGAATAAGCTGTTAAGAATCAATTAGCAGTAAAATCTTATGCTGCTTACAAGAAAAAAAAAGACAAAACCCCAACCTCTATTTGGTCAATTCTTTCCTGTCTATTAGTAGCATGAGTAGCTTGAACATCAAGGTATGTGATTTTGACCCTCTGGAGAACCATCTAAAAGCTTGGATCTCCTTTGAGACTTTATTGTTTTCCAGATGATTTATTCCGCTGATCTGTTCTGCTGCCATTGGACACTGTGAATACAGAGCACATCAAGAATTGTGTGAAACCTGACTACAAAGTTATGCAGCTTCTCAGGTGGGCTCAGGGATTTAGCTTGTGTGTTTTAAAACTCTTCTGTTGTTTCAACATCTTTGCATATTGAATTATGTTAATTTCACTAAGTAAACATTAATTACTTGATGGCTTCATAGTGCTTTGAAGCTGTAAGGTATTCTGAAAACGATCATTATTAATTATAATATGTACTATTGTTATTTTGTCTTTATTTTTTAAAAGGCAAAGGACCACTTATCCTCTTCCTTAAAAGAGTCCACTTACAGAGGCACAGGAAACACAGTTCCCTATGTGTTTCTTCAAAGTGTGTGCAAGGATGCCATCTACCTGGACAGGGAACACGGTGGGAAATACTATTGCACCAAAAGCCCAGTTATTATTACAGAACCCCAAATCCAGGGCATTTCTCATTCAGAAATGTTCAGCTCTCTCTGAACAGTGGAGAAAAAGTTCTTGTCTACTTTCACATGTAATTTCATGTATTAGGCAGGATATAATCACTGAATATACTATGGGCCACCATGCTGAGCATGATGTCATATGGTCTGGAATATTCCTTTGGTCAGTTTGGGTCACCTGTCCCAGCTGTGTCTCCTCCCACCCTCCCATGCTAACTTCCTTGCTAGCATGGCTGTATGAAAATCAGAAAAGGCCTCGGCTTTGGGTAAGCCCTGCTCAGCAATAACAAAACCATCTCTATATTATCAACCCTGTGTTCAGCACAAATCCAAAACATAGCCCCATACTGCCCACTGTGAAGAAAATTAACTCTACTCCAGCCAAAACCAGCACAGTGTCTTTCTCATTTGCATTTAAATATTAAAATTCATATGAAAATTTTGGGACTGATTTCAGTTTTAAAATTTCTGTGGCAGATTGTTTTATAAACCTTTTTTGTTATTAAAGAAGCTTAGTTAGCCTGTGGAGGTTGGCTTAATGCATTATTAATAACTGGGTGGTTGATACTTTTTAATAAGAATAGTATTTCATGGAGAAATGAGAGTTCATCCAAATCAACAGAATTTGTGAGAAAATGTCTATTTTAATTAAATTTATTAGATTTTGTGATCACAACGTACAGCAGGATACATTAAGATTTATTTGCTTTGTTTTATAACTAAGCCAAATTAAATCAAATTTGTTTTCTATATGAATTAATGTATTCGGTATCCATGGCTGGGTGCTGGCAGCAGGGGCTGCAGGAGGGGGCTCTGCGAGGAATGTCCAGGGCTGCCCTATGCTGGACACAGACAGCTCCAGCTGGGTCCATCCCACCCACAGCAGGGCAGGGCCGGGCCCTACAGCCAGGAGGGTGGGTGGTGCCTTGGGGAAGACAAGTTTAAGAAAGGGTGAAACAGTGTTGCGCAGCAGCTGTGCGAGAGAGGAGTGAGAATATGTGGGAGAAACACTCCTGCAGATACCAAGGTCAGTGAAGGAGGGGGAAGAGGTGTTCCAGGCACCAGAGCAGAGATTCCCCTGCAGCCCCTAATGAAGACCACAGTGAGGCAGACTGTCTCCCTTCTGCCCGTGGAGGTCCACAGTGAAGCAGATATCCACGCTACAGTCAATGGAGGACCCCACACCAGGCGTATGTGCCCTGGAGGAAGCTGCAACTTGGTGGAGAGCCACAGGGGAGCAGGGAAAAGTAGGAGGAGGAGGGAGTGACAGACAGGAGCTGTTACGGACTGACCCCACCCTTCCATTCCCCATGGTTGTGCACTGCTCAGCATGAGAAGGAAGTTGAGTAGTCCGGACGAAGCAGGAAAGTTTACCCTGGGAAAGAAGGTGAGTGGAGGGAAGGAGGATTAGTTTTTGTTTTGTTTCTGAATATCATATTTTTAATTGGCAATAAATGAAATTAGTCTTCCTCAAGTAAGGTCTGTATTGGCTATGATGGCAGTTGGTGAATGATCTTCATCTCAACCCACGAAATTTTTCATCTCACTATCTCACCCATCATGCTGAGGAGAGGAAGTGGAAAAGTGGGTGTGTGGGCACCTGGCAGCCAGCCAAGGTGAACTCACCCCAATAAAGCTCAATATTTTGATTTTAAAAAAATATTGCAGATTTGACTGATCTGGTTCTATCATTCCATGCAAATCTTTTCTTTAAGTGTTGTCATAGAAGATAAAAGCTAAATCATCCTCTTTTTTTTTTTTTTCCTGAGTATCTCTTCTTCAGTATTCTGTAAACAGCTTGGTTTTCAATTACCCATGTGCCTGCACTTGGGGAGCTTCTCTGTTTTCAGACCTCTGTTGACTCCTTCAAGTTATAGGGCAGAGAATCACATCTCCAATCTTCTAATATCAGTGGGTTTTCTATATGCCACTTCAAAGGCTGAAAATTAAAAAAAAAAAAACGCTCTCCACTTTACTCTCTGTCTTCCTTGATAAAAGAGCAGCTGTTATTTCACCAACCTGACTCTCCTGAGTGTAAAACATACTGGAAAGATATTGGAAAGTGCTTCTTTAAGGAATGCTCTTCTCTGCAAACTTTTTCTCAAGGGATACAAGAGAAGTAAAGAAGCTGTTAATGCTAAGCTTCTGAAATATTTCTGTAAGCAAAACATCTAAGAATAGTACAGCAATATTTGTAAGCCAAAAAGGCAATGTGTAATGGAGTGACTAGAACAGCCTCCCACAATTGAATATGTTATTTTACTAGCACAGTTGACATTTGTATGGTTGATGTCTTTTGGGTACAACCTGACCAAAAATTTTTAAATGGTAATTAATATAATTTGCACGTGTAAACAATCCCATTAAGATAAGTCCATTTCAGTGGATGAACACATACTTAGCTCTGTGCTGCAGCTGAACCTTATTTAATAAAAAAGATACCTTTTCTTTATCTAAAGGTCATTTTGGCACCACTAATGGACACTTATTGTTATCAGGTGGTAAAAAAATGGGAAGGAGAAAGCAAGGAAATGATCATTACAGTTTAAACTACAAAGAAGATAGAAGGAATGTCAGCAGGGTCGGGATGAAGCTAGTGCCATATGTGGAACCAACCAGTGCATCCAAAACATTTTTGCAACAGTGATGAATACCCTGGCTATGTGGAGATTACAGTACAGAGAGAAGTTCCCATGAGGGTAAATTGGAGAAGACTGTATGCTGGGAAAGAAGCTCCATCAGAGAAAAGTTGCCTGGGGTAGGTGAAATGCATAAGCAGAAAGTGGTGTACTGAAAAGCTGTAGTTAAAGTCAGCAGTGGAATATTTTTGAAATGGTGTTTAAAGTTTTTCTCATGCAGCAATAGGTCACCCAAATTGAAAGAAAGGCTTCTGAGGTCTGGTGCTGGGGATAAAGTGGTGAGAGAAATTCACCAAGCCGGAAAATTCTTGTGACAGCTTTCAGGGCCATTAAGAATTTGAGAATTTGAAATATACTCAATGTTGTTGTTTGGCTGAAAAATTCACTGCAGAAAAAAAAAATGAGCCTATAACACTGTTCCATTCCACTGAAATGTCTCTGGTTTTGCTAATGTTTGCTTAATGTGTAGATGTGTTGTAGAGTAACCATTACTTCAATTATAAGACATAATAGAATGTCATTAATAGAGTTCTTAATGACATTTTTATGTTAGTATTTAGAATACTAGAATAAAGAAGAATACTTTTACAGTTACTTTCTGGACATCAGACTAAATTACAATAAGAAAATAACTAATTAAAGCTGTTGGTCTGTTGATTTTGCCGTGCATTTTTCTATTAGTTTTCCTCGTTGAATTCTAGCCCAGATCTTCTCTTTCACAGATTACCAGTCTGAAACAAGCATCTGCTTGGGGAGGGTGAGAAGAAGAAGCCAGATAGCAAAAAGGGGGAAGAAATTTAAATGCACCCAGTGATATAAGGCACTGAATTGCCTTAGTCCATATTCACAATTCTTTAAATCTGTGAAAACTTGTTTTACAGGTTCTTTGAGTAGTTGGAGGTGTGTTTCTCTGGCTGTCCAGCGCTGAGCACATTGACACTGAGCTCAGGGCTGAACTTGCTTGTGATTGTGGTTTTGATCCAGAAGTAAGAAGGTTTTCATGCAAAATCCTTTTAAATATTCAGTCAAGAGGAGAGAAAATGATAGTATACCCTAGTAACAGCCTGGGTAAATTGACACATTATATAGATATTCTGCAGTTAGTGCTGAATATTAGATGCAGACATTTTCTGGAATTGTCTGGGACTTCTCACCCCACAGCAGAACATCCTAGACACTTGGATACAAAAACATCTGGTCCAAAATACTTTTAACTCTACATTATTTGGAAAAATAAATAATACATCTTTTCAGAAATTGTATTACAGAATCCTATTAGAGAATTTTGTTCTATTTTCCTCTATTCCATCTTTTGAAGGCGTAAAATATTTAATCTAATATTTAGCTTTTGTGGCACATCTTTTTTGAATTACTTACTGTTGGATCCCAGAATATAATATCTGCAGAGAGAGATTTGAGTGGTCTTTGCAGAAATCTGTGGACTACAGAAGCTGGGAAAAACCCTCTTCATTGACCTCATCCCTGTGGATTTTTCCTGCCTTCTCCAGCAGGATGTGAAGAGACTCTTTGCATGATGGTATCACATGCCCTGCCCAAGCCAGAGTCCGAACCCTGATCTCATCAAACCTATGCAGAAGACCTTTTGTGCTTTATCTCTCCCTTTGTGTTCCCTGAATCCTTGCATTCTGTAAACTCGAATACCTTTTTTCCTTTGTAATTCCCCCAAGATAAAATGGGTTTTCCCCTATGATGTGTGTGTAAGACCCCAAATTTGTTAATCTGGGTTTTCCCCTTATGCTATCCCCTGAAACCCCTATTTGTAATAATTGTAATAGTTACAACCCCTTGTTGAATATTGTCTCAGTTTAAAGAGACTGGAGTGTTTTGCTAAGGAGGATGAGTTATGAGGTAGACCAAACTCTTCTCTCTCAGCAATTGTAAATCTGAAATTAAGAGGCTCCAATCAAGGAAGTATGGAAAAAGGAAGAAATAACAACCCTTTATTAAAAGATATGTGTATATTGTCAAAAACAGTAACAGAACACAAAAACAACTGAGCAATAATCCTGTACCCAAAAGTCCCCTTCAAAAAGGAAACAGTTTGATACTTCTCTGTCCTCTAGTGCAATTTTAATTGCGGTTGGCAGCAGCGCTGTTGGATCACTGGAGGAGCAGAGCCTGCAGGGCTCGGTGTTGGTCAGCAGGGGGCACTGTTGGGCTCTGGCGGTCACCACGTGGGGGGTCCCAGATCATGGGAGAAGCTGTTACGACCCGCCCCAGGAAAAGGGGAGAGGGGGGTAACTCAGGTTCCATCAAAAATTCCCTTGGGGTGGATTACAGCGAAACAACACTAAATAATCGGTGTATGAAAACATATATGGATAAGATTTATTTTAACAATTTTGAACCAGTAGGTAAGTTAACATTTTTGGGTGCTGTAACCTTTCTAGGGAGGAGAAAAATGCATAGGGGAGAGAAAGACAGGGTGAGAGTAAGGGAGAGTAAGAGAAAGAAAAGCTGAGAGAGGACAGATGTCTATAGTCACCGCCCACGGGGTCCAGCGATGCTTCCATGTCTGTCAGTTGAAGTGGTGAAGTGATCTGCTGGGGGTGAAGGAGGGAAGCCCCCATCCATGGTTAGTGTCACGGGCCGTGCCTCGAGCCTCCAACATCTCCTGGGTCTGTGCTGAGTTTTTTTGTGTCTGGCCTGGTTCCCGCCCTTTTCCCGACAGGCAGGGGGGGGGGATGGGCTCCCATGGGCCATCAGAGGTACAGTGTAACAGTCAAAAGCCTGCAAGCTCGGCTCTTCCCGCCTTTTCGGCTTGACATCTTCTGCGCTGGAGGAGGGGGGATGGGCCCAGTTGCCCATCAAAAAGTCAAAGCCTGCAAAAGTCTCCTAGAATGCATAAATCATCAAACACTCCAGTCTCTGACAGAAGCCAAAATGGAGATCTCCCCCCCCACCAAGGAGGAGAAGGGGAGAAGGGGAAAGAAGGGCAGTTTCTTTACCACGAAACTCACGTTGTCTGTGGCTGGCTGCGGTTGGGACTCCCCCCTTTCCTTGATGAGCACAAACTCTCTGATGAATTCTGAGCAGATTAGGGCTGGAGACGGGGCAGTGTGAAGGCAAGCCGAGGCTGAAGAGCAGCCAGATGACCAGGTCGAGAGCAAAACGGCCTCAAAGCTTTTCCAACACACACACACACCTTGACTCTGTTAAGGCAAAAAGTGAAGTGTCCCCTGTTTGTAAGGAGAGGAGGAGAAAAACTCTTCCCCCCTCCCTGCAGTTTTTTAGAAGGGCTATTAGCTGGGAATGCAGGTCTGCCAGCTAGTTCTTTTGTATAGTTAATTACCCCTTCTTCCTCCTTGTTCAAATCCTTCTCTTACAGTGGGACGGGGAAAGGAAAATTTCTGCTTGGATTTTTAGAACAAGTAAACCTGTGACAAATATGTAGACCCTAAACCCTTTGAATATGAACTTGTAAGTCCAATAAACCATTCCAGTTTCTTGCCTCCCTGGGATTGTCTTGGCTTTATTGACTTCCGCACTTACAAGTTGCACAAAATTCCTGAGATGAAGAGTGATAAAAAGAGCATTTCTATGCTCATTATCCGAACTCGGGCCCTAAGATGGAGGAGCTCTGCATTTTTCTATAGCATGTTGAGACAATGTATAACCAAAGGAGAATTTCAAACCCTGGAGTTTCTGTGTCATTTCAATAGTTCGCTCAGTCATCTGTTTGAGCAAACAGTTTGCCTAGATTTGTTAGATTTCTTTGCTATAGAATCTATATACTGTTACAGATAGAGTAACAGGTTCCTTAATTTTTTTATGGCAAAGAAGTAGTTCTTTTTAGAAAGATAGAATAGTAATAGCTTGATTTTTTCAAAGGCAAACTAACAGCAAACTCTTGAATTTAAACTATTGGCATTTCTACAACTGGATGTTGTAATATGTTTGAAGTTCTACAAATAGGCATTGTGCACTGACAAATACTATTACTAAACAGAAACTACACACATGACATAAAATACTCTTTAGAGAGTATTTTATTAATTATTTATTCAATTATTCAGTTATTTTCTTTTGTGATACAAAATATAAAAAATTGGCATTAATTTATTAATATTTCAGTCTGCTTAAATATCTTTCCCATTTATTATTAGAGCTGCTATGAAGAAGAATTCTAGACGATAAAAAGATTTGTTCTGTTTTTATAAGCATTCTCAATTTAGAACAACTTTTATTCTAATTAGTGTTGAACAAGTCTACAAAAATGCAATATGATGCCTTCTTTGTTTTGTCACATTGGTGGTAAATACTTGACTTTTTTTCTTGTACCTTTTATTATTCTTTTTTCCTTTACAAGCCCAAAAATTTATTGTAGATCACCTGTAGTTGAAAAATATGGGCAGATGCTTTTCCTTTCCTTTGTCATGCACATCAACTCACTACATAGGAACGTTTGCCTTAGAAAATCAACTGGGGATACTTTCTGATTCCATGGATGATTCCATATGACTGTCACATATTGCTGTTAAGTGTTAATCTACTTAGTTTTATCAATAATTAGGAGTATTTTTTATATAATGAAGTCTTTCCCACATCCATCATAGTATTGTTTGAATTAATGTATTTGTCTTCTGTTTTCAGCTCTTCATATTTACTGATTTATTTTCTTCTTTACTCTTTCCTTCCCCTACTCTTCCCACTCATGAGAAAACACTACATGTTCAGTAATAGCAGTGTTTATGTCAGCATTTAAGTGTTACTATTAATTAATTGTGTTGACATAATTGCTGTTGAAAGATAATCTTCATTAAACTTTTCATTCCAAACTCGCTAAACTTTACATTGAGGAGTGTAATTTTCCATAAATAATTGTTGTTAAATGACCATATTGGGATCTATGACATGCATGTGTCTCATTCTTTGTACTGTCTAACACAATCAAACTTTTATTGCAAGTGTAGAAACAAGTAACTTCTGAAAAGCTCGGCATTATTGGCAAGTCATAATAATCTATATGTAGATATAGATATATAGATATAATCTATATTTAGATATAATCTAGATGTTGTTTTGTGAATTTTGCCGTAAAGCATATGTTCAAACTGACATTGAAAATGACTGTATATTGAGACATCTACTGTTGTGATTTTGCATTTCTTAGTAATAAGGTGTTGCATGACATAGATTTTCTCTGTAGCCAAAGTTCATATATGACAATTTGACTTCTATTGCCACATAAATATGGAATATGTGCTTTCAACTATAATCCCTGTAAATAATCCACCATCTGAGTTTATTGTAGTGGAAAACTAGTCATCTTAACCATACAGGGGAAAGAAAACAGTTAACAGGGATGAGTCTTTTAATTTACCTTTACAGCTATGTTAAGCAGACACCTGCAACTGAGCTATTTGTGTAGGCCTCTTTTGTTATTAGTGGAGAGAAACAGGCTCTCAGTCTGTGATTCACAGAATCCTAAAGTAGACCTCTGTAGTTGTTCTGATAAATTCCATCCTCTACTGCCTATTGATCTCCATTGGATAGAAAAAAATCGAAAGTTTCTAGTAAATATGCAGTGGTCTTACAGACTTCCAAAGTTAGGTGAGATGTCTTCTGAATACCACTTACTTTATACCACTTACTTAAGTGCTGTGGTATAAATATATTATGTCACTTTACTTTTTTAGTGCTAATGATTTTCAGCGATTACAATACTTTTATTCTGTGCAAAATGTACCTCTGTTATACTCCGTAGAAGGCTACATAACTGAACTATTTGATCTTATGCTAAAATGGTTATTTTTATAGCTCAGTCATATCAGTTCATAAATATATTAATTTAAACAATTTATAGTTTGCATTATTTTGTGTAACCAAACGAACTAGAAAAATGAATTATTTTTTTAACATCAAAATATTTCAACAATTCAATGAATACTAATAAAAATATTAATTTCATATGAAAATACTCAAAAGCTGGATGAAAAGCAAATATAATTTGGAGAAACTTCTCATTGGTACAAAATTACTAGAAAAATTATCTTTTGGATATAATTTTTTTCAATAGAAATTATAACATTATGAAATCTTTTTATGAATGGTCATCTAGAAAAAGGAAGAATTTAACTTCGAAAGCATTGAAACAAAGTGAAAAACAGTAATTTTTCTGGGATATAAGTTTTCTGTGATATCACACTATATTTGCTTTTCAGTAACCTGTCATCACTTTCTTTTTAAGACTTTTTCTTTAAAATCACATTTCCTTTTCTTTCATTTTACAGCTCTCTTTTTCCTTTTTTGCCAACTTATCTAAATTTCTCTGAATCACAGGATCAGAGTGTACAAAAGAATTACCTGTTCTGTTTCAGCTAGGACACTATCTTCAGCGAGCATTACAAATGTGATAGTAAAGCTTGTAAGGAGAAATTGTTTCTGTTTCCTTTTTAAATAACAAGTAAGCTCACCAGTGGAATTAAAATCTTTAAGAGGAAAGTACAGTTTTTAGCCAACCTCATTCAATTGCAATAGACTTTTCAATACCTTCTTATTATATTTATGCCAATATCTTAAGCCATAGATCTTGGCAGCTGTTGTTATTTAAAGGCAAATCCTTCAATAGGAAATTAATATAAAATCATGTTAAAGAAGGAAGTGGTAAGGACTGTACAAAATTGACAGAATTCTAACTAAAAACTTTTTTCTCTAAAAATATTTTCCTTTAACAGACTTTCAGATTTTCAAGTGGAAAAAAAATAGGCCTTGGGTGTTTGTTTGACATGAGTGGAATTTACTGTGGGTAATTAATTATAAAAAACTCTCTATTGTCAAGAAAGATTCTAATATTCATATTTGTTTTTTGCAAAGAAAAATAAAGATATGTATTTTAAGCACATATTTCAGTCTTCCTTTCTAGTTATTAACCAAGAACAGTCAGAAAATATCTGGTAAATGCATACTTAAAGTAGAATAATTAAGACATTAAATACACATATTAATGACGGAGTGATTTTTAACTTTCCTTGTGTCAGCACTTTTTGTTACTAATCTACTCGGTCTTCCAGTCCTAATAAAAACAAGCTAGATGAAGCAAGTAGCAAAGGCCTTGATATGAAACAATAACTTCAATCCCAGTTATAAACCCATATCAATATTTTCTATTATTTTTGCTATAAATACATGTTTTCTTGTTATAATTTCAAAATGAGCGATCAGAGAAGAATTTACCAAAATTATCAGGTCATATTTACTCTCAATTAATCTAAGAATAAGCAAGGCATTAATTTTATTGTAACCCAGTGCTGGCACCAAAAGAAATGCGAAATGAGAATGTATGATTATATGTATTGAACAATATTGACATGTACTCTAAAATTATGACAATTTTTTTGATTTATTTAATTAGAAGTGAATTTTTATTTTGATCTTGCCCTTTCCATTACTTTTTAGTTGAACTATTGTTATCTTCAAATTATCTTTAATTTTCAAAATGTCGAAACAAAGATGTCTTATTTGAGCACAGAAATAACACTGGTTGTAATTCAGTATTGTTGCACACTAAAAATACTTCTATTAACAATACTGTTCTCATTCAGAAAAGTGTTTTTAAAATAGTTTTGTTATTGAAGGATTTGTTAGTTGTTGTCTTGTACAGATTTCCTGATTGGTGCATGAATAAAACTAGTTTTCTAATGGAGATCTGAAAGTCAAACTGATATTTGATTTTGGTTTTTTTTGACCAATGGCAGTTCCCACTAAAAAAAGATATTTCCTTGGTTATTTTTTCGTTGTCTTCCTTCCAGTATATCTATGTATGTTAGCAGCCTTGGTGAATTAAATGGATTGTTCATGTACACATACATCACAGTTTGACCTTGAAATTGAATGTTAGATCGCAACATCACTGATGACCTACAGATAGAAAAAAGGCATGGCATGTTGGGGAGGAAAGAGGAAAGGTGAGGCAAAGTCTAGTGAAATGAAGAGATAAGAGAATGTTCTTCATAGTTGTATGAACTTTGCAGAAACAAACATAGAACGTTGCTTTTTCCTTGAACTTGTGGTTATCCTTGACTGTCATCTTATAATTTAACTTTTTTTCTTTTGTTTTCTTTTTGCCTATACTTTCTAACTTGCTTATTTTCTGGCACTGTTCAAGTATGAAGCAATGGCACTATATTTAAATAAGCTGTAATTCCACTTAAGACAGAAAATATCCTCCAGATGAATTCAGTTTTACAAAATTTTCATGGATGACAATTGAGCAGAAGTACAGAAAAAAACAAAAATTTCTCCCTTATTAATGAACACCCCTCTAAAACACCTCATTTATATTTCGTACTTTTCAGAACCTGGCCCTTACACTATAATTTGCACATCATGTTTTACTGAGAGTGCAAATATTATCACCCTCTAAGGTTACTTGCATTTGCATGCCCAAGTTGTATTGTAAAGTGATGTGTAGCAGCATGTACTTTTTTGGCTGCCATTTCTTCATCTTGCATAATACATTTTTCTTACGTTAGAAGATGAGGCCCAGGAAAATTTTAAAGTTGGAGTGCACCTGTGGGATGACAGTGTGATAGACATCTGTGAAATAAACACAGACTTATGGTGAGCAGGTTCAGCTGCAACCCCTTAAAATGACATTTTATAATATGGAAGGCTTAAATGGTAGACTGTTGAACAATCACAGAAAAACATTACGTCATGTAAAACTGTGATACAAGAGGAAAAATGACAACAGTGTGCAAAGCTGCAGCTGATCCTGCTTGCCATATGGTATGTAACTCACTGTAATAACACTTACATTGCCTCAGTAAGTGCCCTTAAATATCAGGGAGTGAATAAGGCATTACACAGATTGCAAAAGGAATTTATAATCATATACGTTAAGATCTTTTTACTTTCAGGAATTATTCTACTCTTACATTAACCGAATACTCTTTAAAAATGCATATATCTTAGAATATTCCCACAACTAAATAATTTAAAATCTGGTTGTTCAAATGATTAAAGGCAAGGCTTCCTTAGTCAATATAAACCAAAAAAGCCCCAAACCATGAACAAATAGTTGCTATAATTTCTCTCTCTTTTACCTTTCAGAATATTGTGATTTTCACAAAAATGTAATTTTCATATGTTTATATACTTTTTTGAGAGTATTCTGTTCCTAGTGATCCTGATGAGAAACTAGATAGCTCAAGTTGTTTGAAAGATGATAATTTGGTCTTTATTGCAGATGTAGGGTAAACTGTTTGACTGTTCATTAATTCTCACAAGGCAATATCTAGAGAGCCCTCAATGCAAGTTTCAAGGAGCAGTTTTGGAATAAACAGAGGAAGTACTTTGTCATATCACGCCTGTAATTAAATTGTGGAACTCATTGCCACAAGATGTTTCTGGAGCCAACAGTGTAATTAGATTCTTAAAAGGACTGAGGTCAGCCCCATTTTCTCTATTGAACACAGAAGTCTGGAGCCTTCATCTCAGGTAGTCCCTCAGGCTCTTATTGCTGCAAGAGCATGCCAGGAGAAAGGACCACTCCAGGCATGCCTGTTCCCCATACTCATGACTGTTAGAGGAATGCTGGGCCTAGTGAATCCTTGTCCTCAGTTAATCTGCTATTTTATGGTAGTATTTACATTGGAATAAATTCAGGTCCAGCATTGTTAGTTATTTCCTGTGTCTTTTACTGGATACCAACATGTGGAAAAAAAAGGAAAAAACAAAACCCTGATTTTTTGTTTGTTTTCTCTTAATTTTTTTTTTTCACCCTGTCCTTGGAAAAATAAAAAGTAAGCTGAATTCGAGGCAAACATGAATCAATATATAATTTATTCTTTTAAGAATGGGTGAGTTTTTAGAGATAAGCAAGTCGCTTTCTATTCTGACAGGCTATAAGGGATAAATTTGGTCCTTTTTTGATTATGTGAATAAAGGATTGTTTTGACATTGTTTTCTGATTTTAATATCTTCTTCATATACTCTGCACTTCATTTGTGTGCTGGAACCATCTCTGTCCTATGGAATCGTGAACAGATGATAGGAAGTTCAATATATTTTTTTACCATTTGCAGTTTCTAAGATCTTCCCTGACAGGAAAGTGTTTTTCCATCATAACTTTGTGAGAAATCAACACTTCTCCTAATTTTATAGCCAGTGTTTCTGGCAGTATGTTGTACTTGAGCAAAAATCTCACTGGTTTATCTGTAGACTTCTTTAGTACCTTTGTGACATAGCAAGTGTGGCAAATCAGTTAATATGTACCACTAAGAAAAATCCTGCAGTGACAGAGGAAAAAGCAACTTGACTTATACAAGTTTTTCTTTATAAATTATACAAAGTAATTATTCCTTATGTGTCACTTAAGGAAGCAAAAGTGGGTTGAGGTTAGGATCTGAGATCTTATGAGAACGTACTCAGTGAGATGTGTTCAGCACACATCATCACTTCTGAGGTGGTTCCTATAGCATGATTTCTTTTTAGCTCTTTGGTAGATTTTTCATTTTTGTTTTTAGCTTCACAAGCTAGTAGAGTATACACCAACAAAAAATAGATATCAGTGTGGGGAAATTTGTGGGAAAAAAGACTTCCTTGCTATTTTTCCAACAACTTTGACCTTATGCACATGAGTCAGGACATTGTTTTTATTCTACTGACTGACAGATCCAACTTTTTTATGAGACTTCTTGTAGTCAATAAACGTCCTAATTAGTCTCTTCACACTTTTCATGTCTCTCTTCACTGTGTGGCTTATGGGAACTTCACTCATTTCAGCTTTTTCCCACAGCTTTTGTGACCCTGAAAATTTTCTCTGATCAGTTTGTAGGATTATATTTTTCTACAAGCTATTTCCTCTGAAATGACAGGTCTCCTCTGCCAACATTTCTGTCATTACTAATAAAGCATAACATTGGAGAATGCCCTTCTGATTTTTCCTGTTGCCCTTTTCTACAGTTTACTATAGTATCATTTGTTGCCTCTCTGTGTTCTTCCTCAGTAATGCACTGACTGAGCCGGAACAACTGACCTGATGGTTTCATCATCTGGGATTGCGGACCTGTCTTTTCAGCCACAGTACTTGTCGTATCCGGGGATCAGGGTCAATATCAGTCCTTGGCAGAGTTTTTACATTTCAGGGTACTGTCTTGTCTACCTGATTTACTGATAGTTTCTCAGGAGCTGACAAGAGTGAGCTTCAAGTACATTTTTTTCAACTGTAACATTGGAAGAAAATGTTAGTCAGAGCAAGCAGATTATCTAAACAGAGCCTGATGAGTCTGTGTCCCTGCTCATTGATCTTTCTTAATCCACGTTTGCTTAATTCATTCTAATCCATGACCTTCGCCCCCACTTTAGCTTTGCAGTGCCCTACATTGAGCAGTGCATTCTGCCTCAGCAAAGTATCAGTGCATTCTCCAGGATATTATCATCCTTGGCCATTGTCAAAGAGAGGGGACCTGGACAGCAGTCAGGTTAACTGGCATTTCTTTACAGAAGATTAAAATAATAAGAGCTGTAAAAGGATTATATCTCATTGAGATTAGTATTCTGTTCCTATCTAGGGGTGTCAATGCTTTCTTGTGTTTTAAACATCATCTTTAAAATGATAAAATCAATGGCAGCCGAGTGGTAGAACATAGCTGATGTGTCAGCTGTTATATTTTAGTATTATACAGTGGCTTTGTGATAGCAATATCATCACAAGTGAGACATTCAGCTCATAGGTTGTAATGGAGAAGTTTGTGAAACATATAGTGAAAGCTGGATGCTTTGATGACATGAAAGTGCTATTTTCCTGAAAAAGTAAAAGACAGATATATATAACTTTGTATTTTTTTCCATATTCCACCAATGAACATAGAGTAGCTTTTTCATTACTAAGTGTCTCCCATATTAGGACATAACAGTAAAATATTGAGCAATATTATATAAATGTTTTTCAGCTGGCCTTCCCCTCTGGAATTGCAGATAATTTTCAGTCCAGAGTATAACTGTGAGTCAATACATACAGATGACTTAAAGCCGGAAAAATTTCTCTTGTTTATTTTTGTTTTACCTTTTTTTTTTTTTGCTTGATAGACATTCTTTGTATGTTTTAACATCCATTTGGGATATGCTCCTAGGAATCTCATTTATAAATTATATACTTTCCTGCCTGTCTTCATTTGCAGCAGTGTATCATATACAAAATGACTGTGCAGCTTTGAGCCTCTCTAGTGTACTTTAAACATGTATTAACTTATGCATCTTTAAGTCCATTGAACTTATTTAGAATGAGACTGGGCCAACGTAAATTGAAATGGAGGATTAGAAGAAACAGAGGTAGAGCCAGAACAAAGGAGCATCAAAAGTAGATAAAAATGTTAGACAAAATGGTTCTGAAAAGTTACATGCAAGGACTGCAAGCCCTTGGGTAGTTGCACAGTAACTTGAACACACAGTAGTTCATGTAGCAAATGGAAAATGACACTTGCCAGAATCTGACCTTGATAGAAATATTTAAGTAATATTTCTAGTATGATCAAATAACTTCCTCATTATTTTAGGCGGTAAGAGGTTTTCCAGAAAGCTCTATCTGCTAGTTGTTATTATGCTCTCTGTTTTCATAAATGGAAGGACAGGAGTATTGGAAATGTATTGCATTTAATTTTTAACCTTTTTATCTAAGTTCTTGTTTGGGCTGCACTACATGAGTATCTGAGCAGCTTACAAATATGAATTACTTTACTTTTCCAGGGAAACATACTTATTGTTGTAAGAGAGAAAATGTAGAAAACTGAGGCATAAAGAAACTGAAAGTAAGATCTTTAGAGGTATTTAGGAATCTAGAATACAAACTTGGTGGAACTGAGATGTTTCAGTCTCAGAAAATGGCAGGATAGCAGACTCTAAGTTTTCTGCATTTAAGATAAATTATTTTTTTAATTTAATATCCTGCTACTACACATACCAAGGAGGTTCACCAGATTGCTTGTGATGGGCAGAAAGCATATGCAAGATTTACAACTAATATTTAGTCTGGCACAGATCACAGTAGTCACACATGTAGATGCTTGTGTCCTGTATCCTAAAGGTTAAATCACTCCTCCAAGAAGCAAGTCCTCTGCCATGTTAGCCTAGAGAACCCCTAACCCTGCTGCCTGGAAAAGGAGGAGCTGGGTGATCAATGTGGGCATCCCTTACCACTAAGCCTCTTGTGTATTTTATACTCAAGAATAGAAGCATCATAGGACCAGAATAAAAGTAAGAGAGAAGAAACATGGGCATGCATTCTTATTTTTATAATCCTAGGCACTGTGAGAATAAGCCTGGCTTTTAGCTTCTTTCCCCTGGACTGCTTCAGCATTCAATTCATTGAGATCTAATGTAAAATTTATAAAAACAGCAAAATCAGGTTTTATAATTAGTGTCTCTCAGTCTATGCTCTGGCCTTTAAACTGCAATATAAGATTTCCCCTTGACTCTTTTCTTTCCCTCATGATTTTTGTAACCTTGGCTAAATATTGGCTGTATCTCAGCAGCTGGTATGATGGAGTCCCTTTCTTGTTTTACACCTCCACATGTTCTGTAATCTGAAAGGTACGATCTGTATTGCTTGGATAAAAGTAATATGACCCCTTTCCTCCATTACCTTCGGTGACTGCTGCATCACCTTCTGACTCTGGTTTGGGTTTTTTTTGTTTAGTTGGGGGTTTTTTGTTAATTTTTTTTTCTCACCTGAAACACCTGTCATTACTATGAACTGCAATTGCCATGCAATAAGAGATGTAAAGAGAAGCAAGAGTGAGAGTTCTAGCACCTACTCACCTCACTTAGGTACCCAACCATCTATAGATATTTAAAATGAAGGACTTATTTATTAAGACTGGAGTTTCTTTAGGTTTTTCTGTAGTTAGTACAGCAAAAAGGCTTCCCCCAGAGACAATTTCTCTCTCTGGAGAGAGTGAAAGAGTCCTGAGAGACTCTATATGCAACTCCTTAAAACAAGTTTTAAAATTTTAAAAATAAAAACATAATTTTGAAGTTCATTAGACATTTCAGTCTAGGTGAGGTGAATTCTACGCATATTAAAAAAAGGCTCTTGACTTTGTTTCATATTTATAGTCTAATAATTATCCTACTAATGATCCTTATAGAAATGTCAGATTTCAGTGGGTTTCTTGGAGTTCACTACGGTTATTTATGTATCAAGAAATTTCTTTCTCTTGCTCAGTTTTGGTCTTAGTGTACTGACTGCCCATGGTTTATAACTGTTTCTTCCCAAGTTCTCTTCTGACCCAAGCTTCCCTCCTAAATTAAATCCAAGAATGCTTCAGTGGATTGCACATCCCAACAACTGTTTTTAGTAGACTTTACAAATTAGAGGGGGTTTTGTCCCCCTGACCTGAGCAGTCTGTTATTGTCTACCATGCTGGGGAACTTCCTACGCTCCCGTGTCCTTTGTCACTGCCTCAAAATATGTGATATATGGCCACATTTTCATGCTATAAAAAAAATTTCAAGTGAGCTAAAACACAGCTCTCTCATTATTTTAGACAAATTAATATAAAATCCTTTCCTTGACCCTCCCATCAATAATTGTATATATGCGCATACATACACACACAGAGTCAGATCAACAAAAATATAAATATGTATTTATGTACACACTATTATATATATATATATATATATTTAAAAACAGACCTTTGTATAAACCATACAAGGCCCAGAAAGGATCTATACCCAAGAATTGTTCATGCAAATACAACTGATCTACCTTAGAGGAGACTATTTCTGAGGCTGACTGCCAAGCTTCCCTCCCTGGGGTGGGAGGGAAATCAGATGTAGTCTGATTTACTACAAATTGTACCAACAACTTTTCTATACGAGAATATATTGCATGTCACTAGGCTGTTCTTTTTATTTCATGTATCTTTCTCATTATTTTACTGTAAACTTTTAGGTTAGGACTTATTTTTACAATAGGCTTATAGAGCCTCTTTCCATTAAGTAAGACTATAAAAGTAGTGCATTTCAGTGTCCCAACTAAATAATCTGTTTTAATTAGCCAAAAGAAATATATGTGTAGTGTGTTATGCATAATGTATTTGAGGGGAAAAGTTTTTTAAAAGATTCAAAGGCTAGAAAGTGCCTTTTTTTTAATATATAATCCCAGGAGAAAATGTATGTAATAATTCATTGTACACAATCTAATTCACAATTATTTCTTTTAAAAGATCTTTATGGATATATACATACATTGGACTTGAATCCCCTTAGGGCTGAGGAAATCCAACTTTTTAATGGATTTCTTTTGAGCATACTGGAGCCATAACTTAAAATTTTGCATTCTGAGCAAGAACAAGAGCAAGAACAAATGAAGGCAAACAATTAAATTTGCAATAAAGTTAAAAACATGAGATACCTCTTCTCTCTGCATATCCTTTGGAAAATATTAGCTAATTATATTTAACACAGAATGAGAACATAATTCCCACTGTTTTGACAAGTAACAAATTGCATATTATCACCTTGTAAATAATATTATTAAAAACAGTTGTCCTTGTCTGTAATTTCTTCTTTGTAAGAACAAAATTAATTTGAGGCCTGTCATTCAAAATATGTGTCTTAGAATATCAAAGCAGCAGTTTGAAGATACTGAAAACTGAAAATCCGCTACACCCTCTGCACAGAGGGAGAAATACGGTGCTGTAATAAGAAGATAAAAGGAAATGTATGAGAAGTCTATGGTAGCAGCATGATCCCTTGTGATAATCAGATTTTCAGTCATGATTAATTTGACTCAGTCATTCTATTAATAATATTATCCTGACTATAATCTAAGCATAATATTGGTTTCCATTGGGAGATATAAATTGTACATTATTAGGCATTTTTAATTTTTTTTATTAGTTGACTAATTAAACTGAATTTCTTACCTTTTTTTCTTAAAAAATTCCATGCAGAGATTAATTTTAATACTTTGTATTTAAACACATCATCTTTCATCCAAAGATCCAAAGGTGCTTCACCATACAAATATTAATTTGTACTCTATGAATGATCTCACAGCAGTCCAATGAGCTGTATTACTAGCTGTTATTTTTTAATGCTCTTTTTTTAAAGTAAAATGTTCACATCCTTCAGCAGGATATAATAACATGAACATCTACATGTTTGCAGAGTCATTTTCAAGTCAAGGGACAGCACTTGCTGGTAGCACAAAGATTAGATCCATGAAGTGACCTTATTGAAAGATAATAACTCACATTAAAAGTAGGAAAGCTTTTTTCCATTAACTTCAAAGGGGTCAGGTTTTCACCTAATAGTGCATAATGGTAGAAGCATCGGAGACAGATGTAAAAAGGGAACAGTCAAAAATCATCAGGTATTCTCTACACCAGTGAGATGCAGAATGTACTCGCACAGAAGTTTGATATGTATGTTTAGTTCTTAACTTTTGTTTTCTGTTAAAAATTATGTGTGTAAGAGCATTGCTTCCTTCAAACGTGAGGCCAGATCAAGTGCTGGATCAGTTTTGTTCCTTAAAGCTAAGATGCAACACAGCGGTAAGAACTACTTTCACTGGGATGATGCAGTGGAGATTTCTGTTTATTACATGTTATTTTAACCATACTTCAGAATTGATGTGCAGTCAAATGAGTCATGATAGCAAGTGTGACTACAGGGGGTAAATATACTGCTCCCATACATGGCAATTGCCTTATTATGTTCAGGCTCTTTAAAAAAGACAGGGCTAAATTTTACTTTTCTTTAAACAAAGATGAATTCCAGAGTAATTTATTTTTCACTTTTTAATTCAGATTTAAACTCAGATAACTGAAACCAGAATGTGGACTCTGTAGTTATGGGTAAAACTATTTAAAAATGTGCTATAATTGTTAAGGATACAGTAAAACCAAACACGATGATCTGTACTTGGACTTTGTATTAATCAGATCTATGTACAGAGACAGAGCACGCCTGCAGGGCTATGGTCTTATTGGCATCATGGAGACATGGTGGGATGGCTTCTATGACTGGAGTGTTGGAATGGAAGGATACAGGCTTTTTAGGAAGGATAGGCAGGTGAGATGAAGAGGGGGTGTTGCTGTCTACGTCAATGACCAGCCAGAGTGCATAGAGTTCTTTCTGGGAGTGGATGAGAAGCTAAGAGCTTATGGGTCAGGATTAAAGGAGCGAAGGGAGAGGTGAAGTTATAATGGGAGTCTGCTACAAGCCATCTGACCAGGAAGACTGAGCAGATGTGCCCCTCTGTAGATAGATAGGAGCAGCCTCACATTGACAATTCCTAGTCCACGTGGGGAACTTCTACCACCTCAATGTCTGTTGAAAGGAAAACACAGCAGGGCGTAAGCAATCCAGGAGGTTCTTAAAATGCCTTGATGCCTTCCTTCTCCAAGTAATAGAGGAGCCACTGAGGAAAGGTGCTATACAGGACCTTATTCTCACCATCAAGGAGGGACTGGTGGGGAATGTAAAGCTCAAGGGAAGCCTTGGCTGGAGTGACCATAAAATGGTGGAGTTCAAGATCCTTACAGCAGTGAGGAGGATGTGCAGCAAGCTGACTGCCTGTCAACCTCACCTCCATCCCTGGTAAGGTGATGGAATAACTCATCCTGGATATCATCTCTAAGCATGTGGAGGAAAAGAAGGTTAGATGAGTAGACAATGAGGTGGACTGAGAACTGGCTGAATGGTAGAGATCAGAGGGTTGTGATCAGTGACACAGAGTCTAGTTGGAGGCCTGTAAGTAGCGGTGTTCCCCAGGGTTCAGTACTGCATCCAGTATAGTTCAACTTATTCATCAAAGACCTGGATGAAGGGACAGAGTGCACCCTCAGCAAGTTTGCAGATGATACAGAACTGGGAGGAGTGGCTGACACACCAGAAGGTTGTGCTCCCATTCAGTGAGACTTGGACAGGCTGGAGAGTTGGGCAGAGAGGAACCGAATGAAGCTCAACAAAGGCAAATGCAGGGTCCTGTATCTGGTGAGGAATAACCCCATGCATGAATATAGTCTGGGGGCTGACCTGCTGGAAAGCAGTTTTGGGGAGAAGGATCTGGGCATCCTGGTGGACAAAAAGCTGTCCATGAGCCTGCAGTGTGCCCTTATGACCAAGAAGGCCAATGTTGTCTAGGGTGCCTTAGGAAGAGCATTTCCAGCAGGTTGTGGGAGGTGATCCTACCCCTCTAGTCATCCGTGGTGAGGCCACATCTGGAGTACTATAACCAGTTCTGGGCTCCCCAGTTCAAGGACAAGGAGTTACTGAGGAGAGTCCACCAGAGGGCTCTGAAGATGATTAGGGGACTGGAGCTTCTCCCTCAGGCTGAAGGAGCTGGGCGTGAATCCTATCAATGCATATAAATATCCTAAGGGTGGATGTCAAGAGGATGGGACTAAACTCTCTTCAATGATGCCCAGGGGCAGGAGAAGGGGAAACAGGCAGAATCTTAAACACAGGAAGTGCCATCTGAATATAAGGAAAAAATTCTTTACCATGAGGGTGGCAGAACACTGGAACAGGCTGCTCAGAGTGGTTGTGGATTCTTCTTCTCTGAAGATATTGAAAACCGGTGTGGACATGGTCCTGTGCAACCTGCTGTAGGACGACCCTACTTTATCAGGGAAGGTGGACTAGATGATCTCCAGAGGCCCTTTCCAATCCCAGCCATTCTGCGTGAATCTGTGTGAAATACATGACTGCGAAAAGAAGCGTGTATACCTGAAACAAGGTCCTTGGATACAGTGCTTACCTTACCATAGGGTATTGCTTAAGGATCTCTGAAATCAGGGATAAGGTGCTTGGCAACTCAAAAGACTGAGTCAATTATGTTAAAAAAAAAGGCAGTGTAACACCCATAAAGTGCATGTAACAGCTGCATGAAATGGCAATATGCTATTATTACAAGGAAAATAAAATGGATCATTATAAATGAAACATGCAGAGGCTTGTTATCAGCAGAACAATTGTTATGTATTCAGCAATCAGAAACACCCACTTGGAAATCCTTAACAAAATGCTTAACATTTTATAAATAGAATTTCCAGGGAATTTAGAGATCAATACAACTGTCTAGCCACCTTCCACCTGTCTGGAACTGCCTTCCAATAAGAGTAACAGAGGAAAACAATTTAAGTAGCTTTGAAGTGGAGCTTAATACATTTTTGAATGGGATTATAGGATGCAGGAAATGCCTATTAGAGCAGGGGATATGAATCAATGGCTTGGGAGGCCTTTCAGTATCACATCTTGTGTTCCAAAAACTAACTTTGTTTTCTTGTCTCCTGTAAGCACAGATTCATCACAGAAGACAGGTTTCAACAAAACGTCATATTGTTAAGAAGTTGTTCTAGCTAATAGTGTTGTTTGATGAACATTTAACCTTCAAGTAATTCTAATATTAACCCTGTATTAGTGGAGTAGGAATCCATGCTTCATGAGTCAGTATTTGTAGTCAGCAGCAGAAGTGTCTAAAATCAATAACTAACATGCACCAGGGCCTTACATGGAATTAGGAACAGTGTAAAAACAGCAGTTGCTCTTCAATATGCCTGTGCCAACTGAGATCAGATGAAATTTGAACATTTTTTTTCCTTTGGTCACTAGAATTTATATATACATGCAGTAGAAAGGGCTATTAGAAAATTAATAATTTTTGGATTTAAATCCCTGTTTATTCATCCGCCTTGTGTGCACCTCTAAGGAATATCTACACACAGAAAGAGGAGAAGAAGCACTCAAGGTAAAGTGGGGATCCATGGGAATTCTTCCTATTCTAGGTGAAGAATGGGGTAAAAACAATCAGTGCAAATTCTCCTTGGCTGATGTGCCACAAGTTTCTCATTATGGTAATTAGTAACGCATGAACACTGTTAGACTTTGCTGCATGTTATATCCCTTAATGCTCACTATTTACTGTAGTGCCCAGAGGCCCTAATAGGAACACTGAACCAATGCAGCACAGATTGGAGGCTGACAGGGCAGTAGGAGGAAATGTCACTGCTGATCTTATAAAGGGACTCAAGGATTTCTTGCTCCTCTCTGTCTCCCATAGGCGCTGCAACTACTGAGATGGAGCAAAGCTATCACCCTTGCTGGACTCAATGGCTGTGTACATATGGTGCTGCACTTGGGAACTTTGAACTGTCTGTGGCATGTGAGTCCTTTCCTTGCACTGCCCATAATAAATAAGCACTCATTCTTGAAATGAACCTCATAAAGGATGATACTATATTGTTTCACAGAACTGGAGTACTGTCAAAACCACTTTTTCTTTCCTCGTCTAATTCTAAATGTTTCAATTGTCACTCAGAAGCAGGTCACCTATATGTAAATGTGACCCTTATTATATTGCCAAGAACAGAGAGACTTAGGACAATCTGTGTTGAAGAGGTTGATTGCACAAGTTTAGGCTGCCTGAGGGCTGTTACTTACCAATTTTTCTAAAACTTAGGGGAAGAGAAGACTGTATACTAAAACTGATTCATTCTACTTACCTTATTTTTCTCTTTATATCTTCTGAACAGTCCGCAAATTCTCTGTCCACTGTTGTTTGGTAACTATTAGAAGTATTCACCAAAATATTATTCTGAAATAATTGATGTATACATCACATAAGTCAGAGAAACTATCAATCAAATGCCTGGCTGAAGATTAGAAAACTGTTTATCTCTCAATCTTAGTTAATTGAGACTTCACATCTAAGCTTTTGCTTTGTACTCCAATACAACTGTTAGAAGTTAATCTTTTAAGTCTAACTATTCACATAGCCTCTCCTTATGTCAAGGAGACAGAAAGCATCATCAAAGATTTATCTCATTCCATACCAGACATTTAAGATGTTTCAGATAAACTATGCTCATGAGGTTTCTTTTTCTTCTCATAGTGGCTCAGTAGGCCACTATGTCTAATGTTAAAATATGTAGGTTAGATGAAATGAATTGCACAGTATGAAGAGGTGGAATATGATTCAAATGCTTCACCCAATAAGGGATTACAAATAAAATTCTGGGATTTAAAGGCAAGAGTTGCCCAGATTCTATCATCCACAAGCAGATGGTTGGCCTTTTAATGTAAATGTAATATAAAGAAATAGTAGTCAAAAATACTGGTGTGTAGCGTGTGCAAATTGTGATTCAGCAGATAGACCTAAAGAGTCAGTAATAAGAAATTATGTATCTGATAAAATTGTCAGCTTAACAGATGAAATAATGTAGAGTGAGAATTTCTGTGTGCATAAAATTTTCTGTTTCTAGAATTATATGCTCCCGAAATGACAGAATAAATGTTATTAGGATGTTGGTTGCACAGCTACTGTTGCTGCAATTGTAAACTACAAAAAACCAAACCAAACAAAAAACCCACCACCAAATGCACAAATATCTGGTAGTAGGTAGTTTTAATTACCACTTTGTGTATTTATGCTTTTATTTAAAATGTACTCATTTTATCATCACACGCCTTTATGCTGTCAATTCAGAACTGATCATTCAAACTCAGAAAATCCTCCTTGAAATGTGTATGCCACATGGTAATCTTATCTGAACATATTTAATGAAGAAAAATGTTCAGTTTTGAACGTATGCTATGAAGTTAGCTGCTTTTTCTATGCTGTGTAATACCTTAAAAATGCACCTTAACACTTCTATCTGATTAGCATGAATGATTCAATAAAAACACCTCAACTGCATAGAAACTGGAGACGATATAGCCTAACCCAGCTGTCATGCAATTTATAAATACAGAAGCAACTACCCACATCTGTTCTCCTATTTTCTTTTTTTCAATTTAAGAGGGAAATTGACCTTACAATCTTCAACGTGACTTCAGGTCATTGTTATTAGTGATGAGAAAATGCTGTGTTCTTCTATTGACTGAGTTTGGCAAAGCTCCCAGATATTTTACAATCATAGTGTAAAAGCTCTGAAATGCTGTACAGTATTTTATTTTTTTCAGGTTTAGACATTTGTTGTAATAGTCTGTACAGCTGGCAAATAAAAATCTTTTTGCAGGAAGTCTGGGGGCTTTTTTTCTGTTAAAATGATATTTCTCCTTTGAAACCCTGAATTTTAAAATAACTTGGCTGAAATAAATATGTTACTAGGTGTTTCTTTTAGGCAAAGCAGTTAGTAATTTCCATTTAGGGAGCATGGGTAAGGGAGCAGTATTATTATTATTTTTCAAGTTTCAGGAAGAACAAATATTTGTGTGTAAAATTAGAGTTGGCTTGAGGCTTATTCTCAAGAAAGCATGGATGCATAAACACAGAGTTATGGAACTTTCCATTCTCCCTACATGAAGGAAAGAGAAAATCCAGATTTTTGCAGCATAATTCCCATTAACTACAGTATTATTCATGCATAATCCTGTTTAAATTTTTTGATGTCTAAGTTAAAAAAATCAACACTTAAGTACCCCAATAAAATAATTATAATTTAGCAGCATCCAGTGGATCTCTACAGGAACCTGTTTGACTTCTTATCTTCTATGTGCAGGAGTTCAGGACCCATGCAATAAGTCTTGATGTTTAATATAATAAGCAGCCTGTAATAACTGAAGTAAAAATTGATGAATGTGTTTGTATTCAGACGGGATAAAAAGATGCCAGGTTTGGGGGCTATGTTTTTGTCTCCACTTTTTGAAACAGTTCTGTCTCACATGGTATTAAGAGACAAAGATATGTCTCCTGTAACAGCACACACACATGATTTTTGAACTGGAACTGCGGTTGAGATTTCTGCTTTTTCTCAACACTTAGACGAGAGAATCATGCTTAGAAACTTTCTTGGGTAAAACGAATATTTAGTGATGCTGAAAGAAGACAAACAACCCTTGCAAGAAGAGAAGTACTCTTTATCTTTCCATTAAAACTGATTGTTGTTTAGTGAGCAATTGTGATCATTTTGAGCAGAAATACAATACAAAACCAAGTATGTAATCTAAACTGATTATTTTGCAAAATCTCACCAATTTCTTTAGAAAACTAATTCAGATGTGTTAAGCTACTTCAGATGTCACAGCATTCCTTCATTTGTCCCTCTAGGAAGAGGGGAGGAGAGTAAGACACGCTGCAGATATTGAGGAAAGCAGATTCATTTGCCACAGTCAAATTTTTATGGCTTTTTTTTAACCAACCTCCTTTATGAAAGGCTGGAAAAACAGGTAGGCTTCATGGCATGATTTTAAGACTTAGCAAATTCAGTGCTGTTGAACTGTAGAGGTAGCAAGATCAAGGACTCTTTGTTGAAAAAAATCTGCAAAGAGTCATCACAACTAGTCATCTCCCATTATAAAATAGAATTACCACCTATCTAAAATGTGGACTTATTCCAAGGAAGCAGAAGTTTTCTTGGTGTCATCTAGGAACTTATCATATGTGTTTAGTGGGGGAGTGGGAGAAGGAATAATTATTACCCAGTTATTTACCAGGAAATGTTTATTATAGTCATGAAATGTAGTAGTATAGATAATTCCTTAAAATTGAAAAGATCTTAAAACTCTAGAATGAGGCTTTATTTTGCAAAATGAATAGATGACTGAATATGCAGTGCACAGTACCACCATTAGCTGTTATTTAATAAGCAAATATAGGCTCTAACTTAAGATTTACTTTGGTTTAGGTGCCGTAGCAATTTTTCTAATTAACTAAGTGCCTGCAGCTAATTTCTTTTATTTTTGTTGTCTGTTTATAGTGAAATCATTGTTTTCCACAGATAGCAGAAATAAGCAGTTCTGTGCAAAATGAAATATTTGTAGTACTAAGGTAGTGACATAATGTAGATAAATAGAGGCCTAGTACTAGAGCAGAGGGCTTGAGAAGTAGGGGCACAGCATTTGGCATAGGGATGGGCATGAGGTGATAGGGGATGGGTCACAGAATGCCACTTCAGACCACATGGTAGTAAACTCATTTGTGGTCAGTTACAGAAATGCAGATCTAGGCAGAACTGATTTTAGGGTTAAAAAAAAAAAAAAAGAAATAGTATCTAGCTATGTGAAAAGAGTATCACATAAGTAAATTTAGATGTAAGGTGGAGACGCAGTCCAACAAAAAACCCATGGAGTTGTAAAAGCAAGTTAGCAAATACAAAAGTGACGCTAAGTGAACCATAAAGTGAAAAAGAAGAAACCATCAACACAAACATCATATATTTGTGTCCTTTCCACTGAAGGACTCCAGATGCTGATACTCACCATAAAAATGCCCCCACACATCCTCCAAGAAATTAAGCACTGATCCTAAGATCCAAGGAGCAGGGAAAGAGTGAGCATAACACCAGAAAAGGGGATAGAAACAAAGTGCAAGTTCAGCAATTTTAATTGCATTGTTATTCTGGCTTTTTCTATTTCAATTAAATAATGACTAGACTGTTAAGATTTCAATTATATTAAGTTCTTGGGTTTATATTTATGTAAGGTTTGCCTGCTCTTTACACATAAAGATTTTGAATATGACACTGACTGTGGTGAAGTAGAAGGAGGTAAAGCAACAATTTAGAAAAGTCAGAACCAGACCTGTTCCGTATGGTCTTCGTTGTGCTACTACTGTTTTGGACAGCCAGCTTAAATTTTCGGAGTCAGAAATAATGTTTCTAAAATGCTTTACTTGCATACTAATCTTTCCTTTTACCGTTCTTGTACTGGAAAGCAATGGGAAAAAAAACCCACCATAACATAAAAAGTGCGATTATATTACTTAGCATTTTTCACAGAGTCGTAGATATATAGATTTCAATTGTTTAGCCATAAAGAGCTGGTTGCTTGGGCAACCTAATGGGTTTTAAATTCAGATTCCTTCATTTTGCAACAAATATTCTATGTAATCCAGAAATAGTCACAAGTATTTCATTGTCCATCTGTTAACTTTATTTCATACCAAGCCTGACAGAGTTCAAGAAGTGTTTGGATGATACACACAGATACACACAGATACATGGTGTGACTCTTGGGGATGGTCTGTGCAGGGCTAATGGTTGGCTTGATGGTCCTTGTGAGTCCCTTCCAATTCAGCAGATTCTGTGATTCTGTGATCCCACCTTTGTCCCTGTTATTTTTTTTCCTTCATATCTATGAAAGTGGGGGGTTTTTTGTTTGTTGTGTTTGTTTTGGGGTTTTTGTTTTGGGTTTTTTGTTGGTTTGTTTTTTTTTGTTTGGTTGGCTATGGTGGTTTTTCTGTTTGTTTTGTTTTCTGTGGTTTTTTGACCTTTTTTGGGGGGGTGGGGAGAGAGACTGATCAGCAGAAAGATCTGGTATTGATTGGCTTTAGAAAGTGCACAGAAGAAGAGTAAATAATCTGCTTGACTGTCATCAGGTGTTCCAGCACTACTGCTCAATATCCTATTCAACAACCACTCTCAAATATTTTTGCTAGTAAACAAAGTTTTTGATAGTCAGTATTTAAAGTCAACACTTTTATTTTTCTTACATTGACTCTGACAAGGATCTATTTCACCTTGAATCCAGGACATGAGGTTGCTATTTCATTAATGATGACAACAGTGAACTGAAATATGATAAAATTTGCAACTAAAGTATTTAATACTGAAGTACATCAGGAAAAAAAAATAGATTCTTCAAAAAAAATTAGGAAAAAAAAAGCTTCTTGTTTTAACAAAATCTTCTAAAACAGTCAAAACAAAATAAAAAGAATATTTTTATAATGAAGGTTTTCAATAAGATTTTTATAGTACTTGAGACATAATTAATGTCCACTTTCTATTACCAAAAAGAAAAGTAAATGGGATAGGTTCAAATGAACTAGAATGAAGGATCCATCATTAAGTGAAAGAGACACTTTGATTATCCATGGGTCATTAGTTCAATATGCTTTAATGGCTCCTGAAGAGTTGTTCAGATTCTGAGCTTACTGACTGTCTTAGCTTATAAATGCATCAATACAGAGGAAAAAAATATCAGTTTCAGAAAATCATCTTGGTAGGTCTATAGGTGATTCAGAACATTTATGTCCACTTTTCAGTTATTATGGTCATGAAATACCTATGTTTTATTCATGGCATCAGCTATTGCTCATGGTGACATGACACAATCATTGTTGGGAATTGTTACTCTTTCTACATTTTTTTGAAATTTATACCACATAAAATCCAAGTTGTCAACTTGCGGAAATCATATTGTCTCTTTTAATGTGCATGTTAGGTGGATTGTAGATAGCCATGTGTAGGAAAATAGTCCAGAAAATTCCTGCTCACTAACCTAAGATCCCTTAGGGGTCTTTGCTTTTCAGTGTCTTAGAGGCTTCCATTTTTGGTGAGAGATTACTTAGACATTAACATTGCTACTACTGCAATACATGCCAATTTCCTTCTGCAATCTTGTGTTGCTTCACATAAATGTGGAACATATTTAAATCGGAAACTTCACTCTAATAACTTTTTATTTTTCATCCATTCTGACTGACTTCTACAGTTATTATATGCAAGTACATACAAGCTCGCTGAAAAAAATATATTTTTTTGCTTTCTTGTTTCTGTTATATCCATTCATGCCCTAAATATTATTAAATAGTATATGTCATGAAAAAATGTATCTTAGTTGGGGCAAACACACATAGCCACATACCTTCATGATATAGAAAAGGTAGTATTAGCATTTTTCCTTGGTAAAAGAAGGCAGCAGTTGCACACTGAAGGGGTGAAAATCTTTTCATGGGATCATAGGATCATATGATTGAACCTGGAAGGAGTCTCAGGAAGCCATTTATTCCAATCTCCTGCTCAAAGCACAGTCAGCTCTAAGATCAGACCAGGTTACTCAAAACTTTGCCTAGTTGAGCCTTGAAGATCTCCAAGGACAGATGCATGGCTTCACTGGACAACCTGTTTCTCCACTTGACTATGTCCATCATGGAAAAAGCTTTTCCTAGCATGCAGCCTGAACTCTCTCTTGTCCCCCTCCCTCACACAGCTGTGAAAAGCCTGGCTCCATCCTCTTCATTAACTTCCTCATAGGAAAGGGAGGGCTTCTGTAGCTGTCCCCAAAGCTGTAGATTCTCCAGGAGGAACAAACATTGTTCCCTCGCCTATATAATTTTGATGCTCTTAACTAAATTTTGAAAATTTGTAAATCTGTTCTGTAAACCTTACTTTTGAAATCATTGGATTAACATGCAACAGCCTTAGGCTTAGATTCAACAAATGATTTATGAGCTTACCTGCTGCGAAAGCTATTACCATCTAATGTTAGCAGTTAGAAGTTGAAAGCATAAATATTTTGTTGGATCTGGGCCATGGCATTTTCCTACCTTGTTCTCAGTTTGCCCTTAGTCATTCATCTACCCCAATTACAGTTAATTTTACATTATACCCTATTCATGCAATCTTTTTCCCATATGTCTTTTTTATTCAAACCAAGTAATGCATTGGCTCCTTAAAATGTGTCTAGCCTCAATCAGCAATACATGATTTTGCCTCTGGCATCATAGGCACCCAAAGGATATCTGTAAATCCCTTATTTTGTCTTTCTCTCCAAGGTCTGTCAACTTCTTCCTGTTCTTCTTCAGCAATTCATCAGTTCCCTGTTCCTGTCTCAGGAAATTTCTGTATTTTTTTTTTTATCATTAACACTTCTTCAATTCTATTGTCTCTTACCCCTAGGACTATTTTACTCAAATCTATCAATCAGAGAGTTGTTATTCCTTCTACTTTCTACCTGTCCAGCCGTCACAGCAAGATCTAGTTGGTTTCTCAACCCTGGATCTTCTTTTACAGCTTTCTCTAGGACAGCTTATCAGAAATCAGCCAGAATAAATGGCCTACATCAAGTCATCTGCTATGGCTGTCTGGCATCAGGGCCTTTCGAGAAGTACGCTTTACCTCTTTCTGCTTTTCTGCTGGAGAAAGGGAACTTAATGCCTCCACTTATTAGTCAGCCAAGAAAAAGGGATTGTCTGCAACAGCAGTGTGGAATTGTTGTCAGTAGGACCCTACCTTCTCTTTCCCCACAAATGAAAAGGAGGTACTAGTTAGAAGAGGCAGGACAGAAATCTGATTGATACAGGCAGACAGTATAAAGAATCCTGGATTATTAAGGTAGAGAAGGTAGATGTGTGTATGGAGATTGTGGCTTTGTTAGTTTGTTTGTTTGTTTTAAGCATGGAGGTTTTTGTAATTGGATAATTTCGTTGCATGTCTGAACGTGAAAACACATTATACTATCAGCAGCACATCCTCCCTTTTTGATATTAAAGCTGTCTTCCAATTTTCCCTGCATGCTTGCACAGTCTAAAATCCAAATGTTCTCTTTCAGTTTTTACTTGGTTGCACCTTCTCTGTTCTGACATAGAACAAGAAATTGCCCACATGATTTTAGGTATCAGCTGAATTGATGTAGCACCTGCTATTCTCTACTGGTTGCTGGTTACCAGACTAAAATTAGACGGGTGTGCCTTAGGATAGCTAGCCTTTTTCTCTCTCCAAACAAAATATGTAACAGTCGCCTTCTGTGGAGTGAAGCATTGGGCTCTTCTCATTTCTCTAAGCTTCTGACATGGTTTCTCTGACACAAAAAGTGACCACATCCATGAAGTAATGTCATACCCTCTTGCCTAGGTATTCAGGAGCAACTGAGAAAGGACCAGAGATGGCAAGAATCCCCACTATCCCTAACTGGAAGACATACTTTGAACTAGTAAAGATACAATGTCATTTAAATTCTCTTCAGAAAAATGTGGAAACAAGTCAGAGTAATAAGGTGTTGTCCACAATAAAGAACACAGTTTCAATTCACAAGCTAGCTTTCCAGCTTTTCATTCATTTTTTCCCAGTACATTTTTAATTTAATTTCAAACCGTTTAATTAAAAGTGCATGCTTTTGTCACTCTGACCTGTGTTTTCATCCAGGCTTTGTATGGTACAATTGATACCAGCCCAGTGTGAACTACTGTTGGGTCTACTAAAGAGACACAGCATAGTGTGATGATGTTTGTTGCTGCTGAGATTTAATGGCTATTTGACTTGGCAGCTGCTTTCTAAGACATGGTTCTCACAGGGGATCTCTCCATTTCAACAGCCACAGTATAGGCTTCCTCTCTGGTACAGAGTGTCAAACATCTGCTCTCCTCTTATCTTTCCCTTGCAGTTTTCCCTGTGTCTGGCATAGTTTACTGTGGGCCAGAACTCCCCTATTTACCCCTTCAGGATTGTGGCAGCAGTTTTTCTTGCTCAGGCCCGCTATGACTAGAAATTTGTAGATATGTCAGGAAACATGAGAAACTACTGTGACATGCGCTTTTCATCTTTGCCACTATCGCATTGTTACTATTGCGTTCCCCTCCACAATGATCCTTCAAGTGCCAGGAGTGATCCTAACAGTGCCACAGGCACTATCACCTACTGAAGGGATGAGTCAGCTCCAGCATTCGAATAGAACTTATTTTTGCACCCGTTTGACTGCATTTTTAATCCAGTCCACTTCCCCATTTCCTAACACATTATATTGCTCTGCTATAATTCTGTCTTCCTCTGCTACACAACATTAAAATGGAGCCCAGGACAAATAATTGTGTGTTTAGTTTTTAATTTTTTCTAGTTCAACACAGAATTTAATAGAAAGTGATTGCCAACTTAAACTTCTATTTCTTTTCTCTAAGTGTCTGTCTGCAGGTTCAAAGTAAAATTTTGCATTACTTTGTCCTTACATTGTTATTGATAATTTTCTCTCAACTGGTCTATCCTATTTTTGAGAAGGAATTTCTTTCTATATACCTTAACTTTTGGAGCAAGCCTCTAAATGGAAATGTGTCCGTATATCTTATGAGGAGAAAAATGGGTTCAGCAGTATGTAGGGATTTTAGTTTCATATTTCTTCAGGAATTATTACAATTGCTTTCATAGCCCATACTTAATCTTCTTTTCATCCCATTAAGTCATCAAAAGAACCCGTAAGGAAATAAAATAGAATATTTTCTTGCAATTATGACATTATTAGAGGGCTTGTATGAGACTCCATTACATCTTGTTAGCAAGAATGAACTCTGCCCTCTACTAGTTATGTTTAGGAGTGGAATTTGAATGGATGGCTGTTGTCCAGTAAACCAGTATCTGGGAAGGCTCCCATCTTTGATAGACTCAGGCAACTAAGCTTTCAGTAGAGTATTAGAGACAGACTTTCAGATCTTGAGTTTTTGCAAATAAATAACTGTACTCAGAAAAAAAAAATCTGAGTAGGAGGTTTAAGATACTTAAGTGCTGCTATGCATGGAAAATCCAATCATGCAGTTAGACGCAGACATTGGAGGTAATGGTGAAATGCTGAGCAGATGGGAGAAGAGGACATATGTGCCTAAGTGGGTTGTGCAGAAGGGGTTTTAGAAATGTGTCATGGGCCAAGAGTTGATTTGAGAATAGTGGGGCATCATGCTGGCTTATTGTTTCTTAATGTCAAGTTATAGTCTTGACTGATGGATATAGCAACATCTTCCAGTATTTGGCATTTATTTTGCTGACATTTTAGTGTGTAGGTATAGATCTAATATGTTGCCTAAACTTTTGATGAGAATTGTCATAAATCTTCAGAAGAGTTCCAGAAAGGACTCCAGATATTCTAAAGTAATACACTTCAGCTGAATTATTCTGAGACCCACACTCTTTTCTTTTTTTCTAGTTTTCTTCCTTTTTTGTACTGGGTTTTTCTCCCAGAAAAAGAAATAGATGCCAGGCCTCTCTAGTGACTGCTCAGTGTTGCTCTCTCCCTTTCACAGGAAAGAGCTGATGTCACCTCCTTAATAAAATTCACATTTCAAGTAGAGAAATTATAGTCTAGAAAAATAATGCTATGAAGCTATCCCCCTGCCAACTGACCAGAATTGGGGTAGAAACAATAGTTAGGTAATCACTGCTTTAATTTTATGTCAGGAATTCTATTCAATATTTTAAATATGTATGTTAAATTCATATGCTTTTTTCTTGGATCAGCTGAAAGAGAAATTTACAGAGATTACCACATGTTGGAAGAGTACTTAAATAAAGACATAGAGAATGGTCACCATGATTATAAAAGGAAAGCATTTCCCACATATTTTGGCTTATGGAAAGTTAAGCCTTGATTGTGGAGGAAGGTCAATATTAGAATAAATGCCTATTCAATATTAATCATAAGAAAAGTGATACACTCAGTGGCTGAACTCACCCATAGACATTGCATGTACTTTTAAAACTCATTTTTTCTATCTATTCTGTGCTGAAGGCAGAATAGCAAAAGACTGCGTTCATTAACACTGTAAACTTGCAGGAAATGCTTTACAGCACCTTGCACTTTGCTTATCCGGAGACAAGGACTACCTTTGGACTTAACTGGAGTGTTCTATAGTGTCTTTAGAGGCCAGCACATGGAAATTTTCTTTTATCTGAAGAAGAAGACACAGAGATGGTACTTACAACAAAGTCTGTGGGAAGATCCACCAAGATCTGCTGGAGAAAGAATCTCAGCAAAAAAACAGACAATAGGGAAATGCTTCTCTCTGCTTTTGCTGGCCAGTTTGCATGTAAAATTCACATAGAGAGACACTGCATGTAAATAAGGCAAGGGACATACATTTACTGCAGAAGTTAGTTTGTCTCTTGATGTTGCCTCTGTAGCATCTCATCATGACTGTGTGCCAAATAGCTCCTGGCAGATGCTCAGCTCAGTGAGCCTACATTCCTTACCAGCTACAGTTTAGCAAATACTTGGAAGAGACAAAGTCAGACTGTGAAGCTATTGATTCAGAAGGGATCTTGCTTCAGAGGTAGATGATGATTCCATTAAGAAAGCAGATGACAGCTACAGGTTCAAACAAGCAAAGGCAGTGTTGAGCAAACCATGCTGATCTTTGGCATAAGACAACTAATTAATCCAAAACAACGGTTGGCTCTCAAAAATATTCTCCCAAAGGGAATTCTAAAGGTTGTCTTTCAGAAGGAGGAGCAAGTTCTCTAAAAATGCACAGATACTCCTAAATCCTAGCTAAACAGTAGGAATATTGCATGTTACAAACAAGATTTGAAAAATGATACAAAGTCATATAAGGTGGTGCTTTGGTTCCAGTTGTTGTCTGTGTAATACAAAAGATATAATAAATTATTAATAATGATTGTCCTGATTTCGGCCAGGACAGGGTTAATGTTTGCAGTAGCCAGGAGGGGGCATGGCAAAGACTGAGAGGTTATTCTATGCCGCCTTAAGTCATTTTCCCTCTCTTCAGAGTCTTTGGGGTCCTGCAAGCTGGGGGAGATCAAGTATTGGGCTCTGGGGTGAGGATTTGCATGTGAATTGCTCACCTTTCTTGTACACTTTTGTTATTAATATTGTTGCTGTTACAGTGTGTTTTCTTATTTAATTGCTATTTCCAGTAAATTGTTCTTATCTCAACCTGTGACCTTTACCTTCTGTGCATCCAATTCTCTTCTCCAAGCCCACTGCAAGAGGAAGGGAAGAAGGAGGGTAGAATAATTGAGTGGCACTTGGTTTGGAGTGGTGTCTGTCCCAACACTAAATTGAAGAATACAATTCCTAAACCATGACTATATTTTTACACACAGTCCAGGATTTTTTAAGTAAGCTGATTCTTGCCAATGATGCCAGGCTGTTTTGCAGGATGTCAGCTACTGTTTCTGCTATTTTGTTTTTTACAGAACAGACAAATTTTCATACTCAGTCTAGAAAAGGAAGTTGAAAATTTTATTTGAGGAAGAGAAAATATTAACTTGAGCCACTCAGAAATTATTTGTGATCCTCTTAAGGACCCTGTCTGAGGCAGCCCAGAGGGAGAAGTGATAACAGTTGATAAAGAAAAAAAGTGGAAAAGAATAACTGATCACAGGAAAAACAGTGATAAAGTCTGACAACCAAGGTTTAACATGGAAACCAGCAAGAACCATCAGAATCACAGAACTTGGCCCAAAGTGCAGCTGTTGTTTGTTAGGTGAATTTTTCGAGTGTGGAGTGATGGAATAGAGTGCCTAGTGCCCTAAATATGCTCCCCGGGATATAAGACTAGACATATATGTGCCCCAAATCAGACATCTTCAGACACGCTGATATTTGCTTCACTATACAGCAAAGCCTTCACCATAGAGTCGGCCTTTTGGTGGACAGGGGACTGCATCCCTTTAATTAGCCAATGTTGGCATCCCAGAGCTGAACTGTAATGTCCCATCAGTTTTCCATGTGCAGACGTGTACCCTCAATGTACTGTACGTGACATTGGTGTTACAGACTTCCAAAATCCTTTTGGACCCAAGGGACAAAGGGAAAAAATACAGTTGACAATAAAACCATTATATGGGAAGTGAGGCAGTAAAAGTTAATAATTATCCCAACCTGGGCATGGTTTAATACAAAATGGAAAAAAAAATTACAGTGGAAAATTGTTTCCTGTATTTTCTTTTATTTTACTATCCATACTTCCTATTGAGGTCTCTAATGTTTTCAGAATAACACTGTAGTCACACATTTTCAGTTGTCTTTCTCTGAATTTATCCAATTAAGTAATTCTAAATGTATTTTTGCAGTTATTCACTCTCACACATTAATCTTCAAGAAAGTCTAAGTTAGGTCCCCTGAAAATGTCTATTTTTTTTGTGATTCATTTTGGTTATTTCCTCTTTTGCATGGTTGGAAAATATCTGTGCAGCTGTAATTACTCCCATAAAATGTGGAAGACCTGTCCCTTGCACCATCCCGTGCTCTCACCACTGATGCTTAGAATCTTCCTCTGTCAAATTGATAAAAGTAGGAAGTTGTGAAATGCTGTTTGTTTGGCTATGACCATCCCATAAGTACAGCTGTCATTTTTTAGTTAGAATGGTAATGCAAAACCTAAATGATGATAATTTAAATGTCAACAATATCAAGACCAAAACATGAAAGAAGAAAGAGAAATGATACTAATTATACTTTAAGATTATAGACTCACAGATTGGAGAGCATTTTGAGAGGTATAGTAATTTGTCCTTTATACAGGATAAATTAGACTTAAATCATTCATCTTTGCTATTTTTCTAACTTGTTTTTTAAAACTTCCACTGATATAAATTCCACAACCTTCCCAGATGAATTTCACCTTCTGTACAGATCAAAAGTTGTGCCTAAACTAAATCTAACTTTCTACAATTTCGGAGCAATACTTCTTGTCCTTGCTACACGGACAAGGAAATCAGCCTTCGTTTGCGATGTATCCTATATTTCAGATCTGAATTTTTTTTGTATAAAACAAATTTCTCTAGATTCTTCTTTTCTTATACCTTTGCTCATTTCTGATGAGTTAGAAATATTTCTTCCTGTCAAAACGGGATTCTTCTCCAACTGTGTAAACCTAAATATCTAAATATGTCTGTCACACACACACTACTGAAATGCTGTATTTATAGACAAAGTCATGTGAATCCTTAAGAGCCACTGGAAATGTAAGGCCTAATTTATCTGCCCACACATAGGTGCCTAACATCATGTGAAGTACCCAGTGTGTCTCAAAGATCCAGATGGGACTGTCAGGTGTGACACAACAGTAATGAAACACCTGTGCTTTCCTGAAATGGCATCTGGAGGTCACTGAATCAAGCCCAGGGTAGCCTGGAGAGCTATTCATTTGATGGTGTGTATATACCTACTTTTAGGTGAGCTGAATAGCCCTCTGGGCTCCATTGGCTGCATATATTTAAGACTCAGTTCTGTTACCCAAACACGCAGATGCCAAGGGCCATTTGAGATGCCCCAGCATACCTGAGATGTGCAGATGTGACCTCAGGGTATGACGCAAGGCCTGCAGTGACATATTTTTCTGGAGGGGCTGCTGGGGGACAGGAATGATACCATAGGGTATATCAAACTGTACTAGACACACATTATGAGTAGCTAAGCCAAACAGTACTTTGGCATTTTTTCAGCAGCATTTCTGTCTAACTCATTGATTTCAATGTTCTGCATGTGGTTATTTAAATCTACTTTAAAGTGATATTTTGCTCTTGTCCCATTTTGAATTGCAGTTTATTTACTTTTTACTATATTCTACTCTTGTAAATCATTTTGAATTTTAACCCTGTGCTTCACTGTGCTTCCATCTGTTCTGAGTTTCGTATCATTTGTAAATTTAATAAACATTGCTTCTATTGCACTGTCCATATAATTAATGAAAATATTAAATAATGCCAGTTTCAGAACAGACTTCCGTGGAACACCACTTGACACACCTTTCTTTTTTGACAATGCACCACAGTACCTACTTTTTCAGTATGAATCTCCAGCTAATTGTACATGCAACTCACAATGTTTTGATCTAGATGAATTTTCACTCATTTTATAGTGAGAACAGGATGTGTGGCAGTGTTACATACATTACTTACATTATGGTATATGACAACAAATCCTTTTTCTCCCTTACTACAAATTGAAGTTTCTTTGAAATTACATAATTTGTTCTTGACAAATCTGTGTTGGCTGTTACTTAGCCTCTTGCTCTTTCTGAATCCTTACCAACAGACAATTTGTCCCAGAAGTTTTCTGAGTTTGAAAGTATAATAATAGTCCTATAATATTCTGATAACCTTTGTGTTTGTCCCATTCATAATCTGAAAATTAACTGTCCTGCACTAATATTTTTGTTGCTTCGCCAGATTGCAATCTAAGTATCTCAGGGTAAATTTCACTAGGTCTAGATGAATAATTTAAAGACTAGTACCACAGAATCACAGAATATACTTGGAAGGGACCTGCAAGGATCATCGAGTCCAACCCTTACTCCTGCATAGGACCATCCCTGAGTCACACCATGTGTCTGAGAGTATCATCCAAATGCCTCTTGAACTCTGGCAGGCTTGGTGCTGTGACCACTTCCCTGGGGAGCCTGTTCCAGTGCCCAACCATCCTCTGGGTGAAGAATCTTTTTCTAATATCCAACCTAAACCTCCCCTGACACACCTGGAGGTCATTCCCTTGGGTCCTGTCACTGGTCACTAGAGAGAAGATATCAGTGTCTTTTCCTCTCATGAGGAAGTTATAGACTGTGATGGGGTCTCCCCTCACTCTCCTCTTCTCTTCTCCAGACTGAACCTCAGCTTCTCCAAGTGACCTCAGCTGCTCCTCATACAGCTTCCCCTCAAGGCCCTTCACCGTCTTCGTTACCCTCCTTTGGACCCTCTCTAAGAGCTTAATATCTTTCTTATATTGTGGTGTCCAAAACTACACACAGTATTCAATGTGAGGCCACACCAGTGCAGAGCAGAGCAGGACAATTCCCTCCCTCGACCGGCTGAAGATGCTTTTCCTGATGCCCCCCAGGACATGGTTGGCCCTCCTGGCTGCCAGGGCACTGCTGACTCATATTCAACTTGCCATTGACCAGGACCCCCAGGTCCCTTTTCCATGGCACTGCTTTCCAGCATCTCATTACCCAGTCTGTATGTACTTCCAGGGTTGTCTCATCCAGGTGCAGAATCCATCACTTTCCATTCTTGAACTTCACATGGTTGGTGATTGCCTAGTCCTCTAATTTGTCAAGGTCTCTCTGCAGGGCCTCTCTGCCTTCAAGGGAGTCAACAGCTCCTCTGAGTTTTGTCTCATCTGCAAACTCACTTAGGATCCCTTCCAGTCCTTTGTCCAAGTCATTTATGAAGTTTTTGAATAGCACAGGGCCCAAGATGGGGTCCTATGGAACCCCACTAGTGACACGTCACCAGTTTATGTTGTCCCATTCACTATTACCCTCTGTGCTCATCCTGTGAGCCAATTGCTCACCCACCACATGATGTGTTTCTCCAGCTGTGTGCTGGACATTTTGACCAGAAGGATCCTGGGAGAGACAGTATTGAAAGCTTTAATGAAATCCAAAAGGAATACATCAGCTGGCTTACTTTGGTCAACTAGGTGGATTACTTTGTCATAAAAGGAAATCAGATTTGATAGGATATTACTTTAATTTCTCAAATATTTGAACTTCATTGGAGTGTTGGTTTTGTTTTTTTTTTTAGATAAAGCGCTTTTTAAAGACTTTTTTTATTAGTTTTTGCCAATGTAGATACTGTCATTGCCCAAACAAAAAGGATTGACTCTAGAATAAATCTGAAAGGATGGTTTATGATTTTATCCCTAATTATTTTTGACAGATGTTAATAAACTTGATTAACAGTATTAATATTGCTAACTGTTGAACAATGTTTGTCTTTAAACATGAAACATGGTTCCTTATATACTACAAGTGAGGTATTGGAGGAAATATCTCACCTGCTAAAGTATTCTCTGTAGCAACATTCTAAAATAACAAGCTTGTAAATAGTAAGAAGCACTGCATGCATAACACCAAAGTAACGTTAAGGCTAGGCCAGGCTTCCTTTAGTTTTTGTGAACCAAAGAAAATAAAAGCACAAGAAGAAACTAAGATAGGAATGCCAGACTGTAATAAAATGGTTTTATCAGAACAGAGCTGTCTGGTGCATACCAGATTCTCCTAAAGATGAAATAGAAATAAATAAACAACTGTAGATAACACTACATCATTTAAACAGACTGGAAAACAAACTGTTGTATGGCCTGGAAAGTCTGTTATACAAACTCGAGACAGATCATAAACAAAAACAAGCTTCTGCAATTTCAAAGGAAAAGCTGAACCATGATTATATATGCTTTAGAATTTCAATATGCAGAAAAAAAGAAATAGCTTATTAACTCTTGCTGCATAAATACCTCAGGAAGCATCTTTCTAAAAAGAAATCTTTCTGTCGCATTTGGATATGAATGAAGAGAAAGGAAATTGAGACCTTACAGATAAATACTGGGTGATTTGAAAATGCTGCCTTTCTAAGTGAACCTTGGGAAACAGATGTCATTGAGATATTTCATCCTTAAGGAAAGAATCACCCATAGGTGAATTTAGTTCATAAGTGAATTAAGTTATTTGCATGCTATGTTGTCAAAAACAAGCTGTTGAAATTAGTCCAAAACTTCTGGGTAAACAGCAACAGACGGACTGTACATAACTTACCATAAAGTGTTGGAATAAACTGGAAGAGCTTGTTTCCCATGTTGTGTCACTTCTACCTGTTCTAATATTTAAGAATTTATGCAGATAAACTACTCAGTATGTCTCAAGTTTTTAATCTCTAGGGGAAAAGAGAAGAATGAGATGTGTAATATTGTCCTGAATGGAATCTGAAATACATATCTGCATGACAAGGTACAGTGAACTTTTAGAGGAATTGGAAAACTCACTGGAAAAATTCACCAAATAAATTGTTTCAGTGAAAAAGTACCAAAGAATTTCTCTTCTTATAACTATGTGATCATTTGATTGCTTTACACTAAGTACTTCTGAGAAAACATTTTTTGGAACTTGAAACTCTAAAAATTACTTAGAAGTTTCATTAAAAGACTTTCTATTGTTTGTATGGTTCACTTGGTATTAAAAAGTAGAGACTGTAACCACTGATCAGAATATTTTCATCTCAGTGTATTTCTTTATAACAATTCTTTCATTTGAAACATAATGGGGGAAAAAGATAGTATGGGAAAGTTTTTCTAATGAGAGCTTCAGTTCCGAAACTTTCCAGTCATTTGTTGCAAAATGATGAGGAAAAAGTAAGAACCAGCTCATGGAAGTGAGGGAGAGAAACAGAAGGAGGTAAAGCTAAACTGATCCCTTGTTCTTTAAAAACATGTAGTTGGGCACATTTTTGTTTAAAGACAAACAAACAATCAATCTAGTTTTTAGTCCAGTATTATATATTAGAAATTTTTGTAACAGAGAATTGTCATTCTCCAGCTTGCCCTGTTACTGAGATTAGAAAATTTATGCAACTACCAAAACACAGCTCTTGTCCTATTATGAACTGTGCTCTAAGAATGAATGCTGGTATGCCAAGAATAAAGGTTTTCTGATAATGCATTATTTTTTTTTGCAGCCCACAAGATTTTGCAGAGAAAGAAGCTTAAAATAACAGAATTATTTGTATGGTACAATGCTTATTATTGTTTTATCATTTTGCTAGGATAACATAAACATTGATTGTAAATCAAAAAGCAGATTACTCATTATCTGCGTTTATACCATCAGGGGATTTCAATACAAATTAAAAGAAGTTTAGTTTTAAGCACATGCTTTTTCTTTGTTTTGTTTTGTTTTGTTTTGTTTTGTTTTGTTTTTCTTTTTCTTTTTCCTTTTTTTTAAATTGTTTTCCTGTGATATTTTATGTCTACATATGGAACAAATGAAAGAATTTAACAATATAATGTCAATGTATAGGAAAACAACTTTTAATATAATTGGCATTTAGGTAATTCAGTAGTTAGTTATATGGCTTTCTTATTGATAGTTGAACTCTGCTGGACTTCTGATTGATGTTCTTTGATTATTTTGATCAGCATAAATGTGGTCTTAATGATTAATGAAGACATATAAAGGAAGCACAATTTCCTGTTGGGGTTCAAGATTAACTGCACTAGAAATTTAGAATAAATATAGCACCTTATAATATGAATTGGATTCATTATTATTTGATTTATTATTTCTTGGTACATTTTAGCATCATGTGCTAAATCCATCAATTAACCTTAGCTAGGCCTAATAGGCTTCATTTAAATTCTGTAATTTCTTATTTTATCTTGAAATTGCATGCTCATAAATATGTTGAAATTTATGACTTATCTAAACAACCTGACATTAGTGATTGCGTAAAATGCATGCAGCAGTTAACCGATGAATTACCTTTATTTACAATATGTATTTCATACTTTACTCAGTCTAGTGTTCACAGATCTTGCAGTGTTTTCACACTCCCTAGGTTTATCTGCTTTATTTGACTGCTGACAAAGTATGGAATTTTAATCTTTTATTGTAACGGTTTGAAATGAAGAGAAATTTGTGTTATACTTTTATTGCTGCCTAAATTGCTGCCAGAAAATCTGATTGAAAGTACTGAAAAAGCAGCCATGAAAGGAAAGAGCAAGCAATCTTCCATTCTCTGTATTATAGCTTGACACATATTGGATCAGTGTCTTTTTGTGCAACAGATAGTCTGGGATAATGAATAGCAATTTCATGCATGTTACACACAGGCAAGTCTTATTGCTCACCTTTTTCCTACAGTTTTCTTAAAAATCGAACTGGATTATGAAGTCTACTTCAGTTGCCACATTCTTAGCATGAAGTAAAAAGACATTTTGCCCAAACCTTGCCTGGAAAAAGCTTAAATTTAAAAATATATTTCTTTGAAAAAATGAACAATTTCTTTTATGGAAAGGAAACTCAGGTGTGCCGGCTGGAAAGCTGCCACTCTGCACTGCTAACAGGTCTCTGACTTGAATGATAAGGGGACCAGGACTTGCCAGCCTGCCACAGAGACACTTACCAAGCAATTTAGATGCAGCTTTACTTACTGAACTCCACATTAAATGTAGATAGATTTTTTTGCTCCGTATATTTTGACTGCATGTTCTCCAGGGCTCTGCACAGATATCTGAGAAGCAATTCACGTGCCTAATGTGGGTGACTGGTGTCTTTTTAGATGCCATACCATGCATAAAATTTTCACCCAGGAGTGGCAGGTATGGTACAGGACCTAACTGTGACTCCCATCTTTTGGAGAGGCATCAGGAGGACAGGTGAAATTTTTAGGGTGGCTGAAAGAGCATCAAGCACCTCTATTTAGTCTCCTGTGTCTCCTCATCCATTCAAAGTTTTAGATGACATTTTCCATGAGCAGATTTGACTACTTCTGTTTTTCCTGGTTCTGACTACATGTGTTTGTGCTGTTTGCTGTAGAGGTGATCATGTTGTCACATTAGGTCACACTGTGATCCTACTGTGATCAGTAGTCACACAATGCGTAAATGGAGTTGTATTAACTCCAGTCCACATATTTTCATGTAAATTTGTTGCCAAATAATTTGAGTAGGTGAATGGAAGAAACAGAACTCCCCTCCTACCACTCCCGAGAAGAAAACAGAAGATACTTTGTAGCTAAGACCTTATTGGAGAAGTAGAACAGCTTTTTCCACAAAAACATTTTCATCCCAAGATGCTGAGTACATGGCACGTAAATTTGAGTTGAAGCTGATCTGGGCTAAGCTTTCTCCCCGTGGTTTTAAATAGATCCATATTTATGGAGCTGTTCAGAAAAAGCAATATGTGTTGAACATATATTCTGATTCTCATGTTTCTCCTTGCAAAGGAGAAGTCCCAGTTTGACTTACTATGTTTTCCACACATTTTGCCTAAGTAACACAGAATATATACAAGCATAGTAACTTGTATATATAAGCATAGTAACTGCTGACTTACTTTGCAAATGAAAGAATTTTAAATAGCTACCTTAACACTTGTTCCACCATCACCTTCTTCACAAACTGTGAAACTGCCTTTAGGAACCTAATTTTAACTTGTCTGGTAATTATACCCATTCCTGTGTAACTTTGTTATTACTGAAGTGCAATGAAATAAATATTTCTTTACGAATATCTATTTTTCAACATAGGATAGAAATTTCATGTTTGATAGGACAACTTTATCTGCTGATCAAAGAAGACTCTTTAATGGCATATCCCAGAGGAGCAGGACTCAGGAGGTCTAATCTCTAGGAGCATTCTTCACGTGTGTCTGTCTTGTTACCTTGTCAAATCATTTCTCTGCCCTGTGCTTCATTTTCTCCACTTGTAAAAAAAGGGACACACTTTTTTTTTTTTTTTTCTGAAAGCTTTGGCAAAGAGCTAGCTTTTGTTATTCTGCAGACCAATAGCATATCAAGACCAGTCTTACATGTACCAGTGAAAGGTACTAAGCATTTTCTGGATGATATTATCTGTATAGCCTGTTATATTGAATTTTACAAAATTGCAAGAAATGGGGATTACTGGTTTTTTGTCCTTTACCCTGAAGGTGGTAAAAATAACTTATTTCTCATCAGTGAGAGAAAAAGCAAAACTAATTAACTGGAATGGTTATAAGTTTGACAACTTGAAAGAGTACCTTAATTAAAAGGATAAATTAACTGGATTTGTAGAATCTGACTTGCAACATAACTTATTCAAAGAAAAAGTGTGTGGAAATCCTACCTTTCAGCTTCAGTTTGGGATTGAGATTTTTGCACGTTATCAACACAGCATTTTTATTCTGCTATTGCTTTTGCCATATTTATAAGAAATTCCAGGAAGTCATGGGTTTGTAATGAGTATAAGTTAAAAATGTACATAGGCCTGAAATCCTTTCTTTTTTTATGTGGCTTCTCCATAGCTACTTTGCATTTTACTGTTTTTCTACAAGTTTTATGCAAAAGTCTAAATTTAAGACATAAAAGTCAAGCAAACTAAAATTAAAACAATCTCTCTTTTAACAATTTTTTAAAGTAAAATAGTTCATTTTTCAAGGAAAAGTACTCTACACTCTTATTCTCACTAATGTGTTTAACTGTCTCACCCATAGCTAAATTTAGATGTCACTGCTAAGACTGGTTATTCTAGATCACAATCGCTATGCAAAGGAGTGATTTTAGTGCTGCCTTCATGCTGCCTTCACCTAATATTTTAGCAGAGGCTTCCTCCACAGGACATGTAACCAGCTGCATTAAATTATAGTTTACACAGGATACAAATTCCTTCCTGACTGTAGCATGGTATCAGAGTATACCCTACAACAAGAGATCTGATTAGCCTTATCGTTGTCTTAGCTACTATAGTTGTGAATGTTATTAATGGGTATAAAATTATCTGTCTTTCCTCTTAAGACCTAGTTGAAATATATTCTCTCATGATTTTCTGCAGTATTAACCGTCTTTGCTGAGACTATTTGGTGCAGAAGCATATTTTATAAAACATTGCATATTTATCTTCTATTTATATTATGATGATGTGGTATTTTAATATACTGTGGGACAAAGATTACAGTAACTGTGTTTTCTTCTTTTTTTTCTTATGTTTTATGATAACCTAATTCAATTTCCTTTCAATATTTCTCTTTTTTTGACTAAATAGTTTAACCATTTTCATGTGTTTATTACATACAAATTCTTCCATACATCTCAGACACCTTTGCTGACCCTAGCTGGACCTATTCCACTCCCAAATGTGTCTTAATGTCTTCATGTGTAAACTAGCTCAGCATAAAGAGCATTATAATTTCTGAGTGGCTGTTGCAGGCCATGCAGTCAATGGTCTGTTAACTCAAGTTTCTCTAAGTAAATCAGAAACAGTTAGGTTATGGTAACTGTGAAATAAAATATTGGAACAACTGAATTGTTCAAGCCTTCAAGCCTGCACAATGGATTTTTTAGGTGAGATGCAGTATGTGTGGAACTGAACCCATCCTTTAACCCTAAGGTTCATCTGCCAGGGCTGAGCAAGCTTGTACAGTGGCAGTGAGGTCCTCAGGACACAGGTTTAATTAGAGTGACCTTCTCTTAGATGGAAGGCCTTACAGGGCTAAGCGAGCTCCATCTGCCCAGGTTTGGGATTAGAATTGTCCTTCTCCTAGGATGACTGCCAGAAAGCTAACGAGCTCATCCTGCCCAAGGATGTATTGTATCTGACCCTACAGTTTTGACCTGTCTGGCATGGGCGACCCTACCAAAGGCATGTACCATTGCCAGCATAGCTCACAACCACATAGGGGTACACAGGCTACGCTCCTACTATTAAAACAATTAGGGCAAGTCTTACACTTCCTACTTTTCTGTAACCTATCTATATTCAATCCCAGGGAAACACCCAGGATCAATCCTTTGTCCTGACCACCCTTTCAGGATGTAACGAATATATCCAGAACATACTGAACCTGGGCAGTAGCCGCAGGTGAGCCAAAAACAAACAAACGAACAAAACCATTCCGGCCCCTGTACCCACCTAGGGCTCGAGTACCTCTCCAGGCCCCAGCTCGGCCGAGACCCCCAACCCCCAGAGGAAACCATTATCCACCCTGACCTTATCCTCCCCGCACCGTGTTACCTTGTATCTTCCCACACACCGCTTACCTGCCCACCCTCCAGTCCGAGGACCCCCACTGCCTGCCCGGTACCCTTCCCCTCCCCCCGCCCCTCACCCAAACCAGGCCGGCAAACCTCTGTGTGCTCCGAGGCTTCCACTCCCTTTCTCACAAGGGCCATCTGAATTGTAATAACATTCTAATTATATATTATTTCCTTTCAGTAAAACACTTTGAACTTTCAAAATTTTTCATTATTTCCTGTAAGGTCTCTTACAAATTGTCAACATCTGCTGGTTCCATGATCTGCAAATAATAAGTGAGTACTGACATGGTAGCTCCTAAAGCCTCCTCTCTTCAGTGCTCTTTGGAGACAAGGGTTATTCAGAATATCTCAGAAATGAAAAGCAGTAAGCCTTTAATCAAAGATGCAAGAGAGCCCCCACAAAAATATATTTTGTTGGGATAGATGAAATCAGTTGTACCTTGTCTAGCACTTAAAAAAGAGCTTTATGGGTTCTTTGACTGGGTTTCTTGGAACCATGTAAAGAGTATGCAGAGTGAAAGACTTTTGTATCTAAAATGAGAGTAAGGTAATCTGAGGGCCTCTAACTCAGAAACCATGAACTGTCAGAAACAATCTGAGTCGGCTGCTTCCTGAATTGTATAGGTTCTAGACTTGATTCTGCACACAACAAAGCCTGGGCACTTGGGGTACTCCTGCTGAAGAATGAGTTCCAGAAGCCAGGGCAGAAGTTTGTCCTATTTACAGATGAATACATAGCGAGAGATGCACAGAGAAGCCTGTGATATGTGGCTTCTTTAAAATAAATTGAGGGAGAAGAAATGGCAACAAACCAAAACCACTCTCACAATGTGCTTCAGCTGAGTTACCAAGCTCATTTATGTGTCTACCTTAAAATGTCGTGAATTAGGCTTTAAAAGTGCCCATTCCTTCCAAAAGGATAAATAGTGGAGCTTTTGAAGGTCAGTTAAGATGTAAATGTCTTCCTTTGACCTATGTGCTAGAGACAGTTGTGGCTCACCAGAACTCTTTGTCATGCACACTGGCACTGTATGTCTCAGGTAGCGTAAGGAGCCTGTATTTAGTCGCATTAACTTCACCCAGTGTGATCATGTGACTGGGGGATCAAACCTGGAAAGAACTCCCAGATATATCTACCATGCACCAACAGACAGGGACTTCCCTCTGAAAGTTAGCAGAGGCCATTTCTTTAAAAGGAAGGAAAACATAATTGTGGTGGTTGCTCCCATCTCTCATGTAACAGATTAATATTTTCTTCAGCCCAAATGGCTACAAAAATGTGTTCTCCAGCCACTTGGGAAGTTTCCTTAGTATCAGACATAGGACAGTATGCAACAGAAAGTGCTGGAAAAAGGAATAGGTAAAAGTGATAAAGTAATACCACTTTGTAAAATGGAAAGACATTTTAAAAGATTCATTGTACTACATAGGAAAAGTAAAAAAAAAAAAATGGGAATAATGAGCAAACAAAACATTAAAGCCTTAAAATCTACTCCTGGGTTTATTTTTTAATATAAAAGTAATAAAAAAATCCCTGAGGCAGGATATAAAAGTTAAAAAGAGTACCATTTCCTAAACAGGCACTTGTAATAGGCCTTCAGGTTATTCTTTTGCTCTTTTGCCACTGTGTGGCAACTTCTGAAGAGGCTTCTAGGCCTTAAATCCTGAAAATCATTTCCAGAAAGAAGTAGGATGACAGATCCTACCCTTGTCCTGGCCTTCATTATTTTCTTTTGGTCAGTGGGTAGCTCACAAGGTGGATTTTTGGATTGCCCCTCTAATGTTCCTCATGCTGATATTCAACAATATAGGCAGGGCAGATGGATTAGAAGTACCTTGAAAATACATATTGCAATTGAAAAATGTGGCCCTAATTGACATCTCAGCGTGACAAAAATTATATTCTTGCCTTCCAAAAATAGTTGCATAATTGGTATCTCTTGATACTTTTCTGGGCAGGATTAAAAAAGAAATGGGTTTGTTTTCTTGTTGAATATTGAAGCTGAAAAAGTCTCATATCGATATTCAGCAATTCCAACTAATTTACTTGGATTTTTTTGAAAAAAGAAAGAAAAGAAAAGAAAAAGTATCAGTCTCGGGGAAACACCTTAGAAAAATTCTTTGGCATGATTTAATTCTGCCTTCCCTAGATTGTATGTTTGTGTATCAATTTGTGCAAAATAAGAAATATTAAGGTAATGAAGTTCCTCATTCAAGTTATATCACTATAATGACAGTTATGAGAATGAGAGAGAGAGTCACCTAATGCTGTAATTAATATTACTAGTTAGACTGCCTTACATTCTGAGAGAGTATAAAGAAGCAAATAAATTATGTCTATAGAAAAAATTGCTACTAATTCATAAGACACTACTCCCAAGGTGAAGACAGTTATGAGACTGATCTTCCACCTTTTTCTTAAAGACAACATATGAAGATAACACTTTTTTCTGTTTTCAAGACTTTGCCAAATACTTTTTTCTGCTCTTCTTTGGAATCATATTCTCATTGATGGGCCATGTTTGGCTGTCATAGTGTATTTTTGGTTCTCTATGTACTCCAGAATAATTTCCAAACTAATTGTGCCACACTGCTCATTGGGAAGATTCACACTCTCTTTTCAGATAATTTTATCTGGCCCAGAGTGTCACAATCCACTAGTGAATTAAATCTGTGTTTCAGTGCTCTCTGGAAAAAAGGGATAACTGCCTTGGAAATGCTCAGATCTGAACTGCTAACCTCTTATTCTCCAAACGGAATGAAAATGGTCGCTGCTTATTAAAAATGACCTCAGGTCTCTTCTAACTTCCAAATATGAGCCTCACATAAATGTCCTAGGCTACACTCTTCAAGGGACTACATTCTCAATTTCAATAGAAGAGATGATTTAATTCCAGACCAAGGCAAGTTCTGTGGATTCTTTTAATCCACTAGTATAGACAGAATTGCTCCTGATTCTCCCTACTGCTCAGCTCAATACTTTGTGAAAAACCAACAGACACAGTTCCAAAGAATTGTATAAAAGGAATAGTGATCTTTCTTAAGGCCCCAAAATTTTTCATGGTGCCATGGAGGCTGGGAGACTGAAAAAGGGGAACCTCCTTAGGGAGTTATACATTAAAGACTGTTGTCCAGTTTGAAATGTGAGTGAACTACGTTATTTGTGCAAATTTCTATTGAAGTAAGAGTTCTGGAATCCTTTGTTGAACTCAGGGACATGTGGACTGTAGCTACTACTTTTAAACTAAATTCTAATTCAAGCTTTCTTCTTCTCATTGTAAAGATGAGAGTAGAAAGGAGGACTTAGATGTACTTTTCTTCTTTTTGGAGTAGATAGTGTCACTGAAGTTAACTTCTCATTCAAATTCCTGGTATATGAAGGCAAAAAAATTAATATGCTACACAATGCACTGCTTTGCTTCATCTTGAACATCCTCTCCACACAGGCTAGAAAAGTACTGTGTTTTCATACATACATATGAAATCATCAGGAAGGGTTTTGTTTGCACTCTTTTTTCCTTGTGTGTGTTTTTTTTTGGTCTTTTTTTGTTTGTTTGTTTGTTTGCTTGTTTTCCCTGTAAGAATGGAGTCAAATAAGTCTTTCTGGATTATGATCCTTGATTTCAGCAGCATTTGAGTTGATGAATGGAAAGAGGGCAGCTAGATTTAAATAAATTAGACTGACACAAAAGACATGGAAAAAATAAAACCCTGAAGGTCTTAAAAACTCTTAAAATATCCTTAAAAACTCAGTGCAATTGAAATCCAAAGAAACAGGAAAATATGAACACAAATATACTGCTGACTTACAGGTGATTTATTCTGTGTTTTTTTCTGTAGATGGCTTTGAGAATCCTGGAATTTTCAAATCATAAAACTAATACTGGTAGATATTTTGGGAGTAGGATAGAAGTATTCTTAAATATGATATCGTGACCAAAAAAACTATTTTGACAAGTATATGTACTTTTGAATTTCAGTGACCTTCACATGTTCTAAATGAACCTCCAGTATTCATAAGAGCAAGCTCTCAATAATTATCACCCTGTTAACCATTCAGGTTCTTATGCCTTCGGAAATCTGAACTTTGGAAATTATATAGAAATTATTTTCTCACAATCATTAAGTACTATTTACTGAATTTCCTGTTGAAAAAGTAGACAGTACCACCTTGAATTACTCTCCATTCCTGAATATTTAATTAATATGGAACTTGAGTGTGATTTAGATGTCCTGGCATTATGTGTGTCATTCTACTGTAAATAAATAGATGCTTTAACTTCACCAGTGCACAAAGTTAAATGTCAGAAAACTGTATTTGCATATTTACACAGAATAATTACATGCTGATCAGAACAGTGTAATTAGGGATACTAACATAAAATGTTAACTAAGAGCCCATGTATTTGCAGAAATAAAAAAGAAATCAATGGGAGCAAACAATAAAAAAAGATGCTGAATGTTTACTGTCTGCTGTGTAAAGTAAAGCACTGCAAAAACTTATAGAATAACTGTAATGCTCTTCAACCAGGTATTTAAATTAATTCTTACCTGTTAAAATTATCATATATTCTCTTTATTTCTATTTTTTTTTTTGAGAGCTCTTAACAACACAATGGAGAGCTGGAGATCTTGACTGACCTAATGTATTTAAATTTCCCTTATGGGGAACAGGATTTGAAGTGCTTGGGATTATAATCGAAATGAATTTGATGGTTCATCTCAGCCTCTAATGGATTACAGTATGAATGTCATCAACTTTATATTACAGTAAAAAGTGTGATCGCCTTCTGTATTTAGAAATGGCTGAAGTCCATCTTTTGATCCCAGAAAGAATGCAGAGAGGGAATGAATATCAGTCTTCATTCAGAAGAGTCTATTTGCTGAGCACCCACTTTCTGAAGAAACATTGCAAATATCAAATTAACCCCAAGATGTGAATCATAGTTTTGCAATGCTGGAATGAAATGTTGATATGCAAGATGTTAGTAAAAAATGTTTCTGTTGATAGTTGTCCATTTTTCTCTTTTTATTTTCAGATGCTTTTTGAATCCTGCATCTGTAACTGGAACTGTGTGAAGTATGGGTGAAATTGCAGTTGAAAAACTAAAAATTTGAGACAATAACACATACCAGCTTTAAGAAGCAGATTGGCTTCAGCAATGTCTGTGTTTTCCCTTTGTAATATGCATTCACTATCTGTATGACATTTTCTGGCAGGACTTTTTGTGGAAATAGATAATATTAGGATAATAGAATACGATAGTCACGTGAAGTGAGTTCACTAACATAATTCACATTTTCAGTCAGGCAAAAACAACTGTGTCAACATAACTTCAATTTGATTTGATTCCTGTTTTGAATTTCAAGTACTTAACAAATGGCTCACAAGTAACTATTCTTAGAAATTATATGTCAAATCACTATCTAAAGATATATGTGGAAAAATAGTCATAGCTCGTAATTAACTCATAAACAGGAAAAAGAAGCAAAACTCATCTAATAGAACTATTTGTTAGGAACTGTGACTTCAGCTTTAATTTTTATAAACTGGACTTTTCTGTTTTGCTGTGATACCTATAAAATTTAAGTTTCTATGTTTTGAATGGTACCAGGCTGACCAAACCGTGAATTTAGCCTATATATCCATCTGTGTGCTAGACATTTTGTCCAGAAGGATCCTGGGTGAGCCAGTATTGAAAGCTTTAATGAAATCCAAAAAGTTTACATCAACTGGCTTCTTTTGATCAGCTACGTGGGTTATCTTGTCATAAAAAGCAGTCAGGTTTCATAAGCAGGACTTCTGTCTCATGAAGCTGTGCTGGCTGTGATCAATGACAGCATTGTGTTTCAAGTGTTTTTCAATACTTCCCTAAATAATCTTCTCCATACCTTTACCAGGCACTGAAGTGAGACTGACAGGTCTGTACTTTCTGGGGTCCTCCTTCTTGCCCTTCTTAAAAATTGGGTCAACCTTTTCCAGCTTCCAGTGAGCTGGGACCTCTCCAGATTCCCAAGACCACTCAAAAATCATAGACAGAGGTGTTGCAATGACATCAGGCAACTCTTTGAGGATTATAGGATGAATCCCATCAGGCCCCATAGATTTGTAGGGATCCAGCTGGAGCAGTAGATCCCACACAACGTCAGGTCAACTGGAAGCTGATCTTTCTCACAGCCATGGTCCTCCAGCTCAGGTCCATCATCCGTGTTGAAGACAGAGGCTAAGAAAGCATTAAACACCTTGTAAGGTGACCATCCTCATCCTCTAATGGGCCAATGATATTTCTATACTGCCTGTTGCCATTAATATATTTGAAAAAACTCTTGTTCCCCACATTTCTGGGCAGCTTCAACTCCAGTTGAGCTTTGGGTGCACAAACTTTCTCCTTACAATGGCAAGCAGCATCTCTGTATTCTTTCTATGTCACTTGACCTTGCTTCCACAGGGCATACACCTTCCCTTTTTTTGCCTTATTTCTAAGAGAAGATCCTTGCTTAGCCAAGCCAGCCTTCTGCCTTGTCTGCAGGAAATTGCCTGCTGCTGTGCCCTTAGGAGGTGATGTTTGAAAAGTGACCAGCACTGGTTGACCCCAGCACCTGCAAAAACATTTTCCCAGAGGACCTTAATTCCCTGAACAGACTGAATTCTGCTCTCCTTATGCCCAGGGTTGAGGGCTTTCTGGCTCTTGTCCTCCTTTCAACAAAGAGTTTAAACTCAATCACTTCATGGCTGCTCTAACCGAGATGGTCACCAATCTCCACTTTGCTCGTGAGATCCACTCTGTTGGCAAGCAGCAGGTCAAGGAGAGCACTTTTCTTAGTTGGCTCCCTTGGGACCTGTTCCATCAAGTTGTCATCCAGGTCTTTTGGGAATCTTCTGGCCTGAGTTGTAGCACCTGTGTGATATTCCCAGTTAATTTCTAGCAAGTTGAAGTCCCCCATAAGGACAAGGACATTGACTTGGAAGTGTCTCTTAGTTCCTCAAAGAATAGTTCTTTGGCGTCATTGTCCTGGCTGGGAGGTCTATAACAGACTCCTACCATGACAACCACATTATTTGTTTTCCCCTTCATTCTCACCCAGAGGCTCTCAACTGTGCCGTTGCCAATGTGAGCTCCATACATTCTAACCCTTCCATTACACTGCGACCCCTCCACCTCTTCTGCCCTGCCTATCCCTCCTAAAGAATCTGTAACTCTGCAACACAGGACTCATCCCACCAGGTTTCACTTATGCCAATATCACATCTCTTGGACTGGGCCAAAGCTTCGAGCTTCTCTTGTTTGTTCCTCATGCTGTATGCATGTGTAGAAATATTTCAGGTGTGGTGCATTGTAGCTAATACCTCGTGAAGCAGATTAAAGGATCCCATGAGTGCTTGTTTTCTCAAGTTTTGGCACACCATCTGTGTATTTTTGTTTTAAACATTTGTTTTGGTTTTAACCTGGGACTCAAGAGTGAAAAACTGTAGACGAATATTTCTGTGTCCTGCAGGTGAAGAAAATGTTTGCAGTGACCCTCTCTCTGGGAAACTGCCAGATGATGTGTAGGTCAAGATGATATGACTTAAGCTTCCTTAGGCAAATCCACCATGAAAGATCAAAATCACTTATGGGGGTTAAACACAAATGAAATGTCACTTTGCTCACTTTCTAATCCTCAAAAGTTTCATAAGATGCTATATATTTTCTCTGAAGGCATTTTCTTATTGCACTACCACAGCAAATATCTGATTTGAATATGTAAGAGTAGAAACTGCAGAATTAGAGTGGAGGGTATTCTTAGTATCTGCTGATGAACTAGGGACTAGTCATGCCCATGATCAGCCTCATTGGACATTTATAAACCCAGATGAGGACAAAAAAATCACAGAATGGTTAAAGTTGGAAGGGATGGCAGTGGGTCATCTGGTCAAACCTCCCTGCTCGTCTTAGAGCACATAGCAGAGGAGTGCAGCCAGACTGTTCTTGAATATCTCCAGTGAGGGAGACTTCAAAACCTCTCTGGGAAATCTGTTCTAGTGTTTGCTCACTCATATTCAGAGGGAGGTTCCTGTGCATTCGTTTATGCCCGTTGCCTCTTTTCCCATTTCTTGGCACCACCAAGAAGAGCCTGGTTCCATCCTCTTGACACCCTCCCTTCGAATACTTAGAGACATTGATGAGGACCCCTCTCAGTCATCTCTTCTTGAGACGGAGCAGGCCCAACTCTGTCAGTATATCCTTGTAAGGAGATGTTCCAGTCCCTTAAGTATCTTTGCTGATGGACCCACTCCAGGAGCTCCGTGTCTCTCTTGTACTAAGAAGCCCAGAACTGCACACAACACGCCAGATGCAGCCTCACCAGGACTAAGTAGAGGGGCAGGATCACCTCCCTCTACCTGCTGGCACAATGTTTTTCCTAATGAACCCCAGGATATCACTGACCTTCTTGGCCACGAGGGCACACTGCTGGCACATGGACAGCTTGTTGTCCACCAGGACTCCCACATCCTTCTTCACAAAGCTCCTTTTTAGCAGATTATACAGCAGCCTGTGCATGGGGTGCAGGACCCTGCACTTTTTTTGTTGAATTTCAGATTCTTCTTTGCCCATGTCTCCAACCTGTTGAGGTCCTTCTGAAGGGCTGCACAGCCCTCTGAGGTATTGGCCATTCCTTCCAGCTTTCTGTCATCAGTGAACTTGCTGGAGAGGCATCTAGCCCCTCATCCCAGTCATTGATGGATAAGTTAAACAATACTGGGCCCAGTATTGAACCTAGTTATTTGTTAAATAACTACATATATATTGAAAAGAAGAAGAAATTAATAAAATGTTGTTATCCCTGCTCTTAGAAAAAAAAACAGTGAACTCGTGCAGGACCTTGAAAATTTGTTGATGATGAAAATTGAATGACTGCATGGGTGACTCTGTAGCAGAAGAAAAGAGGAAATGCTTCCCTACCTTGCAAGGGCACTGTTCATACCTGGCATTGAGGTAAAGGATCTTAAATTTTGCTTCTTAAATGCAGAGCAAATTGGACTCTGGGAAATTATTGGAATAAGTTCTATAGCTGACTTTGAACCTTGAACATCTGAAGCTACCATTTGTCAAGAGTTAATACCTTCTAGGACTGGTGGTAGAAATAGAGATATGCCTTCCACATGGAGTAGCACAGAAGTGATGGTCCAGGTTTCTATAGACTGAGCATAAAGTTTTTTCCAAAAACTAGAACTTCACAGTCGTAGACTAATGACAAATTGTGTTCCAGAAGAGAGAGCAGAGCTGTGCTGGGCCACCGGTACATTTTTTCTTTATACACCTGTCCTGGCAGATATAGCAAATGACATGAAAAACTACAGCCACAAAAAAATGGCCAGGGAAATAATTGTTATATTACTTGAATGCATAACCTGCTCTCTTTTACTCCTAGGAAAGTTTTCTGTTCCTCACATGAACTCAGTATGTTCAGGAGAAGAATAGACTGGAAAAGGCACGTGAAAGGAAGTATTTAATTTCCCCAGGTTTCTGAATAAATATTTCTGGTTGGTAAATTTGCCTCTGATTAAAGACCTTGTATTTGAAGTCAGTTCCAGGTGTCACCAGCTACAACACCATGAGATTTATGGATAGCCAGATTCTGTTGGTCTTAATGACAGAATACTTTTCAAAATGAACTTTCATGGCTTTTGCTTCTGATTTTAGGACAAGCATAGGACCAATTTCTATTCAACAGCAGCCACAAATAAGCCTGTTTTCGTAGGCTGCATGTTAGTGTTCAGTGTTCCTCAGAACATGCAAAAATCCCCAGCAAGAAAATTTGAGCTACATTAATTACTAAATGAACCTAGAGCACATCTTCAGTAAAAACATAGAGACAAGTAAAACATTGATTTTATGGGATAGAAAGAGATTATCTGTATAGGCCCTCTGAGGATGGCATTCTGTAGAATACCTTAGGTTCGGATGATGGACTTGTGATTGCCCATAGACTTTTATAGCCACTGCAGCCTTTCAGACAAGACACAAGAACACACTGACATGAATTCCAGGAACATGTCTGAATGACATGAAACCCTTTCAGTGTTTTTGCAACCCCCAAGAACTAGATTTAGATTTCTCCTTCCTTGCTCCTTCATAATGCAGATTTCCAAAACCATAGACCATTTTCCTGTTTTCTAACTTATCCAGGTTTGTATCTGCTCTCATAACATATTAACACTCTTGTTCTGAAACAGTTTTCATGAAAATATATCTTGAGAAGCAGGCTATTTTGAAATTGATGCTTTCTTTTCCTTCATGTATCTCAACTACCATGGACCATATTATACATTTTTACTTTCAGCCTGTGCTTCTACATGTCGTCTGCACATCATTCACAGACTTTTGGTGAAAGCAGCCAAATCTTTCTGATATCTGTAATTCAGATCTTCCATAGATTAACAAACACACCTTTACATACGTATCAATGCAAAATTCAAGCAAAAGACAATGGAAGAAGACAATCTAACAAATGCAGTGTTGTACAATGATAGTACCTAGGGCCCCATTTGTCATGCATTTAAATTATACTTATTTATAACAGTGATGACCATATGAGTTTCATATTGGGTCTGTCTGAGATGGAGTTAATGTTCCTCATAGCAGTCCTCATAGTGCTATGCTTTGAATTGGTATCTACGAAGTGTTGGTAACACACCAGTGTTTTGGCTACTGCTGAGCAGCAATGGCTCAGCATCACCACTGTCTCCAACATTCCGCCCTCACCAGTAGGCTGGTGGTGGGCAAGATCTTGGGAGGGGACATAGCCAGAATAGCTGACCCACATTGACCAAAGGGATATTCCGTACCATATGATGTCTTTTCAGCAACAAAACCTAAGCGAAAGAGAAGGAAGGGCTCGGGGAGAGGAGGGAAGCTTTTGTTATTTTAATGTCTGTCTTTCAGACCAACCTTGGTGTCTGCTGAAGCCCTGCTTCCTGGAAAATAGCTGGACATGGCCTGCTGGGTAGTAGAAAATAAATCTTTTATTTTCTTCTGCTTTTGCTTTATTAAACTGCCTTTATCTTGACCCACAAGGGTATTTTTTCATCTTATTTTCTCCCTCTCCTGTCCTGCTCAGAAGGGGAGTAATAGAGTAGCTTGGAGGGCACCTGGCATTCAGCCAAAGTCAACCAACCACAAGTATGAACAATGTTAATTCAAGATTTCATCTCATTTGTTACTATAATATGACATTATGTGATAATTCTGTGCATGAAGATATGCCAAACAGTCAGTCTCTCTTAGTGGCATTGGACACTGGCTTTTCAGTAATGAACTGTTGACTTCTTAAAAAAAATTATTTTTGCCTAACATTGCTAGTAAAATGAATAAAATTATTTGTCTATTGAAACTGGAGATTTTGTAAAAGACTTTCATATAGTAGTTGGATTCAGAGCATTTTCAGAGGTAAAACTCTAAACTATGAAGAAGATATATTTAATGAAAAAAAAGTATTACTTTTGATAAGCCTTCAAGGGAATTCATTTTAGAATAAATCCATGCACACTATACCTGTTACCTGCCTAAAGTTCTCCTGTCTCTCAAAAACCTGATGCATGGTAATTTTTCTGTATTGTATACTACGTAGTGAAATGTGCATTCTTCTTAACACATAATTAGTTCTCTTGGGTCTTACAAAAATTGCAGTTCTTATACACCTGTGGCTAGCACAAAGTAAATTTGAGAATTGAAAACCTTAAGATCATGTCAATCTCTACAAGCTGCCCTCTTGTGATAAGCATAGACTTGCACATTGAATGTTTTATTGAGCTACTAAATAAATAAATTAATAAATCATCCTGCCCTGGAACTCAAGATCCAAAGATGTATTATAAGTTAAAACATGCAATCTCTTGCAAAACATTTTATACAAATATGTTCATGTTTAAGACATTAGGGCTGAGTTTGGAGCTGGAAACTTGTCTTGGTTTGAGATTGTTCCCCTGGGAGCCAGGGCACCTAGAGGTGATTGGGTCCCAGAGCAGTCTCCCCTGAAGGACCAATCACTGCTCGTTTTGTTCGCTCCTGTGAAAAATCAGATATACACAACCGCTGGAAGTTGTTGGCAGAGTCTATCTGCTGCTGTGTCTGAGTGAGTGTGTGAGAGACAATAGCCGAGGGGTGGACGGAGGCTGCTCTCCCCCCACTTGGGGGGGCCCCCGTGCCCCCACAGCTCTGGCCAAGCTAGGGCTGAAGGCAAGATGTAAGAATGAGTGTCTGTTGTGAGGGAAGGGATTCACAGCACCTGAAGGCAAGCGAGAGAGAGAGAGGCGAGCTCCTTGTGAGGAGGCCAGGCCCTCTTTTTGCCCCCCCTTTCCAGCCAGACTGCAGAGCAGGAACTTTTGTTCCCCTCTCACTGTAAGAGTGGAGGGAAGGCTCAGCATTGGAGCCGAGCCAGGAGATGGGCCGGTGGAGGCTCAATGCCAGACAAGAAAAACCCCAGGTGAAATTGGAGACGGACCGAGGCCGGTTCGGCGGTGCCTACGTTGGATTTAGACATGGCTACCGAAATGGAAACTACAGCAGCTACGGAACCGGTGGGGAGAGAGAGAGAGAAAGAGAGTCACACAGCAGAGATGGGCATGGAACCAAGAGAGCACGGATTCAAACTATTTTTCTTGGACTTTGTAAGGAAGATGAGACTTCAGTAAACAGCTGGAGGTTGGTGGGAGGTGGATCAGAGAAAAACCCTTTTCCCTGAACACTCCCATGAGAGAAAGACTGCTTACCTATCAGCCTGAGGGCTTCTCCTGGACTGAATTAAGGGAGGGGCTTAGAAGGGTGATAGAAGTGTGTAATATTGTATGTATATAGTTGCTTTTAGCGTGTACAATAGTTATTTGTGTAGAATAAATGTATATATCTTCCCTTTCCCCCTACAGAGGTGTGCTTGCCTGAAAGTTTCTCTTCGGTGTTGAGGTAAAATTGTGGGAAGGAGAGGGAAGCTTGGAGATTGGATTTTTATTTTTGTGGTGGTCAAACCACCACAAAACTGGAGAACTGAGAACTCTGATCTCTTGTGAGTTTCACATGAAGATAAATGAGGAGAAAGCTCTTAGTTATGCTCACCTGTTTACCATTGAAGAGGGAGGCTTCTATATGTTTTCCCAGTTTGATAAATATAAGACACTAAAGTAATTACAGAATGCATACCAGAGGGTTGGCCAAGGTTATTTATCTGAATAGTAGCGAAAAATTAAGAATAGTAATGTTTCATTGAGTGAATTAACCTACTGAATATATGACATTTAATTACTTCATAGGGACCTTGTAATTACTACTCAAGCCAGAAAAGATGAAACAGTGTCAAGATCATCAGAACAAGGTATGAGTTATTAATGAAAAGGTGCTATCAGTTTTGAGGTTTACTCCCCAGGTTGGATGATTTTGTTCTGTCTCAGTGGTTAACTGTTTTTGGCAAGATCTAAAAATTACATGAAAAATTTCTTCTGTGGGTTCAGCAGCATCACAGTGGGCTATGGGATCCTTCTTTTCTAGATGACTGTTTCAAATCAAACCTCAGAGAGGACTGAATTGCTTTGATCTATGTGAAACAAACTTGGTGATACATGGCTGTTGACTCATGAAAGGAAACATTGGAGCTATAAAGATATTGCTGTTTGCAATATCTTTTTGAAATCTTAGCTAAGTAATCTAACCCAGCTATGCTCAAATGTTGAATGGTTATCTTAATTTTCTCTGATTTTTAAATGTTGTTGTTTTATATGAATAAAGAGAGGATATCATGAGCAGTAAATTGTCACTTTATTAAGTACTGCATTTGCTTTTAAAAATCTACAATTCTTATATACATTCCTGAAGTCTGCCATTTCCCCCCTCATGTATTAGAGTATTGGGATCAATCCAGTAGATAAAAAAAAGACCAGATATTCTAAAACGTGTGTGTAGGAAGCATTTTTAATTGTTCACACTCTTATAACAATATTAAATCAGTCTTTTGAAAATTAAGAGTAAAGGCCTATGATCTATTTGCTAGCTGTTAGCACCTTTTTGTTTTCAGATATGTGCAGAAAAAGGGGAGGGGGAGAAGGTGGAAAGTGAAATTTTATTGGAATTTGACAGCTTTGTATTTTCTGGAATTCCTATAGAAGCATATAAAACAGTAGCAGGTATTTGAAAAGTTTCCTTGCTGTACTGCAATGAGCAGATGATTTGTTGCAGTGCAGCTAATAGACTTATGTTTGCCCATCTTTAGACTATCATCTAAAAATAAATTACATTCCATGATTTCTTTGCCCACTTGGTCCCATTACACTGAAGACTTGTTTTATGGAGGGAGGAAAAGGAGTGTGTCTGTGTTTATGCATGCGGATAGTCATCCTAAAATTTAGCTGGAAATGGTCTTTAGATGCAATGGAGTTAGCTTTGGAGTACTAAAGTAAGTCTTGAATGTAGCTTGCTCTTAAATACATGTCTGAAATTTCTGTTGTTTTCTTATCTAAAGTGAAAAACCTACTGACTGCGTAAGTGATGGAATTAAAAAACTATCTGTGCTTGGTGCATTGTGTGTGCATCTATGGGAAGATAGATAAAAGAGTGAGATAAAGACCTCCATGGAATTATGTGATTAAAAGATGATGAAACTGTTGGAGTAAATCCAACCTAAAATTATTTGACTTTCCCTAAATTGATTTGGAAATTACTAAATGAAAAAAAATATATAATTTAGGAATAGAAGGAAATTAGTATCTTTAAATTTCAATTAAAGAAGAAAGGAAGGAGCAAGAAAACAGGATATGATGTGGTTGAGTGGAAACAGCCAAAATGTATAAAGCTGAGGAATGAGAGTGAACATAAGACAATCTGTCTGTGAATGGGGAGGAGATGGGAAGAAAATAGTAGAAATGCAAGTCCTTAGACAAGGACTAAGTCTAGTGGTACTCAGCACTAATTTCTACTGGGAGTTGAAAGGATATTTCTAAATGTCTTTTGAAGTAGATAAGAGTTTTACTCCTCATTTATCTGAAGCCAGGGCTATTTCAGATCTTTTCCCTGATAACAGTCCATTTTGAATCAGATTATGAGACTCAGTGTGTTTTAGTCTAGATACCTGCTCAATATACTCTGTGATTCTCTAAAGCATATTCTGAAAATGTCTCCTACTAAATTTTCTACTTCATTTTGTCATTAACATATATTTGAATGACTTGTACATGATTGATCTGTCCTAATGTAGTCACTTTGAAATTAGACACCCAATCTGAGCTACCCTTCCATATTTTCTTTATATTAAATAAACCTGCACACAAAAATGTCAGTTCAATTAATCTTGAAATATGCTTTTAAAATATGTTAAATGTATTGCCCTCCAAATTTGCCTCTTTAAGAGATTAGAATTACTAGTTGAAACTTTTGTGTGAAGCTCAATCAGAAAAACCTTTCCCCTTTTGTTTTATTATAAGAAGTTCCTTTCTTTAACTAAAAATATATGTTTGCTTTTCAGGAATAAGATTGATTTGGAGTCTCTATATTTTACATTTAATTTACCTATTTCCTCCCCATCTTTTATCTTTTAGATGTATTCTGCTTAATGTTTTTGTGTTTCTACTTATTTCTTACCCTTGTGCCATAAAATCACTTATACTGGGAGAGAAGCTTCAAATAACAGTTGTAGCATTTGAGCCTCAAAGGTTCAGTGAAGGCAAAGTAAACCAGAAGTCTAATAAAAATTATGAAACACAGAGTATGTAGGATGTTAAATTAAAAATCCCTGAGGAATAAGGTTAATTTCCAATAGAAATTTCATAAGAAAGAAGTATTCTTTTCTAAACCCTGTTTCAAGGCAAGTATAACTTTAAAATTGAGAGCTATTGCCTGTGGGTCGCTTGTGGGTATATTGAGTATCTCAAGTTAAGTGTCCTGCTTTATGGACTATCTGGATGAGGCTAAGCTTCCATGTGTGAGCTGAAGCAACCACTATCTAATACAAGTTTCTAAGTTCTTACACTCATAAGAAAGTCCAAAACTCTGCATTTTCACTAGAGACCATTTATTTAATTTTCAATACATTCCCACTCCCATCACTTCTCATTCCTTTTGATAAAATATGTTCAATGAGTCCTTCCATTTAGCTGAAAACATTGTTTTATGAGCAGTAGTGAATGTATCAGGTTTCTTGACTTCAAAGGTTTTCTACTCTACCTATTTCTCAAGATCTCACCAATATCCACCTCGGTTTTAGTTCAGCTGGGAGGAATAAAGAAAGCAGGAAACAATCATTCAACTATGTTATTCTATCTATGATTATGTTCTACTTTCTTATTTTCAATAATCTCAGTGAGGAAGTGAAAAAATATAAGGCAATGACTGCATACCACTGACTTATCTCCTTACTTTTCTTGCAGTAGATTGCTCATTTTAAGTTTTGCTTTAATGAGATGGTGAGTACCCAGTAGAAGAATATGTTATATGTCATTGCTGTGCTTGTTGAATAGAGATTCTTCTGAATGCCCAGCTGTGAAGGCCAACTCTCTAATTTAAGCTTGAGACACTCATGTTTTTTCATTCTATTAGTCTCTAAACTTTCAGCCATAAATTTGAGTGGAAACACAACTGGAGTTTATAGCTCTTGAAATAAAAATCTCATGCTGTTAAATTTTTTAGGTAAAGAACCATTTTCTGCTGCTGAGGGTGTGAAACTTAGACAAGACTGTTGCAAAGTGTTTGTCATTCTACAGAGATGAGAAATTATTGATCTGCCCTTCATAGGAGAGTGGAAACGGTACACACTAGTTTTTATTCCTTTGAATCTGCAGTCCCTCAACCTGTGTTGCTGGTACTAGTCTTGTGCTTCATACTGGAGGGATTGCAGAAATCACCAGCTGTGCGGTAACTCACGCTCTTCATACATATAGAGAGATGCATCATGTGAAACTTCTTTGTGCAAGACAAATTGGCAGAAGAGGTAGTCATACCACCAGAGTGTAGTCCCATAACATCTGAAAGGTACGTGCTGTTTTCGTTCCCCAAAAGAGAATCTCAAAAATCAGCTATAAAGGGGACTAAGATGGATAGTGTGACCATCCTTTCTGTTTGCCCTGGTTGAATTCAACCTGGAAAACATTTCTGGATTTTTCTGTTTACTCTCAGAAGCTACTTCTTTCTTATGCTTAGGCAGACTTCGAGAAACTGTATGTTGCACTCTGCAATCATTATACTGTCCATAACTGCATGAGCTGCAGCTAATTAATCTGTTATGCAGTGTACACGAAAACATAGCTAACAATACAGCATTTCCTAACAAGCAACAGAGAGCACAGGTCTGTGTATGGGTTAACATCAGTCAAACAGTTCATATTTTCCCAAAACATCTACTTCCTACTTGATAACACAATCCTCTACCACGTGTTCTAAGTTCAGACATGAAGGCGAAACTAACTGTAAGGGCAAAGAGGCAAGGAATTGATTTAACTTTCAGCCTGTCTTCCTGTTTTGGAAAAAAAAAAATACCCCGAATTCATTTGACTTATGCTAGTTAAAGGTGTCTTTGGCACATACATAAATATCTCTTGCACAGAAGAAAAATGTGACAAAAGGGCAAATAGTAAAATGCAATGCTGAGCATGTTTATGCTGAGTCCTAGTTTGGGATATAGGGACAAGGGCTGTGTTCATGGTTTTAAAGGGAGAAGTGTACACCTGCTTTAGAGAAATACTGACTTGCAGCTGCACTGTACTTTATTTCAATAGATTCCCACTGCTCTGATTAAAAGGTGCTATTCCACAGCCACATTATCTCATTCGCTTTGAAAGGGAAAGCAGCAGACTTGATCAAAACAAGCATGCCCATGGCTGCATTCTCAGAGCCACTCTCACTGAAGAAGCAGAGGAAGTGAATGAGAATTACTCTTTGCTAGAATTGTTAAATAAGCATCTGATAGTGAAAATGCTTCTTACCTCTTATTTGTTCTCCATTGTCATGGAAGAATCAGTAGTCCTGACAACTATCAATGTTCTTAAACTCTCCCTTCTCTCCACTGGGTTTCTATGAAAGTTCTGTCTGTGGGGACCATAAAATTTTTGTTAGACTTTCTTGCTGCCTTCCAGAAATTAATAGTAGGGGTGAATATGAGTTTGTTGAATAGACTGGAAAGCAATTTGCAGTTTTTCTTCATATTCTTGAAGAGAAATGACAAATTAATTTTGTTAAGAGATCGTATTTTTCTTTGACTAATTTAAACTCCGGCTGTTGAGAAGTGCTTGTGAATTATGCCAAAATTCCTAACCTAAGGATGAACAATGATTTCATTGAAATTCAACTATTGTTGATTAGAAATTTTCAACCGCCCAAGAAGAGAAGCCCATCATCTTGCTGCACTGAAGTTCAGCTTTAGAATACCTAATTGTCACACATACTGTAAGTGCAAAATACCCCAAGAATGAAAATCACTGTCTTTAAGACTCTTACAGCAAACAGGGTATTCAAATACAAGTGTATGGCAGAAGTCTTAGTCCAAAGATCTGATAACAACTATACTCTATAAGTAGGCATTTTTGAAAAACTCACACCACTTTTCATAGCCATTAGGATTTTTTCTGTTGTATCCCTAAACACTTTATCTCTTTAGGAGGTTATAAAATCCTGTATATCAGCTGTCTGCCTATGCAGGATCTTCTGATTTTGTTGTTGTTGTTATTGTTTTTGTTGTGGTGGTGGTTTTTTTTTTCCTTTTGCTTTGAGATCCTTCAGGCTGAGTTACAACCTAAATATTAATTCATATTATTTATTGAAAAATGTGTCAAAAATATTATTAGGTATTATCAGCTCCTCAAAACCTGTGGTAACATCGTTAATGCCAATATGCTTCATGACTTATTTCTTAAAATGAAAATTAATTTTGTAATTTCACAACTTCACTGTTAGACTTCTAGTACTTTATGTAACCTCTTACACTTAAATTAGGAAGAACACTGACTCAGAGAAGAAAGAATACTTCAGTGGAAATCTGAACCTGACACCTTTTTGTCTTTAATGAAAGCATTTCAGTGTCAGATTTGGCTTACAGACTATATCAGCTGAGTGGAAGTGGCCAATGCAGAGCTATGATATGAGTGTTTGTCCTGGAAATCATAAAATCATAGAATAATTTAGGCTGGAAAAGATCTTTAAGATTATTGAGTTCAACATTAACCCAATACAATGAAGCCCACCACTAAACCATGTCACTAAGGGCAATATCTTCATGTACTTTAAATACCTCTGGAGATGATGATTCAATCACCTCCCTGGGCAGCCTGTTTCAATGCTTGACAACTCTTTCTGTGAAGCTATTTCTCACAGTATCCAATCTAAAGCTCCCCTGGAACAACTTGAGGTGCTTTCCTCTTGTCCTATCACATATTACTTGGCAGAAAAGACCAACCCCCAGCTCACTACAGGATCTTTTCAGATAGTTGTAGAGAGCAATAAGGTCTCCCAGGAACCTCCTTTTATCCAGGCTAAACAACCCCAGTTCACTCATCCACTCATAAGACTTGCACTTCAGACCCTTCACCAGCTTCATTACCCTTCTGTGGACATGCTCCAGAATCTCAACATCTTTCTTGTAATGAGTGGCTCCAAATTGGACACGGTATTTGAGGCATGGCCTCACCAGTGCCAAGTACAGAGGGATGATCACTGCTCTAGGCCTGCTGGACACCCTCTTTCTGATACAAACCAGAATGCCCTTGTCCAGTACTGGTGTAAGAGCAGGGCACACCCTGAAGCCAAAGACCTGGGTGGCAGCATGTTCCCACCAGAGCTCTGTCTGGGAAACTGCATCAGTTGTGGTGCAGAGCTTAGATAAGCCATGGATTTCTGCTTGGGGGGATACCATTACTCTCTAGTTGAGCTGGCAGGGTGTCATGTGAAAAGGGGATATTTACTCAGATCCTTAGTGTTTGATTAGTCTGTCAACTCCCCAGGAAAGCCGAGACCCTCGTGTCCGACCAGGCTGTCAGCATTCCATTTTACGGGCACCCTTCACTGAGCAGTTCACTGGATCAGATGACAGTTCAGCTGACTTTGTCAGGGTTGCACACCAAACAGAGACCCCTTCCTGGATCTCCACACCTTTACCCCCTGCCAGTGACTGCTAGCGCCCTTGAAAGACTCACATTAACAGTTTACAGAGTAACACTCTTTACTAACAAAATTTTAACAGGTTAAGCTTTGAGGATTGCCAGTGATAGTATCTAACTGCAAAAATGTATTCAAAGCAATATACTAACAATCTCTAATCCCCAACCCAGGTTAACTCAAGATAATAATTCAGTGTGTATAGAGAATGGTTCTTACCCAATAGGTGTCCCTATGGGGGATAAGACAGTTCAGCCCAACAACTGATCCCAGGGGTTTCGATGGAGTCTTCCCAAACTTTAGTCATACATCATGTTCAGTCAGGGGTGGTTGTACCTTGGGGGAGGATATCTCAGAGTGGTACCTAAGACAACCTTGGGATGGGGACATGTATCAGTCCAAGGAGAGGGATTTACCCAGTTGCTGATTCAACAGCAGAACATCTTCCTTTCTCTCCACTGGTTTTCAGCTGCTGTGCGGCTTATTGTTTAGAAAGTACCACCGAGTTCCCTCCTCTGCAAGGGTTTAGACTGACCCTGTCTGCAGTGTCTCTACTCTGCTCCACCCTCTGTTTAGTACCCCTTAGATTGTATTGTGTGAGGAAGGTCAGATATGCTGACTGCATTCCATCCAGGGAGTAGCAACTGTATTTTCTCCTATAACCTCCATGATGTTATCTTTTTGCCCTCAGTCACCTTCTCACACAGGGCTTCACTGCCTTCCTGCATGTCCTTCCATGTGAATTGCCACACAAAACAACTGTACCACACACTGTGCTGATACACCCATTAGGATCCACCTCTGAGGCATATATATATGGCAGGTTTATTTTAGAATAATTTAGTTGCAATGGAAAGAATGTATTAGCTGTTTTGGTTATTATCTATAGAAATAGCATAAAATTATTACTTAAGAAAATATATAAGGAAAAGAAAGAAAGAAAAAGAGAAAGGATAAGAGTAGATAGTGGAGAGGAAAGATACCACCACCCATGGATCCAGTGATGAGAGTTAATTGTTTATTTAGATGTTTGTTGGTCAAAGTGATGGTCACAGTCTTGATCGATTAGGGGTCGGGAGAGCCCACAAAACAAAAGTTCAATGGGTTATTATACATTCAAGTTCAGGTGAGAATGGCCAGGTACCTCACCTGGGCAAGGACTTTTACACTGATGCAACACTGTGGATCATGCACAGTCCTCTAGTGGAAGGCTCCAGAAATGATTTGGGAGTCTTTGATGGTTTATGACCCCTTCTAAGACATGGCAGCTGCCTCTCATACCTGCATGGTTGAGCCAATTATGCCTTATCAGAATGGATGAATACCTTCAGGCTTACATGTGAATGATCTGATACCTCTGATACCTGACAGGGAGTTTTACACCTGAGACTTATGTAGAGGGAGGACATTGTCAGGATTAAAAGCATTATCTCACCTCACAGGATCTGCTTCTTACTGGCCTTTTCTCTTATCTGACTCAAAACCCAGCTTGTTGATGTCAGTCCCAGCTTATCAGGGACAGAATCAAATGCAGAGCTATATGGTTTAAACAAAGGTTGGTTTGTCATGATCATCCTCCTGTGGTGGGTGCACACTCCTTCTGCACCTGGGCATTATGCATGAGAACATTATGCAAATCAGAGGTTTCATCACCACACACCCAAAAAACTCTCCTTCTCCCCTTAGGTTGAGGGTTGCAAACCTGACCTCAGCAAGGCACCCTACTACTTTTGCAAATGGCTGATTGTTTGAGTCATCAACCATTGACATTTCAGTCTGTCACACCACCCTGTTCACCTGCCATGCAGCTCTTCTAGTTGCTCACACTCCTTGAGGGCTTCTTTTATACTTTCATGGTAGTTTGGCTGCCGCTGATTCTGTGTGAGCTGCAGGCTCCTGTCTGCTCTTTTGTCTCCCCCTTAGATTTCCCTGGTTCAAGAAATCCCTTTGTGCACTGTGCTTCTGATTGAACCAGCGCTGGACCTACCTGCCTTGTTGACTGACTGTAAGACAGTGGAATAATGGTGAGCAAAAACATGTGAATAAGATGGAGATTTGTTGGTTTTCATGCTGAAAATCAAAAAAAAAAAATCTTGATTTGGAGCTTCCAGGTTCAGTCACCTGTTGTGAAAGTGAAAAATAGTGGTCTGTTCACATGAATACAGCTGAGCTATGGTGGAAGATGTGTTGAATGCCTTGGCAGTCAAGAGGAGAGAGCTGGACACCAACTGCGAATGCTCTAACAAAATCCATGGACATTTGTTTCATGGGACTTGAAACTCATTGGTGTAGAAAATGTCATCACAGATCTAATTAACACCAACCAATATCCTGCTCAATAGCAGTACTAACCTGTACCATTATTTTCATAATCATTAGTGATCCTAATTTATCACTCTTTGAAATCAAAAAAGTTTAGGTCAAAAGCCAGAATCAAAAATTTCTAGGGTCACAATAGATAATGTAACCTTTTCTGTATTTTCCAAAGTCAGAGAAAAATCTCTGTCAAATGTAATTTACTCCAGTCAACCTCATTATGTGATCAAAGGGTGGGAATATAAGACAGGGACAAGGAGGAAAATTTCTGACAGTGAGCAGAGGCTGCAACATTAATGTTTACACTGTTCTGTCCAAATGTTGGTAGGTCAGAAGCTTGTCTTCCACTGCAGTCTGGCTTTGTTATACTTTTCTTTACTCTTTTTTTTTTTTTTAAATTTATGTTCTTATACTGCCAAGAAAGCAGATTGCTTATGAACTGACTGCCCAAGTACACAGCTCATAGATTTACACTCCTGTTGGGATTTTCATTGTGTGCATATTTGGAAAAAACTGCTGGCCAATTTTCACAGGCATGTCTCTCCAGTTATTGCATCTGATGCATGACTCACAGTTTGCCATTTACACTCAAGTTTATTTTGATACGTTGCTGTACTTCTCATCTTTTGAGACAAATGTAAAAATATAAGGGTTTCTTTCCACAAGGATTCTTTCCACAAAAGATCAACAGCCTCAGCATTGTACTTGAGTTTAAATAAGTTCACAATAGTTCTTAAGCAAGTTTCAAGATTATGTTAGTGTTTTAAGCTAAAGTAAATTTGTGTTAGGTTTTTAGGGGCTTCTAGCTATTTCTCTGCAATGAGCAGAGAACCCTTATTGACTTCTGAGGTCTTGATTTATAACTTATATTAATATTTGTTTTAATTTTAAGAGATACTGAATAAAAGGTGTAAATGGCATATAAGTTTGCGGGTATATTTTTATACAATCAATCTCTATTGAAATTGATTACATAATCAGTGAGGGAGTTTTCAGTAATGACTAGCTTGCAGCCATAGTTTGTACTCAGACTTCCTAGGCGAAACAGGTACATTGTAGGTAATCCATTTTTCCTCTGTTTACTCTGTTTTCTGAAATATCCTATGTGCTAAAAATATTCTATTGTCTTGAGAAAGCAAAAAAAAAAAAGTAATGTTCAGTATTCCTACAGCTGATAATGAAAGTAATATCCTTAGAAATCCCGATAATCTTCATGATTAATTTCATATAACATAAGTTTTTTGTGATATTTTCTATTTTAGTCTTATTGCTCTGGTTCTTAATGATTTGAACTAACATAAAACTAAACTTGATCAAATACAGCTAAATTCATTTACTTTTTCCTCTAAACTCCTAAGTGGGTGTAACATTGTGTTTAGATTGGCATACTGACAGCTGTGTTGCTTCCCAAAAAGTGAGGTGGTGAGAGAGAGAAAAAGAGAGAGAGAAAGAATGTTGACTTAACTTGTTTCAGAAGCAATGGAAAATCTTTTAGAAGACAATGATGAACTATAATGATAGGTAAGAGAGCAAGACACAAATTATCAAGTCAACTTTCAATTCAGGCTGCTTTGTAGACTTCGACACAACCGTCACGAATAGGGCAGATAAAAGGTGAACATGGGTTCTCAGTACTATCCTTTATCTTACAAAAATCTATTGCCACCACCTCAGAAAGATTATTTTTGTATATGAGGAGCACTGAGTTACTTGAAGAGCTGATACATAGAGGGAATGACAGACTTTGCATACACAGTGAGACATTTGGGGTGATTTCATTTATATTCCTAGGGGAGAGCTGAGTTTGTTCTGTGAGGAACTGAGAATGCTCACATGCCAAAGGTACTCAGCAGTTTATAGAGCCTCTGACTCCTTGAACTGAATCTTTAATATTATGCCCAGCTACAGAAGAACAGGCAGGCTGGATTGGGGCTGGAACATGTAAGCGAGGAGGCAGCAAAGCTGCTCTGCAGAGTGACCTTAATAAGACTGCTACAGGTAGATGGTGTAAGAGGAGAAGATTCTTTCAGTAGAAGCAGACATTTTTGACCCCAGTCACAAAAATCAGCTTCCAACTGTTGTGCAGTCACACATCCACAGCATACTGATGCATATAAAGCACCTCTGATAAAAAAGACAGGTGGTTTGCCACAAAAAAAGAACCTGTAACCTCCCCTTCAATCCTCCCCAGTGATAACTCTGTGTTCGACCCTTTCTCAGACCCTGGAAAGGCTGTTCTCTTCTTGCTGCAGGATAAAGGTGTATTCCTTCCTGCCTTCCTCAGACCCAGACACATAAGATTTTTCTAGCTGTTCACATGAACTCTGAACTAGATGGTATTTCTATTAATCAAAAAAAAAAAGTATTGTTGGCTTTCCTGAGGCTTTGTCTGACCTCTGTCTTCAGCAGTAGGAGGTTATATCACAGATTTTGGAAAGAAGAAGAGTCATAACAGGGCATCCATCCTCTTACCAACTACCTCCCACAACTCACTGATATTTTTTTCTGCATGTGTATTACTTTCTAAGTGCTGCCTTTTTGGCTTTTGCTGAACTATTGTCTGACTAATTCAATGATCTTTGGAGTTAACCTATCAAAGCAGTTAAATCAAAGTTAAATCAAAATTTACCAGCCTACTCAAATTTACTTGGTACATTACCTACCTAATGATTTTGTATTGCATACACTTTCTTACCTTCTAATTCAGGAAGGTCATTTGAACACCAAAGAAATGTGAAATTGTTTATTGATTTCTTAATTATTCAGTGCTTGTGGTTACTTCTTCATGTTCCACTATGTTGTGTTTTGGGGTTTTTTTCCACTTGAAAGTTTAATAAACCAAAATATTAAAACCTAAACAAAACAAACTGTAGTGAAACAAAGGGCAAGACTGTGATTTTGAAACCTTGCTATTCAAATATGTAATCTGTTAAACCTTCCTTGAGGGAATATTTCCTTATTTAAGTACTTAGCTTTAGTTTTACGTGTTTGTATAATGTGAGTGTAAATACATACGTGTGTATATATATATATATATATATATATATATATATATATATATATATATGCTTTCTGGGAAGTGGCTGGACATCACTTGCTGATAAGAAATAGAGAATAAAATGGTTTGCATTTTTCTTTTGCTTTATTAAACTGCCTTTATCTTGACACATGAATTTTTTCCGTCTTATTTTTTGCTCCTGCTCCTGCTCAGAAGAGAAGTGACAGAATGTCTCGGTGGGTAACCGATGTCCAGCCAGTGTCAACCCACCATGGGTACAGAAGCAGAGCTAAGGGAGGAAAATATTGAAGCTGAGGGCTACAGAGGCAGACTGCCACAGAAAACATAGTGCTGAGGCAATGATGTTTCTTGTTACTCTGTGCAGGTGTGAAACAAACCTTACAGTTTCATTCATGTGTGAATCTGAAGGGGCTGATCTTGATCAATACTTTTTATGGAGCAGCATGCATAAGTAGTGATAGTTATTAAAATAGGATGCCTTTTCCAAAGAGGTTTCCAGCCCAAGTATGGCTTTATCTTGTATTTCTTACACTTCTAATGAACTAATTTTATTGAAGCATCTTTTGTGGAACTGCTGAACAACTGGACTATTATCCTAAAAATGCTCAGTTCAATTAAGAGTGTCCATTTCCTTATGTAAGCAGAAATACCACTTTTTTTCTTTTTTTCTTTTTTTTTCCCTCTTGATTACATTTAGGTTAGTGAAATTTCAGTGACTCATAATCTCTAAAATATAATAAAAGCAACGTTGGACATTTACCACATTCTTTGCTTTATTAGCACAACTAATGGAATAATTTACACCAACTAATTTATTTGACAACTTTTCTTCTTTTCTCTTTTTCCTTTTTTCATTATTATGCTAAATAAAACTGGTCACATAAAAGTCAGCAACTTATTTAATTGAATTTAACTGTGTAAAGTTGAATGATGATGATGATGTTGTTTTTATTTGAACCCCTAATTATGGCTTGCCTGGTTGTTTCATGTTCTAATTATCATCATACTTCAAAAGAAACAAAGAAACAAAAAAGTGTTGGTTTCCCATGCAATCAGTACTTACAGCAATTTTTCTCTAGTGCAAGATGAATCAAAGGACATCTTGGACTGTGTCCTAGTTAGAACAGCTGGGCCCAGTTCGTCACTGGATGGGTGTAACCCAAAACTGTGTATTCTATAGCCTTCCATGCCATTTCCCAGAAACTGTTGTCAATAGACTATTTTCACCCTCTGCCCAGAGCAGCCTGACTCCTCAGGCTACAAACTAGGTGTTAAGAGGCCTGTGAGACAGAAGGGTGTTTTTGTCCTCAAGCCCATTGAGGAATCCCCCGCCCTGAGGGAAGTACTGAGCATTACTGCCTGAACTGGAGGATGTATAATCTTGGAGTCTTGGGACTTTTTTAACCACTCGTGGGATCCAGAGGGAGACTGGAGATCACCACTCTCAACCAGACTGCAACCATCACTCTTGACCAGACTGCAACAGCACTCTCACCAAAAGGTTTTTTCCATCTCCTTTTACTTTGTACTCAGGGGGGCCAAAGAACACCACTCTGTTCATCCCCCAGGGTGTTGGGTTATATATTTGGGTTTTGTGGGTTAAAACCAATTGTTTGTCTGTATAATCGTACTTATTGTATTATTTTATTAAATTGTTACTCTGATTTATAATCTCTCTTTTGAGTTGAGTTCATTTCCCCTGCTGGTATACCTTTAAACCAGCACAGACTGTCAGTGTCTAAAATGATATGGAACTGCAAAATAATATTTTCCTGTCATTTGATCTATTGAAAGGTGACAGAACCTTTATTCAGACATCTACATCATGTTAACTTATTTGCTGAATAATGGTTCTCATGGAAGTAAGAAATCATTTACATTGGCTTGATCCACATACCATTGCCAAAAGCAAACCTGGTCTCCAATATCCTTTCTATTCCATTTCTTGCTTCCTTGGAGAATAGTACTCTACAATTGCACTCTACTGCCAAATTATGTACAATATTAGTTTTGTGAAATGAACAAATGTTACTAAGGAATAATTTGAGACCATTAAGCTAATTTCAATTGTGACCCAAGCCAGATTTAAGCCCAGGCCCTCTGGAGGTGACAAGCAAATATATCAACGTATGGTATTATGAAACTTGCTCCAGGGCAGGAAGATTTCAATAACATTTGAAAAAAAAATCTATTGAAATTGAAATATGAATAATTTACAAAACAAGAAACCTCAACTAACAGTCTCTGTTCATTTTCAATACCACTGTGACCTCTAGGCTATATTATACAAATGTGTTTTATCTGATACAACTTTTACAGCAATGTGTGTGGTAGGATAGTGCTTTTCAAGAAGGCATCAGTATAATTTTGCCAAGGTCTCTAACTGATTGTGCTTGACTATGAGTCATCAGAGATCTGGTCCTGTAAAGCTTCCTGACTGAAAGTCAGTTGGATACTAGTCTACAGAGGTCTGGCCTTATGTGTCATTCATACACATAAAGTGTTATGTTAAAGCAGATATTTAACTAAGTCTTTAAGATGTGCAACTGTTCAAAGCCCCAAAATTGGATATCCAGTTCAAGACCCACAATTCAAGGCTAACTAAGCACTTAAGTTCCACAAGTCCTGTACATCATAGTTGTGCAGTGCTTTTACATCTAGTAACCTGTTAAATAGTAGAGCATATTGGTCTACATGTGTGCATGTGTCTCTTTCAGGGGTGCAGATGAATATCTTAGTGAAATAGTTTTGTGGTCTGAATCAGCTTTCTGTATTAAGTCTTGGAAAAACATCATGTTATTTTTTCCTTGCATTGTTTTTATTTTTATTCATTGATTGTATATTATGGAAATATAAATAATCTAGTCTTTTAATTCATATCAGGAATGTTTCTTGATTTTTCCCATTTACCACACACAGGGGTGTATTGTGCAGTGTTTTAAACTTCAAGAATTAGATTAGTTTTGGAGTTAAAGTGGACTGAAAGACGGGCTGCTGAAGAGTAGCTGATTAATATATGTTCCATGTCACTATGTCCTGCCTGATGTAAAATCCACTAAACTGTTTATTGTTTGTGTGACTGTTTTGCTCTAAGAGTCCACTTCTATTGGACCATGCTGCTGAGAAACAGAGTCGTGGCTAAATGCAGAAGAAACCTCAGGTTCCTACTGTCAGCTAAATGTATAAAAATTGGGCTACAGACCCAGGATCCATTTTGATGGCTTGTGATTCGATGATCCTATTTTCTTGATAGAATAGTCTTTTAGTCTCAGGAAGGAATTGGGAATTCAAAAATATTGAAAAGTCTTTTACTCAGTGTGTTTTTAAGCTGTCATTTAGATGCTGTGTTGTAAAATCGTAAATTCAAATCTGCTGTATCAGCATTGGACCTAATGGGTTGGGTTTTGGCCTCCTAAGCAAGGACTCTAACCATATATCACACAGTGAAAAAAACCATTACTATGATATCTTCATTTTATAACAGTTAAGGAACTTCTGCCTTAGCCATGTAATCTAGACAAGATTTTTCTGATCTTTTCTGGTCAAAATATTTGCATATAATTAAGTAGCAAGAGCTTCTGAGTCATATAATATAGATTGTATGTAACTCAATCCATATTAAATTATTATTGTTTAATAGAACTCTGAGTCTTAGCTAATAGTGTTCACTTCTTAATATATTTTCATAAGAGAAAAGTTGTGGGTTTATCATTAATAAAAGCAATCCTAGAAAAAGAATGGAAATGATTATTTACATATAGCAACAAAATCACTGGCTACTTTTTTATAATAAGATTTGCATAATGATTCTGTTCAGCCAACAGAAAACTCGGTAGTAATAAAAACCTCCTGGAAGCATTGATAAAATATTAAAGTTTGGTTGACTAGAACCCATAAAGAGTTTTTATTAATTTCTTTATTCTTGGTGTCACCAAAATAACTGTAACATATGCTTCTAATATTTTTTTCTTCAGATGTGAACTATCCATTCAGTTTGGACATGTAATCAGTAAGACTTCTTAGCAGATAGGAAAAAGATGAGCTTTTAATAAAAATTACTAAAAAAAATAGAACGAGTGAGATGTATGGCCTAAGGACTTTTTGATGGGAGTGGTTCTTTGTACCATGCCCATTATTTTATTCCCTGCATGAAGGCACCATGGCTAACATTAAGCACCTAAAATAATTGCTTGAGAAATGAATGTTCTTCTTCTATGCTCATTATGGTTAATGGAGAAAAAAACTATATCCCTTGCAGAGGTTACTCAGCCCACCATGATCTCCTTGCTGTCTCCATGGAGTGTAGAAGGAACGTACACTGCTAAATTAATTGCCTTAATTAGCTGCCTAAATCTAAAGTAGGCTATTGAGTTTTAGGGATTGTTCTAGGAAGAATTCACCAGGATAATCCTTGGAGGCTGCAATATTTCACTGATATAATGGTTTAGTTAAGGAACAGTATTTAAACGTAAAAGATGCCAGAAAACATTTCCTTAGTTCAGTAGGAACCACGTTTTCTTGGCAATAGAAGTACTTTTCTTTCAGTGTACATGAATATGTATACATGCATGTGTACATTTAAAAAAAATTATACCTACTTGTAATGATTTTGCATGTATTTAATCTTTCTTTGATGTTATTACTCAGAATTTTATTTTTCTCTTTTTTTTGTTTTTGTCATTTATAACTAGTTTTAAACTCCAAGACATTCACAAATAAAAAACTACGGACAGTGTACTACAGTCAGTGCAAAATACTTTAGCAAAACTGTGGGATCAATATGACAGACTGCCCCTGAATTACCTGTAGTAATTATTAGAGTTTAATTTGGAGGAAACAAAAGATGTTGAATTTATCTTCTTGACTTAAAGACCAGTTCTCCAGTTACTTTTGAACGACAAAGAGTGGCAAGAGCTGGTAATGACAGTTATTAGCTTAATTTAGGATTGTAATGGTCAAAGTGCATGTCCAGTCACTAAATGAAGTTCCTGAATTGCTAAAATGTGAGTCAGCTGTATTCCAATCTTTATTCAGTTTGTAATTCGGACAGGTAACGGAGATTGAGAGAAATAATAGCTATATGCTACATGGATAGTCCTCATTCTCTGGAGCTAATGAGGGATGAGTTTGGCAACTGAGAACAGCCAGTGCTTGTGTTCAGTTATGTTACATGTCCACCCAAAATAATGAACATAGGAGTTTCAGCTAGTATAAAACAACACTGGTGTCTTTAGGGTACTGTTAAAAAAGTAACTTGTAAGAGCTACTGTCATGGCTTAAGCCCAGCCAGCAACTAAGTGCCGCACCACCACTCACTCACTCCAGAGCAGGATGGAGGAGAGACTAGGAAGGGTAAAAGTGAGAAAATTTGTGCGTTAAGATAAAGACATTTTAGTAGGTAAAGCAAAAGCTGCACATGCAAGCAAAGCAAAACAAGGAATTCATTCACCACTTCCCATAGGCAGGTAGGTGTTCAGCTGTTTCCAGAAAAGCAGAGCTCCATCACATGACTTAGGAAGACAAATGCCATCCCTCTGAACATCTTCCACTTCCTTCTTCCTCCAGTTTTATGTGCTGAATATGATGCCATATAGTCTGGGATATCACTTTGGACATTTGGAGTCAGATGTCTCAGCCTCCTCACTTTGAGAAGCAGAGCTGCTAGAAATAAAACCAGAATCCAGGACTTTGTTTCCAGTAGGTAAACTTAAGATGAAAGTAGCACACACCATTTTGCTTATCATAATGAAAGGTTATGTGGAACAAATGGACATCTTTGAGACAAGTGGTGTCTGGCTTTGTGGCTTTGTAGATTCTCCATGTTGCTGAAGATCTTATGCTTATGTGGCATGGGAAACAACAGAAGGTCCATTATATATTTCAAATAAGTGTTGGAAAATACCATACAGCCAAATAAAACTGCACTGATATTTCCAAGGCTAGAAATCTAGACCAAGAGCAAGAATGGATCCATTTTACTTATCACTTGAATAATGACCTTTAAGGACTTCTGCAAAAGCCTTTGTGTGCTTTTCATGTTTGTCATTTATTACCTTTTTGATTTTTTATGAGGGTAATATAGGTAACTTCTTTACCTAGTGAAAATATTTGGCTTCTAACTCTTCTATGAAAAAGATATTCTTTCTAAAAAGGGAAAATAATTAAAATGCTGGAAAAAATAAACTTTGCTATGTTTGAAGACATGCCAGCCTCATAGAGGAAGAAGGATAGCCCTATTATGGAGAATAAAGGAAAAAAAAAGAGGCTAAATAAAAGATGTTTGCATAATGTTTTAATAGGCAGATTCCTTAGTGAGAGCATTTTCTTTAACCTCCTGTATTGTATAAAGAAAAGAGGAATTCAACGCTAGACAGATTGAAAACTGATTAACATTTGAGTATTTATTTCTAGTTAAGTACAGTTAAGTATGTTTGCATTAAGCAGACAATGTACCTAATCACTTCTAGCAAGAAGTATGAATAATTTGACTCCTCCTTTGTTCTTTGTACTGTGTGAATTAAAAAAAATTCTTTCATATGAATCAGTGCGAATTCTACTACTTTCATTTCAGTAAGTGCACACATAACTAATAAAACAATATCTTAGTTAAAGAATTATTCCAAAATTTAAAAAAAAATAAGATGAAGAATACGTGTCCAAATCTATATCAGGTGCCTTTCCAGGAGCTCTTTGAAGATATAAACACCTTTTCAGTTCTTATTCATCAAGAGGTTTGAGGATGTATTAATGATTTTCTAAACTGGACAGGTTCTGCAACTTTGTGATCCAAGAATAAAACTGAAATCACACCAATTTACTGTAACTTTCAATTATTGCTGTGGCACTAATATCAAGAAGTATGACATTTTAAGGGGAGAAAGGGGGAAAAAATTCACTATTCACATTTCTCCTCATAGCATAGAGGGTAATATACAGGACTAGATAAAAGTGGATCCAGCTGTGACTGACACACTCTGTCACCTTAGACACATTACATAAACATCTATAAGCTAAATTCAGAATAGGTCTTTGGAATGGATGCAGAAGCAATGGGTACTAAAAGACATTAAAAACTTAACCTGGAACACTGAAATCTTTATTACTCTACCAGTTTGTCCATTGGTGTCTTGAACTGCATTAGTCTGCCTAAATCTGGTTTTGAACCTGATCTGCCAGGCTTTCTGAGAATATATCTAAAATTAATTAAGATGTTTGAAAATCCCTTCAAATGCTGTTGTTTCTGGTTGGGTTTTTTTGAGGGGGGGCTTTTTTTTTTTACTACAAATAGTAAAAGAATAGATGAAGGTAAAATATCCTTTTTTAATTTATTTTGTTTTAAACTATGTAAAGACATGCACTCAATTAACTCCTCTGCCAAAGAAAATTGCATCCCATATATCCTTATATTTATCTGATACAACAGCAGTAAGATTATTTACTGTTTCATCTAAGGGAGTTCTTTGTCTCTTTATTGGAAAAAGCTGTGTTAAAAAAAAAAAAAAGATTAATTTTCTAAATATTGATCAGATAATCAATTACACACAAAATGCCTACTATGATAGTCAAAGATAGCTTTCCAAATGAAATAAATAGCATGACTATCTCAGGTTATTTTTCTAGACAAATTGAACACTCAAATTCTTTACCTTAGTTCATGTATCGAAAGGGATATTCTGGCTAAGAAGAACTACATTCTGAGCAGAATTTTGTATAGGAGATGGATAGTGAAAGAGATTCCACATAAAAACAATTCTAAAGAATTTCAAGTTATAGTAAACCAGCTTTATTTCTAAATGATGACACCAAATCTATTTTTTTTAATCAATCACCTGGTTATCATCAGACTTTGGCCAGCAATCAGTCCCCAAATAGCATCCTCCTACTGTTCTCTTTATTACTTTGCATTCTCAGGTTCATACTTTAGGAAGTACCTTGGCTTCAGTATCAAAAATGAAGATTTTCTCAGAAAATAAGTCTTGTAACTGATCTACATTTTCAAACTTATCCTTTTCATTAGAAAATATTTTCCTACCAAACGCAGTTTTCTTTATAAATTTAATGTAATGAAATATATTTTAGATTCAGAAGGAAAGGAAAAAATATCTAACTGAATAACCAAAAACTCAGGATACAAGAAACCCATGTTTAAATTAGGACCAGGAACTCAGTTTCCACATCTTGGATGAGAGCTGATTACTAGTATCCTTAAAAGAATATTTATTTACATAAAGAAACAGTTACAGAACATCATGTTGTTAAACTATCCTCTTTCAACACTTCCTATATGTTTAGTCATATAAAATTTGTTGAGTCTCATTTTTTTTTAAATGTGAAATTAAACTAAACTCTGAAACCTTGAAATCATTATGCAAATGGAAGGCTTGTTTTCCAGTTAATGTTATCAGGAATGAGGAAGGAATGATCCCAAAGTTCATGTTAATTAATGAGGAAAATTCTAGTGATTTTTCTTTTTTAAGATGTGCTTGTGTATTTGGGGTTTTTCTTCCATTTGAGAGTTTAATTTTGTGGGATTTTTTATGAACCAAATTACTTCAAAGAGTATTTTTTGCCGTGTTTCAATTCTATGACTGAGTCACAAGTCCAGTGACATGTCAGCTACCGACTGTGTCTGAAGATTCTCCATTTGTAACTGATGTTTTCTGATGTGGGAAGAGTAAAATTGTCAGATTCCTGAATCTGGGTAACCCATCCCAGAACATCCATATTCAAACTCAAGCCCTTCTAAACTAAGCTTTTCTGCACAGTGGTCAATGATATGCTGCTTACAAGAAAAGCTATAGCCCATGGTCAGTTTATTATAGATTCTAAAGGTAGACTACACCTACTGTGTAGTCTACCTTTAGAAGGTAAAATATTTAGATATCCCATTTTAATTTATTGCCTAACTCATCCTCACTGTAGTTTTCCCCTCATTTTTGTTATGCTTCATGAGACAATAGTTAGTTGATTTGACATTATTAAAATGTCTCAGTGACTATGGGACAAAATAAAATTAATAAAAAACCATGATTTTAGAAAAATTAACAACATTTTAATTACTTTTTTTTTTTCAGTGTTCTAATACATGTTTTATACTAGAAGGTCTTAAAAAAATGAGTAGACATTCAATAAAAGTTTCAAATACATTAATTCTCTGGAAAAGTAATCATCTCTTCTATGGACAAAAAGCTGTATTGAAGAACTATTTTGCATATAATCACACTATTAAAGAGTCAGATCCTGAAATATTCTAAATGCACTACTGATTACAGACAGATGCATTCTCATTCACAATATTTAAGTCAACTGAAATACTGACAGGGTGTTTAGGATGACAATTTCAACTTCCCTTCTTACTCTTGCATTCTTACCAGTTGGCCACAGCAACATGTAATACTGCATTAAAATATATCGGGATTCCCAAAGCTACAATTTTCATTGTATAAAAAGCAAAGAAAAAGAAATGGCAGTATTTTGCAAGAGCCTATACTGTATGGTGTTTATTGACTGTAAATCTTTCTATTTTATGTCCACTTTTATTTAGTCATAGTGATTGATCTTTGATTATACTACTGTCCATTAAAATGGAGTACCATGCTCATCTTTCACTAATAAATGCTGAAATAAAACATTCAAAATATGTGAAGCATTTATATTAAAAATATTAAACAATAAAACACAACAAAACCCCAAACTGGAAACCCCACACAAAGAATTCTGACTAGACTTTATTTCAAGACACATTTTAAAAGAATTATAATAACTATATCCTGTAGATCCTGCACAGCTGCTAACAAATAATAAAAAAGTTAAATGACAAAAATAACAATATTCTTCAGAATTTCTGTGATTCAAAAAAATCTTGTCTTTTTCTTGCTTTAACATGACTTTGTTTTCAAACATTCAATAGTCAGAGCTTTAAGAGTTCATTGCATTCTTGATTTTCTTAGAGATGCACATGCATGATAAATAATCAAAAATCCCCAAGAAATTCACTAGGTATTAATACAAATTTATAAATTCTACAACTGTGAGCAAAAATATGTTTTATTAAACATTTCTAATTACACAGTAATACTCTTCTTGAAATCAAAGGTGTTTTAAGTCATAGTAGTATAAAACACCTCAGAAATTTAGGTACCAATACTGAAGGATTTGTAACACTGAAGAAAGTATAGAAAGTAATACAAAACATCAGCAGAAAGAAAACGTACAAAGTTATTTTAGAACTAAGCAGTTCATTTTTTCATCTTGTCCCCTGGTTTTCACTCCACTTTTTACACAGATATTTAATGGTGATGATGAAAATGATAACAACAATGATAAATGAGAAGACACTATCTTTAAGAAGTCAGAAAACTATTAAAAGGCTTAAAACTTTCTAAAATTTTCTTGTTATTCCAAGTTCAGTTTGTGGACTGAAAATTATTCCTGAGAGAAACCTACTTGCAATCTTGGTAGTTGCCTTTCACTGCCCCTCAGCTGTCAGAAGGTGCATTTTAAACCTTAAAATGCCCACTGCAAAATATGTATTTATAAATTCAGTTTCCTCCCAAGCAAAAGGTACCTGCAATTCAGGTGGGTAGAAATGGTGATTCAGTAAACCTACTTTTCTGGAATGAATATATAAATTTTAATCTGAGTTGTAATTCATAAATATTAATCTCTTTGCACAGGAAGGATACTGAATATCAGTTTTTCTTAACTGCTTGAAACCAGATGTGATAAAGCTTCTAAAACTCTTGATTTAAACTGTTGATTTAAACCATCCTCTGCTGGTTTTTATGAAGTTCTTCTTTCATGACCACTGTTATTATGAAATAACTTATCAACACTTTGAAAAAAAATAAATTCCCTTTAGTGAATTCTTAAATGAACTAACTCCAGATCTAACAGATCAATTGTTTAGTGGTTTCCTATGTTCTTCTAGATATATTGTAATTTTATTTTTAAAATAATGTTATAATTATCAAGTAGTCTACTTCTGCTATAAAAATAAACTTTGTTCATTTAGAAATAATATCTTATTTAATCTGTGTATCATCCATGATCTATAGTTTATATTTTTACCAAACATAGCCTGTAGTACTTTGAGCAGAATACTTTTAAAAGCCTAAAAACAAAAGTAAGGAAACAGACTAACTTTCTCAGGTGTAACTAAATTTCTCATTTCTTGAGTAAAAAGCTTTTAACATTCCAGTTTTTACCAACCAATTCCCACCTACTTATTCCACAGAAATCTTAACTATTACTTAATAAAAATAAAAATAAAAGAATCCCTGTCTCTTTTCTAGTGATGCCAAAGGAAAGCTGCAAAGTTATTACTTCTTGGGGGTTTTTTTCAGTACTAGGAAAACTGAATACAAAGAGTGGGAAGTGTTTCATAATAATTTTATACTTCTTCCTAATTTTCAATTGTTGCTGTCTTTATCTCTAGTTCTAGAACAGTGGGTTGGAAGATAATCCAGATGAAGACATTTACTTCATCTGTCCAGTCCATTATCTTGAGTCTTTGAGGAATAATGGGTTTGAAAATGTACCAGGCTACATGTACTTGGCAGCTTTTGATAACCAGCAAGGTATTAGTCCTACAAGGTGTTTTAATTTGGACATTTTAGGTAAAAAAAAATTAAAAAGAGTGGGGATAATTAGAAGAAATTAGGTTTATGACAAGTGTTGTTGATGAATTCCCCTGAATGAATGTTAAATAAATATTGTCCAGCTTACTTGGAATCACGAAAAAGTACACCAACTGCCTTAACTGGCTTATCAATGGATATACAAATTAATGGCCTATATTAATCCATAGCCTATTGCGGGATTGGTTTTGTTTGGTTGGTTGTTTTGTTTTGTTTTTTTCTACACACAGGTCTCATTAAAATTTCTTGTGAGCTATAATGCCCTCTTCACAACCAAGTTTAAATAATCACTATTAAAAAAGAGATACAGTTCTACGAAGCACTGTGCTTCATGAGTAGTCTTCAGATCACAGAAAGGGAACTGTTAATATGAACTATAAATCCTTAAGGCTGTGAAGTATGTGGAGATGCAAAAATTGCTTTAAGACTAAATAGCAGACAGTACAGGGTACTTTTACAGCAGGACCAAAACTGTTTGCTGTAATAGCTGTAATTCAGCAAATTACAGCATAATACAGCCAGATGCAAGGAGGACATCAGTCCACGAAGATTTCAGGCTAATTATTTCCCTCAGTCAAAGATAATAATACAATCCTAAAACAAAAAGACTTATTCATATACAAGAATAGTTTTAGAATAGTCTTTACATTACTCATATCCACACTTGGACTAATCAAGAGGCTGGAAATCCATCAGAACTCAGTTTTAAAAAACTTAATTTAATCACTTCAGTGAATAAATGAGTTAATGCTGCATGGAAAAGAAGAAAAAGGAAAGTAAGAAAACTTGCTTTGGTTTGGGAAGTCTAGTCTTTAGCTTGGTGATACAAAAATAATCAATGACTTAAATATTACAGTGCTCAGTGCTGTGACCAATGAAGTTTGCCTGTTCAACTTCAGCAGTGAAAAGTACAATGTGGTTAGAATGGAAGGAATCTCTATTCTTGCAATGGGGTTTAAAATAGCCAGCTTACAGGATACTTAATCAAGACGAGGAAATACCAAATAGTGCGCTATATCTGATACTCTTTCATGAATGTAAACAATTGCTTCAGAGATGCAGCAAAGTGCCTCTGTGAAGCTAGAATTCAGAGCCTGAAGCCTTTTCCTGTGCCATGATACCTTTTGTATGACTACTTACTGGTAGAGCAATTATCCAGGAGAACTTTTTAGGACATCATCAGACTGGGGAGGTTTAAAATGTACAGGTTTTGCACCTCAGCGTTATGCCTTAGCCATCATAACTGTTGCACAAGCAGAGCTCCTACATTTTACTTTAAACAGTCACTGGACAGCAAAGTTAGAAATGGCTATGGAAAAATGAACTGCCTACTCTCCTCTCAGTTGACTATTCGAGCCATCTTTTGCAAACTGGGCTACTGCTTCCTTGAAAAACATCTAGATCATAACTATATCTCCTCTCTATATTGCACAAAGATGAGTGCTGCAATATTCCAGCTCTGATTTGAGCATACTTATTTTTTGTGCTAAAGTTTCGTGTCCCAAACTGATAATTGTTACTTTAAAAGAAACACTTAGTCTATTGCATACACAGTTACCAATTAGGAATGTTTGGCCAGAAATCTTTAGACTCCTACAGAAAATCAAGTGCTTCAGTGTGTTGGCAAGATTTTCCTGTGTCATTCTTTTCAGTTTGAGGTTCCTAATTTCACTTCAAAGGTACTTTATTCTCCTTCAAGCCTTTAGGAAAATGGGGCCTTGAGAACTTTTGTCTGTTGTTTTGCTTTTTTTTTTGAGAAATCCTACAGCCATATGTATAAGAAACAGCTTTGCAAGGCTATAACTGTCCCTTTTTTTGACATTTGAATTTGTGCATCTATGAATCCTCTTATTTGTCCCATACCTTCATAGGGCTTAGAGATAACACAATTTCTTCAATTGCCCTTAAAATGCTCATTAAACTAGAGCTTTGCATTCAGAAACCTATAGTCTCCTCTAATAAGTATACTACCATTGCATAAGCAGTAGGTCACTTGTGGCCTCTTTCCAGTTCTTTTCAAGTAGCTCACAACACTCTCCTCAGCACTGACATGCTTCTGCCGATTAAAACCTGGGAGTCCAAATATATAGGTGTCAGGCTGAAAGGCAACAGTGAGACTAAATGATGGTCTTCACATAGTTAAACCCAGCATAACACTACTAGCTGTGCTTTTTCCCATCTGTTTGACAAGAAAGAATTAAAAAGGAAAGTATTCCTTGTAGCTCCAGGTGCTTGCAATGCACCCACTTAACACAGATGGCAGAAGGCCTGCCTGTTAATGGGTGAAACTTCCTTTGCCAAGCAAATTAGAATTGCAGCTAAAATTGTACTGGTCTTGTTTTGGCTTTTTTTTTTATTATTATTTTTCTCACACTCTGCCCACAAAAAGGTCGTTTGCTTTACTGTATATGAATTATGAAGTACAGACTTTTCCTGATGCATGATATAAATGAAAGACAGTCTTGAAGGAGATATGCTTCCCTTCCACCTTAAAAATTCTCAGGGTTAAAATACCTAAGAATTGGCACCACATTCTTACAGGAATTTCACCTGTGTCACTAATTTCCCAAGAATTTACTAATAATCTAGATGGACACGGAATTCTAGATCTGGAAATGAGCACCCAAATCATTAAATCTAGTTTTTACCACAACAAAAAACACCCAAAAAGTCATATAATCACAAATTCCTACACCAATCAACCAAGCTGGATTACTCCAGCATTTTTTTGTTATGATGTCTCTGAAGTAGCTTTGCTCACTTAGCTGCCAAGTTGTTAATATCTTTGAAACTTTAATTTAGTATCACATAAAATCTCAGAGGATTATTCTCATTCCTTTCTATGAATTCTGTTTAATTGCTCTTCATTTGTGTTGCCCAGCGGTTAAAAAGACTTGTCTGTTTGCTCCAACATTCTGTCAAGAAGAATGTAAAGCTAAAGGCTGTTTTATCTTCTTGCTGATAAAGGTATTCTCTTTCTTGTGAACAGGATTACTGTGTCCTTAGCTTCTCTCTTAACAAAGACCCAACTAACAAAATAAATTAGAACAGATGTTACATGTACTCAAAATCCATACGTTTTGAGATGCACACTTGATTTGGTAGACTACAGATGCTTTTAATATCTTGCCTTATTGACTATATCTAAGACATTTTTTAATAGGTCTGACCTGTTGTCCTGCTGATATAGCCTAAGCTAAAGACATATTTGTTTCACAGACAAATATTCAGCACATAAATATGTTAGAGGTCTCAGTCAATGTGACTGCAGACTAGCAGAAGGCAGCTTTCCTGTTAGCTCTCAGGCTCTTTCTTGTCCAGTGTTCCTTTGATATATTGCTTAGAGAACACTAATCAGAAACATACAGTTTGCATAGTGGCAGCCAGATTACAAGAAGCCAATGCATCTGTTTGGGTAATTTTTTTACCCTGTGATTGGCTACACAAATGCACAGACATTTGAGGGCAGAGTAGAAAGTAAAATTGGAACTTCATAGAGTAGAATAAATTATTCTACTAGGTTAAAATATGCCTATGGGCAAACTCTTTCCTTGGAAGCTAAAGAATGTATCAACTAATGTGATGAAGAACTACCACTGGGCACTATAGATTGACAGAATATTTGGAGAAGAGAGGAGATTGCTGTCATCTGCATAAATACAAAAGACAGAAAGATAAATAGCCTATTTCAAAACAGATCATTGAAAGGAATTAGAAATAAAAATTAAAGGAGAGACTAAATATTGGATTAAAAACTTGCTTCTATTATGCCATTTTAGAAAGTGCATAATTTAGTTATTGTGACATTTTTTTCCCCCAGCTAAGTCTCCAAAGAGCCCTCTATTGCAGGGTGCCATGTGGAAATCTTTTTCACAAAGACTTTCCAGTGCATAAAAAAACATTTATTGTATCATAAAACATAGCTTTGTAAATCCATTCCCTGTGCTGTGTATCCTCTTCAAGGTTAACATTTAGACTATAAGTTAAAAATGATCAGAGATCAGTAGCTTTGTACACTGCCCCAATATTTGCAACATACTTCTTACTTGGCAGTACATCTGCTACTGAAGGGAGACAGTTTTAGTTCGGCTTGAGGTCGTGTTTGCAGGAGTTACTAAAAACTATTATCCTACCTGTCTTTAAATTTGTCTACATTATCAGTAGTTTTGTTGCATTCAGCATACTCCTAGCTGAGGTCAGATGTCCTCGTTTCAACTAGGACTGGTGAAATCATGCTAATACACTCTGGACAGGAGAGTCCAGCTGTTATGGTCGGTAAGATCTAGATGCCCAGTGTTTTTTTCTGATATTTGTTCAAAACTGAAAAAAGGATACATCCTGTAATTAATCTGCACATAGGTTCAGTTTTCATCTCTTTGACAAAGCTATTTACAGTCATGATCACAGTTATTATGGACAGTGTAGGACCAATGGCTCTAAATGTAACAGGAGAATAGACGCAATTTATGTTATAAAAAGAGAGAAATGCTCAGTTTTGAGAGTTTATTAACAGAGCTGTAATTATCCAATTAAATATTAGAAACATTGAAAGCTTTTCTTTTTTTTTTTTTTTTTTTTTTTTTTTTTTGAAAGCCACAATCTGTAGGTGAATTTGCTTAGAAATTTTTTACAGATTTCGGAAGCTCGAGTAATTAAAAATTATTTCCCCTCACCCTTCCCTGATTAAATGGAAACTTTTAAATGGAATGAAAGAGAAGACATATTGCAAATTTTATTCCAAGCTAAAATATACACAGGATTAGTATTCTGAAAGCAAATTGATTCATAACTGTCTGAGTGCCCTACCATGGAAAGGCATCTTTCCTTGTCACACAAATGTGATGTTCTTTATTCATTTTACGCAGACATTCTGTATAACCTCTGCTTAAATTAAAACCCCATGTTGTCTTTTTCTTTGGCACCATTTTCATCCTTTGCTCTGTATTCATCCTTGATCTCTTGAAGCTAAGATATTGAAAAGGATAAATTTGGCTTGATAGCACTACGTATAACGATGCTACTGTAGGTTGCTAGGATACCATTTGGTGGTCAACTGTCTCTAGTGCAGCTGCTATAACTCGCCAGACTGAGAGACATATTTGCTTTTACCGTCCTTAATGCTTGGGCTACAGAAAGTTTCCTTTCATTTTATTCAATTTTGGCTTTTGGAGGGAGGTAATCTTGGAGAGAAAGATGTGGCAGAGGGAAAGAGAAGTTATTATTTTATTTTATTTTCAGCCTGTCTAAATAACAAATATGTTATCCCAAAAACGAAACACGTATCAGTGTCTGCAAGTTTTATAATTTTTGGTACATGAGCTAATACAAGCTCTGATCATATGTTCTTCACAGCAAATGAGAATCTTTCACTGATTTATGATGACTCTGCTAAGGGTGGCTTTTCCCTGATGATTTTGAGGGCTAAAAGCAAGAGATTCATTAAGTTGAGCTACATAGCCATGTAGTTTAATGGAGTCTAAAAGTTCACATCCTTTGCAGGATATATGCAAAGGGGACATGTAAGAAATTCACACTTACTCAAGAAAAAAAATGTTTTTTCCACAAGAACAAATAATGGTTGCTTTTCTTTTGAAGAATTGCTTTTGAAAAATTGACTTTTGGTGCTAATTCCTGAGTGCTGACCACTTCTAGAAATTAGTCACCTTGACTGACAAAATATGAGTTCACTACCTTAAAGTTAGATGTCATTTCTTGAAAAAAAACCATAACAAAACAACAAACAAGCAAAAAAGCACCCTTCTCTACTTGTAGCTTCCTTTCCCCTCCTGATCTGATTCCTGTTCCTGCTTTGATTCACAGGCTTAATTGTGCACTGTTATGGAAACACAAACTACACTCTACTGAGAGACTTAAAACTTGGTATTCATATATTTAAGATGTGAAGAACCCCCATTACCATATGTATTTCTTCTTTTAGAAAAGAAAGAAAAAACAATTCAAAAGATGCTCTGTATTAATATAAATTGCTTTCCTAACTTGACTCAATGGAAATTGTCATTGAATTTCAAACTGAGTGGAATCTGAAAGTCCAGTCTTAAATGCAATAACAAGAATTCAGGAAGTATTTACATGTTAAGAGTATTTCGTAAAGTAATATCTAAGCAGCATAGGGAAAAGTAATTTTATTCACAGAACAAAAGTCTAACTAAGTGGTCTTTATACAAAGTTGTCATTATTAAACATTCTGTAAAAGTGGGAAACATCTCAACAGCATGTGGTAGTGACTTTATGTACCTGACAACAGTCAATGCAGAAGAAGGAATACCTCTAGTATGTGATTATCTCACTTGTTTTAGACATTAACTGTAAAATGAGATTCATTGCACGTATTTCTCCTGAAAGATTATAAAAAGAGCCTGAGGTTATAGACAACTATGTTTTGTTAGATTAATATTAATTTTTCTTGTAACTTAGTATCATCTAACTTCAGCTTCTAAACCAGTGATATTTGGTCCTCTCTGTATTCAGAGGAAAATTGCCTTCAGAGAACAGTTCATTATCACTATTCTAATCTGTCTCAGAAAATGAAACTCCTTTTAGAGATGCCTCACTTTCATTTAACTACAGTGGGAACCAGTTTTGCACTCTAGACTAAGTACCAGACTTTCAGAAGCATAGGGTGAGTTGATATGAATACCAGCTATAATGAGTGTCTATGATTTTACAAAACAGCATATCCTGCATGGAATAAAAGTAATGAGGCACAAGCAAATATTGGTAAATGTTACAGAGGACACATGTTATTTGCGATAGCAGATGGGCATCAGGTAACAGCTGATTAGGAAGTTACTCCCTAGTGTGTTCAAATATATCTGGACAGAAGGTGCACAAACAGTATCACAGCACACATGTGAACTCAGTGAAAATTCTGGCTTCATGCATTGTTGCTGGACAGTCTCTGGCATTCCTCTCTCCACATTCCTTTATGCCCGACACTGAATTCATGATTACTAACATCTGCAAATATACTGGCAGTGTATCATCATTTTCTGGCAGCTCTGATTGCCAGTGAAAGACTGTACATTTTGCTTAAGCCATGGGCAGTTTGGTGTAGTGAGGTCCATGTGTTTTATTCTGAGAATTTGCTGGGTTCTTGGCTACTACAAATACAAATAACTCTAAACCCACCTCCAACAAAAACAAAAAATCAAGCTCTAGCCAGGTACCTTAAAATTTTATTGTGTTTCAAAAATTTTTCTTATAACCATTCAGATACTAGTAAACAGCATGAAAGAGTTTAAAAGCAAAACCTAATACTACCAGTAATAAAGAGACCAATTGGTAAAATTAGTGCAAACTATAATACCTAGATGTTCTGTGCATCTGCTTTTTCTGTAGCATTTTCTATCTAGTTTCCAGGGAAGAGATCAAAAATAAGTTTTGGTGTTATAATCCAGCTGCTTTCAACATCCCCAGCACGAAGGCAACTATAAATCTACCTTATTTGGCTACAAACTCCAGGTAATATTTTATCATTAGGAGGACACATAGAAGGCATTGGGCATCAGTAGACATATACCTTGGTCTTCAATCATTTAAGGTGCAATGAACCCCAACACTAACAGGTGAAACAAGGAAGTCACTGTTTTAAGAACACTCAGACAAGCCTTTGAATCAAAAGTTAGTGCAATGAACACAGCCTCCTGTCTTTTTGGGGAGTCCGAGTGCTCTGAGTTATAAGAATACTCTGAAATTTTTCTTGGTATTTTTCTCTCTAAACTCCAAAATTGTGTTTAGATTGATGAATACTTCCATTAACAATAATAGCAAAAAGAGTGTTTCTTATCAAATTGAACTTACCAGTGCTTTTCAGGTTTTATATATTTTTAATTAAAACTGGTAAGTTGGTTTTTTTTCCATGAAAATAAAAATTTAGCCCCAAAAATTTTACAAAGAGAAGAAACATACTTTCCATGAAAACAAGGGGAAAAAAAAATCTGGGTGTCTGTTTTTGACTCTTGCGATAAAGTAGAACATTTTCTCTCAACAGCACTGAGGAGGAGGAGACATTGCTGCAGTGTGAGGTTCTGTGGCTGCTAACTGCTGAGGTCATCTTCACTTCTGAGCTGAGACCACAGGGAGGGGACAAAGAAATGAGGAAGTTCTTACTAAATTCTTTGACCTGAATTTTCTGTGGAAGTGATTTATGTGTCTGTTGTTACATTTATTTGGTGAAAAAAAGATTTGTACTACTGGCACTACAAAACCATTTACATCACTGATTTCTGCTTTCAGTTGGACACTGATTATTGCAGCACAAAGAAAGATGTTATATTTTTTAAATGGTCAGCAGTGTATGTTATGTAGTTCAGGCATGGCTACAAGGATCTCAATACTGAAAAATATTCCCATAGCCCAAAGTCACACATATTCTATCGCAGAGGAATCAAGAGCAGACCACATACTGCACTGATACAGAAGATATCTGTGTTCCTTAGACAGTTTTTTATGCACTACTTTATTGTGGACTGAAAGTGGGATGAGCAGACAGCTGAGTCCTGAGAGACCTGCTGATGTTGCCTTAAACAGCCAGTGCTGGCTCATTTCCTCACTTCTGGTGTGAATCCAGAAGGCTTTCCACCAGGAGAGCTTGCCCGCAGCCATTCACATCACAGTTTCTGCAACAGATCCATACTTGAACTGTTCAGATGCCACAGGTTTGCCCATCTGGTACTGTTAAACCTATGGCTGTCACTCCCACACTAAAACACAGCAATGACTTTCTCCACCCTTGACATCTTGCTGAGCTGGCTGTATCCGATAATGTAATGTCTGCTCATAGCAAGGGAATATGGATTCTGGCGAAAACACTGGAACTCTTAATGAATCTATCTCTGGTTGTGTCTTATTATTCAGCTTTATATCACTGCTGATCTCTGGATTGCATTGCTACTGATGTTTATGTCATAACCTGTCAAAACTACTGTCAGCTGTCCACTTCTGGTGTTGCATACTTGCCACTGATACCTCTATCTCGTGGCTAAACAACCTCTTTGTGATTCAGCTGTATCAACGGAAAAGGTTACCATTGCAAGTTTAGCCCTGCTACTCCTTTTCCTTCAGCCGGAGATTATTCTCTCCAGTATATCTCCTTACACAAGTACTGTTGCAAGTACTCTGTAATTTGCATTAGTCAAAGTAGACTAGAATAAAGACGACTTGGTATTTGCACCTTTTAAAGGAACACAAATTGTTTTGATTAAAGTGTCTTCAGAATCAAGAACTGAGAGGCAAGTCTCCAACAAATGATGATGGTCAGCTACAAGTGAGCTATACATGGTAGGCTAGACACAAATTTTATGCAGAATGCCTGTCCGTTGTTAATTTTGAAACAAGCCCTATGTGTGATTTCATGTCACCCATCGGTTTTCCTTGCATATTCACCACAGATATGTCTCCACAGATACATTTATTTCAGGACATATTTAATGAAAAAGTCCTGATTCAGACAGTGGCTTTTTATGGAAGAGTAATGCCGTAGCTCCTCAAAACTGCTTTGTCCACCTTGGAATCCACTTCTGTTTGGTATTTGACATATTTTTTGTTTGTGCTGGATAAAGCCTGGCATATACTAATACATGGTTTGCAGCAATGACTAGATAGAATTGAATACAGCCACATTGAACACAAGTACAATTCTACAGGAGCATTATCTAATAATCTATTTTGTTCACAGGAAAAAAATACCTATGTTACCTCTGCAGCATGTTTACATGACATGAGAGGTTAGCTATTCACAATACTTTTTTAATTTCCGCTTAAAATACTTTTGGCTGCAGAACTCACTTGCCAATACTAAGGGTTCTCTGTCTTCTTTCTGTCAGGAATAACAGGAATGGCACAGTTGACTCAGATGAAAGAAGACATAATTTACTGTCTATATAACACAAGAAAAAAAACCCAATTTCGCATTTTGGAAAGTTCTTTGTATAATACTAAGCCATAAAATGTTTCCAGAACACATGAATTTGTGGTACAGTTTGTATATTATTACTTTTGGCTTCTCTCGTCTTCACCAATCTAAAAATTCAGCTGTTAATCTCACACTGCTATTGTCATTGTCATTATGTCAATTCTTCCTGTATTTAACCAGATTAAGAATACTCTATTAGGCAAACAATAACATACACTTGTGGTTATTGCATAAAATTCCATACAACACTATGAGATTGCTGAGATTTCTACAATATTGTGTTATGGACACATATATATTGAATGAATAAAATTACTTTTCAGAAAGACGTTGCATTCCTTGGCGTACCAGTTGGTTTTAGAAAGCATCAAGAGAAACATTCCTTGATAACTTATTAAGAATTGTTCAAGACTAATTTAGAGGTGCAAACAGCAATGCAAAGACCACTGACAGTGAGCAGCTATTTGCACAGTAAAATGACTTCTTGCTTAGTCTAAAAATAATTGGTTCATTAACTTTAAATGTATCATTAACCTGATCATACTGTTAAAGTCAAATGTAAAAATAGTTAAGGTTTTTTTGGTTTATATTAGCTGATGCATAGGTACCTGCATGTTCTCATTTGGCACTCTTGAAAATGCAATGTGATTATACATTCTGCAGAAAACAAAAGTTTTTAGAGGGTGAACAATGACAGCAAAGCCTAGGGACAGGAGAGCAGAAATAATTTTGTTTTCTCTTTATTGGTGAATCTTAATATTCATTAAAAGCCAAATACCAATATGATGCTTAACAAATCCTGTGAAGGACTTTGGCAGTTTGTGATTTGTATAATTTGATTCTACGTGAACTAAAGGCAAAACTATTGAGTTAAAATGCTAGAGAAAATAATACATGTGTTAATAGATATTTAAGCAGTATTTTTCTACCCTCCATAAGTCTCAAATACTACCAGATATTTAATCTTGCTGAGGAGATACCAAGATGATAGTTGGAAAGAGCTTGCTGTAAGAATTCATTTGAGTTACTCTGTCATGGAGTAGACCAGATGGAAGAAGTAAAGGAAACCCTTGTCTTCAAAGAAGGGACTGAGGTCAGTTGGTTACTTTCACTAACTTGTTCCCCAGGACTTGGGGGAGTGAAAGGTCATTTACTTTTGGAAAGAAGTTCTTGCCCTTCCTTGTGTACGTGACATATTTTGAAAATAACCTTCATTTGAATGAAATAGAGCTGACTTTGCTAAGGCCAGGCTGAATTATGACTCATAGACCCAGGAAACTTCTCCTCTCAGACAGTTTGCTTGCTGCTTTTGTCATTTCCAGGTCCAGACAGTACTTGAAGTCCTATGAATGTCCCAAAAATAAGCACAGCTGATGTGACTGGCCACATGTAAACACACATACAGCATGGCCCTTTCCAACACCCACACAAACATCAGCATTGTCCAGACCTGAACACAGACAATTCAGGCTTCTTTCCCTTCTGTGTCACATCAGGTTTGAAGCTAATCAGTGAAACACGAACATACACCCATTTTCTTGATTCTCTAAAAAACCACCTCAAGTACTGTCATGGGCCCTGCGACGCTTACCAGTCATCACCTCAGATCTTGGGTTCTGGTCAGACGGGAGTGACCTCCTACTCATTGGCTTGTCCAACTTGACATTCATTAGTAAATCATCCTCCAATACATATCACATGGAGAGAAGATAGCAAGACCACACAGAAAATAGTAAGGAACGGGATTTAAAAATAAGATCAGAGATCAGATGCAGAGTTTGGACAGAGGAGTGTCAATCACTTCTTACTCTCCATCTATGTCCAGTTCTAGGCCCCTCAGTTCAGGAAAGACACTGAGGTGCTGGAGAAGGTCCAGAGAAGAGCAACAAGGCTGGTGAAGGGTCTCGAGCACAAGTCCTATGAGGAGAGGCTGAGGGAGCTGGGGTAGTTCAGCCTGGAGAAGAGGAGGCTCAGGGGAGACCTCATCACTCTCTACAACTACCTGAAAGGAGGTTGTAGCCAGGTGGACATTGGTCTCTTCTCCCAGGCAGCTATCAGTGAGACAAGAGGGCATGGTCTTAAACTGTGCCAGGGGAAGTTTAAGTTAGATATTAGGAAGAAATTCTTTACAAAGAGGGTAATCAAGCATTGGAAAGGGCTGCCCAGGGAAGTGATGGATTCACCGTCCCTGGAGGTTTTTAAGATGACACTGGATGTGGCACTTAGTGCCATGGTCTAGTAACCGCAGTGGTAGTGGATCAAGGGTTGGACTTGATGATCTCAGAGGTCCTTTCCAACCCAGCTGATTCTGTGATTCTATGATCTTTCATGCTAATAGGTATCACACTTTGATCCCTCTCTTTCTCTACCCTTAGCCCTTTTCCTAAACATCCTGGAATAAATTGTGCATGTTCCCATATTGCTTTAAAACAGTCCATAAATTGTACACATTCCTGTAAATTACTCCATTTAGTGGTTTAACCGCAGCCAGCAGCTAAGCACTACATCATTGCTCACTCACTCCCCCACGGGATAGAGAATCACATGAGTAAAATTGAGAAAACTGAGCTAATCTCATTAAAACTTTCTGCTAATTTGTTAGAAATCTGAGTGGGAAACAATTCTGCCTGACATTTACAGTTCTAGGCAACATGCAGGGTAGATGAGTTGAAAGCTGAAAGTTGCAACCAAACAGTTCTTCTCATGACAACTGGTTTGAAAATTACTGCACAAACTTTTTCATTTAATTCAGAGCTTCATGACTGGCCTTTCTTTGAAGTTAATTCATGATAGGACAAGGTGTTATTGGCTTCTCTGATACAAACCTTATATCAGATTATGAGAGCACCGGGTCACAGACATCCTGAAATTCTGCTCTGTGTCACAAATGTATGAAGTTGGATGATGATTGGTGAGTTAGTCTCCTCCAAACAGTGGCTGCTAGAATAGCTGATCACACATAGCATAATGCAAATAAATAATGAATTAATTTTATCAAAAATAATACAAATAATGCAATAATACAAAGCAGATGGGTCACAACATTTAAAACTTATGTTTCTAGTTTTACAATCCCTTCTGAATAAAATTTCTTTGGAAAAGTAAGCTTTATTCCACGTTAGTTATTCAAAATAGCCCAGGAAAACTCTAGAGTTAGGTTGACGAATATACAACCTCCAGTTATAGATCATGAAACTGTGAAATTAGCTTTCATTGAGTTCCAGTATTGAATATTCTGAAACTTCAAGTCCACATGGTGTAGAACAGAAGGCAAATTTATGTCAATTAATTGTTTTATGGAAACCAGATAAAGAAGCATTTGTCCTTGAACCACTTAGATTAATGAACCTAAATAAAACACATTCATGTATCTGTGTATATAATTCCATGTTAGAGGCTATTAATGGCTGCCATCAATCACAAATCTGATTACAGTTGATATGTGAAATTATCTTCACTGAGTCTAAATGAAAGAACAGTCTAATGTTTCTCTTGTGTACATAGAACTAAAACAATAGAAGTCAGGGATAAAGAAATAAATTAAGGATTGCCTCATTGCGACAGATATCAGCTGAGCATCTTGTCTAACCATCTTTTTCTACAAATAAGAACATAAAATAGATCACTCACCCTGGCTATCTCAGATAAGATAGCTAAGAAGAGCTTCATTCTGGAAGTATCTGTTTATTGCGTCAAAGCTGGGATTCCTAGCCACAAATGGGATTCAGCTGCTCCAACTTAGATAAATGTGTAGAAGCTGTCAAAGTTTAAGACATTTTTATGAATAGTTAGATTCGCTAAGTCACTGTGACAAAGGAGATTTCAGCAGAGATAACAATTATATAATAAATTATCCTTTTAATGAAAAAAATCCAACAATGACATACTACTACTACTTTGACACCTTTTACTAGGACAACCCAGGAACTGTTAGTTTTTCTCTATTGTATGAGTCAATATATGTAATTTTTTTTAAAACCTGGCTTTCCTCCACAGTAGTCCTGCTTTCTCCTTCTGTCTTCCCACTTGCCACTGAGAAAGGGTCCATCAGAAGTACATATGTTGAAGCAGTGGCTACCTAGTCACTTCGCAGCACATTCTACCTCCTCCTCTTTGCTTCAGTCCTGTAGAACAAAGGCTCATGGCTTAAATTTAGATGGTATCAGGAAATGTTTGTCCAGATTCCAGTTTTTGATTACCTGCTGCAGCAACAACTATTACAGAGAGGAGGCTACTTTTAAAAATATTTATGTATATATTGCATGTATGTATGTCTCTGTGTGTACATGTCTATTATTATACACATGCATATGCATGTGTGTATATATATATATTTGTGCTAAAAAAATCTTTTATTTTCCTTACAGTAAAGCACAATCACTGTGGTGCATTAAGTGATCAGGGCACTAAAGCAGGACACTAAATTCCTGACTTCAGAGACTTCTGTCAAACTCTTGACTGCAAGATTAAGTTGTTTACACTGTTTCTCCCCTCATAGTGCTGTTTATTCTGTTTATTCATAACATAACTCTTTGAATGCCAAGGAGTGAATCTTACTCTTACTCTAATTTAAGTTTAGAAGTCCAAGTGCCTACACCTGTGCCTGAGTTAATCATTCTGACAGGGAGAAACAGGCAGCTCAGAGGTAGATGTTCACTTAGCAAACAGCTACACCTGGTCATATGACTTTGTTTTCAGTTAACAGTTCTTGAGCTTTAAATATTTAACAAAATAGGCAAATATGAGCTAACTGCCATGATAGGAAACTGCCCTTCACAGATGGGCACTATACAGCAGCCAGTCCCATGATGTTTAGACATATTTCTATACTTTTCTTCTCTCTTCCATTCAATGAAAGGAACGGTTGGACAGAAAAATGAACTATGATTTAATGCCAGTTTACAGCGGGAGTTATTTGTCTCATTTTTCCCTGTGCCAGGTAAGTTAGAATGCTACTACAAAATCTTATACAATCACCTCCTGGTGACATACTAGTTACATACTAGTTTCCAAATTTCTTTTTCTATAGAGATTTAAGAATTAAATTCTCATTGAAGTGATAGCGTTCCTCTATGACTGTCAACATTTACTCTTTATTCTGGGTAAATTAATGTTTTCTTGGAGTTTCCTGTGTGTTTGCATATGTCTTCTTTTTAAGAAGGCAATTATTCCATGTAAAAATGCATGAGAAGTATCACAAATTGTGACCTCTCTGTCATTGGACCTTGCTGATAAATTTCTTGAAGAATTCTGTCAACAGGTTTGGACTGAGGGAGACTAAACTTTGTGGAAGGAAATCTATCACACAGTGAACTGTGCTTAGAGCTTACTTATTACAAGACATGAAAAATAGATGGTTTAATATGAAAAATATTTTTTTTACCTAGAAAATGACTGCTGGCATAATGGACCACATTTAGGAAACTTCTGTTATTTTAGTCAATGTTTTATGTGTTTGTTTTCTTTTTTTTTTCTGCCAAAATACAGTCCTAATTTTTCAGACATTTGTTTTTGCCTTTAGTCAGAAAATAATATTTAGAAATGCACATTTTTCATACCTTCTAGGTTAAGCCCTGGAACTTAACTTGTGTGTTTGTCCACAACAGAAAGCAAGTTTTAAACTATCAAGAAACCTTCATGATGTATTGGCAAAGCATTCCACTGTAGCTCAGGATAATACTCATAAGGCTCAGCCTTAGAGGATTCAGTGACTGAAACAGTAACAGAACAGGATTATTACTTACAAAGAATAAAAGTAATGGATAAATACAGAAAGCACTGGAATTGAGCTACTTTGTCTATGTAGTCCAAAATGTATTGCAGAGGAGAATAAAGGGGACACCGTGGTCATTTTAGCACCCAAAAATCCCATCAAATAAATTGTAGCCCCGGGAAAGCAAAGTAGAGTGGTATATTGCCTCTGTTTAATAAGAAAATAACATGGGTTCATATTGGCACTGAAGACACCAAATTAAAATTAAAATGTAAAATAGCTTTTCCATATGGCAATTAAGAAAACCAACAATTAGGTATTGGGAAACTTAAAGATCAACCACTTCAAATGAGAATCCTTGTCAGAGGGAAAAAAAAGTAGTGAAATATTTTATTTATTTATTTATTTATTTATTTATTCATTCAGAATAATAATTTTAATCATTTAGCCTCAAACAGCTTTTTCAATTTATTATAAACTAATAAGTTATTCAATACAATAGGTCTATAGTGATAAGACAAGAGGGAATGGCTTTAAATTAAAAGATAATAGTTTTAGATTAGATGTTAGGAAGAAATTCTATACTAAGAGGGTGGTGAGGCATGAACAGATTGTCCAGAGCAGTTGTGGATGCCCAAACTTGGAAGTGACCAGGTTGGATGGTGCTTTGAGCAAACTGGTCTAGTAGAAGGTGTCCCTGCTTATGGCAGGGAGAGTTGGAACAATATGATCTTTCATGTCCCTTCCACTGAAATCATTCTATGATTCTATCACTTTACATACCTGATTGAAATAAAATTTTATATAAAACCTAGTGCATTTCATTAGTGAATATATACGGGCATGCCCATGTGTTTATACACTCACAGAATCCCTCAAAACGTGACAAGATTTTCAGTTAAACAGCATCTGATTCCTTAAGGAGTCTTATCATTTAACAGTACTTCTCAAGTGAAAGCTTACTTCTTTCAATTGTAAAGATGCTGCCAAAATTATAATTTTCTTTTTAAATTGTTCTAATTGACTACTAGGGGTAAATATATGAGACTTTTTTTTTAAAATTTACAAATATTTTAGCTATCTCATTGACCACTACAGCAAAACAATCAACAATATTTGACACTGAAATGCATAAATATTTCTTGGAACCAAATTTTAATCTGCATCTGATAACTGGTCCAAAGTGCAGAGCATAAAAAATACAGAAATATTCTGTAAGTACTAGTAAGTAAAAAAAATTGTGCTATGTGATACTAATGAACAGTATTTACAAGTTAAAAGATAAATGTTTAATAAATTTTCTGTAAGCTGATCTTGTTAGAAAATGGTTTTGAAGGTCATTGATCGGGAAGACTAGCTTGGTAAATTGTTGATAATTAATTATTTGCTCACCTTTAGTATTTAGGAATGTGCAGGAACAGCTTGGGGGTAATGGGATCCATCCCCATCAGAACTTGATAAAACTCAATAAAATCTTCAGGAGTCATATTTACCTCTTGTGCTAATGGCTGATGGTGTGTATCAAGCCTGTGACTACAATGTGCAGTAACAGTCAGTTTGCTTCTCAACAGCATGTATACTGTGCCTGCACAGTAGTCCTCAGTAGGGATTTCCCTGGCTGCGAGCCAGAAGTGGGCATCATGCATTCATGATAAACAAACCCAGAGGAGTTGGAACCTTGAGCAGTGTCAGTGTGAAATGTGTGTGTGTGTGCATGCACGTCTCAGAATACAAATCTTAGAACACAAGATTGCTATTCAGTCGCTATACCCATCCTGCTGAGCAAATAAGGTTTAGATTACATGTCACTAAATGGTGCAGTTTTGTTCTTGCCACAACCCCGCTGAAATTTCCTTGTGGCAAGCAATGTGCAAGACTAACGGAACTTTTTTTCTGTCTACCAACATCTAGCACCTAAATATTCTTGTCTTGTTAGTGCTATATTAACAATGAATAATCAACAAATTTCTTGCTCTGATTAATATTGTTCTCCTAGACCTTCTCTGTGTTATATGCATACCTATTCACATGTGCATACACACACACACACACACACACACACAGAAAAACCCATTGCAAAATTTTCTGTTGAAATCCCCACTAACTAAACAAAATTAGAATTGCCACAGGTAATAGGATTCAGTATATCACTGGCTCTGTTAATTCCTTTATGCTTAATAACATGAAATTGAAGACATATCTCTTCTACCCCTTTCTCTCACCTCCATAGTTCCTTTGCTTGGTGCCTCTGGCAATACATTTAAAACTTTTGCTTTTATTATTGTTCTACACATCAGGTAAGATACATCATGTAATGCAGAAACTCAACAAAGGTTTGTCTCTACTGAAAATTTTATATAAAGTTATAAATATGAGGAGCAGTTACCTAAGCTTTTTTGTGTCATTATTACTGGAAGTACCAAATGGCATTCTAAAGTTAATGATCCAGGTAATTTCCGGGTTTCATCACGTTGGTTTCTTTTGAGGAAGTTATTAATCTGAGTACACTTAAGTATTTATTTTTATTTCAAAAGATTCAATTCCACTTTTTTATTTCCACAAATACTTGATCAAATATTTGTACAAAAGTATGGTTTCTTTTAATTTTATTTTTTTCTGCTACTGTGTATAATCATTTGATTTTGTATAAAATTCTCCACTGAAATTTTGAGCACTATTTGGCCTTTCCTGTAGCTTTGAATATTCACCACCACCTCCTTGGTAACCATTACAGATCAGTTATGAATTATCATAACAGTTATGAATTATCATAACTGTGCCTGACATGCTGAAGAGGATGGCTGTCACCATAAAATGCATGGCTACTGCAAGAACATTTAAAGAGGAGTATGTCATTGGATTAAAGGTCCATCTGTGTATGATGAATGTCAGTATCCTGATTTTTGGTGTTGGCCAAGAATATATTTGTAGGTAAGATTATAATTACAGGGGAAACAGCCATATATCTGAAGTGATGTGAATAAGCAACTTGGTTTTGTTTTGTAATTTTTCTAATTCCTTCACAGATACACACAAAAAACCACAAACCAAACCCAAAACCAACCAACCAACCAAAAAACAAAACCAAATCAAAACAACTACCAACAAACAAACAAAAAAACGACCACAAAAAAACCCCACCCCAAAGAGATTGAGGTCAGAAAAGATAAGGTCCTCTTTTTTTCTTTCTGAATATGGATTTACAAAGTCACATAACCATCATATATATGTGGAGATTGTATTATTTTCTAAAAGTTTTGTGTAAAAATTGCCTCTAGCTAAGCCTCAGGCCTTCATCTTTTTTAAATAAGCTAGTTCCTTAACACCCATTTTGCAAGACTAGAAATATTTTTGTTTTTATTTTTCCCATAATTTATCTCTTTTCAAGAAAGGAACACTAAAATTCTGTTTTCAGATAGGTGGAGAATTCCTTTAGTTTTGTCTGCTCTTAACTCTAGTTCTTTGAAGAAGCTATGTTAAGTGTAAAGTATTTGGGAATAGCCTAATATTCTATGAAAATAGTAACACTAAATCAAAATGAAATCTTGTTGAAACTTTCTTTTTCTTTCATGTTGAATATCTAGAATGAACATATGCAGTTTGACATTGAAATGCCACAGCCCTCCCTTGTTTAGCAAGGCTGGCAACAGAGAAAATATTATGCTAGCTCTTTAAAGCCAGAAGTGCTTCCCTCCACTTACACATGCAGTTCAAGTTGCAGTCACATAATTGGGTCTCAGAAATTGCCTCTCTTTCTTGAATTCCCATGCTCGAGTTAAGAACTACTATTAAGGGTCTCACTTTCATTCCAGAGTTTCTTTTCACCCTGAAAGATTCACTGTGGAACCCTAGCAATTTACTCCCTTTTATCTGTTGATTTTCAAGTGTGTTAAGTCAAAGTTAGAGAGTACAGAACTAACCTCTTTCTCAGGTTTTCTTACGTATGAGTTTTGGGTATCTTATGGTATTTTAAAAATGCAGTTCAGAATATTATATTTAGTACAATGCTGCATAATCACTAATTATACAGTCTTATACAATTGCTATTTTTTCGTTGTATGTGCGTACAATAGGATTCTATCACTTGATATATTTATTGCTCACAGCACTGAAAACACAGACAAGCTGAAGATATTTGGGGTCACACTCTTGTTGGGTTCTTTGGATTCATCTCAGCTGCAGCTCTGTTCTTTTTAGCAGGGTAAAGATGACCGACAACTGAGTTGCAAAACTCATGGGCAGACAGGTTAACCTCTTGTCTCATAAGGACTGAGCCTACAGTAGTTTTGAACAAAATCTTTTTCATCTATAGTTGTTGCAATCAATAACTGTATTCATTACATGTCTACATGTGTGTGTTTGTATGTGCTCTGTGGTGGAAAGACTTCACTATTTTTCAATATCAGTTCACATTTCATATATGAATGTGGTGACTTTTTTTTTTCCAGAAGTAAGCAAACCTTTATATCACTCGTCCTAAATAAGTAGATTTTAGGGAAGCTGGGCATTCAGCATTCTGAAAATCAGACACTAGAGAAAAATAAAAGAGTGTCTAAAAGCAACAATGGGTTTCATATGTAAAAACAGTCATCTAAAAGTTAGACATAGCCTTCTGAGCTGCCTCTGTAGTCAGTGGAGAAAAATGAATGCCCCTAAATCTGAGTTGTTTCTTCAGCTGCCCACCATGTCTCAGTTATCTCAATGATGCTGTAGCTTTGTGAACACATAGAATCATAGAATGTTAAGGGTCTGGAAGGGACCTAAAAGTCATCTAGTCCCATTCCTCCTGCTATGGGCATGGACAGCTCCCATTAGACCAGGTTGCTTAAGTCCTTATCTAAACTGGCTTTGAACACTGCCAAGGTTGGGACATTCACAACCTCCCTGAGCAACCTGTTCCAGTGTCTCACCACCCTCACGGTAAAAAAAATTCTTTCTAATATCTAATCTAAATTTCACCTCTTTCAATTTTTACCTATTATTCCTTGTCCTATTGCTGCAGTTCCTGACAAGGACTCCCTCACCAGCTTCCCTGTAGGCCCTCTCCAGATAGTGTAAAGTTGCTATGACGTCTCAAAGCAACCTTCCCTTCTCCAGGCTGAACAGCCCCAACTTTCTCAGCCCATCTTTTTAGGAGAGGTGCTCCAGTCCTCTTGTCAACTTCATGGACCTCCTCTGGATTTGCTCCAACAGTTCCATTCCATCTTATGTTGGGAACACCAGAACTGTACACAGTACTCTGGATGGGATCTCACAAGGGCAGAGTAGAGAGGGAGAATCACCTACTTCAACCTGCTGGCCATGCTCCTTTTGAAGCAGTCCAGAAGTCGGTTGGCTTTCTGGGCTGCAAGTGCATACTGCCAGCTCATGTCGAGTTTTTCAAGAGCCTTCATGCACATGCACACTTCCACTTCCTAATACTTGTTTCCTAGGCTTTATATGCCTGAGGTGAATTTCCTTTTGTCCTGTTTTATAATTTCTGAGATCTCCCTTGTTCCCATCATTCTGAACCTTTGCTTTCCAGCACTGTTGATCTCTACTGCACTTTACCATGAGTTGTGTTGTTCCTAGTTTAAAACTCTCCTCATCAGTTTCACCAGATTTTGCAAAGATTATCTTGGCTTGACTTTGTAAGGAGTATCTCCACTTCTGATTCCAGTCCTCCATCCTCAAAGTGGGTCCCATGGTTGTAAAAGCCAAACTTCTGTCAACATCAGCAGCTGTACAACCAGATTGTCGACCTGCAGGTGCTGAAATTAATAAAATCGTATGACTTTGGTGTGACAGGACTCAAAATCAGCCAGGGTTTTGAGGGTAGATCCATTTAGATTTTATTAAGTCCAAAGACAGAATGATATTCAAACATAGCTTTAATTTTGTTTTTGGTAGACTAAAATCCAGAATGTATAACTCTCTGAATAAAGAAAACCTAAAATTTTCTTGAAGTAGTAAAATAAACCCTGCCAGAGAGATCTCCTGGGTATTGAAACTTCATTGCCTGTGATATTAAATTGTCAGAGAGGTCTCTAAAGTACTTTTGGTTTAGGAGAATAAGCAGATGCCCTGCCAAGGCCCTAGCAAATTTTGGATTTAGCACAAGTCAGACACCTTTTTCAATAGGCAAAATGCATTCAGTCACCCTATTTTGCAAGCTGAAGGGTATAATAGTATGTTCATGGGCCATTCCATGCCCTAGAAGAGGTTAGTGAGCATTTTTTTTGCCAGTTAAATGTAGTAAACATGATTAGGAAAAGCAGAATAAAATGGGCGGGGGGAGGGCAGTGGCAGGAAGAAGTGCAGGCAGGTTCTGGCACTCAGCCTAGCCACTGAAACTCAGTTTTTTAACTAAGAGAAACCATATTCACTTCTTGTAATTTTTTAGGAAATTATCTCCCTCCTTTAGCTGACCACCTATTCAGTTTCACAGCTCATGCACAAAATGTAAACTTCCAAATCTTTCTATGTGTCTTTCAAGTGTTTTCTGCTTGGACATGTACATTTATTCTCACTAGTAACTCCTAGTTTGTTTATTTGTTTGTTTTGGTTTGGGGTTTTGGTGCTATTTGGTGTTTTGTGGGGTTTTTTTGTTGTTTTGGTTTTGATTTTCATATTTCCTGGAAGGTTCCATGCGTCGCAATGACTTCTCACAGGGTGATAATCCAAGAACATGCAAACATATAACACTTCTCCTTAAATAGGACGTTATGCCCAAGCTCATTAGCTGAATTCTCAGCAGGGCTAATTAGCTTAGGCAGAGCTCCATGGTGAGAGATATGTTACCTTTGGTTCCAGAGCAACAGTGTTTGGGTCAACAAGTGCTTTGCACAGTACTGTCCTCAGCAGAGTAAAACCGTCCAGGCTATCATCAGATATATGAGTTGCAGCAACCATCTTGAAAAGCTTGGCTGATTTGTATCTTCTAACCTGGTTAAAATAAGTGACTTCTGCTGCATTTACCTTTCCACACAACCTTCCTGAGTCTAATTCCATTAATCACTTTATAAACCAGTTTGTGTGAAAGCTGAAGCATGAAATGTGCTGGCAGGGCATTGCAGCAGGTGCACAGTCACCATGTTCTATCATGTATAACTTTGCAGAGATGAGAAACACTAAAGACTTTGTTAAAGTGATTATCTGTAATCCTAGACAGGGGGTAGTAGGCCAAAATTTTTCTCTCTGTTGAAGAAGAATCTGGTTAGAAACTAATCCAAATTATTGATGGGTCATTTGAGGCTCATTCTCATAACTCTGAATCTGTATTTTTGAGACAGATGGATGAGTTGACATTCTTGGTAGGACTTATGCTCCCTGCAAATACATAGTATACATATATACCCTCTGAAGTCTCGAATGTCTGTTTGGATGGCATTTTGCCTTCTCACAGGTCAGCACAAGTAACGGTAGGTTTATGTGGACAGTTGGCATTACCCTGCAAATGTCACTTTTTTCCAGGAATTCCTCATTCTGTGCCAGTATTACATATTGGCACCGCACGACTCTTTACACCTAATTACATGATTTGACACTTACATGACAGAACAGAAATGGTTGATTTGAGGAGGGAAAGAGAGGTTGAAATTTATGGTTGCTTTTACAAATATAGGTCATATGTTTTCAGACTTCTTGGAATATCAGTATAGAGCAGCAGTCATGACCCTTACTCTCTCTCATGTTCAAGTAATTTTCCTAAAAAGTTATAATTGCCATTGTCTCTTGTTTTTGCATAGATTAATGTCTGATAAGGCTAGGTCCTTCTACTAAGAAGTTTGTGTTATGCATGTACTGAACTTTTAAGGGGAAAAAAACTGAAAGAGAGAATTGTTCTGTTTCTTGTAAAATCAGGATAAGGAATAGTTTTCTGTTCTAAAATCCATTAGAAATAAAAAGTTAAGGTAATAAACCTAAATGTAGCACACAGATATCTGATATGAGAATTCGCAGAGTTATATTCTTTCTTTTCTAACACTATTTTCTATCTCATCTATGTACAGACCAATAGATAAAAAAAGAGGGCATTGTGAGATACTGAATTTGACCCTCACTGAATTATATATTGATACGGGTTGGAGCCAACTCACTGTGAGAGTGTGTGTGCGTGAGTGTGTGTGTGTGGAAGGGCTGGGCCTAGGCCTGCAAGTATGTTACAAGGCCTACCTTACTCAGATATTTTGCCTGGGAGGCAAAACCAAACTATATGAATGCATGAGGCTCCATGTGAGCTCTCTCCTCTCTTCCAGCCTGCACCATCTGAACCATCAAATCTTTGCAATAACTATTTTTCTCTCCTCTCTCCCTCTCTCTTTCTTCCTTCTTTCTTTACTCTTTTTCTCTTTTTTCTTCTTTTACTCTTTTTCTTCTCCTGTGGGTAACTTAAAACCAATGAACTGTGTTTTACTAAAGCTGGTATATTGATTGTCTGTAGTGTGTGTTTTTGTGTCTCTGTACTGGGTGTTTTAGTAGATGCTTTTCTTCAGTTATGTTACCTGCTATATGTAAAACCTTTTACCAAAACACCTTATTTCTCTCACCTAATTGAAAGAAATTCTCTTAGAGATAGCATAGTAGCGTTTTCTCTGTATGTGAACTCGAGGTAATAACGAACCAAAAGAATTTTTAAAAGTCTTAAATAAATGTAGCTGCTCTGAGCAGCTTGTAACTTAAAATCTGAAGTGTAACAAGTGTAAAAGAAATTCTGCACACAGTTACCACTACACACTCATTGGTACAGTAGCAGGTCAGCAGCAATAGCATATCCCTTTCTTCCTCTTTTTCTTACCCCTGTCCTCTCCCTGTCCTCTCCCTCTCTTCTCCTCCCCTCTCCATTCCAATATTGGCAATGTCCACTGTTTTCATTGAAAGACAATGTCTACTGAAAAACAATGTCCACTGTTTTCATGGCTGAAAGACCATGATCCAATTAAAATGGCCAGTTTTGAAGAAAACTAAGCAAAACCCCCAACCAACCAAAAAGAATAGTTTTCTTTTGGATTAGTGAACAGTGGATCCAACAAGCACCCAGACTGCAACAAGGAAAGGTGGAGGACCAAGGCTCTCCGTTTTGTCGTCAGTGAGATATTAGATTAGCTCAGCAGCTCACAGAAAAACATGATTAGGTGCTTTCCTCCAGACCAGTGAAATCTTTGGCTTTTCATTTTGACAGGTAGCTTACTTTGTGGAACTAATTAAGCCTGACTGGGATTCTTACTCCAATTAGCAAGATGATCACTTTTTACTGAGGATATCTGCTAAACAGCTTCACAGCCTTCTCACAATAAGGTCACTTTCTTCCATCAGATCTATAAAGACAAGTAAGCTCTTCCACATTCACTAGAAGAAGCCTAGAGAATGTCGGGTATTGTAACAGAAAACTTTTATAACATAATTTTCTTGCGACGTAGAGAGTGAAGACTTAAATGACTTGAATGTTTCTGTTTAAATACAGTTAAAGTAGCCTGGATGCTCATACCCACATCATTTCAGCTAATTATCCAATGAAGACATAGCCATACCTAATATATTTTAAATAATACTAGCATTAATATAGCAGTAAGTATAAATAAAAGTAATTAGCTTCATGATCCAGTTGCTTAAACCTGTTTTCTTTCAACTTTCCTGAACTATTTAACCCTTCCACTCCTCCTAAAGTAATCAAAGGAAAGTAAGAAGGGATGAGGAACGTGTGTCTTACCTTTTCCCTTTTACTAGTTTGTGGGATGGATTTACCATACAGAGAAAAAGTAGAGCATCCCACAAAGTGGTACACATTAAATAATTAATTTTTGTTCATACAACCCTTCCCAGAAGCTTACGGTTACATCTGGGTATTTTTTCCAGAAGGGATGTAAAGGTACAATTGTATTTTAAAAGCAAGCATTTAATATGGGTTGCAAACAGTCACAATATGACTTTGTCTTAAAGACCTATGGAAAAGTTAATATATCAGTCATAAAGAGCTTGCCTGCTACAGCTGCAATTGTTTAAGAAGGAATTACTCCTCATCCACTAAACACCTCACATATTACCCTCATATGTGAAGCAGTCTCTGAGAGTTTAATTTATTCTAACTAACTACAGGAATCAACTTATATGCCTTTATGGTTGTTGAATCTAAACTAATAGCTCAGACTTTTCTGATAGCTGATAAAGAGATTGAAGCATTTACACGTAGTGATTCAGATGGAAAGAATCACTTCTAGAGGTGCCTCTCCTTCTCTTCGGTGTCTGTATAGGAGTCCTGGGCTTTTTGGTTTTGCACTGCAGTAGAATTAGATGGAATAAATGTGGGTATGTTTCTGGGTTCATTCTTAGTTCAGTTCAGTATAAGTAAATTGAGTTTGCCTAAATGACTTGCGTTGCTTTCTTAAAACAATCTGGTTTATTTGGCCTGAAATGGGCCGGCAGTAGTCATGAATCCAGTTATCACATCTCAAGTGAGGAATGATAACTAACAGCAATGGAGCTGTCATCTGCTGAACAGCTCCAGCTGTTCTGTAAACCAGCATCTGGCTATATCCCAAAAAGTTAAAAAAATAATCAAGGCACATTCTAAGTTCTTTTAATCAGTTATTTTTGGGCATTATTTTTATTAGATGTAATAACATATAATGTAAAAAGGCGTTACTTTTCTAAGATGTTTAATATTTAGTACATAAGCTTAAAAGTTTAAGAAATCAAAATTAAATATGCACAGTTTTGTGTAACTGGCTTGTACAGCCCTATGTATTTCTGTAAAAATAGGCTACATCTTATGCTTAGAAATATTTTATTTGCAATATATTTCTTTGCAACAATTTATTTTAAAATAACTTCTTAGTAATTTCTCCAGTAATATTTTTTGCCTAAATCTTCTGTAACAGTAACAAAAAAGAGGGGAACCCCCCCCAAACAACTCATGTTAATATTTGCTCAGACAGGCATGCGTAAAGTTTCTGGAGATTGTCCACTTTTGTGAGAAACATAATTGGTAGAAAGTTGACTCTCTAAATTGAAGACGTAAAGAAATCTAAAGATCAGAGGGAAAAATGCTGTTTGGTGGGAGAAATTTGGGTATTATATCTTTTAAACTGCACAGGAGGTCAGATCGGAGAACTGATATGCTGGGAAAGGTTGGGAAAGAGTGGTGTAAAATACACACCGATGAAATATAAACTGCATATCTCAGTGGGTCCTATGGCTCCTCTGTGGTTCCTATGAATGTCTAGGGAGCTCACTGGTGTTTCTGTATAAGGCAATAAGGATGAGAAAGGAGTAGTGTGTTCAACTCCAGGTCCCTCAGCATTCATCATTCAACTCTGAGGTCCCCAACATAAGAATATAGACCATAGAGCAGCCTTCTAGTACCTAAAGGGGACCTAGAAGAGAGTAGAAGGGATTTTGACAAGGGCATGGAGAGATAGGACAAGGGAAGTGACTTTACACTTAAAAAGAACAGATTTAGATTAGTTATGAAGAAGTAATTCTTCACTGTGAGGGTGGTGAAGCAGTGGAATAGGTTGCCCAGAGAAGTTGTGAATACTTAATCCCTGTGTTCAAGGCCAGGTTGGATGGGGCTTTAATAATCTGGTCTAGTGAAAGTTGTCCCTGCACATGGCAAGGTGGTTGGAGCTAGATAATCTTTAAGGGCCCTTCCAATTCAAACTATTCTATGAGGCTATGATTCTATGGAAGTTAAATAATCCCCAGTTCAAACCCAGAATATCCCAGTTTCTATGTAGTGTTATCCTTCTGAAATACAACAGTGTTTTCAGTGGATGTCCTGCTCTGCCCTTAGACCATCAACCTGGCATTTTTCTTACAAATGTCACTTGGAAATACGTTCCTCTTGTGACCTCACACTTAGCATTACAAGTGCCCCAGAAATCTTCTAACATGAAGCAAGTGAGCTACTGCAAAGTCTAGAGAGGAGTGAGAGGAATGACATTTTAAGGGGCAACCAATTTTTTGCAACAAAGTCTAAAGGTGACAAAAGCATCTGGGCCAGAATTAAAGAACTTGCTTTGAGAAGTCCAGATGTATTTTTCTAGGATTTACAATTGATCAATGGTGGGTCAAGAGAAGAGAAAAAAGCCACTGAAATATCAGCACCTAAATATTCATTGGAACACTTGCTGTTTCTTGGTATGATAATATATTGAAGCAATTCATGTGTAACCTTTCCCCAAAAAAGGCCATGCTCTTTAAAATCTAAAGCTGAATATGCACTAAAAAAAGTTGTACTGCTTCACTATTTTCCTCTGAGAGATATGCCAAATCTGTAGGGGAAAAGAATCTGTTTCACCTAGATAATTATCTCCAGTTCTGGTGACACTGCATAAATGTACTGCAAGACATCAGTCTTTTGAAGATACTCAATACTTATACAAAACTAATACAAAGGCATGCTTTCCTCATTTGAAGAAGAAGAGAATATTAGAGCATATTCCAGATTTTTTTTTTTTTCAGAAGAACTATCAACACACTATCAAGAACTACTAAAAACTGATTTTTAACTAGCATTTTTGCCTTTGGAGTTCATGATGTCATTTTTTTTGAGAACTACCAGGGCTTGGAAGGCTGATGAGACCAGAAAATTCACTCATCAATTCCTTAACGTACAAGTAAGCTTTAGAAAAGCATAGGTAGGTTTACAAATAGGCTTTAAAAATAGCTGTGCTCTGCAATTCATTCAAATGTAAGCTGGTCTCTGTCCAGACAGGTCTCAGGACTGCCTACAGGTCATTGATGTTGTGACTGAGCATACTGTCCTCACCAGCAAGGTAGTAGGTATTAGCCCCAGAGCAGTATAATAGCTGGTGCAATGGCCACTCATTTATGGACTTTATGTTCTATTTGAGAGTCAAACTTCTTTAGAATTGTTTTTCAATACTACAAGTAGCTGAGCCCATGTAATATTCTAGTTTCCTGTTTCACAAGCCTCATTTGAATGTCATCACTCTCCCAAATGAGAACAGCAATAACCTTGTTTCGCTTACCAGCGTGCCAAGCTAATGACGAATGGAATATGCAGCAAAGTAAAAAATCCATAGCAGTATTACCCCAGATAATATGACTTCATGAGGACCTATTATATCTCACTATGGCCTCAATATGTTGTGAAATCCATACCTGATATATATGTACAATAAGAAATACAAGTGTGAGATTAATCTCATCTAAGTTTAACCATCAAAAACTTAATTACTAAGCTTAGTAAGTTGATGCCTCTCCTTAGAGAATACAGAGAGAGAAGCACCACTATTGAAAACAACATGACCAAAGCTATTTCCTACAAAATGTGCATTTAGATGTTCAAGAGAACCTGTAGATATTTGTAATTAGGAGAGATAAAAATCTTTCATGTGGTCATATATCGTTCTAAAGAGGAGATAAGAAGCTATCAGTCTACAGAACTCATAACACTTGCTTAACAATATAAACAGCCTAAGGTGACTAGCTTAGACTCAATGACATGCCTGACACAGTATGGCCTAAAAGTTCTTTCTTCAATGATTCCAGAATCATGGAGTAATAGAATAGTTTGAATTTGAAGGTACCTTTAAAAGTCATCTCATCCTGGCAATGAGCTGGAAGACATCTTCTACTAAACAGGTTGTTCGAAGCCCCATCCAGTCTGACCTTGAATGTTTCCAGGGTTGAAGCACCTACCACTTCTCAGGGCAACCTGTCCCAGTGTTTCACTATCTTTACTGTAAAAAATTTCTTCCTTCTATTGGTCTGAATCTACCTTCTTTTAGTTTAAAACCATTACTCCTTATTCTATCATAACAGACCCTTGCTAAAAAGTCTGTTCCCATCTTTCTTATAAGCCTCCTTCAAGCACTGGAGGTTTACAATGAGGCCTTCCCAGAACCTTCTCTTCTCCAGGCTGAACAACCTCAACTCTCTCAGCTTTTCGTCACAGAAGAGATGTTCCAGTCTTCTGATCGTCTTTATCACCTTCCTCTGGACCTGCTGTAATAGTTCGGCGTCTTTCCTGTACTGAAGACCCCAGATCTGGATGCAGTACTCCAGCTTGGGTCTCACCAGAGCAGAGGGAGAGAATGAATTCCCTCTACGTGCTGGCCATGCTTCTTTTGTTACAGCCCAGGATATAGTTGGCTTTCAGGGCTATGAGCGCATTTTGCCAGTTCATGTTCTGTTTTTCATCCACCAACACCCCCAAGTCCTTCTCAGAAGGACTGATCTCAACCCATTCATCCTACAGACTTTAATAATAGTAGGGATTTTCCTGACCCAGGCAGGACCTTGAACTTGTTGAACCTCATGAAGTTCCCATGGGCCTACTTCTCAACCTTATCCAGGTCCCTCTGGATGGCATCCTGTCCCTCAGGCATGTCAACCACACCCCTCATAGAACACTTAAGATTGGAAAAGACCTCTAAGATCATCTAGTCCAACAGTTAACCTAGCCCCACTGTGTTCATCACTAAACCATGTCCGCAGGTGCCACATCCACACACCTTTTGAACACTTACAGGGATGGCAATTCCATCACTTCCCTGGTCAGCCTTTTCCAATATCTGACTGTAGCATTGATATAAACAAGACCCTCCTGGGATGATGGAAAATGGACAATCCTTTATTAATGGCTGAACAAGTTCTTATATTAGAAAAAGGTGCCGTAACACAACGTGAGGGGGGCAGCACAGTCCTATCCAATCACTTTAAAGCTTCTTCCCAGGACACTTCTAATTGGTCATCTTTTCGCGGCCTCCGTCAGAACTTCAACTTCCAGTGTACACCATGACCATTACGCAACAAACATCCTGTATTTACTTGCTTGTAACCCCACACCTGACCACCCTTTCAGTAAAGAATTTTTCCCTAAGGTCTAATCTCCCTCAGCTTGGAGTCACCTGCAAATTTTCTGAGGGTGCACTCAGTCCCACTGTCTGTGTCACTGATGAAGATGTTAAACAATAGTGGCCCTAGTATGGACCTCTGAAGGACATCACTCATCACTGTTTTTCATCTGGACGTTGAGCTGTTGACCGTCTAAGTACAAACATCCAACCAATTCCTTGCCCACTGAACAGGCCATCAAATCCATACGTCAACAATCTAGAGAGAGGATGCTACAGGGGATTGTGACAAAGACCCTACAGAAGTCCAGATAAATGACATCCATAGCCCTTCTCTTGTCCACTGATGTAGTCACTCATTGTAGAAGACCATTAGGCTGTTCAGGCAGGACTTGCCTTTGATGAAGCTGCGCTGTCTTGAATCATCTGCCTGTCCTCCATGTGCTTTAGCATGGGTTCTAGGAGGATCTGTTCCATGATCTTCCCAGGCATAGGGGTGAAGCCAACACGTCAGTAGTTCCCAGGGCCCTCCTTTCTACCCTTTATAAAAATGGGTATGTTTCCCTCTTTTCACTCAAAAGGGACTTCACCTGACTGACATGACTTTTCAAATACAGCAGAGAGTTGCTTGGCAATTGCATCAGCCAATTCCCTTGGGGCTCTGAGATACAGCTCATTGGATCCCATAGACTTATGTAGGTTTAGGTTTGTCAGGTGTTGTCAAACTTTCTCATATTTTTTGCCTTATGTTTTCAACCAGACCCGGATCTGGATGAGAAAGGGTGTCAACCCTGATCTTCTTTTACAGAGGGGGGGACTCTGCTCCCCCAGTCCCTATCCTGCTGTCCATCCACTTGAGAGGTGTGGATAGAGAGGTTGCCAATGAAGGCTGAGGCAAAGAACAAAGAGTAATAGTGAATGGGGTAACATTAGACTGGTGGCCTGTCACTAGTGGACTTCTCTAGGGCTCCATCTTTGGCTCTGTGCTCTTCAACATCTTCATAAACTGCTAGGACACAGGACTGGAGGGGATATGAAGCAAATTTGCAGATGTCACAAAACTGGGAGGAGCTGTTGACTCCATTGAAGGCAGGGAGGCCCTGCAGAGAGACCTCGACAAATTAGAGGACTGGGAAATTGTCAGCCATATGAAATTCAACAAGGGAAAGTGCCAGATTCTGCACCTGAAATGGAACAACCTCAGATGTGTGTACAGAGCAGGGAATGAGTTGCTGGAGAGCAGTGCCACAGGAAGGGACCTGGAGGTCCTGGTCAGTGGCAAGTTGAATATGAGTCAGCAGTGGCAGCCCTGGCAGTCAGGAGGGCCAACCGTGTCCTGGGGGGCATCAGGCAAAGTATCACCAGCCAGTCAAGGGTGGGGATTGTCCCACTCTGCTCTGCGTTGGTGCGACCTCACTTTGAATATTGTGTGCAGTTTTGGGCACTACAGTATAAGAAAGACATTAAGCTGCTAGAGAGTATCCAAAAGAGGGCAAAGAAGATCATGAAGGGGCTTGAGGGGAAGCTGTATGAGGAGCGGGTGAGGTCACTTGGTCTGTTCATCCTGGAGAAGAGGAGACTGAGGGAAGACCTCATTGCAGTTACAACTTCCTCGTAAGGCGAAGAGAAGGATCAGGCATTGACCTCTTTTCTGTGGTGACCAATGACAGGACCCAAGGAAATGGCCTGAAGTTGTGTCAGGGGAGGTTTAGGTTGAATGTTAGGAAAAGGTTCTTCACCCAGGTGGCTGGGTGCTGGAACAGGCTAGGGAAGTGGTCACAACACCAAACCTGACAGAGTTCAAGAAACATTTGGACAATACTCTCAGACACATAGTGTTACTCCTGGGGATAGTCCTGTGCAGATCTAGAAGCTGGACTCAATGATCTTTGTGGGTCCCTTCCAACTCAGCATATTCTGTGATTCCGTGAAAGAAGGTGCTTGGAACCTAAGCCTTCTCCTTGCCTGAGCAGCTGGAATTTTGCTTTCCCAAAATTCAGTGTCCTGACTTAACTCTTTAACTGACCCATATCCCTCAGGACTGCAAACTACACTAGTGTACAATCACCATAGTCCAGACTGCCTCCAATCTCTGTCACCAATTAGCTCACTTGCACTGGTGATGAACAGGTTCACTATGGCATCCCCTTTGGTTAGAGTTGTCTATTACCTGTCTTCAGAAGTTACCCTCGATGCACTCCATGGGTCTCCTGATTTCCAACAGCTCTCTGCACTACAGAAGTCTTAAATGTTCCTCAGTCTGGACAAAATCATTCTGGAAATCTCATAGTTTTGCCTGCAATGTAAACTTTCAGACAGATCTTCTGTGGAACTTACAAATCACTTTGCCTTTTGCATTCTTTCGTAATGCTGTTTTTCTGATGCTTGAGAAACTCATCTTTGTCAACTCTGTATTTGAAAAAGATTAATTAATTTTTAACAAAACAACATTCATTTTCCTCACTCTAAAATTCATTTTAACTCTTACCAGATTTCTTTCTATGTTTCATGAGAAAAAAAATTGAGTCATCTAAGTTGTGAAGTTATCTTTACATCTCAAAATTTGTAATAGATCATTTACTACCTCCTGAAACATTCCCGGGGCATTCATGACTCATGAAGGTATTCATTGGGTCTGAAACCTCTGTGGGTGTCTCAAAAGTAGTTCTTGCTTTATCTGTAAGTGTTAGTTTCATGTGGTGACATCCAAATGCTGAAACCAAACTACTGAAAGATTTTTCTCCTGATACTTTAATGAGTTAATCAGATAAGTATGGAAATGGGTAGCTGCCTTCAATTGACTGAAGTTTTTCGTAGTCAACAGAATCCTTTACTTACCATTAGATTTATTTTTTTTTTCAAATTGTGATTAAGAGGTTCAAATAATATGCATATGGTTTATCTACACTGGCTTTCAGAATGTGATTAATTACCTTTTTACCATTGTCTTATGTAGTAAGAAGTTGTTCAATGGAAACACTCTGGGACCACATTCCAGCCTTACATCCAGCAATAATTTTCTCAGTCTTATTTTTGGGGAACAGCATAGTAATCAAGGGCTAAATCAATGGCTCTGATGTCTGCTTTTTGCTACACATAGGTGTTTTTTTCTAATACTGCTTTCAAATACCTAACAGATGAGAATCTTAAAGACATTTATAATGTTGGACATTATTCAATGATCTTATTTCTAATTACTCATTTGCCCTATGCATTCATAATGATGGCTCTTACCCAGAATTCTAGTTTTAGTCTAGGTTGAAATAGAAGGCCAAAATAGAATTTCTCTCTTCAAACAATTTGGAAAGTTCATTTTGACTGTGCCTTTCCTAGACATTATGCTTAGCTGAAAGAAGAGTAATTCGTTACATTCACATAGTAGCTACAGGAGGTATCCTTATCGCTGCAAGAATCTAAATTTCCTCATACCCATTCACTAGCAGTATCTGAATATTTGTCAAGATTGTCTATTTCCTTATCGTAACACAAGTTTTAAAAATATTTTTCAATTAAATTCTCTCTCAACATAACATAAAAAAATATAATTTAGCATAAGAAATAGCCATTAATATGAAAAAGTCCCATATTCTGCATGAGATGGACTTTTTCTGTTGTCTATACTACCTGGGTGATGATGAACAGTAGCCTATATATTTTCTCCAGTATATACTGGAGAAAATGCTTTCTTTCTGTCAGCACAGCTTATTATTTATAGGGCAAAGTTTGTTCACAACATGAGTTCAGTGTCACTAGGCTTTTCCAGTGTCAGTATCCTCAAGCATGTAAATGATACTGAGAATTTCTCTTAATTATCAATTGTATTAGTAACTTCTAATTTCTTTCTGACTTCTGGCTTTCATATGGCTTAGAAATTGGCTCTTCAGGAGCCTTTGCCTCCACTGCATTTGCAAATGCCATCTGACTTAGGCTAGTTTAGGCACTGAAAGTGGTCTAGCCACAGCAGTGTAGGACTCCACAGGCTAATTTCTTTTTTTTATCTTCTCACCAAGAAGCTTGTTTACAGCTAGTCAGTGTATGTCTTTATTGTGTCTCAACATAGAAATACTATTTGGCCTATTCCTTTAAAAATCTATTACGACAAAAGGCAATGACACTAAGGACTGTGGAATTAGTGCTACCATGAAATAGAGAATAAAACTGAAAATATAACTTTGAGGATACTACTGTTTATCTTATTCCAGTAAATTTAGACAGGTAAGTTTCTTGTTAGAAGAAAGCAATTCTTAGTGTGTCTCTGGTGTTTTCATATCATGTGTGGCTTGCCTGGAAGGGACAGAATGAAATGCAAGTGCTTCTTTTATTTACTTTGTCTTAGGGAAAATCAGAGACCTGATTAAAGAGGAGTAAGAGAAGGAAAGTCTCTCTGGGCTCTGTTCTGCAACATAACATCTCAGTGGTTGCTGGAATCACAAGCTCTTTGGGTCTTTCACACTGGTAGTTATAAATCTTCTTCTTTAGACCCAGGAGCCTAGTGTAAAATCCAAGGAGCTTAGAAATGTTACCTTAATGCTATTCCCTCAACTGTGCTGAGAGGAAAATGAACTTGCTTACCCTGTTTATTGCAAGCCATATTCTGAAGCCTTCATTTACCTCTGGCAGTCATGTAATTGAGCCAATTTCTGTGATTGTTTATTCTTTAGCCCTACATTCAGAACTGGTGAGAGACAGAATTTAAAATATATCAGATGCTCAACAGCCCTAAAATACTCCATTAAAAAAAAATCCTAGTCCATGCTAAAAGTTTTGATGTTGAGTCTAGCACTTGCAGTTCAGACTGACTGAAGCACATAGAAAGGACAATAAAGTGTAAGTTATCCCTATTTCACATAGAAAACATTTGCTTTTTATAATGAAAATAATAGTGTGGAGGAGCATGCTAATTTTATCCTATTGTAATCACATTACATATGTAGTAGGAAGGATGTTTATGCAATGGAATGGCTGTGTATTCATCCTTAAATATATTGCAGCTCAAAGTATCCATACATGGCATAGATCCTTCCCCAGGAACTGGAGTCTCATCTGCGGCTGCGCAAAACCTTAGCTTTATACACCAGAATTTTCTAACTGCCTGTCAAGGGGGATTAAAAAAAAAAGAAGTGGTTTGCCTACAGAGAAATTCATCCCTTCTTGATTTGTTGGATAATAGGTGGTGTTAATTTAATTGAATGTTGTAAAATACTTAATCTCAAATGGATTTTTACTAGAACAATAGTACAAAAATCTGTGTCTTTCTAAGAAATTACCTTCATAGATACCCTTGATTCTTTTTGGAAAAATATTTTTTTCTGCTGTGGTGGTTCCAAACCACTGGGGAATTTAACTCCAAACAAACTGCTCCCCTTCCTCTCACTACCTCCAGTGAGAGAGGGACAAAGGTAGACACTATGGGTTGAGATAACTATTTATTGAAAACAAACAGCAATGGAATAAGAAAGGCACAGTAACAGGAGCAATATTTATAACAAAAGTTTACGAAAAAGAGGGTGATTTACACCACCTTGACTCAGTTCTGTGTGGCTGCCTACTCAAAGCAAGATGACGGACATTCCACAGCTAGCAGTGACATGCAGTTGTTCCCGAGATAAAGAAAAGATGGTGGACGCTCTCCACAGCTAGTGCCACGTGGTGTCCCCAAACAAAGACAAGATGGAAGATACTCTGCAGCTGGTGTTCCCCGTCCCCTAGCCGAAGACAACAAAAAACAGTGACAAACAAATCCCCCAAAAGCTGGATCATCTGCATTGAGCTGTACTGCCCTGCTCTGCTTGGGTTCGATTCCATGCTGCACCACCCAGCTTTGCTCAGGTTTGACTTTGTTCCACACTACCAGCTCTCCTCAGCTGTGTTCTCTGCTTTGGAGTCACCTCCACAATTCTGCCTGCTCCATTCCTGGACCGCACAGCTCAGCTTGCTCTCGGCTCAGCTCGAAAATATTTGATGGCATCAGCTAGATCTTTGAGGATTCTTAGATGAATCCCATCAGGTTACTTGCATAGGTTTGTAAGTATCCAGCTGAAGTAGCAGATCCTGCACAATTTCAGCGTTGACAGAGAGTCAATCGTTCTTGCAGTCACAGTCCTCTAGCTCGGGGCACTGAGACTTGACAGTAATTGGCTGGGCTTGGCTGGGCTCAGCTCACTGCCGCTTCACTTCCCACAGCAGCTTCAAGCACCAGTGCTGTGGCATGCGCACTCTGATGGGCTCAGCTGTGTTCACTTCTTGGAGTTGTGTTCTTCCCTAGGGATGGGAAGGGACAGACAGCAGCAGGAGAGGGACAGAGACCTCAGCCCTGGTCTCCAGCTACTTTCGCAAGGAAGAAATGGAACAAAATTATACACTTCCAGTGTACATTCACCTTTTTCTTTCCTCCAAAACCATGCCCCCCATGATGATGTGAGTGTATAGAACAGAAGCTAGCCATGCCCACATGTCTCTAGGCTCCTCCTCCCTGCAACTAGGACATCTCTTTAACCTGCTCAAGAAGCTAATATGTTTCTAATATCCTAAAATTTAACTTTCAATCAAAGAATATACAGAACTTTTTTTAGTGTGATCTTTTTAACTTGGAAATCACCAGGGTAAAAATGATTGTAAACCTACTAAGACATAAAATTTTGTTTCTCATTTTGTCCTTCAAAAACTTGTAATCCAGTTTGTCTACAGTACAGATGGCAGGAAACATTCTATTTCCTGAAATCTCTCCCTAATCTAAGGGGAAAAATTGGTAAGAAATTCCAAGTAGTCATACTAAAAGACAGAAAGATACTAACATTACAATCTCTGTTGTTAACCTCCATGTTCATACAGGTTCTATTGCTAGGATAAGAAAATGATAACATTGGTCTTCTGGTAATGATCAGGTAACAAGATCTAGTCTGATGTTCCTAAGTACTGATAACTAGCAGTATGCTTTTTTCCTTTTTATCCTTTAATAATTTTTTTTTTTTGGTGCATAATAAGAATGTACATGTCTCAGAAAAGTTTAATTTTAGTTTAAGGAACTGAGGCAGAACAGCTGACTCATCAGTGACTGTAATCATTTGTTTCTGCAATAATAGGGTCAAAATAAAAGATGTCACTGAAGCAGCTTTCTTGTTCATTCATGGTAGTCGTCAGCTTAATAATGATAATGATAATAGTAAAGGCAGATTGAGGGTAGTTCATTAAGTAGCTACGGCTTCAGAGTCAGCATCAGAATGTGAATCCTGTGCTCATGAGAGCTCCTACACAAAGGTGCTATAAACTAGTGGCTGTATGCACAACATATTACCATGAAGAACCACGTAACCATGAAGCGGAATTATTCTCTCATGCTTCTATACCAAATGAAGAGAACTTTCTGCAATGTGTGAAATAACATCTGTGAGTAGGCACCAGTCCTGTTCATGAGTACAATACTTAAATCCCACTGAAATGATTTTTGTTCAGAGGATAAAATTTATCAACAGCAAATGACTGGAAACTAAATTTTCTAGTATATTGCTCTTTTATGCAGCATTTTCAGTGTGTTTAGACATTCATGAGTCAGAATGATTTAGCCATTCAGATTGGCGGCAGTTTATGTGCTATTTGCAAGAAAGTAGATGATTGTAACAAGGTGCAAAGCTTCAAAATACCTTGCCCAGATGTATTACCTCTATCTCTTTTTCACTATATCCACTCTTACTTCAGGTATTTCAGTCGTTAGAAAGTTCCATTTCAATAAGGTATCTGAAAATCCCATGTTATGTTCTATGAAATTTTCATGAGTTAGAGCTCTGTGCCTAGCAAGAAACTTATATAATTGCAATCTATGTCAGCAATAAGATGTTATTATAATAAGCTCAAAAATATTAATTAATCTTATTTTCATCCCATTTTTATTTTGCTATATTGTCTCAGTGATAGAACACAAAGGTAGAACCATTACTTATTTTCAAGAAAGACTTATAAAATACATATGCAGTAGAGAAACTAGCTTTTTTTAGGAGAAAAATTCATAATCAAATCAAATTCCTCCTCATTTATAATTTACAACTACTAAATGGCTAGTTACCTTTAAAAAATAGAAGGAAAAAATTAAACCCATTTTGAATGTATGATATACCGTTGTTGCATTTAAACAGGGGAAGACATAAACAGTGGTAACAGAGAAAAAGAACACCAACAATGAGATTTCAAAGTATATTTAGAAATTGCATATAGTAATAAAACAAAGAAAGTTTATGTTTTACATTTTTTTCTCAATTTCAATATTAGTGATGTGTGGAAAACATTTCTTCTGCATACACATGATAATTTTTTCTCAAGGTTAAAATCCATTTCTGGGTACTTCTACGGTGGAAATAAAAACATCTGAATGGGGAATGAAGTGACCAAACAAATACGTGATCTTTGAATTTCCTCCTGATTTGAACTGGAGCTCATGATAGCTGTCATGGGCATTCTTATTCAAAAAATGAAAATGCCACGTCAATGAAGACTGAGAGTTATGTAGAAAAATTAAATTTAAATGAAATAAGTGTATCTAATTTTATCTTTGTTATATAGCACATGAAATACAGTGGCCTGATGCCTCTATCAGAAAAATTCAGAGTATACACTACTAATCAATACTGTCCACTCTAAGTACATTTCTGGAGAACAAAACACAAATCCCAAGAGAGTTCTAATGTCAGCTGAAGATGAAACAGAATAACTTCTTGTATTGGGTCTGGCTGAGCTGGAGTTCATTTCCCCACAGTAGCCCTCACAGTGCTGTGCTTTGCACTAGCAGCTAGAAGGGTGTTGGTAACGCATTGGTGTTTTGGCTGCTGCTGAGCACAGCACCAATGCTGTAACATTCCTTCCTAAATTGAGGGCAAGATCCTGGGAGGGGACACAAGAAGGCCAGCTGACCCAAACTGACCAAAGGGATATTCCAGACCATATGACGTCAGCTGAGATATAAAAGCTAAGGGACAGAGCAGGAGGGCAGGCATTCATTGTCTAATGGTTGTCTGCTGAGAAACCGTCAGGCGTACCGAAGCCCTGCTTCTCAGGAGTGGCCGACCACCTCTGCTCATGGGAAGTGAGAATAAAACCTGCTATCCTTCGCTTCTGCGTGTGCAAGCTTCACTTTGCTTTTTTACTTTAAATAAACTGTCTTAACCCATGAGTTGTTTTTTTTTTTTTTTTCCCTTTTCCACCTTGCTCTCTCCCCTGTCCCTCTGGGAAGGGGAGTGATAGAGCAGCTGGGTGGGCACCTGGCATTCAGCCAAGGTCAACCCACCACACTTCTGTTAAGTGCAGGATCCAAAACTAATTTTTTTAATGTCATTTGCAGAAGGAAAATGTGTCAGTTCTACAACTGGACAAGGTCATACCTTATTATCATGGATCTGTGAACAACTGTTTTAGACTCAAGAAGCCATTCTTTTTTAGGACTGCAGAAGTCAGACTCAAGTTTTGCCAAAAACTTGGTAGGTGAGTACTTACACAATTAAGTAAAGACAAATTTAGAAAAGACAAAAAAACTTGATAATTTTACAACCCTACAAAGGTGTTATTTGTGAGTTTCCTATATATATAAAAATTCCTATAAAGACAGACTTCACTATGTATTAGATGCTTTCAAGTAGATTTTAATTTTTTTCTGCTGCATGAATGTTCTATCTTTTGTATCCTATAGCAAGTGAATAATTGCTCATTAATAACAGGCTAGAAGAACAAAATGTAATTGAGAAGTCCTCTTGTTATGCAGTGTCTAAAAATTATATTTAACATAGAAATTGTTCTGCTGGCAGCTAAAAAGAGACATTAGCTGCCTGAAAGCTCTAATCATGAGAGGAGACCAGCTGAGTACTGTATAAGCAGGAAAAAAAAAAGGACCCTGACAATAAAACTTCAAATATAAATTTAAGATGAGAAGCAGAAAAAAAACAATTGAAAGATAGGAAGTCTTAAGAAAAAAAAAAAAGAAAAAAGAGAGAGACAATAAGTGTTCTTGTGAAGAAATCTTGAAGAGGTCTTGATACAGCAGGAATATGTCTTGCCTACAGTTAGTCACAAGAATATACTCTTTCTATCAAAAGATGTGAACTAAACACAGCAGGTGGTCCATATTAAGGAAAACTTCATATATAAGTAGACCTAAACCTTCCTTGAATATACTAGTTAGAGGCATAAATAAAAGATATGATTCAAAAGACTGATACATAAGCAGTTATAACACATATGTGAGCTAAAGAAGTTGTAATTAACATCAACTTTTATTTAAGCTTTCATTACTTTAGCATAGCATAAGCTAAAGCTAATAGAAAACTTATTCATATGAATGAAATATCATAGTAACACCACTGCAATTTACTGATGTTAAGTTTTAATAGTAATAATATAAACCTAGTGAATTACCAACAGAAATAATTGAAAATAAGCTTAAAAACAAGAGAGGTACAAGGCTAAATAATTTGAAATTATTCTGCTTTTAACAAGAATGAGACCAAGAGAACATTCAAATAACAAAGTATAAATTAAGACTTTACTTATAACAAGAATGTAAACTCTCATTATTTTCATTTTGAGATTCTCGTCACCTTCACTGTGAAAAGAAAGCCTAGGAAAGCATCTTTAAATGACCCATGCTGTGTTTTTTTGCATGTCTTCCACAAAAGTACAAGTAAAGAATGCCCATAATGTTTATTTGCACTTATTTTTCTTTTTGTCTTTTTTTTTTTTTTCAGCCTATCAATATTTTATTTTTGTTTGGAAAAAACAATGATATTGATATCTTCTAAAAAGGATGTTCTGGGACTGTCATGACAATTTTTCAATCTAATTTCAGAATTTAATATATGTTAGATCTACTTTCCCATACTGCAATCTAAATTGGAAGCTAAACTAATATAGATACATAAAAAAAAAAAAATATTCAATTAACAATATAGATTGACAACAGAAAATGAACAATTAACTTGAAGGAAGATAATCCAGTAATTTAAGAGCTATGGAAAGTTCATGTCTGAAACAACATTCATCAGCAAATTAAGCACAGCAGCAAAAACTTTGCTAGCAAGTGATGAAGGCTACAATTTTCAGTTTGTAACTGCTGTAAGTATTTAAGCCACATATGGTTTATTTATTTGATTTTGGGGCAGAAATTGTATTAAGTTCTGATCTGGGAATCCTGTTATTCTAATGCTGTTTTTAAAATGCAGATATTCTTCCCAAGAATGCCAAGGCAGGGGAAGATTTAAAAATAAGGTTTATTTCAGATGCACGGGCCACTTTTTTATGTCTTCTTTCTCTCCTCCCTCACTATCTCTGGCCCAAGGAGACCTTGTACATGTTTGCAAACATGTTATCTCTGTGCATAAAAGAGACCAAGGCTGAAAACTTCTCTTGCTATGCAGAGTGAGGGGGAAAGCGTTGAAACTGCTTTTGAGAAAGAGCCACCACCTTGGGCAGAAAGCCTTCCTAGCGAATTGAGTTCTAACTTCCCATTACAAATTCTTCCAGAAATGTATCTATTCCGACATGTTGATTGCTAGGTACTGCAGTTGTCAACGAGATGCTAATTGGGTTCTTTTTTTGGCTCATATAAATCTTAACCATATGTGAACATAATAGGGAAAGTGGATAGGCTTCACATAGGAAAAGACTGGCATTTCTTATACCTGCCGTAAATTATGCAATGAATTTGGCCATATGAAAAGTCAACACAGAAGACACCATGGGGTTTGTATTTTACAACACAAGATCTGTTTCTGCTAAGATATTTACAATTAAAAATATAATCCTTAAGACTCATGCATTTATGACATGTAGAACTAATTGCAACTAAGAAGAGATTCAGGCAGGTAAGTTCTCAAAAGAAAGATAAACTAAAAAATAGAAATAAGCACATCTGTTCTCTTTCACTAGTATAATAATCTTAATTTATAGGACATTTTTTTAACAAAGATAATTCCTTCTTGAATTCCAGACACTTGTCCTAGACAGAGTTGCTATCAACAGAAGGGAAAGAGAGAGAGGAGGAAAGTGGGTTTAATTAGCATTGTCTAGTCTTTGTGTAGTAGTCTCCATTGAGAAGGTTTGTCTCTGCTGCAACTAGTTTAGGCCAGAACTTCTAATGATATAACTACGTTCAGTTTTACTTTACTCATTCCTTATTACATGATGCACAAAAATAAAATTACAAAATAATGTACATGACATTAGAACATACTGACTGTTTTTTCTAGGTTCGTTCCAGACCCATTTTTAAATATCATGATTGCCAAGATTCATTAGCAATAATGATATCAAAGCTGGATTACCATATTTCTACTTCATATTTTCATAATTGTAGAAATGTTAAATTTTATATAATGAAGAGTTTTTGTAGAAGTTCACATTTTTACTATGGATGTAAATTTCTCTCTTATCTCCCAGTTGGATTTACTTCACCTAACACTTGTCATGTAGTGTATAGATATCCACACTGGACGTAGTTATTGAGGTTATTTTTGTAATCGTCACAGAGAAACAGATTCCTCTAATGCAGTTCATTCCATAGTGAGAGAAAATAAGTACCTGTTTCTCTTCATTAAAGGTCTTCATGTGGCTAACAGAGATGCAGAATATGTAAAAATGGTATGAATTCTATATATACCTTTTCATCTGGACATGCCCAGGGTAGAATGGAAGATTAGACTTATTGTATTTCTTACAGCATGTGCAGAGCAGCTGAGATCCTGCGTATGTTGCTGACAGGTTGGAAACAAAACAGCTGTACTGAAAATTTTATTTTTCTCTGATAGAAAAGTGAAATTAAATTTGCTTCATATATTTGATATTAGGGAAATAATTTAGTATTCAGATAATATTTTAAAACATTTCAATAAATACCAGTTTTGCATCCTAAAATTAAGAATATTTCCTTGGTGCTAGCAACCCTAATAATTTTTATTTGGGTAAGAATAAGGGACCTGGTTCCATGAAGAGAAATACATATATTGCTATATGTCAACTTTTAGCAGCCTTATTTTCTGGACACTATTTATAGCACCTGATAAACAGCATAAATAAACAGTAAATATTTCCAACCAGGAAAGAAAGATGAGGAAAAATAAAATGTTTATAAAGTGTTTTAAGTCAGATGAAGTAACATTCTTGCAGGCTTGAGTGCATTTCCATCATGGTATTCATTTATTTGAATGTTAATGCATAAATATATAAAGCTAAAAAGCTTTAGGCATCCTGAGTATGCTTAAACAAACCAAATCAAAACAAACAGTATAGCTTACACTAAGTTTAATATATGAGTTGAAAGTGTTGTGAAATATAGAAATCAAATCTCCTTGCTTGGGGTAATGCAGATTTCTTTTCCATTGGCTTATATAGGCAGCAGTTGGAATCTAACTTAGATTGAGGAATATACCTTAGAAAGTCATCTTTAAAGTTATTTTATGAAATACTGTCAGTTTTCTCCTTTAAAGGTTACTAATGAAGTATTATTTTCCATTATGATGAAACACAATACTCGTCTGTATTTTGACTTTTTCAAGTTTATTGCATAGATCCAGAATGATCCATTTACTGTATATTTATATATAATTTAGTCATATTCTGAAAAAAAAAAGAACAAAGGCTGAGAAAATGTGCAACTGCTCACTGTAATTTTTTCAATTTATTTTTTTTCCCTTTTATGGTGACAAGTCAATATGCAGAAATAGGACTGATATAGCATATATATTTTTTACTACTCCTACTGCATACAGTAGTCTACAAAAATATTTATTCCAAACTTTGGCCCTGGAAGTGCAAATACCTATGAAAAAATAAGAAAACCTAAAATATGGTTATATCACTTGGTATTTTTGATTCAAAAATGTGCTTCTTCTAATAGACCAACATTTTCTCTGAGCTACTTTTCCTTTCTCTTCTTCCTCTTGCTGTGATGAATGTGTTCAGCTAGCCTGTCACCTATTTACTTATGCACCGCCTCTTTGTAAGAATGCCCTGATGCTGTTTCAGTGAGCAGGTTTGAAAATAATTAATTGCAAACATCAGAACAGATGAAGTAAAACATCTAATTAAGTCTCTGAAATATCAAAGAATAAGTGTCTGGCTGTCGTAGGAGATTGTTTCAGAGGTTAATAATCAACCAAACAGTGCCAGGGATAGTTTTTCAACACTAAAGCCACCTGACTTTGGATGGACATGCCAAACTTTTGAAATCTCGTATTGCTTCCAAAATAGACAACAAGACAGAGAGGTGGAACAGGCACATCCCTTTCTGTGCACACAATGCAAACATTTGGTGAATAATATGGGAGAGGATGAAGTGGCCTAAGCCAAAACAATACCTAACACATAAATGACAGAGAGATGATAACTATCTCTACATCACAAGTATTTGTGACTTAATTTGCTAAGACCTATCTAGTTACTCAGAGAAGCTCCAGACAGTGCCTCTGGAGCAATCAAAAAAAAAAAAAAAGAAAAAGAAAAAGAAAAATCTTATTACATTTACTATTGATTATGTAAGAAGCTCTGGTGATTCAGTGCTTCCATATGTCAAACTAAAGAGCTGCTGATAGGAAAAATATAAGGAGATGTTGTATCTAAACAGGTTGCTTGGTTTTGTGTTTACAGAATCCAAGACTCTTATGCTGGAGCAAAGTAGTTCTGTTGTCCACCTTGCTGCAGTGCAGCACAGTGTAAATAAAATAGAATGTTTTATTTTATAATATAAATATATGTATATAATTTATATATATATTTATAATATGAATATAAATATAAAAGTAAAATGAATTATTTATGAGCTCAGTGACAGCATAATCAAGAGAAAAGAAAATTTGATAGCTGTCAGAAAATATTAGAGACAGATTTTCCTGGAGTACTTTTTCTTTTGGTTTTTGGTTTTTAGTTTTGGGGTTTCCTTTTACTTATCAGCTTTCTATTAAAAAAAGCGTGATTTAGATGAAATTTCAGAATCTGCAAAAATATACCAGTTTTATCAAAATTTTCTGACAGAACTTCAGTGTGGAAAGAGTGTAAATATGCAGGTTTCATTGGGAAAAGGAAACATTTTGATAGCAATGTTTTGGTTTTCTCTTTACAGTGAAAGGAAAATAGTAAGAGAAGAAATATTTATGCATTTGACATAAAAGACAAGCATGACTGAGCAAATATGCAAATTTTTTTGCATTTGAGGAAAAATGAGGAAATTATGGGAGAAACTAAAAAAGAAGTGAATAAGTTATAAAAAAAAGATGTGATAAGAGTTCAAAATAGAGGACATGAACATTCATGCTCACAGACTGTTTTAGGTCTTATCTGTAAGGGAACGTCAATCAGATTTTCCCATGTGTGAGAAAATACGCATGTAAAAACTCATTGTAGATTTTTTTTTTTATGTTTGCTGTATTGAGTTTTCAATGCAGTCATATGTCAAAATGTTTGGGCATCATTAGTACCTATCTGAATGTATTTTAATACTGAACTACAAATACCTAAGTGAAAATTTAGTTTTACTTAGATCTACTTGACAAGAACTGAGCATATGTGCTCCTAAAGGTCTGTAAACAGCTGTTCGTATTTACTAAACTTGAAAATTTGTCCTATGTCAATTTTTTATATGATTCACAGTTTGTAACTGTAAATTATAACAATTTAAATGATTTTGCCTTTTGGTGGCACTTTGCTGATTTTCAAACAAATAGGTATATTCTGGTTTCTCTTCTCTACAGGTGTGTTTTACATCTCACCATTCAAATCAAACAGCGCAGCAAACAGAAGCCATTCTATGCAGAGGCAGCCAAAGACTAGCTGTATAAATCCTACTTTTGGGGAATATCATTAGAAGGCAGCACACTTCCATGCTACCCTTTTGTAGAGAACACACAGAATGTTGAAACCATTCTTTTAATTACATTGGTCATCTGTCGAAGTCCTCACACTTCTTTCAAGATGAAAAATGTCTCATCTTTATGATGTTCATTCCCTTTAGGATGTGGCTACACAAATATCACACTTACTAAGAAGTTAGAGAAGCAAAAGGAATGGGTAAGAAATAACTGAGTACATTCATCAAAAAAACTTTGACAAGCACAATACTTGTGGTAATAAATGAAGTCTAAATAAATAGACATATATTGCGATATAATGATGATATAAAATATTTTTATATGGGTATATACATATATTTTACTAAAGACACAGAATATGAATTTTTTGTTACATCAGACAAACTACTTGATCATCGGACTGACAGATACTGAAATCCATTTGCACAGAGCTATTCCTCTTGAGATACTTTGTATGTTGAGTTAGGAATTTGTGTCTGAATTCCAGGTGAATTACAAACAGGTGTTATTTTGATGTTTTGAAACAAGATTCCACCAGTTACTCTAATATTTGCATTTAAGTCTTCAGTCTTTAAACAGATGCTTCAGTGTATTTACTTGTACTTGATATCCAAACCAATAAAATATATCTTTCATCCCATTGCTTTTTGTGTGTTTAGAGTTAAGTTCAGATCTGGTCTTCATTCACTTCCTTTTTAATTGTGTAATTTTAATTTAGCTATGATTAAAATATCTGATTGCCTGCTTTTCAAAATATGTGATGTCTGTGAAATCTAGAAACAAAAGTTCAGTTAAGTTAAATGTTGAAGTTCATATCCTGGGAGTAAAGAAAGGAAGAAGAATTACTAGCCTTTTTTTCTCTTTCATTTGGAAAATCTAATGAAAAGTAAATATGCTAGCAAGAGCTGATAAACATCGGCACAAGGAGGTTAAAAGACTGCTGGATGAAGGCACATAACTCTTTCTGTATGTTCATGCCTTTCTGGAAGTCCAGTGTAGGTATGTGAACAGATACCTTAACTCTGCCACTCTTCCTTGCAGCAGGAGTCTGAATGATGGATTTTATTCTGTTTCTGACTGAGAACACAGCTTTCCAGTTGCTCAGAGAACTCCTGTCAAGCACATGGCAATGTGATCACCTTAGGTTGAAACTGTTTCAAATGTCACAAGCTTAGTAGAGCTGAGTAAGTAACTTCTGTTTGTGGTTTTGTTTTAGAGATCTCTTCTCTCACTGTTGTAGGAGGGGATTAATTTGTAAGGCAGCATTTTTTTTCTCTCTTTGACTAAGGATTAAGTCACTTATAAAACCCTTTTTTTAAGGCAGTGTGTGCCCTGGAAATATCACTATTCTATTATGGGAAAATACAATCCAAACAAGATACAGAGGCTAAGCCTGTAAACCGATTGTTTGATGCATAATAAATACACAGAGTAAAACCAGGTGGTGTTTTTATAAATACAGCATGATAATGAGCTCATTACAAGGTTCTTCAGTTTTGATGTCAGCACTCTAAAGATACTGATCAATAATAAAGGCTTACTTTGTAGGAGTTCAAATATGATCTGAATAGCAGTGCAGATGTTTCAGAAACATCTCAGGTTTTTCACCAGTCTGTTTTTAATTGTCTCACTAATCTTTACTCTTTTTAAAAGTGTCTAGTATAGAGACTATTTAATGAAAATGCCACTTCCCTTGACACTGATCTTAGAATGGGACAAAAAACCTTATATACTTCATTCCTGTGATCATAGAGAAAACCTAGATACATGTTTTGTCAAAAGTCGAGTTTAATGAAATCTATTGTCTTTCTAGATAATTTATCAAAGAAAAAGTCACTAATTGTTTGCATGATGAATCTTCAGAAAGTAGCAGTTTTAAATCTCATTTATGTGCACGCAATGAAGTCAGGTGGTTGGAAGTTGAAGCTAGATGTATTCAAACTGGAATGTTGAACATGACTGTTGAAAATTTCAGTTGAACTAGGGATAAGTTTGTTCCATTGTCATTTATTATTACTGTTTTAAGCTCAGCTGCCTGAAATCTGTGGTAGTTTACCTAAATAGGGTAAATAGGGACTTGATGGAAAGACCACATATAAAAATCTATTACTTTCTTTTATGTGGAAGGTTGTATAGTTACTTCTGGCCTTAAGAATCTATAAACTGATTTGTAAAACAGGTTTTTCTTTTAGACAACAAGAATTGCAGACAAATTTTCACAGTGACATAGTCTATATCCAAAATTTTCTGGCACTTCACAGTGCTTGCATTTCTTACTAAACTTTTCTGCAAGATTATTATCTACAAAAAGTCTCTCTATTTTGTTTTATATATATATTTTATTACTGAAAATTGATCCATTTAATTTTTTTTTTTACAAAAAAGAGTAGTCCATGAGATTGAATAGTGATTTCAACTAATATTAAAGGTCCTTTAATATGAGACATATAGAAAGACAATACAAAGTATTATATACAGCATTATAATGACCCAGGCAGTGAGGAAAAGAATGGCTACACTTAGTCTCAGTTTTGTGGCTTTTTATATTTATTATATGATCATGCAGTTCGAATGTTTCTTCTACAGCATTAGCAGGCCAGGGATTTGGCCACAATCTCCTTTAATCTACAGGCATAGATATAGCCTTTGAAAATCTGGCCAGCTCCACAAATTTGCTGGTGATCTTCTTTCCAGGTAAATCAAGTGCACAGAGACAAACTGAAAAGTGATTATTGTAGGCCACTTTAAAAACACTTTTTAATAAAGTGATGGGTGAATATGAAATGGTGCTAATGATATCATCTGTAACACGAAAGACAAAAAAGTCTAGAGAAGGGTTAAGCTGTTGATTTCACTGCCTGTAATTATGAAGAGTTATTTCCTAAGTGTTTCCCTAAGTGTCTTAGAACTTCTAACTGTGTTGAGGAGGGGAGGGGTAAGATATTTATCCTTTAACACAGAAATATTTCTGTTCTTCTCAACTCTGCTGAAAATATTTCAATTTATTGAATTTCAAATTACAGTTTAATTCATTACTCTCATTGAGACCATCTAAATGAAAATCATAAATCAAAGCCATGATGATCTTTCTGATAGAAATATTCTGGTTCTGTAGCATCAGTCATAACTGTTAAATGACTAAGAATTTTGTTTCTCTTTCTCATATCAGTACTAACCAGAAGATTTTAATAAATAATTTTTTTAAAAATAAAACTCAACTTAGTTGGAATATTAGTGATTTTTATTTTTTTTTCATTAATAGAAATTGGGAATGCCTTCAAAGTCAGAATTTCTTATGTAATTTGTAATGAATACAAATGAAACTAAAAGAGCCTTTTCACACATAAAATTTTGCTTCAGTTCGATTAGGGAAAGGAATATCCATTGTATGTTTATGTAAACACAAAATGTGATATTGTTACCCCAATGAGACGAGCAATCAAAAAAATCTCATGAAATTCAAAGAAGCTAGACTATCAGCTAAAACTAATATAACATTTCCAGGTAATCCTAAGAATTTTCGGATTTCTGTACATTTTTTTATATATCAGTCTTATTCTTTTTATTTGGAGTTGGACCATCCTACATAGGATTCATCAGTGACTTTGAAAATATTATGAATACAAGACTATTTTCCATATATATTTTTGGAACAAGTCAAAGGTTGGTATCCAGCATTAAGAGTTTACTAGTGCCTATTCACACCTAATAAAAAATCACTGTCATTTTATCTAAAGTTTCCTCTGTAATATCAAACAGCTAACTGAAAGATTTCATCCAAAATATTTCACATATTCAGAAATAAGATTTTCATAAAGAAGTTCTTTTCCCTTTCAACTCTATTATAAAAGATAGAAAACATTGCACATAATACTAGTGTCCTTGAACACTAATCATATAAACAGAGAACTAAAGGATATAACCCCCCTTTTGGACAGCAGAAACATTTTTATTATGAATATATCTTTCCAGATTATTTATATCTTCTTGTATTAAATACACTTAGCTTATTTATGTAAAAACTGACAGTACTGAGGTTATCATTTACAGATCTAAACCAGTTATATATCCCTTATGCCCTTTGTATATTTATCTGTATTGTTTTATAGTATTCTTCAAGGAACAGTCATTATTGTTTAGTCATTGTTTAAAACAGAAACCAAAAGTAACTGGTCCTGAGTGGAGTTCCACATAGCATCTATAAAATTTTCTTTTGCAGAGGTGGAAAATCTGCAATGTACATTGTTTGGAGCTCATGTGACCAAACACAGACAATGAGCTAGTCACCCCAAGATCCTTTTAGAACCAGTGAAAAGAGGCACTTTAAGAAATTATACTGAACAACTTGGCCCTGAAGTTGCTCCTTTTGTCTGTCAGTACAAAAGTAGGATTGCTAGTTCATCTACAGATAGATTACTAATTCAGATAATGCGTATAACTTAAATGTAGGTGAGATCAATTACATTCTCTGTAATAAAATGGCTGAAGTGGTGGCCCAGATTTCCGCTTCATCCACCGCCTAGGAGAGAAACCAGCCTTACTGGTGTGCTTGAACAGTAAAAAATGAAATACTTATGAGATACTTGAAGTAATTGAAAACCTCCCATTTGGGCTAGGAAGATCCAATCTAGGTTTCTGCTTGACATGTATAGTTTTTCATTAACCAACACCGAACACTGATAGAGTAAACAGGGGAACAGTCATGCCTTTGAATTCCTAGAGAAGTTATGGATCCTTATAAGATGAGCATAAGGTTCTGCTCTTTCCTAACTTCTGGGGTTGAGTCTTCATTCCCCGTAATACATGCCATGAATTCATTTTTATGTTACAGAATAGGTTTCCATTGACCTATCTATCTCCTAATGTGTGAACCTGAGATACAATCCAATCTGTTTCTACTTCCAGTTATAGCACCTACTAATCTAGCTGCTGTCCTTCATGCTTTTTATAGAAAAAACAAGCAAACAAAATGATCAGACTCATGTCAATTTTACTGGTTCTCTTAGTAGAATTGACACAATATTTAATTATAAACATCTGATATATTTTTTAAAGTTTGTTTGTAGCAAATCCATTTATTAATAAAGTTTATAATGTACAGAAAATTAATTTGTAAATAATGTTTCCATTGGTTTTGAATAAGAGTCAAAGACATCAAAGGTATCCATCTAAATAATCAGAATATAATCATAATAACAATAATAATAATAATAATGATAACAATAGACTATTTTCCTGCATATGTTCTGAATAATTAGTTGGAATAGAAATATTTGGGTTTTTTACATGAAAATAAATCTGTGATATAGGCATTGAGACCTCACTTTTAGAAAAAGAGTGAGAGAGGATTTTTCATTCTCTAAAGATATATTAGTTCTCAAAAATAGTTTATCTTTGTATTTTATATTTTGTTGAGAATCACTTGAAGTTAATTGAAAACATTGATACTTCTTACTATCAATAATAAGAACTCATGTAATCTTTTTTAACGTCTGGGGCCTATAATTATTTAAGTACCTGCATAAAGTTATAGGTTATAAGCTGTTACCCTTTGAATTTGAGTATTCTGCGCTTACATTTTTATCATTACTGATAAATAATTTCTTATAAACACATCACATGATTATTAAATAGTTCGGGTTTCATAAAGATGAGAATTCCACCTTCTGTGTGAAGTGATCATTTGGGATTTACATTAGCTTTGAATTTTCAGATGCCATTCATATATACAATTAATATTTGTTTGCCATTAACATGAAGAGTTTTTTTAGGCTCCATATCACAGGACTAAGAAGACAAGGCTTACTGTGACCTTAAAGTTGTCAGCAACAGCAAAACAAGGTTTCTCTCTGAACTTCCTTGTGCATGCAGACACAGAAGGTTGTGTGATTGCTATTGAAACATGTCTGTGGCTCCCTGACATGCTCAAAGCACTGTACGTCCAATAACTGTATATATTTTCTCTTCTGGGAAGATTACAATATACAGTAAGCCTTAGATACCTCAAGGAATTTGTAGAGGCAAATCAAAGTCCGGTAAATGAAGGTGACCAGAATGTTTTCTAGAACAGCACACATGCTAAAGCTGTAATATACATGCATCCATAGAAATAATGTCCCACTTCCGAAACCCCTTAACTGTTAAGAGAGAGTGGGGGTGTGAGAACATTAAGAGGAACTGTTTGCAACCATTTCAACCATGGTTGAAAATGGGATGCAAGACCTTATGCAGCTGTTCTTATAATTTTAAGTGATTACTGTAATTGGTAACCAGAAAGAAAAGAGATAGGCTAACTTCTGAAATAGATAACCAAAGATATAACACAAGCTATTCAGTCCTTCTGACACTGCCTATATACTTGGCATCCCAGACAATCCTCCTCAAAGTACTTAAAAGCACTTAATACTTTTATCAGCTGAAAAGTTGTCATAAATATTCACTATTCTAGGACAGTCTGAAATGAAGAGCTATTGTGTAGATGTAAGTTACGTACCTAATTGGATCTGCAGTGAGGCAGGTGGGCAGCTTAGAGAATAGCATTTTTTCCCTGCCTTGAACATGACATTGAATAATGAAACCTGCAAGACTGTGCTGATATAGTGGACCTGAGAAATAAAAGGTGTCTTCCTTTAGGTGCGTAAGCACTTTTTATTTTTGTTTGTTTTATTGTTTAAAAACTTCCACTGTAAAACAATAACAGATGTGAGGTAATTTGGAAATAACAATCATTAGCAAGAGTAAGGAAAAACTAGTGATGCAGACACTTGGACAAGTGTTCTTGGGTAAGTAGAAGTGTGAACAAATGATGTCTCATTATTAGAGCAGGAGAGCAAAACAGCCTACATTTTCCAATCCTGAGGATAGCCTGGAGCTCACTGCTAAAAAAAAATAGTTATTGTTGAAAAAAAAAAATCTCCACTCATTATCAGATCTAGATTGAACATTTTCTTAATATTGAACCTGAGATGTATTCTGAAAGGTAGGAGAAGTGTTCAGGTCAACCAAACTCTTACTACTTCTTTGAAAGAAAATAGTTTCATTTTGGAGAGAAATTCTTGGAAACAATTCTAAAAAAAAAAGAAGTAAGATTGGGGAACAAATCACATCTCTTGCAGAAGGAGAAGCCTGTAAGAGAGAAGGATTCTACCTGGGAGAACAGATGACAAGGAAAAGAACTTTGATTAAAAAGGACGCTTTGTCTTATTACATGGGCAATGATTTTGACCTAAAGATTTGATTGTTGTCTTACATCATTAAAAAGTTCTTCTGTTTGCTTTATGGCTTATATTTAATATGCCACTTAATGGACCTGCTGATTATACCTGTATAGAATGGATGAGATTATTTTCTGTGTACTGAAGTGCATTATGGCCACTTACTAGCACTTAGCACTTAGCACTTAGCTGCCTCACTATTACTAATATTAACCTTTAGCTTCATGTTGTGAAGAACTGAGAAACTGCCAAGACTTTTTTTTTTTTTTGCACAAAACAGAGAGCAATTTGTTTCAATAGTTGCACTTCCAAGTGCAAATTTAGCTTCCATGTCCTCTGTTACCCCTGAACTGCAGGATGGCAAAAAGAGTGTGCTTGTAGATTATAATCCGAAAGGAGACTAACTTTTCTGAGGTGTGTATTTTCTTGTTGTTTTAATCACCCCACCCCCACCCTGCACCCTTCCTCTCCTGAAAGAAAGGGTTGTAAGTATCATAAAATAGCTCTTATCTGTGACTCCTGAGACTTCAAGGTCAGCCTGGTGATGGATTATTTGGTTTAGATCACAATCTGAAACATTCAGATTTGGACCATTCATATGCAAATCCCTAAACTTATTCTGGAGGAATGTCTTTGCAAAACAGTGGCACCATTTGGATTTTACAAAATGCTTTGCCCTGGCTTAATTCTCTTTCACTCTCTCTTTAAAAAGCAGTGTAAAGTATCAATGTTATGAACAGCTGCAGGTTATATGTTCTAAGAGAAGTGAGATACTATAGGGTAAAAGATTATATAGTATTTTGCACCAAAGAAAGGATACTGAAGGGAGGAGAAACCCATCCTTTTGCAAGACATCCCTCTCATAAAGTGTATTTTTATTGTTAAAGCTAGTTGAAATTTCTTTTTTTTTTTTCTCACACTACAGTATCCTGTTTTATTATAGCCTATCTTTTTAGATGGATATGGATTTCATTCAATGGACTACCCATAGTCATATGTTGCCATTTTAGATACTTGTACTTGACATCTTGTACTAGTTTTGGGTGGGACAGAGTTTATTTTATTCATAGTAGTTTCTGTGGTGCTATGCTCTGTCATGGCTAGGCTTCGTGAACGAAGATTTGGGAAGGGCTCTACCCATGATTGTTACAAGCGCGCCGGTGGTTAAAAAGGCCAATATGAGATAGACACGTCCAGTTGCAAAAGGCACAGCAGAAAGACTCTTTAGGTGGTATATTCTGCAAGGCACGATTCTTTCTGTGTTGTCTTTTCTCCTCAAAAGTGCTATGCTCTGTATTTGTGATGAAAACAATATTGATAACAGAGGGATGTTTTAGCTATTGGTGAACCATCCTTACACAATGTCAATTCCTTGTTTCTCACATTTCCCCACCAGCAAGGGGGATGGGGATACACAAGGAGTTGTGAGGGAGCATAGTCAGGACAGCTGACCTCAGCTGACCAAAGAGATATTCTATACCGTATGGCATCATTATTAGTATACAAAACTGGGGGATGAAGAGGAGATGTTGGGAGTGACGGCCTTTGTCTTCCCAAGTCCTCTTTACATGTGATGGAGCTCTACTTTCCTGGGAATGTCTCCCTGCAAGTGGGAAGTGGTGAATGAATCCCTTGTTTTGCGTTGCTTGTGTGCATGGCTTTTGCTTTACCTGTTAAACTGGTTTTATCTCAACCCACAAATCTTCTTGCTTTCATCCTTCTGATTGTCTCCTCCACCCCACTGTAGAGGGTGAGAAAGCAGCGTGTGAAGGTGAGCTGCGAGTCCAGAGCTAAGACACAGCACATCTGCATATGTGTTACAGACATATACAGAGGACACATACTCTTTTGTAGTGGCATCTGAATGTTAAACAGAATAGATATGGGCATTTCAAGTGGAACTTTTATGTGTGGAAAACTGAACAGCCTATATGCCTGGCCAGCATTCAAGAAAAGAAAAATTCTATCCTTTCAGTTGCTTCACAGAAGGCTTCATGTGAATAAATAAATAAATAAATAAATGCCAAAACTAAACTAAACAACAAAATAAGAACAAACAATCGCACAAGTAATTCCATATGATCATCTATTTGAACATTTACAGTGTATATGCTTTAAGGAATGAATACATCTGTGTATCCATCTGGGTTAGGACATGGGTTCTCAAAGAAAAAATATTTTAGATATTAAGACTTTAACAAGATTCATATAATCAAAAATCTCTTCAAACTGTGTTTTCAAAGTGAATTTAGTTGCAATCAACTCCTGTTTTGGGAGTGGGGAAGGGAGGGGGAGGAGGAGCTGGTCATGCTTGTATGCACCCATTTTGCAAATGTACATTTCTAATTGGTTTTGCATAGCTCCTGGGTTAGGCAAAGGTCTCAGATAGCAGAATACTCATTAAACTGTTATTTGACATTGCTTCCTCTGAAGAAAATAAGGAGGGGAGAAATCCAAATTGTAACCTTTGTTAGTAAATAGCAATGAAAATACTGGAAAACAGCTTTTAAAATAATTGGTACAGTATGTTGAAGTTTAGAAGAGAAAAGAAGGAAAAAACTCCTAAATAAAAATGTTAACTGCTGAAAAAAATTTCTTCTTTTTTTTTTTTTTTTCTTGTGGATGCTCTTGGACACTCAGAATCCTATTAACTAGTCATTTGCATTTGCATAGTACTTTTTCATCTGCGCATTTCTATTTTGGCAATAGAGGTCCAGGGAGAAACCAAAACCTATCGGTAAGATATCAGTAAGACTCAGGATTTATATTTGCCTCTTTTTATGTAAGAATTATTTTTGTAAGAATGATGTTGGACTGTAAAACCTTTACAGGTATCACCTTTTTACTTATGTTTGTGTATTTAGACCTAAAGCATCTCTGCTAGTGTTATTTTGCTATGTTCCATATTTGACACTAACTGGTCATGAAGCAAAGAGTCATCCAAATATATATATTAATATTCTCTTGACCTACTCATTCTGATGGAACCTCACTGCATTATCAGCAAGAACACTAGAGAGTCATAGGTCAGAAATGTTACACTCCTCCACCTGTTTGTTTCCTACATATGCAGTATTCTGAGCCAGATTTATGGATTTTAAATTATAAGATTTAAATGGAATACCATGACTCTGTAGTCAGTGTCTTCACAACAAACACATCTAGAACACCCTGATAGCTTATACTCCTTGTTGCTCTAAAGCAACAGGTGTAAAGCTGTAATTGACCTGTCTGAACTTAAAAAGAAAAAAAAAGAAAAAACGGTAGCCAAGCATACACAATATTTCAGAATACTAAAATAGTCTAGAATGCCGCAGTCTTTCTTTGGTTAACATTTCTTCTTTGCAATTTATGGCAAACTTCCTCTAAAGTAAAATCAGGGATAGTTATGTACACTAAAGGATGAAATAGTCAGTAAAGGACCCTCTTAGTTATACATTCCTTTAATCCTGAAGCTGCAGAATTTAATTTATGTTCCATGACTTTAATACTGAACTAATCTAAGATATTTTTCACCTGCCATAAATTTTCTTTTGGTGTTCTCTCCTTGTGTTCAAGATCTATTGACAAAATTTCTTAATCAGAAGTGCAGCTGTTCATGAAATTTTGCATGGTAAAGCATATAAATTTAAAATTAACTACCATTTTAGGTCTATTACTGGAGTGCTAAGACTTCAGCAGGTGCAATAGATATCTTGCATAGATTTTATTTAGAGCAATGTACAATGCTTCTCCGGAATGGCCACTGCCTGTATGAATATACCTAATGGCAGCAACAGTTGAGAATATATTGCATTATATGACTCAATTAATTGCAGCAGTAAATTAATTTCTAATCTTAGTCTTATGTTACGTCTGCAGTTGAGGGAACTGGACAGACACCCTTATAAGTTGGTTTTTGGTTTGTTTGTTCTAGACAGAAATTGCTTCTCTTTTGTGATAAAGCCAACCAGCATGTATCTTGGATACTCTGAACATTTGTTTGTTCTTTCTTCCATAATCTAAAGGAAGAAAAAGAAAATTACGGTTTTATTTTCATAGTTTTCCTCTGGCTCTGAGATATCTTCATGAACATTCCAGAGAGTTACTACATTGTTTCCAGGTATTATTTTCTGAGACACTGTGCCAGGGCATTAGAAAAACTGACTCAAAAATTACCTCTATTATTCAGAAGAAGAAAGAGTTTTCCCTTTTTCTCTTTGACAGGAATTCCTGGAAGCCAAGGCTACATGAGTTTTTAAAGCTTAGCCTCAGTTTATGAGATATCTAGATAACTGTAGGCATGATTAATGATTCTCAAATGAAGTAATCTGTACATTCAAAACGTTGGCTATACTTACAGAGAAAATATGGTAGAAAAACCTCAATTGCAAGTATTGTTTGAAAGCTGCATTTGAAAAAGAAATGAGGTAGTCCCACCTAAAATTCATGTCTGACTATCTCTATGTGAAGTGTGCATATTATCAGACATAAATTAGTTAAATTATTGTAATTGTTCAATTAACTCTGAATTTTTATTGGATTTAAGATAGTTTAATCTACATTAAATACTTAAAATCCACACCTTATTAGATTTCATTAAAAAATAATAATTTAAAGGTAAAAATTCTAGAAAGCTAAATGGAGATAGCTCTATAAATAGCATTTTCAAATGTTGAAACATAAAATATGATAGCCTTTAAGCATTCATATTATGCACTGTCTAACATCTAAGGTCAACTCAAGACAGTATTGTAACAAGAACGTGCATGCATTATGAAAAAATTACGTTGAGTTTTCTATCATGAATTCATACATTCTAAATTTTATAAAGTCATTCTCAAATTAAGAAATTTCACATCGTTGGTTTTCTTTGAAAAAAATTCCTCTGCATCTGCCTGCCAGTGTCCTTAAAAAGTGACCTATGGCCATAAAGTATGTCCTTGGTTATTTTTGAAAATTAATATATTTATCCATCTTCCCAAAGAAAGATTTTTTCAAATGTGTTGATCTGGGAAAGGTCCTAAACTCAGAAAATGCAAGCTTCACATCACCTTCAGAAATTAGTCTAAGCTAAATTGTCTGGGATCCCTTAAAATCAACAGAGAGATATAAGCTGTAGCTGTATCATCTGCTTATAGACTACTTTCATTTTCTGAGGCTTGATACATATTCAGGACACAGTCCCGCCCTGTCTCAGGTCAGGATCTTACTGTTTGCCTCTTTAATACACTGACATCCTAGTAGATGAACTCAGTTTAAACTGGGAACCTAGATTCAAACTCTCTAAAGCTAAGTAATAATTTACCAGACTACAGAAACATGGATTTTAAGGACCTGAAACACTCATCACATCATTTCTTTAAAAACTGAATGAGAAGTATTTGGCAAGAGTCAAACACACCTCAAATACCTATTAAGGGGTTTTTTGGTACTACACTGTAAAAGACCCAGTGAAAGACATCCCATTATCTTCCTTGGAAGGCCATTGTTGTGCACAAGATCTTACCATTTCAAAAGTACTAAATTCTAATTTAAAACTTCTTCACTAAAAATTAAGCCACTGACCATGAAGTATAATGGAGACTATGGGAAAAAAAATCTTTAGTGAGAGGATACTTTTATGTATTTCTGTTCATTTCTTTTTTTACAAAAAGTTTTTACAAAACTTTCCTTTTATATGAATGGACTGTAGCATTCTCATGGCTGTCCGCTGGGCTCTCTTCTGTTTTCCTTTATCCTTAAACTATCTTCCCTGAAACTGGAAAAAGTAGTCTGGCTGAGGCCCTTATCAGTGCTGAATAGAGCAAAAAAAGTTTATTTCATGTATCTCATTTACAATTTTATTTCTTCAACTGTAGAGGAAAAGGGATTTAGTACATATCAAGACAGAGCACACAGCATGGTGATAACCTGTATACTAGATCCACTCAGATGGGTTTCACCCGAGGCTTAAAGGAGACAATATTTTAAAGTTGCCTAAGCAGAGGTGTCTAGTGCACTTTTGGATGCTAAAAAACACTACAAACATACCTTACCTGTAAGTACCGTGCCATATTTGCCAGACCCCCAGGAATATAGGCTATAACATTATAGGCTATACCTACATGTGGCATTTGAACTGAACCCAGGCTGCATTTATATTGACTATTTACAGAAGTGAAGTGTAAGATGAGATGAACCACTCTCTAGGCTTAATAAGTTAGTTTACTTGAGACTTAATAAGGGCTTAATCACTTAAACTGGATCTAGAAATCTACATTGTAGACCCCAAAATTCAGGTAAGAAATCATTCCCTTTAGGAATTCTTAATTAAGCAGATTTTTTTTAAAGAATGGGTTAGATGAACTACAGAATAGATGACCCTTGAAACAGGGTTCTTTTCTAGTTGAATTTTATACAGTTTTAATGTTATTCAGAGGATTTATGGTCTGTCAAAAAGAAAACAAAAACATTATCCTTGATAGAGTCACAATTTTACTAAAGAACAGTTTTTCGTTCTCTATATTTTTAGTATACATTATAAACTTCATTCTCTATACTTTAAGTAAGAGTGTTAAACTTTCTACTGCCCTTTGATAATGCAAGTTCATTTCTTTTTTTTTCTGTGCTGCTGCAAAAACAGCAGACAGCAAGCCACTCAGATAAGAGAAGGATTTCATCTAGCATTACAGACATGCTAGAATTTTTTTGCATTCTCTATGGATAGTTTTCTAAAAGTTCTTCCAAAGTTTACTGAATAATATATAGTTATTTTCAGGTTTTCATTTCTGCACAGCTTGTTCTGCAAATGCAATTAGGAAACATATAAGATTTTACTTATCACAAACTCTTGTTTAGATGGATATTACCTAATTATTATTTTTTATAAATTTCTCAGTGTATTTTTTTCTCTGCTGTCTGCTTTATGAAAATCTGAGTCATAATGGGTACACCATATAGAGGACCAAGGCTATGTCTGTCAAAGTGAAAAGAAATTACCACAAAATGTAATCATTAAGGAATAGTACAAACATACCTAACAGAAAAGCCCAGATGGCAATGAGACTGAAATTCTGCTGTTTGTAGACTAGGTGAAACATTTTCTGAAAAGTAAATGAGAAGTGTGTGCATACATAGAGAGTTACTTTTTGCTCAAAGGTTTGGCAAACTTAGAGTCAATTGTTTTACAGATGCTGACGCTTCCTTAGTCTGAATGGAGATAAATATTTCTGCTGGGTCCCACAGGTTCAAAGGGAGAATATTTGCCTCACTCAGGTATCAGAGATATGCATCTGGTACCTACCTGAACTCAAAGTGTGCATTTGGTGAGCACAGAGCAAGCTGCTGCATTTGAGTCATTGCTGGAAGGTGAAAGTAGCCATTTCTTATCACCTCTGCAAAAGTTCTTGGGCATAAATTACCTCAGACAAGAAAATTATATTTAAGAATACTCAGACGGCATCATCCTTGGATACTGAAAAGATAAAAACTACACATTCTGAAGACGTAGTTATAAAAATTAAATTAATTCTGGTCACCACTTTAAAGGTTTTCTCATAGCAAGGCCAGACATTAATGCCTTTTTTTTCCAGAAAATGAGAGTAAACCACTTATTCCCCATTAAATAGTGAGACTGAAGCTGCTTGATTAAAGCAAATGAAATTTTGAAAGTTGGGTCATCAACAAGCATTGAGGTCTAAGCCTGTTAGGTTATGTGACAAAAATCATCTGCCTACACACAAAGGAGCTCAGAAACACAATGGCAGGCAGGGGACCCCAAATAATACCCTGCTGTCCTTCTCAAAGGTGTCTCACAGCTCATCAAAGGCCCATCTGCAGAAATCAGAGAAGCACTGTGATGCACAGTGGCAAGTTGGAACCCAAACTGGGAACTCCTGAGGAACAAACACTCCACACAGGTCCCTGTCAGGGCTGTCCCAGGAGAACCTCAACCCCGTTTTGCATACATGGAATTCATCATGAGGAGGTATGGAATCACAGAATCATTTAGGTTGGAAAAGACCTCCAAGATCATCAAATCCAACCTTTGACCAATCATCACCTTGTCAATTAAACCATGGCATTAAGGGTCACATCCAGTCATTTCGTGAACCTCCAGGGATGGTGACTCAATCACTTCCCTGGGCAGTCTGTTCCAATACTTAACACCCCTTTCAGTGATGAACCTCCCTTGGTGCAGTTTGAGGCTGTCTTCTCGTCAAGGGAGAAGATACTGACCTCTACCTTGCCACAACCTCCTTTAAGTAGTTGCAGAGAGCCCCTGAGTTTCCTTTGCTCCAGGCTAAACAACCCCAGTTCCCTCAGCTGCTCCTCATAAGACTCACTCTTTAGACCCTCCACCAGATCTGTTGCTCTTGTGTGGACATGTTCCAGCACCTCAATGTCTTTCTTGAACTGAGTGGCCCAAAACTGAACACAGTACTCAAAGAGTGGCCTCACCAGTGCTGAATACTGAGGGACAATCACTTCTCTAGTCCTTCTGGCTGCACTATTTTTGATACAAAATTAAATGGGAGCAGGTATTTTGATAACCATTCAGACTAATAAGTTAATTGCTTAGGGGTGTGAAACCTAAAGGTTTCCCTGCAGCGGAAGAGCAATTCAGCAAGGCGCAGGACTTATTATGGAGTATTTAGAGGAGGAAAAGGATGAGGAAAGACAAAAGGGAGGGATTTATATGATTTTGGGAGGAAGAAGTGTGAGAAATAGAGAATAAAGGGAAGAGCTGATTGTTTGCCTGGCTATGTCCTCCACATGACCACTGCAGTTCATCCTATCTTATTTAATTCCTTTCTAATTCTTTTGTGTGCGAGAATTCTCTACTCAATCTGTGTATCTGGGCATGGGGAAGGAGGAAGGGGGTGTGGGGGGGTGTGCATGAAGCAACTGGAGTCAGACACAGATATGTCTGTGGTGCAACAAGTGGAGCCAGTGCAGGACCATGGCATCACCAGCAAAGATCAAGACAAGATGACTGGGAAGAAATGCATGGATGGGTTGGATGGGTCTCTGAGGGCCAGCATGTGTGTCTGTGGATGGGAGCACAAGGAGATTAACTATGGGAACCAAGGAAGTTCTCATCAACTGCGTGTATTTGTGCAAGTCTCTATCAGCAACAGGAGTGGGATTGCAGCCTTGGGAGCTTGAACATCCAGATGCCAGTAGCTGTTGAAACTGGGATCCAGGAACATCTACTGGACAGAGTGCCTGAGCCAGCTGCTGGAAAGATCCACGCTGTACGTATGTATGTAAATATTCTCACCAGTGGACCTCCAACCTGCTCTGCCAGAGAGGGAAGCAGGATGAGCTCATTGGTGCTGCCTGTGTTTTTGTGGCTGGTGTGTGTGTGTGTGTCTGATCTGTGTGCCTGTCTATGTATAAATGGATATATGATGTATATGTGCACTTGGTGTACGTGGCTCCTGAGAACACATTTGCAGCCTCACTGCTGGTCAGACCTGGGTCTGCCTCACCTATCTTGAGCTGTCGAATATATTTTCCTTTAACAGAAACTACCCTCAACAGGTTAATATGAATTTCCTATACAAACAGGTATTTCACAGCCGCTGCTGGTCTGTATTGCTTTTTTAAAAGAGAAGGTAAATTTACATCCAAGGAAAACTCAGAATAAGAAATACACTATGCAGATAAATCAAAGAAAAACAACAGAGGTAAAGAAAAATCACCAGGAACCAGAGTCTTTGATGCCCTTTCACTCAACCCTGACTCATATGTTCTTATTTTCTACCAAGGATTTTATTCTTGCATTTACATTTGTCAGAAATGACAGATGACACAGTATGTCAGCTCTCCATAATCCCCTTTGTGTGATATTTCTTGTAGCTTACACAAAATTATTTTGTAAAGAAAAGTTAGGACAAAAATACTCCATATGCATCCGTGAAAAAAATGCCAAACAGTATTTAGCTTTTCATTACTACCTTACTGAAGAAATTCCAAACAAAAAGAGGCAAACAACAATTACAGTTCTAAAGAAAGTTTTTCAAAGCTTCAAAGAACTTGTCTATACGAGAAAGATAGTGTGTTTCAATATTAAGGATTTTCACTTCCCCCTCGCCCTGCAATCTAGATGTTGTCTAAATCATCTACAAGCTTAACTTAACCAATTTTTAGTTAGAATTAGGAAAGTATTATTTCGATGATTAAGAGTCCCAGAGACAAAGCATGGACACTAGATTTGATTTTCTTTTTTCCTTGATTTTTCTCTTCTTTGCCACGTTCTAGGTCATTGCTCAGGTACCACACCTACGACAAAAATACAACGTACTCTTTCTAACACTCAAAAAACTCATAGAATATCTCCTGACATGCACCGTATAGTCACATATCTTAAAACATTAGAGCAGCATTCAGAGGCAGAAAGATGTATCAATAGACTTCATCTAATTTTAAATACTTCAAACTGAAAATTCATAAAAATAGTAATTACATGTTGTGTTTGCAGGAGCAACACATGAATCCTTTGGAGATGCAGGGCATAGCAATATGTCCTGTGGGCACCAGGAGTGTGCTCCAGAGTAAGCTTGATATCAGCTGCACGGCACTTTGTGCCTCAACCTCAGGACCTGTGTGTGGTACCCTGTTCCTCTGTCATCTAACAGCTACACTGATACTAGCAATCACTGTCAGGGAAGAGATTCTTAGTATCCTATGCCAGACACTGTGAGGAGGAAGCACAGTCCTGGATCAGTATGGGTGGTAAACCCATGCAAAGCCTCATGCATTCAGCTAAATCCTCTTTAACCTTTTTGCCCTCCTCAACAACAAAGTTAAAAATTAATCTCTTTCAGGAGTATTTCACTGAATTCCTAGTCTAGGAATTGGCAGGAACATATTACAAGGGAAACTGAAGAGTCTGCTGTCACCTATCCCAGACAATATAGATTTTTTTGTGTGGTGTTAGGAAGAATATAAATTCTAAACGAAAATAATGAATGAGCTGAAAAGGTCATTCAGCTGCAGGGCTGCTGAAGATTGTTTCAGTTATAATAAAATTATGAAGTCCATGCCTTTCGGTTTACTTATAAACCTTTTCTAAGCACAAGAAGAACAAGAGGTTGTAAAGTCTGATCCCTGAGTGCAGAACTAGGTCTACTCAAATATGCAACCTCAATGTGCTGCCTTCCTTTATTTATATTATATATATATTTATATTTGTTATGGAGAAAGAGCCCTCTTGCTTTCAATAAGAAATAGTACTTACACAAGTAAACTTATCATGTGAAGAGACAAGATAGGCATGGGAAAAATATTAGCTGTCTTATAGGTAGAAAATCCAGAATAAGTGGATATCTATATACCACAGCCAGGACAAAAATCTCATTTGCTTCAGCCTGCAGATTCATGTTGCCTCCCGGACAGAAAGGTACAGGGTTTTTTTCTCTATGTCATCTTCCCCAGTTCTGATTTGGCCCAGAGATGGCAAGAACTGTGTGAAGATAGGCCTTTCTACCATTCCACAGTACTTCCTTGGAACAGTACACCTCTAGCACATCTCACACACCAGACAGACCCTCAAAGGTACTCTTTAGCCAGATAATCTCTGAGCAATTTAGCAGATTGGAAAATACGCAGTGGAGTGTATTTAGGATTTCGTAAAATGACACTGCAATCCCCACTAAAACTCTATGAAATAAAGTCCAATATATTACCATTCTGGAGAATAATGACTCTATATCAACTAGAGCTAAGAGTATAATTTATCAACATTAGCCTTGATGGGGCATCCAGTGCAGTGTGATTGATTTAAATGCATAGATTTTTAACATTTTGAACAGGTGGCTAACTTATAACAACAGTTTAAACTTTTATAGCATCTTATCATGCTGAGGCAGCTCATGGTGTTTTACAATGACATTAAAATTAAAATTTAATCTATCCTGCAGAGTTAATAATTAGCTAATGTCAGTTAAAAGTCAATGAAAACAAATCAGTCCTAAACGTAGGTTCAGAAAAGAAGAAAATAAGGATCTCCTGATGTCAAAAGGCAATGAGTTCTGCCAAGCAGATGCATGGCAGTGAAAAGAGCAAGCATTCCAAGAGACATTTCAGTGGGGTTTAAAATTTTAAAATATTAGTTTTGATCTTAGCTGCCAGGCCTTATATGACTTCATTCATATGGCTTCATTTTGATTTATATAGCACTGCAACAGTCCTTGGGGATGAGGTCAAGAGGTAGGTGTCCTGTCCTTCAGGAGATGAATGTAGTCACTGGCATTCACTTTTCTCTCTAGCCCAATGATTTCTGCATTTGTTTCTGCCAAGTAGCACAGTGACAAAATGTGAAGATTCCTCAGCATCTCACAGCCACATAGTTACTTGGATTTGAATTCGTTCAGTCTAAATCCCATTCAAATAGTAGGATCACCATCCCCTGATCTCTGTTTTAAAAGAAACAGGTGCTGTTATTTTGAGAGACACACTGCATTAGTGCAGGAGAGGTTTCTGAGTTGTAAACCTGGTTTGTCGTAAGTGCAGGATTTAAGTCTTGACCTTCCCTATTATATTGATGTTGCACAGCATGCTGTCTATTCTGAATCCCATTTAATCCTCCTCGTGACTGTAGAGAGTCAAGGTATTTAACTAAGGGCTATGGATTGTACTTCAGAAATGAGTTTTGCTTCTGCTTTGAACTAGTCATTGGTGATGCACATCATTCTCTGTAAGCTACTGTGAGATTCTAAGAAACTAGTTTACTTTAGATCCCCAAGTATGTGTTGTGAGAGTCAGTGCTGCAAGGTCTTCTTGCAATCTAGCCTTCAAGTCAACTGCCTTTTTCTTTTCAACCTGAAAGAAAAGAGAATTAGTGTTTTCACTCCCTGTTGGTCTATCCAGTTCTTGGTCCCTCAGTTCAGGAAAGACATTGAGGTGCTGGAGCAGGTCCAGAGATGAGCAATGAGGCTGGGGAAGGGACTAGAACACAACTACTATGAGGAGAGGCTGAGGGAGCTGGGGTTGTTCAGCCTGGAGAAGAGGAGGCTCAGAGGAGACCTCATCACTCTCTACAACTATCTGAAATGAGGTTGTAGCCATTGGTCTCTTCTCCCAGACAACCAGCAGTAGGACAAGAGGGCAAAATCTTAAGCTCTGCCAGGGGAGGTGGATATTAGGAAGAAATTTTTTACAGAGAGAGTAATCAAACATTGGAATGGGCTGCCCAGGGAGGTGGTGAATTCACTGTCTGTGGAGGTTTTTAAGACGAGACTTAATGTGACACTTAGTGCCATGGTCTAGTAGCCACAGTGGTGTTGGATCAAGGGTTGGACTTGATCTCGGAGGTCTTTTCCAACTCGGTTGATTCTATGATTCTTACTCTCACCACAACTGTGTGGTACTCACATGAAGCCAGTTAATTACCTTTAGACTTGGTTAAAACTTCAAGAAAAAGGTGAAGATATAGCATGTTATCCTACGTTTGGTCTCTTAATCCAGCTAACAGCCACAATGAAAGATGACAGTATGGTTACTCGCATGTATATTCCCAGAACATCTGGAGAGTTTGCTTTTACTCCTAGCTGTCATCTCTGTTAGCCCGATTAAGCCTTCACAGGTGTACTGCAGATCTGTGAAGTCTCAAGCATTGAAGGTGCAACTCGTACAGTTGACTCACACTCACATTCTTCTGTGACTCTGGCTGTAGCTTCTCATGGATAGCAGTGTAAAGTACTACGAACTGCTGCTGTTCACTGAGCAGAATAGAGGCAGCCAGATAAACGAGGATGCTGTCAACTCATGGAAGTGCATGTTTAAAGCACCCCATGTCCCCCTGCTACAGGTTACTGCCATACTACTTTTCTTTTCCAGAAAGAAGAATGTTTCAAGCACATGTACAGAGAAAGCTAGGAAATTGTCCATATTTGCACACTCTAAAATTCCACTGTAACTCACACATAGGTGTGCCTCAAACAACAAACATCTGTGAAAAACGAGTGATTTCTATTTGGATTTCTATTTGTTCAGCAAAGTTGCAAATATATGAGAATCGTATGGGTTAGTGCATATATTACTGGAAAATATATGCAAAAGTATGTGCTGAAGAAACATAGCTCTCTGGTTCTTGTCAAGTTGCCAATATGTAAAGTTTGGGCACCCTGTAGGGTTTTTATATGTCATCCCAAATACCTACTTAGTATTATAAAAATTAACTGATAGTAAGTGCAATTAGGTCAAGAGAGAGATTGTATCTGTGAAGTGTCTAGTGGCAAGATCTTCACAAAAGTAGGCAGCTATGCAAGGAAAGTATCAAAGTAGATACAAGAATGCATAATTAAGGGGTGACAGAGGTCAGCAATTAACACTTAGACATTTGTATTTCTTTCCTCAGGACAGGACAGTAGAATCAGAAGAGAATTTAAGTTCAAATCTGACACAGAAAGAGGACAAAGATACATTAATTTCAATTATGTTTCTAAAATTATTTTAATATGCAGTTTATGCATTTTATTAAATTTATGACATTTATTAGTGAACTGAAAAGATACCGATATGTATTTATCATTAAAGTATATACAGAGAAAATGAGTTTTCTATGCACATGATAATTACAAAGACAAAATAAGTCTTAACATGTTAAGCCACTATTTGCATGTACTTATATTTTGGAAAGATGTGTATAGCAGGAGAGTTTGTTATAAATTAAAATGCTTATTAAATGTCAGTCGCTCTAATAAGTGATTGATATCTAATTAATGTGTCATATGTGATAATTTTAAATGTTAATTAATGCCTAAAGACTTAATAAGTGCTGCTTGACCTATTAATTATGTTAGACAAAAACTTACAGTAATTGTTTCCTAAATGAAATGCTTAAATAAAGTGTTTAAAGTGTTACCATATGATGCTAACATGGTGGCAGGCTGATTTTATATAAGGCTGTGATTCAGGGATAACCTTTGAAAGTCTACTTCACACATTTATGTAGAATAGAGCTGCACTTTTTCCAGTTTCATTGAAAGATTTACTGCCCTCTTCATTTTTTGGAAGTGAGAAATTAATATTGTGGGCTAGACCCTGCTGTAAATTAGTCAGGCACTGCAAAAGTGTTGCCTTATGTGCCTATCAGCATGGATCCGTCTTTAGTGGCGCTTAGCCTGACTTCTAACTGGGGTTATCTCCTGAGAAAGCTGTCAATGACGATGCATTCTGGGGTTCATCCTCACCTCAGAGAGAGCCTGAGTCTACGAAAGCTGCGGTCATTAAGCAAAGAGATGGAGACAAAATGTGGTCCAATGATCACTCACAGTGATTATAAAGGATGGAGGGCTACTTTATTGATTTCCAGCGTGGCTGGGACAAAACCATACCATTCTTCCCTATTTTTTCTTACTCCCTCTGTAACAGAAGTGTAGCATTTTCTTTCTGTATCAGTGTTTTGAAATTAAAATCATTAGACATTGTAAGGCATTCATATGATCTGATAGCTGGGAACCAGGAAAGACAACATGGTTTCTTTATAACTGTGGAGAAATAAAGGGATTACTACTTTCAGAGTATTCATGGGAAATTTGTGAGTCTTCTCAGAATTACATTTACAATACTTATATATGGATATATATCAACTTGATTAATAAATAATATGATCTGTATTTAAAATATATTTATTTAATTTAATGCATAACTTATGAACATTTCCCTCTTTGTATTTAAAGATAGTAGAAAAAAATTCTTATTTTAACTTCATTTAAAAACTGCTTTATCTGGAATTTTTATTTTGTTGCCTAAAAGATTCAGGAAAAAAAAAACTCCAGGGCAATTTAGATAGAAGGTAAGGGAAGGTTTTAATTAAGCCTCTCAGACTCTGGGAAATACAAAACCATGCACGCACCCTCTGATCTAGGCGTTATAATTTTATAATGATATCCAGCCAATCCCCATTCATCCATCCCCCAGCCTTTTACCCCGTCCCGCCCCCAGCCCGCCCCTCGGGAATTGAGTCTGGGGGCATTTTGGGACCCTCTCTTCCCATCTTCTTCTGCACAGCACTGTGAAGACTGTCAGTTCTGGGCTTGAAGGTTCCTTTGACTGGGTGATATCTGGTTGTCCAGGCCAGGGTGCAAATGTTCTTAAACAGAATGAGGGGAATTGATATGGAATTGGGGTAATAGGGTTGGGTATATGTGTAACTACTATGCTAAATGGTAAAGGATATAATACAGCTACTTCTAAAACTTACATTCACTATCTAACTACTTCTAAAACCTATAAAAATTAAAAAAATAATAAAAAATCAAAAACTCCAAGGCAACAACTTTAATATTAAAATTTAGAGCAATTTTATAAGAACAGTTCTTGCTTTTTGGAGGACTATACATTTCAAGCATTTGTTTGGTCAATTGTTACTTTAAATAAAAAATAATGTAAATATTTGGAAAATATTTCATACTTGTTGTTATGTCTGATGATCAAGATAAATTCCATGTTATTAGCTCTGTTTATTTACATCTCATCTCCTATCATGTGTGTTCTCTATCATTCCCATGCATATTGTGATGGAGCCATTTCAATTAACTCTTTACAAAGGTTCTGCATTCTTCCTCAGAAAACATTTGGTAAAAAAGATGTTTGAATGAGTTACCAGGAATAGTTTACCTTCCTCTAGGTTTCAGCTCAAAGATGAGCAGGTTCCTGTATGGATGCCATCCTTCATTATTTCTGGAACGTACTAAGGAGAGTATACCCTTTGGAGACAATATTCTGGTATTCTGATCTGTGTATTCAGTTACCATGTCCCTGTTTATTATGCTGTGACCCAAGTATCCACCAGTGGTCAGTATCAGCAGCAGAAAATCAGGCTGGAACTATGGTCTCATATAGAACGATAATTTCAGATTTTATAGCATAAAATCTTTATACCCTCAATATAATAACCTTTGGTATCCAGAATATTTGATTACAAACCACGAAATTTTGAAAAATGGAAGAAGGAAGGAAGGAAGGGAAAAGGTAAACTGAAGTCTTTTCAGCCCAAAAGTAGTAGAGCTAGATTTCAACCACAAATAAAACCTATGTGATTGACTAGAGTCAGACTCATGAGTAAAGTTATCTATGTTAAAATCTAACAGCTCTGAACAATTTTGTAGTCTTTAACCCATTAATCAGGTTTTTTTTAGAGATAATGACATTAATTCCTGTCACAGGTGTGCAGAATGATCAGAACTTTTTGTAATTATAGCATAGAGTAGGTTTCTCACCTTGAGATTTGTATCCTTAGAATTAGGACCTTGTATCACTCTGAGAGAAATGTGAAGGTGTCAGTGACTTGAATGGCAAAGTACTGCAATCAGGAATCTCAAGTAGGACCATCAGCAGCTACAACAGTTACTAATGGAAGAAAAATATTCCCCAGTCACAGAAAAAATTCCCCACTCACTAAAGAAAAAAAAGCACTTGTTCATTTAAGGTAAGAATGATTTTGATCTTGAGGTTCCTGATGTACCTTTGAGTTGCACAAATTTAAATAAGAAGCAGCTCCATTTAAATCCCTGAGTTTATTTTGGATAGATTTGATCTAAAGTAGGTGAGAATTAGAACCCCTAACAAGTATTCTCTATGGTGATATGGATTTAAGGAGGATTTTCTTAGGCTCCCTGCTTAATGAACAGATAGACTTCTTCAGCTGGTGGAAGAGAATAGAATATGAATATGGTCCTTGAGAGGAAAAGAAAGATGAAGGAGAGTGTTTCTCCCACAGCTAACTAGAAACCAGCAAAACAAAGAACTAATCAAGCTTGTGTTTCTGTGCCACATAGTTTTTACAGCCTGGAACTGCCACAAATGTTGGATGCAGACATGTAATGCCACATCTCTGAAAGGGTAAGTTGCTCCATGATGTCTGTGTGCAGATGCTTATGTTAACTTGCACCTTCACACAGCATTCCAGGAGGCAGGAGTTACACAGGCCAGGGTATGAGCTGGTTTCATAGGAAACTACATAGGCACGGTGGGGCAGGATAACACAAGCTACTGTGTATCTCGAAAGCAGGTAAGGAAGCACTGTAGGATGTCTAGATATTAAAATCTTCACAGAGATTTTAATATATGAATGGAAGTAGCAGTAACATAGTGGACAAAGGAAAAATGTCACTAATGGAAAGGGTGAATTTTTCCTTTTCCCTTCCTTACTGCTTGTGGGGCATTCTGAAAAGGTTTGCCTCTTCCATTGAAAACCCAATAGCACGTTTAACAGCTGCAACTCTAGTTCAAATTTGGGCCCTTAAATATATTTTAAGAAATGAACTAGTTTAATTTAAATGCTATGTGCAAATTAAAATAATGTGAATTTTGGCTATGACTGCCATGAATAAATATTATTGGTCTGTTTCCACTGTTCTTAGTGGAGAACTAAAGTTGAAATAGACTTTCAGGGTGAATACGTTGATAAAATCACTATTCAGTGATTTTGCTGATGACTGTTATGGCATTCAGAATTTTTCAAGTGTGCTACATAATAAAGCTGGTCTGCAAGCTTTTTGTGAAGTTATTTGAAAATAGGTCAAATTATGCTGTTTATGGCTTACAAAAACTGGAAGGGTGAAGATAGACATTCTGATGGTTCCCAATCCAACTGTGCAACCTAGCCTACTATATGTGCAACAACTTAAAGATGGGTTAGTTGGTAAACTCAGTAGATTTGGGATTACTGGGGCTATTAGGATAAGGCAGATGAGGCCATTATATTGACTGTTGGCAGGCAGGAGGAAAAAGAAATCCTTAGGAAGTGGTAATGAAAAATATCTCCAGGCTTCCTTTGCCAGTCAGGGACTCCTCATGTCATTTGGGGGAAAAAAACCCCCAACAAAACAGCTTGAGAGTTACAGCAGAGGTACAAGTATTATTTTCCAAGTGTAGAGCTAAAGAAATTTGAAGTAGAAATATTAGAAACCAGTGTGTATGTAGGGGTCTACAGATCTACTGTTTGATAAGATAAGCAAAAAATGTACAACAGCATAAAAGCCTCTACCAGCAAAGTGCATCTACCAGCAAAAAGCAGTCGTTGTATGATAGACAATCAGGTTTCTTTGATTATACTAGTTGCTCTAGCACATGTAAGTGGTAGATATGTAATTAACAGTGACTAGGTTAAGTAAATAGGGTTTGGTTTGGTTTGATTTGTTTGTGCATTTTGAATTCATATGCCTCATTTATGATTTTTTTTCTTTGTTTGTATTATTTTTTTTGATTAAATTTAAACCCTAAGTTTGATACCTGCTTCTCCATACAAACATCAGTGATGTAGTATAGAAATATCTCTTTGTGTGTAGAAATACACAAAAAGTAGTGGCTATCTTTATACAAAAGATGGCCAAACTGTATCTGGATGTATGTATTGTTTATGTTAGAGAAGGTAAATGACAAATACTGAATTCAAGTGAGATCAAACATATTCAAGCAAGACAAATAAAAATTTTAGACCTCCTTCACCAACTTACAGAACCTAGTAAAAGTAAAAAACAACATACGTAGTCATGGAAAGGAGCCTGCTCCTCATGGTTTTACATAAGGTTAGAACACACAACCTAAAATGAAATATTCCTGAAATATTTTACAAATATTTATGTTTTGCAATCCTAAAGGGTTCAGTTGTATTTTCATGGCCAAATTCGCCAAAGAGCTTAGGAAGTTTTGGCTTCAGTTTTGAGATCTTTAAAATATTGGAATTTTGAAACAATATTTTACTAAGAGTTAGCTTTTTTTTCCCGTCAATACTTGTAACTGACTACTATTAAAAAACCCCAAAACCAGTACCATAAAAAGAAGAGTAGAGGGCATCTTAAGTAACAGTAGTTTTACGTAGGACACTAATTTTTCAACACCACGGTTACATGCATAAAAGCATTGATATTATGGGAATGAGAGAGGGGGAAGGAATGAGGATATTGGGGCATTCACAGATATTGTAGCTAAAATATATATTAAAATAAAAAACTTTATATAATATATAATAGTTGTTTCCTTTACAGCTCTATCCTCTTGTGAAATAAGTTCTTGAATATGACACTTGGCTGATTCTAACTTATGTGGAAATCATGCAGGTCGTTGTCTCATGTATATAGAAACCTACCAGCATCTAATACAATTTCAGAATCGGTAAACCTGCTTCTGTGCACCTGTTTCAACTTCATATTCCTGGCCCACCTGCAGTTTACCAGATGTTCTGGTATTTCATTGCTTGCATGTCTCTATGTGTACTTTATTGTGTTTACCAAAGAAAATGCTTTGAATAAAGTTATTGGAGACATTTATTTATTTCCCTGCTGAGTGACAAACCCAACTAGAGATTTGAAACAGATTTTCATCATACTCCTTCCTAGAAGTGATAATAAAGAAAAAGTTCATGTTAATAAGGGAAAAAATGAGTCAATATTATGTGCAACATAATATAAAAATTTACCAGTGTCCTGTGGCTTCCCAAAATTCATATTTCATTGCCTTTACATAAAGTAAGAAATCAATAAACAAGGATATAAAATTTATATAGAAGTTTACAATTTAAAACTATGAAAAGAGATATATTCCCAAAAATTTCCTGAAAGAATAGAAAAAATACTCGATGAGATCCTATATGAAAACAGAACAGATAGAAAAAAAGAGTGGTATGCCTTAGGGTTCTAGAAAACCTATGACGAACTAGTTATATCAATATGCATGTGATTTTCTGAGGAGGTTAGAGTTGCTCTTTTAAAAAACCTTCTGGCTAGTAATTTTAATTTAGATTACTACCTTAAAGGGAATATTATAAATAATTACAGATCACAGTTAGATCCCAGATAAGTGCTGTACCACTAGGCATATATATTGAATAAAAAAGTACTAAGAAGATTTTAAGGCAATAAGGTACATATTTTCAGTTACTTGCATTGTAGCTGTTGGAACACTGTACTCCAAAAAAATAGATTGAAACTATATTACTTGTGTTTATCTCTTGATGGCTCCTATGCTTCCACAAAAGAAAGCACGGAAAAGTCTCACTTGTGTTATTGTCCTTTCCTTCTAAATGTCCCTTGGTCTGTATCCACTGAGTGTTTATTTAAAAAAACCCTCAAGGAATCTGTTCGTATTTCTGAGACTCAAATTTGTTCAGTAATTCCAAAATATCCTTACTTCACACACAAGTGTATTGGATAGATGAGGACTTTGTAAACAAAACAAGTTATGTCAATACATTTTTGCATACCATGGGCTGTGCTAGCACTGCTATACTAATCAGTGTCACATCTATTCACATCTGTATCTATTCCTAATAAGCAACGTCCAGAAAAATGTATGAGATACATATATCGCATCTCAAGACTTTTATTGTTGAAAATATCAGAAATATTTCTACAGCAAATCTGGTGTCTGAGTTTGTTTGCAAATTGACCTGATGGCTCCATATAATGGAATAAATAATGCTGCATCCTATATTCATTATGCGCATTTGCTGCCATGTCCAGCCCAAGGCCAAAGGCAGACAATGATTTTTGCAGATCATTCAGAAAAGTTTGCCCACTTATTCAAGAAGTGTAATGGTTTTTTTAGTCTTACTCTCAGTGGTTGTTGTTACTAAGAACTAACAGTTTTATTTGCTGGATACTGCATATTTCATATCTGATAAAGGTACCTGAAGTGTCTGCTGTCAATTTCTTTTGTCACTGTTTCTGTATCATCATGTTGTTTCTGCCAGCATGCTGACAAGAAAAATAATTTCTTATTTATTGCAAAACAGAAATCACTGAAACAATCACCCTAGTCAGTATGTGATGGAAGTGCAAAAGAAAAACAAGCCACTGTCATTGTTGACAATATTGCAGTATATCTACAAGAACCTTTCATCAGAAACTCTTTTTCTTTTTCTTTTTTTCTTTTTTTTTTTTTTGTCCCTATTCCTCTAAACTGTCTTAATTGCCCAGACATGCAGTTTGGAAGGTCCAGAGTTCATTGAGAAAGCTCTGCTGTAACAGGTGCCCACCCGTCACCCCTGCCCAGATTCCAGTCCCTTTTCCACCCTACAGGTCCCCAACTCACTGGCTGGTCTCTGGGTGTTCTGAGCCCACTCAGCACTCACAGACTCATCCCTTGAGCACTGCAAACTCACCGGTTCCCCCAAATACGAGACTGGATCCTCTGTCCATCTGATACCCTAGCCCTGACGTAAGGCACTTGTGCTCCCTTACAAAGTTTTGTAACCTTTACAGATGCATATTTTTCTCCTTCTCACTGGTTATTCCTATTGAATTACATATGCATATGTATGAACATCAATTTAAATCCCTTAGGGGAAAATATAAACACACTGAGACCCATACACATCTACTGACCCTTATAATTCTTGCACTCAGGGACTTGTGTTCTGATCTCCCTAGTGAATGTAATACAGAGCTGTGAGCCCTGTCTCCCAAGACTACTTTTTCATATTCTAGCACCTAGGCCTTTCATCACTCATGCATGGGGTAGAGAGTGAAATTACACAGAAAATGGTGAAGAAAAGCCTTAAGAAGAATTATAGAGTACACTGAATTTGTCAGGCAGAGGGCTCAGACAGACGAGTAATGACCAGTACTGACCAGTCCCTACTTACATACTATAAACCCTTTTTTCCTTCTTCTTATTCCTTCCTGCCTTTTTGCTTCCCTGATGCTTCCCTTTCCTTTGCCTATGATTCTTCCCCTGTGAATGCCATAACAGTTTTTTATAAGCTCCCAGATCCCCCTGAAATATCTGTAATGATTCTGTTTATTTTGTTTCCCTCTTCTCATCAGTTACAATGTCTGGATTGTCCCTCTACAAAGTTTTACCCATACTTTCTTAATGACTTATCATTTAGTACCTGAGGAGTTTTGGTATAATTTATCGTCTCCCTTACTTTTTTGCTTACCATGTTTCTGTGTCTGTGTGTCTTCTCTATTGCTTTCTTTATTATTATTCCCTTTGACCTGAAAAACTTCTTTATGTGATGATCCTAACGAACCATGCATGGGTTTGCATGGCAAGGTTTTGGTAGTGGGGGGCTACAGAGGTGACTTCTGTGAGAAGGTGCCAAAAGCTTCCCCTGTGCCTGGCAGAGCTAATGCCAGCTGGCTCAAAGATGAATCTGCTGCCAGCCAAGGCAGCAATGACGGTAGAGCCTCTTGGACAATGGAGTTAACAAGGGGGAAAAAAACCTGTGCAGGACCAGTTGAGATCCCAGACAGAGGAGTAAGAGCACATGAGAGAAACAGCTCTGCAGACACCAAGGTCAGTGCAGAAGGAGGAGGAGGAGGTGCTCCAGGCGCTGGAGGAGAGATTCCCCTGCAGCCTGTTGTGCAGACCATGGTAAGGCAGCTGTGCCCTTGCAACCCATGGAGGTCCATAGGAGAGCAGAGACCCACGTGCAGCCCATGGAGGACCCCACACCGGAACATGTGGATGCTTGAAGGAGGCTGTGACCCCATGGGAAGCCCATGCTGGAGCAGGCTCCAGATGGGACCTGTAGCCCTATGGATAGAGAAGTCCATGTGGCAGCAGCAGTCTGTTCCCGAAGGACTGCACCTCATGAGAGAGACCCACTCCAGGGCAGTTTGTGAACTTCAGCCCATGAGAAGGACTCATTGTATAATTTTATGAAGGACTGTCTCCTATGGGAGGGACCCCATGCTGGAACAGGGGAAGAGTGTGAGAAATCCTCCCTCTGAGGAGTAAGGAGTAGCAGACGGAACACGTGATGAACTGACTACAATCCCCTTTCCCTGTCCCCCGGTGCTGCTGCAGGGAAGGAATAATAGATTTCATCAGTGAAGTTAAGGAAGAAAGGAGGGGTTGGAGGAAGGCATCTTAAAATTTATTTTTATTTGTCATTACCCTACTCTGATTTGAGTGGTAATAAATTAAAATTACTTCCCCAAGCTGAGTCTGGTTTGGCCAGTACTGAGGCTGAGAGTGCACCTCTGAGATGTGGCTGTGTATACACACACGATGCCTGTGATGGTAATTGGTGACTGATTTCTCCTTATCTTGTCTCCACCTGTGAACTTTTAATTTATTTTTATTCCCCTGCCCAACTGAGGAGGGGAGTGATAGGGTGGCTTTGACAGGCACCAGCCAGGGTCAACCCACCACACAACTAGAGGCTTTTATATTCCACATGCCTCCATAGCCATGGTTCCTTCAAGGGAGTGAGCACTTATGTGTAAGAATGAAGATGAGCCAGCAGTGTGCTCAGGTGGCCAAGGCGGCCAATGGAATCCTGGCTTGTATAAGAAATAGTGAGGCCAGAATAACCAGGGCAGTGATCATCCCCTTGTACTCTCGCTGGTGAAGCTGCACCTCACATCCTGTTTTGGGCCTCTCATTACCAGGAGGACATTGAAGTGCTGGAGCCAGATGGGGGTCAGTCTCTCCTCCCAAGTAACAAGAGACAGAACAATAGGAAATGGCCTCAAGTTGTACCAAGGGAACTTTAGAGAAAAATCTGACTCCACCTTACATACAGTCTGCCACTGTGTGTGTGAAATATAATTCTCTTTAACCCTTCTTGTACTTTGCTTTCCTTATCCATTTTGGTAGCTCTCCTCTGGGTGCATTTAAGAATGTCAGTGTCATTTGGTAAAGCTAGCAGTTAATTTTAACAGTATGTTTCAAATGTGCAAGTAAATCCTCTTGGTTATTTTAACAATATTTAAATAATTTCTGGTCCACCTTGTTGAAGTCCAAAGCACATGGGTCATAATGTTGATTGTAAGTTCTGTTGGTTTTCATCTAAAGAGGCTTTTTTTTCATTTCCACATCTGGTTTTTGCACATAAAAATGCATTTAAAATCTTTCACTGTAAATCTTTTTTGAATCCTGTGGTTTTTTTATTTGTTGACACCAGTAACATCTCAGAAAATGCCTACTTTCCCCTCCTCTGTTCTACTACTTATATCACGGAAAGGGCACTGTGCTAGCTCGAGATTCAAGGTGATTTATAGCGTCAATACATTACCCAAAGCTTTCACTGCATTGAACTACTACTCCTATGTAGCATAGTGTTCACTTGGGCCTTGAAAGTAATTTAGCTGACAGGTGCAGGCTCTCCGCACTGTGCCCCACACTCTGTGCAAACATAGCCTTAGGAAAAATTTCCATAATTCTAAAAATAATAGTATAAGGATCTGAAGATGCAGAGAAAGTTTCTTTCCTCATTGCTCATTTAAACATTAAAAATATTATGTTAGAAGAATACCTAGTAAAGTAGGTGTGGTATACAAAAAGCTTGTAGGTTTTTGGGATTTGGCTCCACTACATGACTAGTGCAATAATGAGACCTTGATCTGCTGAAAATTCTGGGAATCAACTTCACTTAGAGACACTAGGTTTAATGAATACATGCAGATGTTCAATCAAAAAAAAAAAAAAGTCTAAATTCCAGTTATCATTCATAAAAACTACAATTTCATTTATTTGCATAAACACAGATGAGTCCTACAGGGTATCTAAGGCTCTCCTAGGACCAGCAGACAAGATTTTTGAAGAATTGCGCTTGTCTGGAACACAGTAAGATGTCAACTGGGAAAGCTTAGGATGTCTTAAATAGCCCTACAAGTTTAGAAATATGACTCAAGACTTTTAACTTTTTTTACTGGTCATCTGAATCACCTTTTTGGGTTCTTTTGGCATGAAGTCCACTAAAGGACTACAATTTGGGCTTTTGTGTAATAGCATGATTATGGTTGATATCTTATTTTGCACAAGAAATGTCAGGAAACTGGTATCATCTATTCAGCACCCAGCTGTGAATAGCCTTGAAGAGGTATCAAGAACAGTATATTGAAATACCTGAAAAAAAGTTGAAGAGAACTGAGAAACTTGACACCGTTACACAAGGTGGTGTTTTCATAGGATCATAGGATAGTTCAGGTTGGAAGGGACCTTAGGAGTTCTTTATTCCAACCTATTGTTCAAAGCAATCAGCTGTGAGATCTGATCATGTGGTTTTGCTACTAAGTCTTAAAAATCTGCAGGGATGGACATTGCACGGCCTCTGAGCAACCTGCTCCATAGCTGGGCTGTCCTCAAGGTGAAAACAGGTTTTTTTACATCCAGTCTGAACACTCTTTGCTTCAATTTGTCTCTTTTCCTCCCATCACACAACACTGTGAAAAGCCTTTTTGTTCTCAATAACCTACCCATGGATATAGAGGGGGAGCTGTTAGATCTGCTCCAAAACCTTCTTTTCTAGGCTGAACAAGAAAGACTGCATTATTACTTCAGAAATACATAACTTTGAATTTTTTTTGTTTAAAATCAAGAAGTTCCTATCAACGCAGTCCTCCCTGGCCTGTCTAGGTCCTTTAAAATAACCCTTCAGCTCCCAAATACATCAACTTGTTCTCCATGGTTTGGTACCAAACTTGGAAAGTTCACTACGTTGTCTTTTCTCCTGTTGTGTCCAGTGAAGATGGCATGTACAAGATGTCTTGAGGCAGATCCTTACTGAACTCTATTTGTTACTGGCCTCCAGGAGTAGTGCAGCTTCTGACTCTACCCATCTAATAAGTTTTTCACCCACCTAGTTGAACACCCCTCAATTTCGATACTTGGGAAAATAGTGTTTAAAACCTTACTAAAGTCAAGATGAATGATACCCACTACTTCCCCTCCATTTACAAATTAATTGAATTTATCATAGAAGACAAAGCATTTGTAAAGCCTTGCTGACTGTTCCCAGTTACTTCCATGTGCCTACAAATGTATTCCAAGAGGATTCACCCTGTGATTTTCCCAGGGCTGAAAGTGAGGTTGACCAGTAAGTTGTCTATATTGACCCTTTGACAAGAATTTTTTTAAAGTCATTTACTCTTCTTTTTTTTTTTTTTTTTTTTTTTTTTTTTTTTTTTTTTTTTTGTGTGGCATCTGAATCTTCTGAAGTTACAAAATTATGAGTTTTGAAGAGGGCAAGCGTTGATTGCCCAGTGGAGTAATAAAAACCACAGAACAACCAAAAGTTTAGGCAGAGAAACAGCTACTAGCTGTGATTCTTTGAACAGAATTCTAGTCCTTCAGGTCCAGGCACAAGCAGGAGATGCAATCTGATTACTGGACCTTAGAAATCTCTGTGAAGAAGCCAGTGTTGAGTACTTTCAAACACCTGCAGTGAATATCATCAAAACTCCACCAAAACAACAGGATGTTATGTGTTCAGGAAAATAATTTCTGGTGGCAGAAGATACCAGACAGGGATGAAAACAACTCATAACCTAAGAGAACAGAGAGTCTGCCAACATCCTACGGGTTGAGTTTTTCGCCTCTTTGAAGGGGTGCCTAGTACTTTATGAGAGTTCCAAATAAATCCCAAAGAAGAAAGAGGTGAAACAAGGCCAAAACCAGATCTTATCCTATACTGGTCAGACAAGGAAAAAATGCCTAACTTTGAGAGCATAAACTGGACTTTGTATCAAGAGAATTTTGTTCTGATTTCAGTGAATCAAAGGAGAATAATAGGAAGACATATTCCTTGCCCAGGTACACCTGGGGCAAATCAAAGAATTAAGCTCCTAGTCAGAAAATAATGCCTAGTTTTTAGCATTATTGGACCAATATAAAGCTCACTAAGACTACAGTAGTTCAAAATAGAGAATTTTATGGCTTAAAAAATCCAAGATTTCTTCTGAGACAGAGTGAAACCAACAGTTGTATTTGTATTGAGAGAATGATGTGGTCAAGTCAGCTAGTCCTTCAGCTTTCAAGAGGGAAACTAAGTGCATTTAGGATATTGAAAGTGAGTATGGTAGAACATGTCTCTCTTGTATGAAGAATGAGTGTAAGAAGCTACAAACCATTTAAGCATCATTTAAAAACCACTGCAGTGATTAGGAATTTGAACGTATGGTACATGCTCTTGAATATTTGGAAAACACTAAGAAAACAAATTTAGCTATACAACAATGGCAGGTAGCAAAGGTAGAACAAAAATGTCTACACAGAAATGTTTAATGATGCAACTTCTGCATTAGATTGTATAACACATTTCCGGGCTTGATGAATTCGATAATGTAGACTGCATTTCTAGCAAGTCAACAGGTGCCTGGACAAAAGACATAAATCAAAAGTCAATTGAAAGAATATGTCACAATCTGCACGAACCTTGGACAAAGTGACCAGCGTTAATCAGGTTTTGTTAGTGTGTATGCAAATGCTGAAATGCCAGCTAACGTCTTGTAATTAGTTTTCTTAGTATAGAGCTAAGTTTTAATGGCAAACATAGCCCTTTTTTTCCAATTACTAGCCAGTATACGGGGCATGAAACAAGAAGAATCTCAACAGGACATTGAGATTTCTCGGCCTTCAGAAAAGATGAACAAACCATGACTAAAAATAAAAGTCAGTCTCTGGAATTTCCAAAAACTGACTTAAAAATTAAACTGCAGAAAAAATGTAATTAAATAAGAGAATATACTGTTTTGTTTTATCCCATATACCAGTAGTCAGGTGTTATTCACAGAACTTCCATGTTCCTTTCTGTAAATTTCATGTTCCTCTCTGTGAGGAAACCAAGCCCTCAAATTATGCTAAGTATATGAAAATTATATTCTGCTTTTAGAATAACAGAGGACATGATGTAACACTGAAAAATATACCCTACAGCTTCCTCATTAGAATTTCATACTTCTACCTCAATCTTTAATTAGAATTTAAAGTCGAGATCTAAAGCACTAGTTAAAGACAAATTACAACTGGATTTCCTGACATTTAGCTGAAGTGCCCCTTTCATCTGAAGGTTTGGTAACTTTTTTACTTTTAAGAAGAGGAACAATTTGCTCTAGGTTAATGTGGTTGTCTACCTAGAGGCAAATTTTCAAAACATGTGTAAATGCAAATATTACATGTGTAAGAATCTTCATTTCTACGGGCAAACTGACATTTGCAAGTGCAAATTGAATGGCAGAAAATGGAGTTATCCAGTTTACACATTCAAAAGTTGTAAGTTCCCTTGGACAGATATGTGGCATAGAACTAGGAAAGCATTCTGGGAATGGTAGCTTACAGAGCACCCCCAGCAAAGTATATATTAGGTAACTTGAACTGATAAGGAAATAAATATACATTATGTCTTTTTAGGTGAGAGGAAAAATAAGTCAAAGTTCTTTCAAGTTCACAAGGAAAAAATAATGTTATAATCATTGGAAACAGGACCACAAGGTCCTATTTATTGAATCTATCTTTATTGAGGACTAAAAAGGCCAGAATAAAGACTAGGAATATTTTTTTTCAATACAGAAAGAGTAGGAGAAGGAGTCTGTATTAATGTAGTCTGTGGTTTATTTAAGAAATAATTTATCATAAAGTTAATGAAAGCATAAAAGCAGAGAGCCTTGAGAGCTTTGTTATCCTGAAAATTGGTTACCATGACTGTTGGGACACTTCTGCCTTAAACGTATACAAGTAAATTAGTAATCTACATCCAAGGTTCTCTCATGGCCTGTGTTACATAACTACTCCAAGAGGAGATAAATAGCTCCCTGGAGACTACCTGCCAACTAATATAAAGAGTGATTAAAGTGGTAAGTTAGACTTTTATTATTATGTTTAAAATTTAGACTATCTAACTACTAAACCTCTAAGTCAGGCAGTTGAATCCCACCCAAGTCTGCAAGCAGACATCTGGAGAGCAACAGTTGCATCAGATGCTGCAGAATTCTGCTTTACAAGCTGAATGTGAAAGCTTTTACACCAGACTTTGCTACATTTGAAACTATGGTAAAAGTCTGCTTGTACTTGCTTAAGGCATTGTCTGATCCTACAGTAGTCTCTGAGGTTAAACTGTGACTGTTATTTTGTATTCTTTTTTCTTTCTTTCTTTTTTTCCTTTTTTTGTAAGGGAGTTATGTTTGTCTACAGTTACAGCAAATTCTTTCTTTTCAGAAAGGTACAAGGAGAAAGAAGCCTAATTAAACCAATTTTCTCTGAATAATGGTTCTTACACCTATGAAATGTGTCTCCTGGTGTCTGCTAGGAGCTTTCTAAGTTCTTTGTATTTTTCCCTCCTTTTTATTATATTGTTAAGATCTTTTACATTAATGCAGATTAATTTAATGAAGTTACTCATGGTCACTATTCTTACTCGATACACTAGAAGTGTATCTTGATATATGTTGTAATAAAATCTAATCCTATTTCTTTCAAAAAAAAGTGATCTGGTAAAAACCATGTTTCTTCTGTACCATTGTCAAAAAATTAGTGATTAAGCAGACTGCAAAGAGCTCGCTCTTTGTACTTTTCCTATTTCTTAACAATTTTTTCTCACAGACTTTTAATACTTTTACTCTTAGTAATTTTATTTACTATACCCTACCTGTTTTTTAAAAAAATTCCTGTCTGTTTTCCCAAGCAATACTCTAAGAGACAATCATTATGGATTTTTTTTCACTAGCTTTTATTTTCTACCATCCTACAGAAAAAGCTTTCAACATCGCAAAGTACAAATATTATTTCATGTTCTTTGCTATTTATCAAGTTCTTCTTTTCGCCCTCCTTTGTTGTGAGGACTCCTACAGTGGTATCCCACTTGTATATATTATAATCTATCTTTGTCTGATGTACTTTTAAGGGACCTCAAATGTACATGGCATATCAACCAGGTAAAATACCTATGTGGTGATAGTCAAGTTTTTAATACAAAATTCTTGAGCTTCAGAGACCCAATGTAACGTGAACCTAAAATTAATTTATAACATCCAATAATCTGTTCTACACTTCATTTACATTTGTATTAGCAGTCTTCAATATAAGGAATCTTTCCACAAAAATGCGTCTTCAGAGGTTTGCATTAAATGAATGAGTTGAGAACTTTTAACTATGTTAAGTCTGAGAGCATAAGAGATCCTGTGACCTTGTTTCAAAATATACCTTCAGTCAAGTTCTCTCTCATTCTACTTCCTGACCCTTCACAGTGCATCTCTTGGCAAAAGATTGATGGGACTGTATCTTTCTTCTGGGTTTGCACTACTGCAGGCTTATGGTGATTCAAGGCCTTTGTTTTTTTCATTTCTTCTTTGTTGGTATCTTTAAGGTGGAATTATGAAAAAGGAACAAACCTGAAAGTATATCTTTATTGTCACTTCTTTCTTGTGCAATAGTTTTTTTCTTTACCCATTTGTGAGCACCTCCTAATTTTATATAATAGGTAAAAGGTAACAGCTGAAAACTGTAAAACTGTCAAAAGAAAATAGAAATTTAAAGGGAGGTCTCACCTCTAGCTAAATAATTCCACATTACTTTTTTTCTTCACCTCTTTTTTTTCTGCTCAAATGTCACTGTTAAGAGGTTCTAGAAGATTAGTACTTTAGAAACCTGTGAAAAAATATCTTCTTATCCCAAAAAGAGGGAGGTTCTCCAGCTGATAGTAATAGATTTTGACAACTGTATCTCTGGGCATCGTATCCATTGCAGACATAAGAAACCAACTTCTGTGTGCCCTTTTAGTAACCACTTTCTTGGAGTTGTCTCTTAATGGTTCCTTAATTGCATTCTGTTTCAGGCTTGACAATTTTCGTTTCTTTTTGCTTCCTGACATGACCTCTAATTTCAAATTATTTTACTTCTTTCTGTTCCTGGCAATCTAAATGAAGTTCTTTATGTCTTTTTCATTTGCTTCAGTTTTCCTTAATTTTAGCCTGTCTATGGGTGGCGGTTTCATCAGTGCATCCTAGTTCAGGTTCTTGTTCTCATTCCCTTTCCAGTATGAACTACTTCTGATTTCTGGATGCTGTTACCCTACCCTCTGCATCTACCATCTTTTACCTTTATTATCTAATAGAATTTATTTGAAAAAGGAGAAGGATTAGGAAAGACTGTGTGCTTTCACATTTTTGGCATCAAGTCTTAGTATTCATTTGTCTGGAAGGTTTCTTCAGTCTTTCTTTGGGAAATAATTTATCTTTATGCTTCTGAGAGGATAACTTGTGAAACTGTCCTTTGTTATATGTTGGCACAATAGGTTAAGGTCTTCTCTCTTACATATCTTTGCTGTATGTCCATACATATGTTTCATCCTATGGGATATCATCAGCCTTCAGAAATTTCTACTAAAGGTAACAGAGACAAATCCTTATAAAGTATTTCCATCTTTTCAGTGCTGAATGAAGTCAGAAATACCCTTTGTTAGTCCAATAAATATTATTCTTCCTAACTGAATCCGCTGTAACCACCGTGTGTGGTTACAGGTATTTAAGTGCAACATGCCACTGCAATCTAGCCTGAAGGTCACCAAACTGCATAATCATCCAGCCATTAGGAGACTCTTATTTATAATTGCCACAGAAAGACATAGTTTTCCACAAAAGTCACAGAAGTGCTCATGTTCAAATACAGCAAGGAACTAAAGAGAAAGTAACAGAAAATTTATTTGGTAACAAACTTTAATTCATATTCTCCTCAGGGAGGAGATCTTTTATTTTCAAATAACATTAATTCAGTCTTTCCAACCTGTCTCCTCAATCTCCTTCCTCTGAGGGCTAATCATATCAGTCCCTTTGTAGGCAGAACTTTGTCATCTTGTATCAAACATAGCATGAACTAAGCATCTCATGTAGATAACATTCCTTCTGTACAACTGCAAAAACAGAGACAAGACTACGGTCCTAGTTCACTGAACTTTCAGGTTCAGAGTGAACTGCATGCTAATTTAATCTCAAAAAGTTTAGTTAGAAGTCAGCTCCAGTTTCTTTCCACTTTACTATCTTTCTAGTTCAGTGAGAAAAATCCAACGAGTTTGAATAACCATAAATGATCAAGACTTTTAAAATTCTGTGCTCTCTGTTGAGTTCTAGCCCTTCAACACTGATATTCCATCAAGGACCATTCTTACCATGACCTCAGTTATCTTGAACTAACGAGATGCACCGTAGGTTCTGCATCTGCATTACACAAGTTCAGTAAGGTTTGTGAAATGCTCAGACAGTGTGCTAATAGAGGACATGTAAGTACGCAGATAAGAGAGAAACACCTGGTAATTTCCTGAAAGAAGTCTGATTAGTCTCGAGCACAGGTCCTATGAGGAAAGCTGGTCCTATGAGCTGGGGTTGTTTAGCCTGGAGAAGAGGAGGCTCAGGGGAGACCTCATCACTCTCTACAACTCCCTGAAAGGAGGTTGTAGCCAGGGGGGCATCGGTCTCTTCTCCCAGACAACCAGCAGTAGGACAAGAGGGCACAATCTTAAGCTCTGCCAGGAGATGTTTAGATTGGATATTAGGAAGAAATTTTTTACAGAGAGAGTAATCAAACATTGGAATGGGCTGCCTAGGGAAGTGGTAAATTCACTGTCTGTGGAGGTTTTTAAGATGAGACTGGATGTGGTGCTTAGTGCCATGGTCTAGTAGCCACAGTGGTGTTGGATCAAGGGTGGGACTTGATGATCTCGGAGGTCTTTTCCAACCCAGTTGATTCTATGATAATCAGAGGAAAAATTAGTCCAATTCTGGCAAAGTACAATTTATATGCTGTCAGACTTGTTCCTTTTCTGAAGTAACCAAAAGTGTCTGAACTGCTTTGGTGCATCCTCTAGTCTTCAAAGAACTTGACACAGTGTTATGCTTAGGATATACTTCCTATTTCTGGGAACATGAATGTTGTGGTTGGCTTTCTGTGTAAAAAACTGAGCTATAAAGTTATTGGGTTTTTTTATTTCATTTGTCAATCTAAGTCTAAGGTATATATTACTCAGGATACTTATTCACTTCTGTAAAAATATGTGCACTCCGTCCGTTATGTGAGGATAGATTTGAAGAGATTTGAACTGTTTGAGGTAGAGTAGCTATTTAGAGTAGCTATTAAATTATCTCACTTTGCTTCTCTGGAAACCTCAATTAGGAGAGAGATATTTCTGTTGCAGAAGAAGTGTGTTTTGTTGATATGTAGAAAGAAGAAGAATAAATATGGAAGGGAAGCAGTTAGTGCTGTCTAATGATGGGGAGGGGAGCATGTAGCATTCAAATCAGAATTTTCCGTTAAGAAGACAGTGTTATGTCTCAGATAATGGCTGTAATATATATAATCCTTCAGGAATTACTATTATTGTTAATGTAATAAGAAATAAGTTAATAACATGTCAGTTCCTTTTAGCAATTCTGCTGTACTTATTTAACTATCATATAAAACTGATGGGATAAGTCAGAGATTTTGGTGTCACATTGATGGCAAATAGCTTCCTGTGGAAGGACTAGCATAAGAGGATCTTTGACATAGATCAGGTCTCTTTCTTATTCTGTTAGTACTAAAATTATTATTACTGTCATTGTAAGAGGAAAAGGGAAATATTCTTCTTCAGGGAAGAGTCTTCTGAATTCTAGCAACCTGGTAACACAACATCATTTTGAGGAGGTACAGGAATAATCCAAACTGTTCATCCCATTCTGAAACATAGTAGCTTCATGCAAGACATTTAATGGTCTTGAGCTACTTTCTTAATCTTTATGTTCTCAAGTTCTGCCACATCTTTAGCAGAATGAGCACTTCATAATGAGGTGACATAGTTGAAAATTCCAGCTACTGGTGGGAGACCCACCAGATCAGCAAACGTATGCAGTGATGACTGTAAAAAATGTGTCATTGCAATCTGAGTTGTGTCTATAGTGTGTGGTTAGTGCAAGCTGAATTTGCTAACTCAGCCCACTGCTACAATCCTACTAGTGTCTGGAAATCATCTTTAGCAAAGGGGACACAAACTAGAGTGGAAGTGTGTGAAAAAATGTACAAGCAGCTGTTGTCTTGACTGTGCATTTGTATTGTACATGTACTGTACTGTCTGAGACCTGTTTAAATGCTTTGCACAATTCCGTCCTAATTTAAAACAAAATAGGACTTGCTTAATCCACACATATCTTAAACTCACTTGTGGTTTCAGTGCAAATGTTCTATGTTCATCAGCTGAATATTTAATATAGGAGTAAAACAGGAAATATCCCTAGAGGTAGTGGTTTACACTTATCTATCTGACTTGAAACTGGAATAGCATGTAGAGATATCTGATGTTGGCCCTATTGTAAACTCCAGTGTGGATACATCATCAGCCAACAAGCCCTAATATATGTACATATAGATTGCCTTCTCTGGCTATTCCAGGACTGCACTCACTGAGCAGATCATGGTAATACTTCTGATTTCACCAGCCTCAGGATTCAATTTTATTCTTGATGTTTGACCTTGGTGATAGTTAGTCCTCAAATACTTTAATGTACTTTAAAGAATGGTGTGTAAATTGTTATCTAGCTTGATTATGATCAGATACAAATGTCAGAATATCACTAACAAATGCATCTGAATTTCATGTTTATCAGATTTACTTTTACAATTCAAAAATTTCTGATGACTCTAAGAATAATAACTCACCCTGGTTACATTGGTTGCAGAGGTATCAGTTTCTTATAATCCAAATACATGCAAACTGGTGACTACTGCATATAAAAGTGGTGACTACTTGCTTACTTCTTTATTATTATTTTTAATGACTCACAAACAGAAAATATATTGGAGTTCTGACATGAAATCATGACCCTTTCTCAAGATTGTCAGAGCAAGCCCAAAATGGGAGACAAAGGTATGAGATATAAAAGCTCCAGGAAGCCTTCAAAGAGGTTGAGCTCTGCCCGCCAATCATTTTTTTAACAGGGTCAGCCATAGACATAATATTTGCAAAATGTTATCTCTTTTGAATGGAGTGGAACACTGACAAAGATACCTTTCATAACTTCAGATCTTCTCTATTGATAATGTAGCTTTTTTTTTTCTGAATGATCACACTGTCACTTTTAAGACAATGCCAAACTTTATTTTTCAATGCATTTTCATTTTAACAAATCTTTCATAGAAAAATTGCTCTAGGTTGAAACAGGACAATGCTTATGGAATGTATGAATTAGAAGATCCTTTGTGTTACTGTGGAGATCCCTAACTATTTGGTGTGTTCATATAATAATTGTAAGATTCAGTCAGTGAGCTACCTGAAGAGTAGTAATTAATTTAAATTTCTAGTGTTGCCCTTGTTTTGTAACCATTATAGATTACTAAATGTGTGTATTGCCATGAGTAGAGCAGATTTTTCTTGAATTGTATAGTAACCATTAGTATTAGCTTGTAAAAAGTAATGTATATTTTTAAATGGCAAATGCGTTATGTATAGGCTTTCAGCGAAAAAAATTTGAAAGTTTATTTGAGTTGACTAATAGAACTAATTTAGCAAACTGGGTCCATATTTGATTGTGTGTTTTTAGCAGGACTAGATTTATAAAACAAGACCATGATCTACTGTAAACATGATACAATTTGGAAGGAGTTTATTATCTTCTATGCTGAGATTTCTTTGTTTACTTGGGCCCTCATTTGTGTGCTGGACAACATTGTATAGTTTTAGCTCTGATGATCAGCTTATAAAGACAACCAACTCTCTGTCCCTCAGAATATATCCTTCATACATTACAGATGAAACTTTCTCTCTTTTGACCCCTTCCCAAGTCTTTTAAAAAAATCATTATAAAGCTAAGGATAACAGACGTACATAAAACTCCATTTAACCATTGCACAGGTTATGATAAAAGCCAGGCTATTTGCTTTGTTCCCCTTAAATCCTTCCAGAATGCTGCTGTGAAAGTCAGTTTTATCTCCTGAAGCTCAAGCCATGAAACTCCCCAATTAAAATTCTTTTACTGCTTACTATCCCTTTAGTTGTGTTCAAGGTCCTTGTCTTCCCCATCAAGGCTGTACTTTCCTTTCTGCTTGGTGTATTTTTTTTCCTGACTGCCCCCAAGGTTCCCACCTAGATGCAGCTCTCAACCCCTCCTTCTACATTTATCTTTGTATTTTGTTCGTGCTTGCCTAAGTTGGAACTGCAGCTGAAATTATTCTCTGGCAGAGGCATCTGCAGCACTTGTACGTCACCACTCCTTAGCCGTACTATCCAGCCATGACTGCCCGTTCCCTGACGAGAAGTGTTTTACAGCCCCTTGCCTTTGCCACTGTGCATACCTGGGGGACTTCGAGAGCTGGAAGCACAGTTCTCTGCAGCCTAATTTAAGAAGGCAGGCTCTGTGGTTGGGAGTGAGAATTTCTCACATTCTTTTTGGACTGAGTTTAGGAAAAGATCATAGCACAAAAAGACTTTTGGATTATACAGAGACTGCTCTAACATCCATCAGTCATGCCATCCTCAGTGGTCCAGAGCACTGTGTGAAACCTTGAAGGAATGAGCTTTTAAAGTTCTGGGGGTTTTATGCAGTTTCAGCAGCAAATATTCATTATTCCCACATCTCCATGTAAAAAAGGAAAAAAAAAAAAAAGAAAAAGAAAGAAAAGAAATTGTCAATTAAAATAGGAAATTTTCTCCAGTGAAATGTAGGGTTTTCATGGTTTGTTGGAGCCTCAGATCAGGATGTAGCTTGCACATATTCCATATGTGGCATAATTTCAAAGATACACTATGTGAATTGGAGATGAAAGTTTGTATTTTAAATTTCTATCCTGTGCTTGCTATCCATTGAAATAGGAGATAAAAAGAGATGAATATGATGGCATTGGAGAAAAAAACCCAGTCTGTTTTGATATCTTATAGTGAATTTATATTGCTGTACTTGAAGGGTAATTTTGTACTTTCAGGTCACATCACAACAAGATGATCCACCTATATATATATATATATATATATACACATATGGACATAGGAGAAATGTATACAAATTGAGGATTATATATCACCAGGATAAATAACAGGTTTGATCCTAAATTGAAATCAAAATTAACTCATTGCCTTTAATTTGAAGTTAAATATGAGGGGCAGATGCAAACTCTTCCTGCTGTGAGTAAATTGCAGCAATTTGTCCAAGATAATGAAGTTTTTCACTTGCTTATTGCAAAGTTTTAGGAATCTGGAAAACATTCATGAGGCACTGGAATTCCTTATTATTTTGAATAAATTTGATATGAGTGGTATTGCTGGAACCTGGAGAGAGGCTGTGAATGACTGTAAATTGCAACTCATTCAGCAAAGCCTGGGAGGATGACAAAAAGAAAAAAAGTCATTAGCTTTTATATAGGAACAAGATCATGGCTTGACTTTAATGCATAAGATAGTTTGAAGCAGTAATCTGTTCACATACATCTAATTTTCTTTTCAGAACTTATATTTTCCCAGAATTAATCAAAATGGTAAGCAAATGATTGAGAAATAAAACCTGAAATATACAAAGAAAAAAATGTTAACTACTAAAAATAAATCTTTGTCTTGACAAAACAGTGTACTTCCATGGCCAAGGAGAACAACTTTGACTAAAGTCCACCTTATTGTCAGAGACCAAGAGAAGTTAACTTAAAGAGATCTGCAGTTTGTCTATCTTTGTTCTGAATATATCTGAGTATATCAAGGAAATTAAAGAGATCTTTTATTAGGCCAATTAAAACCAAATGAGCAAACCAAGTAGCATGATCACGTAAATGTAACCTTCAGTCTGAGATCAATCCAAGGAAAACAATGAAATAGATTCAATGAATTAAATTGGTTGAGGAATAAGGTATATGGATATAATTATGTGTTAATACATTTTTATGGAAAACAACTCTTGTAAGACTTTATTTCATTCCTTGATCCTAGTAAAAATTTTGTTGATAAAATTAGAAGTATATATCTAATAATATTAGGCATTTATCAGATGTTTGACAGCATGACATTCAGCACGTAATATATGAATAAATGAATGAATGAAAGCCACTTCTCAAAAAAGTAGAGTCAAATGGGGAAACATTTTTCAGCTCCTTCCCAGATGAGTTCATCACAGGCTGTCTCTGCTGCTCCTTCTTTGTCAGGGGCAGAACTCTACATACTCTTGCCCTGCTCCAGCATGGGGTCCCTCCCACATGAGACAGCCCTCCATGAACTTCTCCAATGTGAGTCCTTCCCACAGGCTGCCGTTCCTTTTGAACTGCTCCAGCGTGGGTCCCTCCCACAAGATGCAGTCCTTCAGGAGCAGGCATAGGTGCCTTGTAGAGTCACAAGTCCTGCCAGCAATCTGCTCCAGTGTGTGCTTCTCTCTCTATGAGGCCACAGGCCCTGCCAGGAACCTGCTTCAGTGCGGGCTTCCCTTAGCATCACAGCCTCTTTCAGGGGCTTCAGAGCCAGAAGTCTGCTCTGGCGTGGGGTCCTGCATGGGCTACAGGTGGATATCTGTTCCAGCATGGACTGCAGGTGGATATCTGCTCCAGCATGGACCTTCATGGGCTGCAGAGGGGTAGTCTGCTTTACCATGGTCTGCAGCACAGGCTGCAGGGGAATCTCTGCTCTAGCACCTGGAGCACCTCGTCTCCTTTGTTCTTTCCTGGCCTTGAGGTCTGCAGGGCTTTTCCTATCACATATTATCACTCCTCTCTCTGGTTGCTCTTGCCCAGCAGATTTTCCCCCTTTGAACTGTGTTATCCCAGAGGTGCTATCAATGTCACCTATGAACTCAGTCTTGGTCAGCACAGGGGTTCAGTCATGAACTCGACTGGTATTGGCTTTGTCATACACAGGGGAAGCTTCTGTCAGCTTCTCACAGAAGCCACTGCTGTACCACCTCACAACCTAAACCTTGCCATACATACCCAACACAAAGATAATGTACAAAGATTTGAAAATGTATAGTCAGGATAATGCTGTGTTGAAAGGCTAGCTTGTTCTAATACAATAAGTAGTAAAAAATATTTGAGATCAGTGGTATGTTTCTAAACTTAAAATTTAAAAAAAAAATAAATCTGAAAAATACCTAAAAAACCCGTAGGTAAATGGGAGATAGAATAAATTGCTTCAGCAATAGCATGTTAACCTTTTGCATGTTATTTCAGGATATTCAAATACAGTCCCAGCATTCAGGCTAAAGTAATTTTAAGAAATAAAGGAACAGGAACTTGTAATAGCTTCCTAGCAGCAGCAGTGCAAACCAAACAAAATCCTGATTATTCTTAAAATGGATTATTTTATAAATGTGTGACAAATATCTGTGATAGCAAAGATCTGAAATTGTTAAGCCAGGAAGCCCTTTTCGATTCCATGTGTTTGTCCCACAAGGTAAAACATCAGGTACAGGGAAACACTGTTATGTCCTAGAGTGGCTTTATGCTTCAATTCATAAAGATTAAAGAAAAAGAAAAACAAGATAAAGGTGTTTATCTGGCTCAATTATATAGATTAAATTACCCTGACTTATGAAATTATGGCAATTCTGTATTTTCACATAGGAGGAGCCACATATTTGAAACTCTCCTGTATGAGGCTCTTAATATTATTGATTAATACTGAATTTCTTTGATTTCAAATAGTTTCAGAACTGCACATTTCCGGTACTTCTGTTTATAACACTGAATCATGCTAAGATTTTTTGACCCCTTGCAAAGGAATTTTCAGTACTTATTTAAAAGAACAGTGAAACTGGCTTTGGAGAAGAATTGCTTCACACAAAAAAATTCACTGTGAGTCTTCTGAAGTACGATTTGTACACTTCATAAAAATATGTACACAGGGTAACATAACAGAGACTGTTTCTAATTGCTTACTGAAATCAGCATGGGCCCATAACTATGGGCTGCAGGGCTCCAACTCTTGCCTTTTTTCATCCTTCCTGAAGGTAGCTATTTCTCATTGGAGGTGAGAGATGAATGTGCACCTGCTAACTGTGTGGAGAATGGTAATGGAAATCAGTAGTGTTAATTAAATTACAATAATTAACATATCCAGTATTTCTTGCTCCTTTAAGCTTTTGCAACTGTTAATGAGAGTGAAGAGTGTTTTATGATCCCCTCGTTCTCACAGAACAATCTATATCCAAAATCTTTGCCAAGATACAGTTGCAGTTTTGAGCAATTGTTCATTTGTTTGGTTCTCCTCCCTCTCTTTCAACAGAATCAATACTTTAGAAAATACAGACTGAAGAACAGACAAAACAAACCCCAACAACTCTTTCTATTCATCATAATGGAATCAAACTTGGACCCTACATCTTTAACTATCAATAAAACATCATTCCAGTTCCCAGAAAAAAGAGAATTAGTGAAAAACTTGTTCAAAATGAGCAGAAAACAGATGTGATACGGGCTTCTTTTGGTGAACTTTGTTTGTTTGTGATTTTTCTTGTAATCTTTTAAAAAATATACTGTTTCTCCCCCCTGTTTTTCTTGCTTAATATTATATCTGTAGCTTTGAAGTTGGTGAAGTGTGGACAACTTTTTTTTCAATACTTTGGAATTAACAGTTGCTGAAAATTTTGATAAATGCATTCAAATTGAAAGTGATGAATAGGAGATTGATAGGTAAGATAGCCTTACCATAATGAGGTACAGCAAACATTTTTTTCTATCTAATTTTGTCCTCATTTCAGCAATACACTTGACGTACCATTTAGGGCTCATTGCTTCTGGAGCCTTATCTATCTGGATAGATTTGTTTTACTACGGTGGTACTTGGTGGATTTGTGCTTATATTTGTAACCTAATATTTTGAAATTTATTTAGGGTAAAACAGACAAACAAAAAGAGAATCTGAAATTCTGTGTTTTAGTGATTTCTCTTTGCATCTACCTATTACTTAGCATATGTTCATCCATCTGTTTATGTTTGACTTTTCTTATTAAGGTTAATTATTTTTTTCCATCATGATTGGAGTTTTGATTTGTCCTTTTTTAATCAATTATCTAACTGAGACAGCTTTTACTGTTTAGAACAAAAATTTACACACACACACAACTAAATCTTTTGGTCAGTGATCTTACAGAGGGATTTAATATTGTATAAAGCTATAATGATCTTTGGTAAATTTTAATTTTGATAAACTGTCAAATTTAATTTCACTAAATTCTATTGGCATGAAAGTTTCCCACTGGAGCTAGTGGGGCACTGTAGAGAGGAGAGGATTTAAACAACAGGTGCAAAATAATCTGTTATTACATAAACTTTTGTAACCAAACCGATAGTCCTAACTACTTGGAAAATTCCAGCACATTCAAAGACCAGCAGTTTATGAATCACTGTGTAACTTGTTATTCAAAGAGATCATATAATAAATAAATAAATAAATAAATAAATAAATAAATAAATCAGTGGGTGAAAATTTAGAGCTGTATTAAATCTGAAATCACGTACACATGACCCTCACTGTTTAAAAACTCTGTCTTCTTTCTTGTGGTATATGTAAAAAGCAGCTATGTTTGATAAAATTTATAATAAAAATAGATTTTCAAATGTCAATGATGAGTAGGTCATTTTCAGTTTCAAACCAAATGAAATATTTTGTAGATATTACTCAGTTTGTGATGTGAAGAAGTAAACCCATTAGATAAAAGATTTTTTTTTTCTTGCTGCTTGTTGCAAATTTCTATTTTTGACAGCAATCCATCTTCCAGACACAAATAGTTGCCTTAGTTGTTTTAGGACCGATGTGAAAGGAGAATTGACACTAGAAACATAAAAGCACAATGATAGTTACATTTTATCAGTCTTTTCTTTCTCTTTCTTAAAGCTTTCTGGGGCTTTAAATTTTCAGTAAAATCTTTTTTGTCTCACCTTGAGGCACTCTTTTTCCATCTCATTTATAAGTGTTATCTTTTGTGTTCTTGCAGCATAAATACATGCATTTCAAACATTTATCCAAAGCTCAGCTTTTGACTTATGACTGCTATCCTTTTTATGCTACAGTATATCTTTTTTTTCCTAAAAAATAATCTTTCTCCTCTTGTGTGATCAACTGTTTGACCTTCAGTGACTTTTTCTACATTTACTTGGGAATTGAATTATTCCCATTGTTAAAATATATTTATTCGTATATTCCCTCAAAATGATGCTAAAGTGAGTTCTATTTGGTGATATGCTTGTGTCTTAGGCATTAAACTGTGATTGCTAAGAGGAGTCAGCTAACAGGATAAATCTGTGTGACTGTAAGTACTCAAAACTAAACTTTTGAGTTCCCAAACAGAAGCCAGCTATTTGCTAGATGTAACTGGTGTGGACTGGTTGTAAATTTTTGTAACACTTAATCTAACAGAAGTGGCACATCCCAAGTCTTTCAGTTAATAAAAAGACAGAGAGAGAAACATCAAGTGCAAAGTCAAACTACCTGTTGTTCTTCTGTACGCAGACTGATTACTTAGAAAAAACTGGAGGCTTAGGATACCAAGTACAGGGGATGGTGCTGAAAAAAGGGTCTCTAAAAGAAGAAATGGTCTTGGAAAGAAGTGGCATCATAAAGGTGGTGTTTTCACTCTGTTTTCACTCTGACCCTGTTTTCACTCTGGCGGGAGGAAACATCCTGGAAGTGAGGAAACATCACAGAGATGCACAGAGATGAAAGCTGGGAGATCCCCAGGGAGGTGCCCTGACAGGCGATACCCAAGACTCATAACTGTGAGGAGAAGCATGGTATGAGCTTATATCACTTGCTGCTCGACTTTTCCAGCCCTTCCTGTGCAGAAGAGAAGCTGAGTCCCACTGAATGTAGTGTTGTGGGTTAGTAAGTATCTGATAATCAAGTACCTCTAATCTCATTGGTTTTTAATAAATCACAGTATTCCACATTGACTAGCTGTTTGTCTCTTCTGAGACAAAGATACAGGAGGCAAGAGTCTCTGAGAGTGTAGTATATGCAAAATTAGTGAGTAAACAGTCCAGAAATCAGATTTTCAACTGGCAATTTCCATTAGATTTTCAACCATGCAGGTAGATGACCATTTCTTAAAAGAATGAGAGAAAAAAGAATTGGTTTGTCTATGTCAAACATCTGGCATGTGGCAGTATTTTATATTGCTGTATAATCTGTTTTTCTGAAGTGAATACCTCCTATATTATTAAATAGAAGAAGACAACTATCTGTATATTCCTAAAATTAGGCACACACTTATGCAAAACCACTCTGGATTTATTCCAAGCCAACTACTTTTCCTTGTAGAGTATTTATAGAAATTTAGTAAGTACAGAAGTACTGGTTCACTAATCATCTAAAGCCAAGCAGTACTTTTGACTAAATACCATCCTCAATGAAAAAATACAACATATAATGTTTAAAAAAGGACTTTTTTTTTTAATTAAGCCTTAAAACTGCTCGGAGGAGAAAAAAAATGGAAAAATAAACAAAAAAACCTGCAAAATGGAAAAGAACCGACTAGAGCCATCCATAGAAACACTGGTTTCTCCCTGACAGACTGATTAGAACTGTTGAATAAAAAAAGTGGGAGAACAGTGGGCATGAAGTAATTGTAAGCTTCCCACTCTACTGGAAGTCTGCTATTTTCTGTGGTGTTCCTAATTTTTATGGCATTCCTGTCTTCAATGCTCCTCACCATGAGAATCAAGAAATTGCAGTTTAATGAGTGAAAGGTCTCTTAGATTCAAGGTGCTGCATTTCAGCCCAAATGTTGAGATTGTTCCCACTGCATTCAAGTAATGTATGAAGCATTAACTTGCTGTTACAGAAGATTAATAATGAAAGAAACGTTTTCAAAGATACATGGCTTTTTCCAATACTTGTGTTTTTAATATATTTGTTTTGGGCTCAGTACTCTGATAGTAATGAGGAAACAAAACATTTACCTACATTGTGAATATGATAATTTAATCAGTAAATTTTGAAAAAAATCCAACCCTACATGCAAAATATTACTTTAAATAGTCTCCAGTTTTGTCTTCATAAAATCATAGAATCACATAATGATTTGGGTTGGGAAAGGACCTTGAAAGGTCATCTAGTCCAATCCACCTTCCATGAGCAGAGGCATCTGTTACTTGATTAGATTACTCAAAACACCATCCCACCTGAACTTGAGCACTTCCAATGATGAGGCATTCACAACCTGTGTCTTCACCACCCTCTTAATAAAAAATATCTTCCTTATATCAAACCTAAACCTACCATCTTTTGTTTTAAGACTGTTATCCCTTGTTCTGTCACTACACACCCAGGCAGAGTCTCTCTCCATCTTTCACATAAGCCACCTGTGTATATTGAAAGGCTTCAACAAGGTCTTACCAGAGCTTTCCCTTCTCTAGGCTGAACAATCCTGTCTTCATAGGAGAGGTATTCCATCCTTCTGGCTATTTCCATGGCCCTTCACTAGACCCTCTCTAACAGCTCTATGCCTTTCCTGGGCTTAAGACCTCTGATCTGGATGCAGTTCTCCAGAATGGGTCTCATGAGAGTGAAGCAGAGGGGCAAAATCACCTTTCTCATCCTGTTGGCCACTCTTTTGATGCAGCCCAGGATATGACTGGTGTTCTGGGCCACAAGTACATATTATTGGCTCATATTAAAATTTTTAATCTAACAGTATTTTCATCTAACAGGTCCTTTTCCAGAGAGAGACTCTCAATCCATTCATCCCTCAGCCTGTACTGATACTAGTGACTGCCTCAACCCATCTACAGTTCATTGCACTTGGAATTGCTGAACTTCATGAATTTCACACAGGCACACTTTTCAAGCTAGTCAAGGTCCCTCTGGTTGGCATCCAGAAGGGTTTGTTCATTTCCACTGACTATTATTATTAAAGATATTGAACAATACTGATCCCAGTACAGAGCCATGAGGGACACTACTTGTTAGTCATTTTAATTTGGACATTGAACGATTGACTGCAACTCTCTGGATGTGGCCATCTAGTCTATTCCTTAACTATCAAATTTTTCATCCATCAAACTCATAGTTCTCCAATTTAGAGACAAGACTGTTGTGGGGAACCCTGTCAAAAGCCTTATAGATGTCAAGGTACATGACACCAGCTATGCTTTCTTTATCCACCAAAACAGCCAAAATTGCAGAAGGTCATCAGATCATTCAGGCATGATTTTCCCTTGGTGAAATCATGCTGACTGTCTCTAATCATGTCCTTATCTTCCATATGTATTGATATATTGTCCAAGACAATCTGTTCCATGATGTCACTGGACACAGAGGTGAGACTGATGGATCGGTAGTTCCCGGAGTCCTCTTTTTACCCATTTTTGAAAAAATAGTTGCAATGTTATCTCTTTTTTCAGTCACTGGGGACTTTGCCTGACTGACATGACTTTTCAAATATGATGGGGAGTGGCTTGGCAATTGCATCAGTCAATTCCCTCAGGACACTGAGATTCATCTCATCAGATCCTGTGGGTTTGCATGTGTTCAGGTTCTTCAGATGCTCTTGAACCCCATCCTCTCCTGCAATGAATGGGTCTTCATTCCCTCAGTCTCTGCTTTGAGATTTGAGGACTTCAGAGGCATAGGAAGAGCAACCACCAGTGTAAACTGAGGCAAAAAGTATTGTTGACTACTTTAAACTTCTCGTTAGTTGCCATCAGATCTGATCTCATTAATCAGGGGGATGGGGGTGTACAATTTCTATTGTCTTTCTTCTCTGATTAATGTACATGTAGAAGCCTTTCTTTTTGTCCTTCAAATTCCTTCCCAAATTTAGCTTCAGTTGTGCCTTATCTTTCCTGATCCCATACCTACTCCCAAGCCACATCCCTATATTCTTCCAAGGATGCATGTCACTGCTTTCACTGCCTGCTCATTTCCCTCCTGTGTTTCAGTTTGACCAAGATGTCCTTATGCAGCCAAACACTCAGTATTTGCTTTTGAAAGTGATTCTCTTGCCTGTCTTACACATCGTGTCTTAGTTAGCACCAGGTTAATCTCAGAACACATGAAACTCATTCCTTCCGCGTGAAAGTGCAAAGAAATAGTGAGTGGCAGGAGGGCACACAACAATTCCTACCAGCTGATGTGCATTCAGCCTGTGGAAGAGACCACCTTCAGTCTGAAGGAACACCACCCTCCCCCAGCATTCACAGCATCAAATTCAAGTTCTTCCAGTAGCTCCTTCACCCTTCAGCTTCTGTCCCTTAGCACCAATGTTGTAACATGAACATACCTAACCAAATCCCTTAGTGGTAAACTTGCCTTTTATTGGCCTTGTGTTTGCCTCTGTCTCTTCCTTCCCAAGTTCACAATATTGTTTTTTGTTGTATTGTGTATTGATACAGGAAATTATTTCTGACAACAATAACACCAAAGTAATTAAAACAATAGTATAATATTACTTCTATTTATTGTGTCTCCTGTAGATGCTAGAGATCCAGGAGTCCCCTTTATATGGCATAAGGCTCAATATATCTGGGGCATGGACAAGACACTTACTCATATTTTGGATATTGCCAAAAAATGATTACAAAAGAACAAGATGTATAAAATATAGACTGGAGGGGAAAAAACAAAAGGAAAAAAAGAAGATAACAAAACATCACTATAATCTGCATTTTTCAGAGGGGACACTGAGGCACAGAGATGACAGGAATAGTAACCCAAAGAACCCAAATCATTCACACACACACACACAGAGTTTTTAAAGGAACAGATTTACAGTATTGTGTATTCCCTAGCAACAGAAACGTGGAAAACAGGAAAGAGTTGTTGTCTCAGTATAGATCTCTGTTGGGTTAATATGCTCTCTAAAAACCTTAGATTTCTTTATATCCTTGCACCATCATAGTGAGAGTGACAGGACTATAACATCACACCACACAGACAGAATTAGATGATTAAATTTTGCCTATTAAATTCCATTTCTCTAGTTTCAAGTTTATAGTATTACCAGCTTTGCAACTGGTGTCCTGGATAATAATTGCAGGAAAAACATGACACCAACAAATGTGTCTACAAAAATCCCCAAAGTACCGACAAGGCAAACAGACACTTTGGTTATTAGTACTCCTCCCTGTCTCTCAGACATTAAAAAAAAAATTAAGAGCTAAAACTGACAGATTAAATAGTATATCAAAAATCTACTAAAATACTAGACCCTTTTTTTAAGATTTCATTTTTAGTTATACGAAAGGAAGAAAAAGAAATCTGTGAAGGAAATATGCTTTAAAGTAAAGCTTGATAGGATATGGGTTTTTAGACAATTTTTTTTTTTTCAGAAATTCTCAATTAATTTAAACATTTCCGTTAAGAACATTGGGTACATAAAAGAAGAAATAATATTTAAAAATTCCTATGGAAATCAGAGCAGATCATATGTGTTTCTTACAAATATCTGCTTTGGTTAGAGGATATATTTGAAAGCTTGAATTGATTATATTTTAACTGAAAGAGTTATTTCACTGTGTTATTCCATCTAACATCCTTCCAGCCAGGGTGCTGGTCCAGCATGGAGAAGTGCAGAATGAAGGAGGGCGAGAACTTGAGTCTTTGCCAACTCAGATTAAAATTAATCAGTTTTGAGCTGTGCAGGACATATTATGGGTTTAAGGGGGAGGAAGGAAAGGAAGTCTCTTCTTTCAGGGAAGGATATGGAATCATTCACAAATGCTCCCACCAAACACAAGAAAAGCAGAAACTCACTGAAGAATATGAGAAAAAAATATTACTTTCAAATATTTTTATGGATCTGTTAATCTCTTCCTCTCACTTTTTCCATCTACTTGAAATTGGAGGTTGTAAACTGTGGTTTAGCCCCAACCTTTGAAATAGCATCTGGAAATGAATAAATTAAAGCAGTCAATCTCTTACTACTGAGACTGGAGAGGGCATATTTGAAAAAAGTAAACAGGAGAATAACAAGCATCAGACTCGCAACAATCTTGACAGCATACTAAAACTCTGATAGGCAGCCTGTGCAGAGGGGAGAGTACAAAGACAGTTACAAATGGCAAGGTGCACATTTATGAATACCAATAAAATTCCCCTTCTGCTCTATCACGTCTTTAAGGTACTGTTTTCAAATAACCATTTCAGAAGCAGCTTTATAATTGCTTTCACTTTAAATACCTAAATTAAATATATATATATAAAGTAAGGAACATTTGTCTTGCAGTTTTTTCGAAGCATGACACTTTTTAAAGTAGCATTGCTGATTTATAAGTGATACAACTGATTTTAAGTAGTATCTGTGATTTATAAGTCAGGACTTCACATAGTCTGGGTATTAAGATCTATTTTGTGAAACCTACTTTATTTGTTAAAAAAGACTGATTTACTAGGCAGATTTATTAATCATGGGTTGGAAATATAAACCAAAGTCTTGGTTCAAGTCTTATAAATTAGATGCTTAAATCAAATTCCAATTTATACATAATGGGATTGTTTCAAGAGATGTGAAAATAGTAATATATTCAATCCCACTACTACCTGAAGATAATGATCCTGCTACCACAATTGATTTGGTTATTCACATTGATGAAAAAAATCCTATTGTTAATCAGATGGATACAATTCAGAAAGTATTCCATATCAAGAAGTGAGACAGAAAGAAATACTGCCTTTCAGGCAAGAAATGAATAGTCTAACCTGAAATATTGTGATACACAGATTTTTAACTCCTCTTTCAGAGTTTTCAAGTTGCTGAGTCCATGCCCTATTGGGACTGTAGTTACCACTCCAGCAGAGAGACAGCTTTCATTTGCTGTCATTTGTCTCTTTCTTATTCTGAAAGACAACACAGAAGTGATACTAAATTCCCCGTTTCCACTTCCACTCCTAATAATTATTCACTTTCTTTTGGAAAGCTTTATACATTCGTATGTCTGTCATGCTGAGAAGTGCCAAGCATCTGAAGGAAAGACATACCAAGTGCTTGAAAAGTGCAAACAGCAATGACCAAGATGGCGTGTATTTGAAGATTTTACTTTTTAGTCAAACTCATCTATCTGAAGCAAATTAATAAAATTCTAGAATTACTTTTCTGCCTCATTATGCGCAGCCATAGCTTGAAATGTTATGTTTGGACAAGCTGAAAGCAATATGGCTGAAAAGTAAATTTTCCAATCAGCTTCCCGAATAATCATTGACTCCAAACATAATAATATATGTAATCAATACATGAAACCTACCATACCAATTTGTCCAAACCACTGTCAGCTAGGTTTTTTATTCTTTAGCAGTGTCTTGCTATGTTAACCATGATCTGTTACTTCTTGTTAATTTCCTTAGTTCCAAATATGTTGCTTTCAAGTAAAAAGAAAAATAAAAAAAATCCATCCATGAGCTTGATGGAGAAAGTCTTGAGATGTTTCTGTGAGCTTGTTATATACTCTCTGCATACAGTTTCTTTTTCACCAGCCAGATGGTTCATAAAATCTCATTGGCCTACTTATATCCATACTAAACAAAAATCTACAATCAGAGTGAAGGCTGTGTGTTGTGCCAAAATCAGAGATAAAAAATTCCTAAAATATTGGGAACCAGATTGCTTTTCATTTTGCTTTGTAGACAGACTTGAAGGATAGAAGGATAACATGCCTTCAATTGTGACACTTTCCTCAGTACTTTTACCTGTGTAAAAGAGAAAAACGTGATAGGTAATACCCAGATATTTTGAGTGGCATAGCAGAGTCCTTCTCAATCCATCCTCTCTCAAGACATCCTCAGTGGAGCATACTTTCCTTTTATGTTTCTCTATGTTCTTTCTCTTTTCTCTGCAGAAATCCCAACACATCTGTTTGACAACTCCACCTCCAGCTGAGAGGAAGGTAGTGATGGATTGCAGAATCCTGTTCCACATTCTGCTAGTTTTGGCATTGCCTTCTTCTTTACATTTAGAAGACAGTAATTGCAGGTTACTTTTGTTCCACCATTTCATGGTCTTGTAGTATAAACCAAAATTAGACTAATTTGGTTTGACTTGAACTAGCAGTAAGGCTCTTGAATCATTCTTTTTGGAGACGACCTGTTGAAGTGTACTGAAGCCTCAGTAGGAAGTGATACAGGGGCATAGGTGTGAGTATGCCCCTTTAGAAGTTCAGAATTTGTGCGGCAAGTATCTACTTAAGATGTAAGGCAAAACTTAATCAGACCTGTTTTGTGAAACACATTATGAATGTTTTCAGGAACAGTTGCCGCTGACACCTGCAAAATGAATATGGAATTGCTTTTGAAAGAGGACTGCACAATGTGGGACAGCAATTCAATTCAAGCTATTCAGTTTTCCACTGACTGTAAATAAAAAATCCTTGTACAAGAACTGCCTCAAATATCAGGTTTCTCCATAAATTCCATCTGTAAACTCCAATACAAAATGAACTCTCATAATCCTTCAGCTTTTAATAGCTCATTTTTTTCAAATGCACAGTTCTTTGTTTAAAATTTTCTTAAAACTGGTGATATGTGGAGATGTAGTGGTGACTTCCTGAGTGATTATGAAGAGGTAGAACATTTTACCTGACTGATGCAGAGTTTGAACTTGTTAGCAGTTTGACAGTCCTCAGAGCAGTAAGATTTCCATTGTCATTCTGAAAATCGAGAAAGAAAGTAAAGAAAGCAAGACTAAATGAGAGTGAAGAGTGAATTAATGAAAGGAAAAGAGTAGGAAGGGAGAACATAATATGATTTTTTCCCTCTTTACATAAATGAGGAATTATTCTTTAGCCACATCAAGGCGTGAAAAGTCAAAGAAGTAAGCACTATTTTGCAATGATGGCAGTAGGCATACAGAACCCATTTAGGGGGAAAAAAATCACCCCATTTCTCCTCTACAGGTTAGGCAAATATTGAACTTTATTGTGGTTTAGTAATGGGAAAAATGAACTCCATCTCAGCCAGACCCACTATACATATCTCTACAAATGAACCAGTCACTAAGTTTTAGCAGTTAATTACTGGGATTTGTTTAACTGTAGTAGTCATGAGAAACCATAAAACACATTTCTCCTCTCAGAACAAGGTCCACAAAGCCTACCACACTGTTCATGAAGAAAGGGACTGTAAGAGAATAAGGGAAACAGGAGAGGAGATTACTATCAAGAAGAGAACATCCAAGTTTCTAACAGAGGTAGCCCTACTCTTCACTGAATGTACTCATACTATCACTTTTCCTCATGTATTGACATACAAGAAGGTGACTCTTGGAAAGACCTGGAGTTCCAGATGTACTTAAAAACAATAGTGCAGGAGACAGAATTTTTGTAGTAGAGACATTTCCTCTTTTATCTCTGAAACCTTTAACTTTGTCACTGTTCTAGTTGAAAGGAGCAATGAGTTTGAGGTACTAGTTGTCATGTCATCAAATTTCTATATTACTGAGGTGAGATACATTTTAATATGAGAAGCAGAGAGAGACTTTATTGCATTTATCATGAGGAAAAACACAAGACAAAATAAATATTAAAACAAACATATAAACCAGACAACTGGTGAATGTGATGTAAATACCTGACAAGACCAATAAGGTAAATCCCAGAGGAGAAAAATATAAGAAAAGAAAATGAAGAGAAATTCTGATGGAAGAACACAGTAACAGAAGAATGATATAAGTGGGGAAGGCAAAAACTGGGGAGAAGAAATCAAAATAACAGAAGACTAGTGAGGTAATAGGAAAATAATAAAGTTAGGAACACCAACTGGATATAATAAAACAAATCACTAAAGTAAGGCAAATATTACTCTAAAAGAAATGGAAAACTATGACAGCTGCCGGGAATAAAGGAGAGACTCGAAATAAGACGTATATTGCAACTGTAGCAAACAGATTACTACACGAGGCTTAATGTAGGCAGTGAGAACAAAAGCAGAAACATATTTTGAATTAGATAAATGAAGCTGTGAGAGTTTTGACTGATAGACATTTGATTATAAAAGTGAGATGATATCCAAACTTTAGACCAAAAAAAATGATTCAAAAGCAGCTTGAGATTTCTTCAAGTTAGCTCAATGTTTTCCAAACTGTGATACAGTATGAATATAACAACAAAAAAGAGAATTTGCTTATTTGTAAGATTAGAAAGGAAATAAAACAGAGCATGTGTGATCTGAAGTGTTTACTGAAATATTCTTCTTTATGCTGAGTATGACTCCCACACAGGACTCATAAATACCTACCCTGCTATTGCAGTGGGTTATTTATTTTATGTTACTGTCCAAAGGGGGCTCTAAGGTCAAAGCTCTTGTTGCTCCACAGACTATTTACAGGCTTCTGAATGTGTGGGTGGTGAGAGGAGTCCCAAAACCACTGGCAGACTGGCTGGGCATTCAAGCCAGCTGTAAAGGAGCTTAATAAAACATGAAAAGTGTATAACCACAGTAAGGATACATCCTATGCAAGATAGCAGTTGTACAATTTAATGGTGCCAAGATTCCTAAAATTCATGCTATGTTCTGATATAATTTAGGGTACTTTCAAATCCCTTCTTGTTTCTAGGGACCTAACAAAAGGAAATAGCCACAGACAATCAAATATAGGCAATCACAGCAGTCTTAGCAGAATTCTTGGAGCTCACTCAGCTGAACGTGATCCTTTTCAGTGGGAGAAAAAGGCCAAGAACAAGATCTTTCCTGCAGTCAAGTGGTTTGCCCAAAACATATGCAGTCTTTCTCCTAGTAAGGACTAATCTTTGTCCAAACCTTCCAGGAGAAAGCCAGTTTTAAAGTGACGAAAGGCAAGGACATAATCCTTCAAAGTATCAGAGCTAGCAGGAATGATTTTCACAATTGGAGGCTAAGGAAAGATCAAAGTATGAGTTGATGCTTCCTCCTCTTTCTCCTTTATGAGCTACCAAATACAATTGTACAGCAAGCTGCCTGCCAATTATACTTGCAATGAATACATTCAATAGAATTGTCTGGTTCACTACTTTTTTTGTGTCTTATTTGTCTAATCCAGTAGATAATAAATTTAAGCTTGTTCTATACTGTCATCACATAACATGGTGGAATGTAATGCTGAATAAGTGCTCGAGCCAGACCTTATGGGCACTGAAGGAGAAAATGAGGCTGCACACACAGAGTTCGATTTTGGGACTTGTCCACCAACACTTTTTGGCATTCCCATTTTATTCATATTCTCTTGTAAACAGAACCCGGTGTTTTTCTTTTAGTCAACTGGAATTCCCAGGAATGTCCCAAACCAGTGTCCTGATCCCACACATTCACACTCACATCATGTGGTGGCTGTGTTCAGCCACCAGAGAAAAACACATGCTTATCATGCAGACTGTTTAAAGTGATTTTCCACTTTGAGAAACAACATTCTCTCTCTCAAAGCACTTAGCCAAGGTCAATCCTCCCTTTTGATTCTGATTAACTAAATGCAGGTGCAGAGTAACTCATCTTGTTCCCACAAGACCTGATTCTGAGAAAACCCCTGAGAGATCTCAAAGCTGCTTTGGTTTTGTCCAGGGATTTTTTTCATGACCTCAGTGCTCCCCAGTTTCAATCTGTTTTTTACAGAATCACAGAATATGCTGAGTTGGAAGGGTCCTACAAGAATCATTGAATCCAACCCTTAGCCCTGCACAGGACCATCCCCAAGAGTCACACCATGTTCCTGAGAGTATCATCCAGATGCTTCTTTAACTCTGTCAGGCTTGGTACTGTGACCACTTCCCTGGAGAGCCTGTTCCAGTGCCCAATCACCCTCTGGGTAAAGAAGCTTTTTCTAATATCCAACCTAAACCTTCCCTGACACAACTTCAGGCCATTCCATCAGGTCCTCTCATTCCGTTTTTCATTTAAAAGGTCTTACAAATAACCAAAGGCCTGTTTGCCTCTCTCAATATATGTTGCTTCATACCATTGCTGCTCAAATAGCTGAGACCAAGACTGCAGGCCCCAAGTATCAAAAACTGTGCTTCACTGTAGTACCTGGTGCACCTCATCACACAGAGGAAGACCAGATCCAAGCCAGCTTTGATCCAGAATGCATCAGGAGGTACATGGATTGAGCAACAAACACAGTATCTCTTGTTTTCTTTACATATATGTGTCATTATGTTCAGCTTGCCCCCAGTCATCTTTTGTATCAAAATGGTGTTAAGCTAAGACAAAGAACTCTTCTTCCTCCTTGTTGTGAGAATATTTCAAAAGTGTAGCAGTTGAGGCACTTACCTAAAACACAAAATTGGGTACACTTAAGTACCCTCTTCCTCCGGTTTGTAGCAAGGTCTTAACTCTGACTCTCATTTCATGTATTAACGTAATGACTACCAGGTAATCTTCATTTCCCATCCACCCTCCTGTATGATGCACACACACACGCACGCATCCTCCTACCAGATAAACTCAGGAAGAACAGTCTTCAGTATGTTCTCTGCCTTAGCTTAGGTAAGCTTACCTGCAAACACAAGTCCATATATCATCTCTGTATTAATATCTTATTAATATTTTGATATATATATATTTCCTCAAGTCCTGTGCATCTCACTGGAATCATCTTACTGAATTTTAGTTATCTTCAAAGCAGAAATGTATATCTTAATGCATATCTTAATGCATAACTTCAGAGTCTTCTTTACTAACAAATGAAGTCAAATAAACATTTCTAGGGTTTAATTTATCTCTCTTTTGACATATATCTACACTGTGAATATATACTTACTAGTTCAGATTTTGACAGACATATGGTTTTATGTTTTTTGTTGCTTTCATCCAAACTAAACAAACTCACTTGCATCTTCTGGTTTATAGCTCCGGTTGTGAGCCTGCACTCAATGTGCCAGATTTTTTTTCTCTTTCTTTTTTTCCCCTCTTGGGTACACATCGTATTTTGTCTGTCAAAACTGTATACAGTGAAACTCATAAGTTGGTATTGCTGTTAAGTTATCCCTTTTTTTGGGTTACCATATGCAGGCAAGGTCTAGGTCTTAGCAACTAAACCTATCAAGTGTTTTGGTAATACACTATGTTGTCATCTGGTTTTCATTGCTAATATGAAGACGTAGTCAAAGAAATTATTTCTAGAGATAATTTTCTTTTACTATGGATTTTTCATATAGAGAGAAATGGTTTTTGATATAAACTAATGTAATCGAAAACCCAATATAATTGAAAACCCAGTTAGGCTGCTACTCAGGCAAGACTGTTTATTTTTAGTGTCCTAAAAAAAAGAAAAAAATATAAAAGTCAAAAAAGAAACATTTTAGCTGTGCAACAGCACAGGAATTGAATGAATACAGTAAAAACTAAATGAGAATCTCTATCAAGAATTTTCTGTATCCACTTTTAATGTCATTAATAATTTATGCTCTAGTACACAATTTTGACTAAACTTATTGTTCTGATATCTAGGTGACTTTCATTTCTTATGGACTTCCTTATTTAAATCTTTTGAAATTGTGTTTTGTCATGAAATAAAAACAATATAGTCATCACATATATTGCTCTTGTTCCCAACTGGAAGGAACACCAAGATTAAGCTCAAAAATCATGTTTGAATTCCCTTCCCCTTCACCTTTCCCTTCCACTTTCCTTTCCCCTGTCTTTCCTGTCCTCGTGCCTGGAGGACATCTTGCCAGCTACCTAAGACTTAATACATACAACAAAACTCAGCTGTTTTCTTTCCCTTTCAAGCCTCCCTCCTTCCCATTCCCTACCAGTGTTGACAACACCATCCTCCTTCTTGTCACTCAGACTCTTCATTTTCAACGTTTTCCTCTTCCACAGCTCACAGATTCTGACTCTTTTTTATACCATTCATTTTTTTGTATAATGTTTCGGGTGCTTGGCCTTTCCTTTTCTGCTGACTCCTTGAGTCTTCACGCTTGTCTTAACTGCTGAAAAATCTTCTGTTCTGCTACTGAACATGAGCCGGTAGCGTGCCCAGGTGGCCAAGAAAGCGCTCCAGATTCTGTAACAGAGATTTCCCTGCAGCCTGTGTTGGAGACTAGGATAAGGCAGGCTGTCCACCTGCAGCATGTGGGGGTCCATGATGGAAGAGATATCCACCTGCAGCCCATGGAGGACCCCACACGGGAGTAGATGGATGGGCCCTCAAGGAAGATGTGATCCCATGGAAAGCCATGCTGGAGCAGGCTCTTGGCAGGACATTTGGCCCCATGGAGAGAGGAGCCCAGCTGGAGCAGGTTTGCTGGCAGGACTTGTGACCCCACAGTTTGCTCCTGAATGACTGTACTCCACAGAAGGGACCAACATAGGAGCAATTATTGAACTGCAGCCCATGGAAAGGACTCACATTGGAGAAGTTCATGGAGAACTGTCTCATGTGGGAGGAATCCCACACTGAAGTGGGGGAATAATGGTAGGACTCCTCCCCCCGAGGAGAGAAGCAGAGACAACGTGTGATGAACTGACCACAGCTCACATTCCCTATCCATCTGCACCTCCGTGGAGAGGAGCTAGAGGAAACAGTGGATGAAGTTGAGCCTGGGAAGAAGGGAGGGGTGGAGGGGAAAGTGTTTTAAGATTTAATTTTTATTTCTCATTGCCCTACTCTGATTTGATTGGTAGTAAATTAAATTAATTTCTCCAAGTTGAGTCAATTTTGCCTGTGGTGGTGATTGGTGAGTCATTTCTCTGTGTCCTTTTTTTGATCCACAAGCCTTTCTTTATACTTTCCGCTGTCCAGCTGGAGGAGGAGAGTCATGGAGAAGCTTTGGTGAGCACCTGGTACGTAGCCAGGGTCAACCCACCACATCTCCATTGTTAGAATTAGCACAGTATATTTCATTTCAGCATCATCTCCCTGTTGTGTTTTGTTTTTTTTTTTAATCTGGAGAAAGTTCAAGTAACTTTATAGAAGATTTTGAAGGCTTCTAGAAAAAGTTTGGGTTTGGCTATTTCTTAAATTTCATCACATATTATATCCTTTGATAAACCCGTTGAAAGATAGAATGTTAAGGTAATAATGTAATACATGAGATGCAGAAATGACTTAAAGAAAAAGCTTCAGAAATAACAGGCACACTTTCTCTTTCTGTTTCTATTTGTATACATGCTATATTTTTACTCCCTGGGCACTTGAGAGTATTCAACACCAATTGCCTAACTAACACTAGCTCTTTGGTGGTGTCAATGCACATATTAAGGCAAAGCAGGCTTGACTTACAATCAATCAATCTGACATTTAAATAGTCATTAGTTGGATATCAATCATGAAATATTCATAAAGAAATAGTAGTGAGGAATAGTATTACTATTTAGAAAATCAACATTTATTTGCACCACTTATTTGCTTTGTAGCCATAGAAATTATTACAGTGCGTTCCTAAGTGTACTTGAATGGACTGGAAATAAATAAGCTGCAAAAATGGAGCAGAATGTAGTATTTGCTGCTGTAAGAAAACTATTGGTATTGGTTAACAGACAGTCCCAAAACATGAAAACAAATCCCTAAAGATACTGGAGAAAATTCTATTCTTGCTCTATAAAGATCGTACAGTAAATTAGACATAAAAAAGGTGTTAAAACAATGTTATATGAGTAATAATCTATGAAACTACTTGGAGAAAGACAAAAAAGTCAATATACTCCAGTTAGGGAAATAGAAATCTAAACCATACAGTATTATCTCCGAGTACATTTAGACTTGAAAATAGAAAAGGTTTTGCTATTTGAATGGTGATAGTTTAGAAGAGGATGGGTGAGGAAACCTAAATTTAAGATTGAGGTTTTGAAGTATATGAAAGTCATTAGATATACCTGCAGGAGACAGGAGTGAAAACTAATAATCATGTTGTCCTACTCAAATATTACTGTATTCCTACATAAGGTTGCTAAACTAAAAGCCAGTCTCCTGTTGGTACAGGGCCTGAGTTTCATGGGAGACACTAAAAATATCTTCTCCCAGAAGACTGCTCTTTTCCTTTGTCTCCTTTGCTTGAGGGGTCAGTCTTCCCTATTTCTGTGGGGTGGAGAGTCACAGAAAATTCCAGTCTCATGTCATGGTGTTAATCCGACAATTGCAGATGATCATGAACTCTGATTCAGTATCAGTATTACCACTGCTTTTCTAAGGGCTTGGTCAGTTGTGATCATAACAAACACAACGAGAAAGAATTCTCCTATGTTTGAGGTGCCAAATTCATTATAGACACTACTATAGCCTATTATTCTGATAGCGATAGCATTTACTTTGTGTCCAATTCAATAATGAATCACCTTAGTTAAAATAGGAATATTCTGAAGACTGAACATCGTGATGAACTTTATTGGATCCCCTCATTACTGAGGGAAGCTGCAATGGTCCAGTTTCCCGCTATGCCAATGGTAGTTAAGGAAAGAACAGTCTCTGTCTTATATTCTAGTAGGATTCTATCTTATATTCTTGGGTCTACCAAGCTGATAGGGAAATCCATACTATTCTTTGCCTTTGTTTTTTGTATAATTATATTCTATATTTTCTTCTCTTTATTTCAGTAAAAATAGAGTATTACAGAAACTTGTAGTGTCACATGTGGGTTGGGAAGCTTAATTAATATGATTTTATATTTCTTCATTAAAGAGAGTGTAGAAATATAAATTATTAAATGTACATTGCACTTGAAAGGCAAGCACTTATTTATTTTAAATGTATACTGATGTTTTATGTCACACATAAGCATTTAAAATGACTTTGCCAAGTGCTGAAAGGCATGCAAAAGTAACTGCTCAATGCCTGGAACTGATTAAAAAAGTCTGGTAAATATAAGTTGAAATGTTTTATCAGACACAGTAAGCACCAAAAAGCAAATTCAATGAACTCACCTCTGCCCCAATAGTAATAAAGACGAAAAAAGCCACTGTAACTGTTCCCAGAATAATAAAAATTGCAAATATATGTCCTTTAGGAAGTTTCTCATTTGGAACTGTAGGTGTTCATATGAATATATACTTGCAAGTAAACATGCACCAAATTTACTGAAATATCCTCTTTTACTCTGGACTCTGTTAAGGAAGGCATATATTTCAAACACCATTTCCCTTCTTCTGCAGAGACCATAGCTTGGAGCAAAGTCATAAAAAAGAAACCCAAACCCACTTTTTTAATGCAGAAAGACAGTAGAACTAAATATTCTTATCTCTACTTTTAGAGAAAACAAAAAAAGAGCTTGAGATAACTTCAGAAATTATAGTAGTATTCGAGATACAGAGGGCAAGTGGTAAAAATACTTCTTGTTAGAGGCAAAAAATGTGTAGTGTACCAGGACAACTGAAAACTTAGTCATGTCGGAAGTCCAAAGTCTTTAACTATGATTTCTACAATATGTTTATGTCTCTAATATTTTTCTCTGTGTTCCATTTATAGAAAAAAGATATTTTTGAATATGATTTATCTGCCATTTTTTTTTTAATGTGAAGAAAAGCTCATCTACACACCCACAAAGAAGCTCAGAGGCAATGACAGCTGAAGGATAAACAATACTGTTCCACACAGCTACACCGCTGGAGCCATCAGGGCATCAGAAGCCCACCTCCACAAATCCAGAGGACCATAGTGACACGTGACAAAAACAGGTGGAGGGAAGCCAAATTATGGGCTGAGGAGACGGGATGTTCTGACCAGGCCCCATCCAGGGCTGTTCCAGGATAAGCTCAGTCCCAGCATCCAGACACGAAATCCATCAAGATAAGTCATCAAGGGCAACTCTCCAGAGCACCTGTTCAAAGGGAGTTACTGATCTCTGCTGTATGGGACATTACAGGAAGTCTGGAGAAAGTATTTCAAGATTACAGAAAACATGATGGGAAAGAACCAGGAAAAAGAGAGGTCTAGGTGAATTTGGGCATATCAAGGGTGGGAAAATGGATAAGGGTATAGAAAGGGCTAGTTATGGAAAGCCAGTTTGGCTTGTGGGGGCATGCCTTGGGCCTGATCAGCACAGTCTGTCCTATCTCTCCATTAAACTCAATTTTTCACTCTTTCCTTGTGTGTGTGTGTGGTCTGGGAGCAGTGGGTACTGACCGGATGCTACAGAGCTCCATGTGCCTGTGTCTGCATGTGTGACTGAGGAGATCTGCACCAGCACCTGGAGTGGGGCAGTGGACTCGAGAGCCCTGAGGTGCATAAACTACATACTTCTGGGGGAAGATTTCTCTTTATTTCCAGGGGCTTTTTTGGTGTTCGTTTTATTTTGTTTTGTTTTGAAGAGCTTGTTTAGTAGCAGTTTTTATCTGCCATTTAGATATTTCCACCACAGAAGTGGAAAAGACTATGAATAAATTGGTTTGAGATTTAATGCAAATAAAAATTATCTAGTTCTGCTTCTGAGCTGCCTGTGACAGAAGAATTTACGGAAATCTTAAAATTTGGAAAAAAAACGACACCTTAGAGTTCACTGAAGAGAATACTGCACAGGTCACAACTGGTAGTTTGATTGTCTACTTCGTACTGTTCAGAGTGCCAATTCTTTGATAGTAATTTTTTTCCTATGATGTTAGTACTAGTCAAGTGATCTTCATAATAGCTTATCACACCTGAATGCAATTTAATCATGAAAGAAGTTTCACGATACATGGCAACACTGTGGCTTGCAAATATTTTTATGTAGTTGTCTTGGTTTGAGAATGGTATTTCCCAATTTGATATTCCCATCAAAACACCCTGGACCACATGCCTCTCACACACTTCCTCCCCTCCTCCCCCTGAAGTGGGACGGAGAGGAGAATTGGAGTCATAAAAAGATACAGTTCATGGGTTGAGATAAGAAAAATTTTCTAGAAACAGCAACAAAATAAGAAAAGGAACAAGAATACTAATAACAGAGATTACAAGATAGACAAACAACTAATTTCTACACGATTGCTCGCCATGCAGAATCCAACACTACCCCACCATACTCTCTGGCAGAATGAAAGGACCCAAGGGAATGGCTTGAAGTTGTGTCAGAAGAGGTTTAGGTTGGATGTTAGAAAAAGATTCTTCACCCAGAAGGTAGTGGGCACTGGTACATGCTCACTAGAGAAGTGGTCGCAGCACCAAGCCCGACAGAGTTCAAGAAGTGTTTGGATGATACTTTTGGGCACATGGTGTGACTCTTGGGAATGGTCCTCTGAAGGGCCAGGAATTGGACTTGATGATCATTATGAGTCCCTTCCAACTTGGCATATTCTGTGATTCTGTAATTCTGTGAACTATATCTTGTTGCTCAGAGCCCTATGCAACCTGACTTTGAAAGTTTCTAGTGTTGAGGCACTACATATACCTCATATATGATATACATATATATATATACATATACATATATGTCAACAGGTCAACCTGTTCCAGTGTAAAATATTTCTAATATATATATAGTCCAAATATATCCTAGTTTATTTTAAAACCATTACCCTTACTCCTATAACAATAGGCCCTCGTAAAATCCATCCCCATCTTTCATATAGGCTCCCTTCAAGTACTGAAAGACTGCTGTAAAATTCTCCGGAACCTTCTCTTCTCCAGGCTTAATGACCTCAACTCTCTCAGGGTTTTTTCATGGGAGAGGTGCTCTTACACTTGCATCATCTTTGTGGTCCTCATCTAGACCTGCTACAACAGGTTCATGTCTTTTCCATGCTGGGGAACCCGGAGATGGAAGCATTACTCCAGATTGGGGCTCATGTGAGTGGAGTACGGGGGAAGAATCATCTCCCTCAACCTGCTGTCCATGCTGCTTTTGATGCATCCAAGGATACAATTGGTTTTCTGGGTTGCAGGTGCACAATACCAGCTTGAGTCCAGTTTTTCATCCAAGAATATCCCCAAGTCCTCAGCAGGGCTGCTCTCAATCTGTTAATCCCTCAACCTGTATTTGTGACTAGCCTCCAGATGGATTCCTAGACACTGATCACCATCTTTTCTATTGTATGTGATCTTCTTCTACCTTCCATCCTTGCAAAGTCCTGTGTTCAAAATTTGGAGTTCCATAAGTAACCAACTGTTAACAGGATTCCAGATGAACACTTAAATGTCACCATTATCAAAATCATTATTAGCATTAACATGATCACATTTAATAATGGTGTTCTATTTAAAATACATCAGTAAAAGGGCAGTAAATCATCTATAGAAACATGAAATACCAAGTGCCTTTTGAAAAAGTTTAGTAATATCTTTTAAGAGATCCAGCCCTGACAGAGACGATCAGGGATTATGTTTGCTAATCACATCATGTCTCTGAGTTTAGCTGTCCTTATCAGTGATCTCAGGAAATAATACTTACCTTTTACTTGTTAGGCATAGATCTTACAAGAAATCATTCATTAGTCACTGGAAAGTGATTTGACATTCATGAAGTAAAATTATGAAGTGATTAAGGAAAAGAACCCCTTGGTCATGAGTGTAGTTAAACAGTGCAGAATATTGTTTTGGAGGACCTTAAATTCTGCCAAGTGGTTTAAACATACATTTACAAAATGCAGTTCTCACTCTGTCTCATTTCTAAGCAGTGCTGCTTTATGTGCTTGTCCAATTGACTTGGGAGGACAGGAGGGCAATGTCACAGCAAAACCTTTCAATGTTTTGGTCTGGTAGAAAACAATTGTAAGTGACGCTGTATCAGGTGCAGACAGAAGCCGAAGGAAAGTGAGTTTTCTCTGTCTTTAGAGGGATTCAGTACTCTGAATCAGATTAGAACCATGACTTCAGTGCAACAATTGACATGTGGAAGCGTAAGAAAAGTTTGGATGGTACTGCAGTGAGAACCCTCAGAAGCTAGATGTCAAGATCAGCACTGACAGTTGCACAGTTTTCTGATCTTTGCAAATTAGTAATTTACAAATATAGGTCACACTTGTAGAAGAAAGAGCTTTCTCCTTCCTTCTGGGTCAATCTCGTAGAAAGAACAGTTTAAGCATAATGCTATTCTGTTTGTTAAGTTATGTATTATTTATCAGTAATAAATTAGGAATTTTAAACTCAGCTACACTTAAAACTCTTCAGTACCAGTCACACTTAACACATGTATCTGGAGAAAATTATATTTATAAAATCAGATTTAATAATGTTGCTGCAAGAGTAAGGACAGGGTGTAACAACTGAAATGAATTAAAAATGCTCATGTATTATTAATACTGAATATATAATGCCTATCAAGAAAGGAACTGCAATAGTTTAATAAGATACTATTCTATGGATATTGATGTGTCAATAAATCTCAAGTGATTGGTATATTCGTTCATACCTCATGCAAGATTTACTGCTGTTTAATTCCAAGCAATATGAGACACCTATCTGGAAAAAGAGGCAAACTTTAATAATATCTTCTCATTTGCTTATTTTTATTATAATATATACAGTAATACTTTTGTAGGAAATGGTTTGTTGCTCAGACTGAAATGTTGTTCATAGTTTATTAAAGATTTATTGCTGTTTCATCCCAGAGGAACACTTGCATGATATGCATTATAGAATTCTACAGAGTGTGAAATAACAACAAAGAATAACCCTATTCATTAATATGTTATTGTGTGATTTTATAATATGACACTAACTATGGGAAATGGCATTTATCCACTGAAAATGGGATAAATGCTTTTCATATTTTACTAAATTTTCTGAGGAATTTCATTGCTAAGCATTGTTGAGTTTGGCACTACTGGCTGAAGATGCTTTATGACTATTTATTCTGGATAGAGTACCAAAGCAGCAGGGTGGTTAATGGCACACAAGATAACCTGGTTTTCCTGGAGTCCTCTAACATGACTGTATGGATGACATTCATAGGAAACTTGTCATTATGCAGGAGAAGAAAGGATAAAACTAGGAAACAGGAGATCTAAGTAAATTTGTTTCATTTGCAAATGTTGAAATGCAACTGAAAGACAAGATTCTGATACAGTGCACTAATAGAAATGAAGGTGTCCGAATCTGCAGCCTGTGTTCATGGGCTTTCAGGATGCAGTAGTATGACACAAAGCTTTTTCTGGGTTCTGAAAAGAAAGTCTATGATTGGTACAGCTGTGAAATGAGAGGCCCTTATACTGAAATGTGCTTTTCATAGCATATTATATATAACAGGTAGTTTTGTAAATATATGCAAAGTGAGCATAAAATACTGGCATTCTGCTGTGGTTATATTTTAAATCTTCTTTTCGTTAAGTTTTTAAACACAAAAAATATGTCTACCAGGTATAAGTTAGGAAAAAATCAGACTTCTAGTTTTTCACTTCATATTTTATTAAACATGCCGGATAAAGTTCGTCCCTGCTCACTGTTGCCTTATTTGAATGTCTACCTACACAGAAGGGTATGCAGCATTTCTGTATGCATAAGATCCAAAGGAAGAATTAATATATCCCTAGATACCTTTTTGACTGTGAGAAAACTTAGTGTCCTTCAGTGACAAAAAATAATGTTTGCCCTTCACTTTCTATTTGTAACCCATTTTAGCTATGAACCTTTGTAGGTTTATGCAGATTTAATGCTTCTTCTCAGCTATCATGTATTAATTTCCAAAACATTTAGCAATTCAGTCTTCTAGCAGATCTCAGTATATTCTGAAGACTCAAGCTTAAAAAAAAAAAAAGCATAGAAGAATTCTAAGCATCAAAAGTTAAGACTGAAAAAGGCAATTTTACACAGTTTAGCAGTCTATAAAAATACGAGTAAGCAGATATCGTAAATCACTAGTAGGATACTGAAACTTTTTAGAACATAATGTAACTAGGCTAAAAAGTACCGCAGATACAACTCCTAGCAAATCTTTCAAAACAACTTCAATTAATCTTAATTTTTATGGTAACATTTATCAGAATTAACGCACGAAAGATTATATATGTGAGCTATTTATATGATAATGAAATTGTATAAAATCTGCAGTGTGCACGAATCAAGCATTTATATTTGCTTCTTTTCTTACTGTGTTTATTTTGCAATATTGTAATTTATTTTCATATGCCATATTTATGAATTAGGAAAAGCAATCTGTGGAAGTTTTTATCCACAAAAGGGTCCATAACATTAAGACTTTTATAGTTCCCAGTGTAACCACACATCAGCTGTGTCAGTTTAGGTAAGTTATAATCTACTTTGCGGTTGTATTTTTTTCATCTGTAAAATGGGGAGTTTACTTTTGTCCCCGTCTATTGCATCTGAGAGATATTATGAGGATAAAAGATTCATAATGGCTTTATAATTTTCAGATATGTTGTCAAGGATTATATATATGTAGGATTAGATAAGTAAAGCACTATTTTATATATCTTATTTTTCACTTTAAAATGCTGCATACGTTATCCTAGGTGAAAACACCTCTATTTTAAGATAATGTCCAGAACAAATTCCGTATTCATTAACTAGGCAGTTGGTAAACTCTGCTGGTGAGAAATTAGGCAATCAGAAACTTCCCTAGTGTTGTTAATTTTAATGTTATTATTATTCTGCTGCTGTTTTCTTCATGAGAAAAAAGAAACACAACAAACTGAAGACTTAATTGTCTTGGATAGTGCCGGTCATCAGGCAGTACCCTCATGTATGAGAACGGATTCTTTGTCCCTCTTTTTCCTGCTTTGCTTTTGTTGCTTCATTTTCCATATCATGTTTGCAAAGTCATGGAGAAAATGGCTAGCGAAAGAGATGAGGTAAAAAACCAGGCTAGGTATCAGACCTTTTTACCTTTTTAGTGACTAGCAAAGAATGACCTCCATACTGTCCCAGAAGTGTCTCTCTTGTAGGCTGATCAGACAGCATCATACTAACATCAATGTGGAGAACATTTAAAGCAGCAAAGAATTTAAAATGAGAGCACTTCTTTTTCTCTTGTACGTATTTATGCAATATTTACCTCAGTTGCTCTCCCAACAAATCACCTTCTTTTTCTCCTGTGCTCCTCTCCATATTCTTAGATAGTCATAGCAATGTCAAAAGCAGTTTCTAAGCTACTCCTTCCAAAATAGAAGAATGTACAGAGTGGAAATATTTAAATACACTGTTGCTGTTTGGCTCTTTCTCCATTATATCCAGATGCCTATGTGTTTTTTGTAGAATTCCATTGTAAAAAATACTAGTCAATCAAGTTGGTCATACTGTTGCTACATAAATGCATTTGATCCAAGCAATCTGGAATAAAACACAATAATTTCTTTACAACTGAAGTTATGAGGACACTCATCAAGTGCTAGTAAAATCCCAGAACCACTGAAGAAAATAAAAAAAGAAGATTTCATGGGATTAAATGGTTGCAAATAAGTAGTTCATTTTTAATAGCCATGTTTGTTTAGGCTTGGAATAAAGTACTAAGAGAAGTAGAAATTCTTTACTTTTGAAGTGGAGCTAATGTCTCTGAAACATACAGTAAGTTAAGCACCTATAAAACTGAGAGTGTTCCCTGCTTCTTCAAGAACTTGTACATTCAGTGATATTAGATTTTTTCCCTAATTTCTAATTAAAATTTGTTTAACTAATACTACTTGTTCGTGCAAGGTCATTGTGTTAGAAAGGAAAGGTTTTTTTACAAAAAATTAATAACTGGTTTTTAATTATTGCTAAAATGATTTGAAAATGCTAATAATTATATCAGAAAAAAGAGATGGAGCGTTGCTTTCTTGGGACAGGCTTCGATTCTCAGTTCTTCATGGCGGCAACAGAGATTTCTTTGCGAATCATACAATGCATTCCCTATTAAGAAAACTATTAGGAGAATTATTCCCTAGATTCTTTTGGCTTCACTGCCAAAAGACACTTACTGACAAAACCACCCCACATCCTAATATAAAGAAAATGATGTATTTTGGGGTACTGGCAGACAAAGTGTCCTATGACTATTGGACCACTATTTGACTACTCAATACAAGGTTTATTCTCAGTGCTCAAGCAAATTTTTTAGTTTTCTTAATTATTGATTACTTGACAAAATCTAATTTGTTCATGGCTGACAAATATAAAATTTTAGGGGGCACAAATTCTTTATTTCAGATACTTAAGATGCTTACAGTCTTAAAATTTTAAACTTTATAATCCTTCTCACACAATTTTTAACCGAGGAAAAGTATTACCTATAATAACATTTAGAAATATGGTATTGAAGATTCAAAGTAGTGTGATAAGTCTTTTCACTCTACCAACCTCCAAAATTTTGTTTGTCAAGACCATGTGTTTGAGACAGGTATTTTGTACGTTTATCCTGGCCTAAAATTAGAGTAGAGATAAGCAGAATATTCTTACTTTAGGTAGCGTCCTAATGCTGAAGTGACTACATAATCTAAAACGCTGAAATTTAAGAATTTTTCTTTTTGCCAGCACTTGGCAATGGAGTATCCTCATAAATAAAAGCATAGAAAACCCTCAATAAAATGACATATATACATGTATCTATATCTATACATTATATGTAACATGTATATTCTGTTTAAGTTTTTGGTTGGTTTTCTTAGTATTTGTGTGAAACTCATGTAAAATGAATGAAGATAATGTAAAATATATCATTTGGTGTCTGCAGGAGATTATCAAAGTCATAGTCACCATTGTGTTTCAGACATTCTCATTCCTGTCAAATATGTTTACAAAAAATATACATAGCTTATTCTAATACCATACTGAATTGAAAGCTTATGACTTGATGACAACTTGCTGAATTCACTGTATCATAAAACCATTTTATATTTATGTCTTCTATGGAGATGATTTTGAAAGTTCTTTTAAATTTCTTCTGTCCCTTCTAAGACACTTTGGACAGGTTGTTTCTAAGTACCTGTTTTAATCTATTAAATTTAATGACATTATTCCAGTTTTATATTGGTGTCAGGCTTCAGCCTGGAATTGATTTTGTCTTTTTTTAAAGTATTGGCTTATTTCTTGGTCCCTGACACGTTTAATCACAGGTCAACTCTACCAGAAACTGCTAGTAAGAAAAAAGAAAATGCATTCCTCCAAATTTTGCAAATTTAAGCCTGATACTCTTCAAGTATTCCTCTTGAATTAAATAGAGCTAAACCTAATATGAAAGATTTGTAGCCTACAAGCTTAGAATTTTACAGAATTAAACAAGCACAAACCAAAATTATCTTATGCTACTACCATAACTGGACTATCAGCTTCTCTGTATTAAACTCTCGTTGAAACTATTTCATTGCTTTCTGTCAAGACCAAGAAATAGTGAACGGTGTTCCTGGGAGACTGAAAATTTGAATATTTATGAATATGGGAACAATTATTAAGATAAAAGCATCTCTTTGCTGATCATAGAGTGCTCTCTTCGGGTAAAATAATAAAACAAAATAATGTTGCAACATAAAAAAGTCAGAGCTTGCTGAAGGTCAGCAAATGGGTTTCAGGCATTGAATTTCATGGTCACATCTGTCCACAGGGCAGACAACTTCAAACAGAATTACAAAAGGCAGATACTCTACCATGGGGCATATGTATAATAATACCGCACATATTCACTGATATTAATTAATGTTTCCATAGTTCTTTAAAAGTGAAATATTAATCAATTTTATGTAATGATGGCATGATATCTTAATATTCATGGGAATCCACGGGTAAATATTTGAATCTTGCTCAGAAAAATTATTCTAAAATTGCAAGTTAAAAATGTCCATGACTTATCCGGGCCACATACCTTCATCCACTTGAAAAAAGAGAAACTGTTCTAGTTTTGTTCTAGTATTTTTATAGGCCAAGTAACCATGGCTGGGCTGCTGTACATATTTAATTTTAAATTTTCACTCCCACACTACTTCTGTACATAATGAATACACAAAGCTGTACCACAGTGAGTATCACTCTCTCTTACTGGTGAGGAGAGTCTCACACAAAGACTTTCCCAAAAATAATGCATTATTGATATTTTAAAGAGCTACATTTTGAATCCCATTTTATTTTGCTTTTAGAATTATGTATAGAAAATTCTATGGACTTCCTGGTTATTTCCAGTAAGTGCAGTTTGACTTCTTCTGAACACATACTATTATCTAGTGGTTCTCTCTTTTTTTTTTTTTTTTTTTTTAAATCTGTTCCTGCTCATTCTATTATCATTGTTGTTACGTTAGATCCTGCAAAATTGTTTTGGAGTTTAGATTCATCCAGGAAACTTCTGGATGTACATACAGACTGGGGAGTGAGATGCTGGAAAGTAGTATGGCCTGTCTTCCCGAATGAAGATTTGGGAAAGGTCTTTACTCTTCGAGCCTGCACAATGGATTTTTTAGGTGAGACACAGTGTGCGCTGAACTGAGCCCACCCTTTAATCCTAAGGTTCATCTGCCGGGGCTGAGCGAGCTTGGACAGTGGCAGTGAGGTCCTCAGGATGTAGGTTTGTTTAGAGTGACCTTCTCTTTGCTGGATGGCCTTACAGGGCTGATGAGCTCCCTCTGCCCAGGGGAGATTCCCTGACCGGGAATCGAACCCGGGCCACAGCGGGGAGAGTGCTGCATCCTAACCACTACACCACCAGGGGTCTGGAAAGTAGTGCCACAGCAAGGGACCTAGAGGTCCTGGTCGATGGCAAGTTGAATATGAGTCAGCAGTGCCCTGGCAGCCAGGAGGGCCAACCGTATCCTGGGGGGCATCGGGCAAAGCATCACCAGCCAGTGGAAGGAGGGAATCATCCCGCTCTGGTCTGCACTGGTGAGGCCTCATCTTGAATACTGTGTGCAGTGTTGGATACCACAATATAAGAAAGATATTAAGCTCTTAAAGAGTGTCCAAAAGGGGGCAACAAAGATGGTGAAGGGCCTTGAGGGGAAGCTGTATGAGGAGGAGCTGAGGTCACTTGATGTGTTCATGTTGCGTTCATCCTGGAGAAGAGGAGCCTGAGGGGAGACCTCATTGCAGTCTACAACTTCCTCTTGAGGGGAAGAGGAGGATCAGGCACTGATCTCTTCTCTCTGCTGACCAGTGACAGACCCACAGGAATGGCCTGAAATTGTGTCAAGGGAGGTTTAGGTTGGATATTAGAAAGAGATTCTTCATCCAGAGACTGGTTGGGCACTGGAACAGGCTCCCCCAGGAAGTGGTCACAGCACCAAACCTGACAGAGTTTAGGGAGAATTTGGACAATACTCTTGGGCACATGGTGTGACTATTGGGGATGGTCCTGTGCAGGGCTAAGGGTTGGATTCGTTGATACTTGTAGATCCCTTCCAACTCAGCATATTCTGTGATTCTGTGAAGTTGAGTACGTGCAAAAATTGTCCTCAGATCATTTTCCTTCCATCTCCTGCCTCCTGAAACAATGGATACACAAAGGTGAGAGGCTGTTCTGCATTCTGTTGATTATCACAGTTTCCACATTCTATGTGAGAATTTGTCCTGGACACTTTATTATTAACTATTCTGTGGAGAATTATAGTGCCAGCCAATATGTTAACCAAGTGTGTTTCAGACAATAATGTATGTATTTTCACAGTATACCTATAAAATATCTATCTGCATTATCCCATCTTAAAAATGGGTAGTTGAAGCAGAGAAAGGCAAAAGGTTTCTAATTTGGGATACTTAATTGGGTTGTTGACAACACACTTTTTTTGAATTTTTCATAGAATAACAGAATCATAGACTGCTCTGAGTTGGAAGTGGCACGTAAGGATTAAAGTCCAACACCTGACAGCACAGGACCATCCCCTAGAGTCACACCATGTGCCCAAGAGTATTGTCCAAACACTTCTTGAACTCTGTCAGGCTTGCTGCTGTGACCACTTCCCTGGGGAGACCATTCTAATGTCTAACTACTCTCTGGATGAAAACTCTTTTCCTAATATCCAACATAAATCTCCCCTGAAGTATCTTCATGCCATTCCCTGAGGTCGTGTCACTGGTCAGCAGGGAGAAGAGATCAGTGCCTACCCCTCTGCTTCTCCTCTGTACTTTACTACAGTTCATCCTGTTGTGTTCTAAGTACAGCAGTTGTGGACTTGAGTTGTTGTTACATGAACTCAGCAAACATCAGTTTTGCAGATCATCCCCTGCTGCTTCCCCTGGTAACATGTGAACTATAAGGTAATGTTGCTGGGTTTTTTTCTATGTAATTGCTTGATTTGGTCCTTGTGGAAGAAGAGTTGACATAGCAATAGAAAAAAAAATGCTAACATGAACAAACAACATAATTTAAAAGCTTTCTGAACAAATGTTTTCTTCCATTTCCATTCTGCCTGTTGTGTTGATGGATTATTCTTTTTATCAGAAAGCAAAATATTCCATTATAAACCATTAGAAGTATTTTATAAATACACTGTGAAAACAGTTGATATGCTAAATTCATCAGTCATAAATGCATACCCAACCAGCCGGAAATAAAACAACACTAAATAAAAAAGGTGATAAATAGCTAAGGAGTTCTCAATCATAACTTTTCTGCAATTTTTCTTTTAGTCTCTTTTCTGTATTGATGTTATTAGAGCTGCTGTTATCAAACCAGGCTCATTATTATTTCTCTCTCCCTCTCAGTTTTTTTTATTCTTCCTTTAATTCATATCTCGTGTATACCCAGTAAGATAGAATTGTCCTACCGATATTAATTAGAAAATTCTGACTAATTCATTCAGTCAAGCTTTCACTTCACATTCTGGGCTTTCCATTCACAGTTCTTACAATCCCCTGTATGTTCTCTGTGCTGTTGAATAGATTCATGATGCCCATACAGTGGAGGAGATAGAGGAGAAAAGAGGGTTCAGAGGAGGAGGAGAAATGGATGTTCCTCAATTTATATAGAATGGACAGTTCCGATAGGAATGTTTGATTTTTGTAGTTTATCTTTTTTTCTCTGCTCAGTTTTCTTGAAGAGGTGACTCATGAGCAAAAGTAAGCATTAGCATTTTACTCTTCTCGTGATCAAACTGCAAAAAAAAATGTGCATAATCTCCTACATAAGAGAATCAATGCTCCATAAAGGATAAGTGTGATGACTTGCAACTTCAAGCAAAAATGTTTGGGAAGTTGACATAAACAATGTACAAGAAATATAAGAACTTCCTTTTCCAGGCAAAGATGGAACTTCACGGTCAAGAGTAGTTGTGTTTTTAAGAAGGTTATGAAACCTTTTATTCTGAAATATTTGCTTAGAGAGAGTTGTTATCTCTTTTTCACTTGCTAGTGGTGTCCTAGTTTGTCCAAAGGGTTTTGATTCAATATAAAATGATTTAGACATTACACAAAACCCAGCAGCAACATCTAGACACCGTCATCCAGATGCATACATGTGGCTTCTCAGATATTCTCTATGCATATTCTCTTTCCTTAGGAGCATAATATTTCTCAGGAAGATAATCTCTGTTGTACACTGGTTGGTGTAAGATTCTGGTGAATAGAGACCACAAGTCAGTGTATCCTAGGTTTTAAGTTCCACAACAAAATGTTTAATTGGATGAGGCAGAAAAGAGACCTTATTTCCTTGCAGTAATGATTACACCAGCTGCTATGTCCCTCAGCTATTTATAGAACCCATCAAGTTCTGAACACAGAACTTCTTTACCTTTTGAAAGATTTAAAAGATACAGGCGAACTGCTTTCTGCCTCATCTTGGCAAACAGGCAAACTGGTAGATAGAATGGCAACAGCCTGAGATAGACTTGCCCAGTTACAGCTTAAGCATCTGGTAGTCTGCATTTCATGTGAAAGGATCACTTATGAGAATTGTATGCCACTGAAAATCATATAGTATTCTTGACATGTTCATTTAACAATTTCATTGCAGTATTTTAGGGAGAGAGAAAGTAATTTGAAAGTCTGCCTTTCTGTGATCTTCATCAACAATGTATGAAAGAGACTTATCAGCCTTGTCTGACACTTATGTGATAAATGAGTAGCTCAAGCATTAATATATTTGTAAATAATTTTGTTTTAGTGTGGCCAGTTGATATATGCAAAACTACTTTAAAATATAATTCAATGTTTTTTGCATTGGATCTCCTAGAATTTCTTCTTTATTTTTAACTGTATGTCAAAAGATCAATACATTTAAATAAAATATTCTGCACATGCTGCCTCTTCCTATTACACTGAGCAATACATTAAAGTTGCTATGAGTTGCTGATCCATCCTGTAGGAGAACAAATTCTTCTCTAAGCAATATGATTACGTTTTTCTTATTTATGATCCAAACCATCTGTCAGTTTAAAACTATGGAGCTAAGTCAGCAATAAAATGATAAAAATGTATACTTACTTCTATATCTGTTTAACAAGGCCATAACACTATTAAATGCTTTAAAGCTGTTTTACTTTTGGTGTAAGACCCACTGATTTTAGAATAAGAATAACTAAGTTATATGTATTGCAGATCAGCTCATAAATATTCAACACAGAAGGAGAACAAGGAGGAAAGGTAATAATTGCAATTATTTTTTGTAAGCTTTTCAGTTATTAATTTTAAATTGGTTAGAGTCAAAAACTGAGCATCAAAGTAAGAGCAGAAATGAGAAAGAGAAGGAATGATATAAAGGTTTATGAAGATATGTAGAAAAAATGTGATGGAGAGAAAATACAAAAGAGTACACAGAGGACAAGAACACAGGATTTTGGGATAAGGGGAATTTCCTGCTGACTGAGAACAGCAAGCTCTCCTATAGGACTATTCTCCTATAGGATTCCTGTAAGATTAACGTATGTTAATGAATGTTTCATTCCTCCTACGAGGAGAAGCTGAGGGGCTGGGGCTGCTCAACCTGGAGAAGAGGAGGCTCAGGGGAGACCTCCTCACTCTCTACAACTACCTGAAAGGAGGTCGTAGCCAGGTGGGGGTTGGTCTCTTCTCCCAGGCAGCTATCAGTAAGACAAGAGGGCATGGTCTCAAGTTGTGCCAGGGGAGGTTTAGGTTAGATATTAGAAAGAATTTCTTTACAGAGAGGGTGGTCAGACATTGGAATGGGCTGCCCATGGAAGTGGTGTATTCTCCGTCCCTGGAGATTTTTAAAAAGAGACAGGACGTGGCACTTAGTGCCATGGTCTATTAACCACAGCGGTAGTGGATCAAGGGTTGGACTTGATGATCTTGGAGGTCCCTTCCAACCCAGCTGATCCTATGATTCTATGATTTAGTACATTTCTTTTAATGAAGGTAATGTTGACACTGCTGTGTATAATCACCCTGTCATATGAAATATGCAAACTCTGAAGCCAGCTCAGTACTTTGCTTTAGCAGAAAAAGGTGCAAACTAAACTGATACAGAACAGTTATGGTGCTCAAACTGGGCTCTTTTAAGCCCACTGAAAGCCTGAGAGAAGGTAACAGACGTAGTTGATAACTATATCATAAAATATTTTGGAAACACCTGTAAAACTAATTCATGATTAAATACAAACAACAGCATGAAATAAAATATCTTGTGAATACATATATTTTTGTTATATTCAATTATATTTAAAGGTGTTCTGTAAAGGAAATATCCATTCTACTTTTAACCATAACTCTTCTTTTCTCACTGATATAAAGGAAAAACAGAACAAAACAAAAAAAACAGTAATTTTTCTGGAAAGAACAGTGTTAGTCATGGATTAAGAAGGAAAGATATGACTCACATATGGCACATTTCTTTAGGTTATTTTTATAACTGTTTTAGGATTCCTAATCCTTCAGGTTAATGGGAAAGGAATTCAAAAATCTGTAGATTTTATTTGTAGTAGATTATTCACAGGATGTACTCAGTGACACATAGTCATGTCTTGCACCCAAGAAACAGAACACCTTGAATAAGTTTCCTATCACTGTGACCTATTACACTTATCTATGACATTAACTGTCTGAAAACACTGATGATTTTCTATGTGAGAGATATTTATATAGCTGAAGATGGTATTTGGAAACTTTGAATATTTACCTGAGGGTAGATTTCATAATAAGATAAACATACAGATAGAACAAACTACATGATTTTATTCCCTCAGTTAATAAATGTGTATTTCCATAAAGTCAAGGGCACTGAATCATTGGGTCTATGGCCTGGAGGTCATAGGCAGATTGGAGCTCTGAGACTGCAGTCTGGGTGGCAGTGCTATACAGTTATGGAAAAAGTTATTGTTAGTCTAGTCAAGTCCTTTGACTCTGCCTGTGAGCAACAGCATGGAAAAGTGCTACAGACCACCTAGGGGTGATCTATCACTTCAAAATTATTCCTACTGCCTACTGTAGTTAAGTCTAACTCATGATTTCAAGCATGAGGATTTTCCCTCTCTTTTTTTTTTCCCTAGCTGCTTGTATCTATGTATTTTAATACTAGGATGGACTATTGGGATCATCTAGTCTGGAATTTTTCCAAAACCAAAAGACCTGCCGCTGTCAAGCCATGGTTATTTTGAGTCAAATAAAAATGTTAAGAAACGTTCAAGTTTGAAATGCTAGTTGAAATGGAGAATGTACAGTCTGCTCTAACTTCTTACTACAATACTGCATGATAATTTTCATGTGATCATTGCTAATGTCAGTGTTGAGTTGTTGAGTGATTGTGTTTCTTATCTGGCGAGTGGAAAAGTCTTCTGTTATCAGGACTATCTTCTTTTTTTCCAGCCATTTTTGAATTGTGAACAAGTCATGTCTTATATTCCCCTAAAAAAACCTGAGAAGACCAACTTTCCAGGTTCCTTCACAGAGATGCAGACCTTCTGTAATTAGCATTAAATTGATGCATCAACTTCTAGAATGGTTGAACAGTTTGTGTAAAAAAAATGCAGAAAAAACCAATCATTTAATTTTTACATATTTTGCATATGTACTGCTTGCCAAGCAACATTTTAAGGGGAATGTATGTACTGTGTCAACAAATGAACTTGTTTAAACACAAGATTAATGTTAAATACAATTCTTTAACATGTATAACTGGGAAAAAACTCTACCAGTCAGATCATTCATGGTAAAAGTTGATATGTTTTCCTTACTTCCTTGGTATAGGGTGATGTACACTACCCCAGGATCATTTCCACCCAGTTTCCATATTTGCACAGAATTCCTGAAACTTTAAGACTACATGGTGTTTAATGATTAACCAAATCAGACACTTACAAATCACATATGCGTCACTGAATGACTAGACTCTGTCCTCGCTCAACATAAACTGTGTAAACTTCATTTATCATGCAGAGAAAGTACAAGTCTGTGAGCGCTGCTGATAGAATGGTAATATGTTCAAATGCAGCCATTCTCTAATCAAACAGTGAAGAAACCCTGGGGAAAAAATTAGATTGAACATTTTCCATTTCAAACTGGTTTTATACACTTGTCTCACATAATACTATATGAGGATGGGAATCCTTGGAATTTATTATTATTTCAAATACTATTACAAAGGTTTTAAAAAGCCAGAAATATTATGGCTGTATATAATATGAAAATGACCTTTTCCTCATCTTATGCTTAAGTTTCTAATTGTCACTCTTCGGTGACAACAAATTAAAACTGCTGAATCCACTCCTGATTCATGGACTTCATAGTTTATCTTTTACCATTTAGACTTATGGAGTAAAAGAATCTGTGTCCTCCCAAACACGTCATTAAACACTGGTCTTTCTCTTTTCTTTCTTCTTTTCTTGTGAGTCTTCTCTCTCTCTCTCTTACACATTTCTGTAAATTCACCCTTTGCATAGTTACACTTAAATATAGTCTTAATAATTTTTGGCTATTTAACTTCAAAAAAGTCTTCCAGATCTCTTTTGAGAGAAGGGTGATATCTTGCAGCAGATGGAAGCTGAAACCAGGCCTGAAAGACTTTTGAAATCTTTTTTACAATGAAGAACTAATGACAATCTGAATGAAACTCATTCATGAAACAATGAGCGAATTGTCAGTCCTACTCTTTCAGGAAGTTAGAACCGGAGAGTACATTCACTTTTCATATTTGATAAAGGAAAAATCATGCTTCTATTGTTAACTCTATGGAAGAATAAAAAAACCTTCTTTGCTCTCAAAAATCACAATTCTATTCTCCTCACTTTTTACCAAGTTGTATTCAAGCTTTGAACAGTCAGTCTCCTTTTCAGTGGATCAGGAGTGAATCATATTTGGAAAGCCCACAATAACTTCCTGCAGTTATGCTATGAGTATGGAATATAATGGAAATGGAAATTTAATGGCAGAAGGCTCCATGAAGCTCAGTTGTCATTGAAGTTCTCCTATGGAGAATGGAAAACATTGGTGGGACGTCAGAAACATGTAGCAGTTTAATGTTTCACCACAGTGAACATTAAAAGGTTAAGGAGTCAAAAAACAATAGTGATGTGATGCAAAAGGAATACTGAGAGATGTCTTCTGCTTTTGTATTAGCACCTCTTATCCAAACTCTCTATCTTTATTTTGTCTATAAAGCATACATTTGCCAATGGCAACACAGCTTAATCTTTATTGTGCCACTTAACAAAATAGTCCTATCAAAAATAAACTCGTATTCTTAAGAGCAGTGGTATGTTTTACCCTCACTTTTTGTATAAGTTAAGAATCAAAAATCTAAGACTGATTTACAATGTATCCAGAAGTGATTTAGAATCCATCGTTATTTAGAATAATTTCTCATTCATTCTTTCTACACTATTGCAGTACTTGCAGTACACTTTCTATTATTTTTAATCTATGTCAATTTTTTTTTATCCTACCCTGGAGACTTCTCAGTACGGTTCATAAAATACTGGTGGTTGAAGATTTTGTTTGGTTTGGTTTCGCCTCTGAAATTATAGTTAATTTCATTAATTGTAAAAGCTGTAAAGATGTTCTGGAGGCTAGTTACCCAGTATGCTTGAAAGTATATTGTTTAGTTATACTACTACTACTACTAGTAGTAGTAGTAGTAGTGGTAGTAGTAGTAGTAGTAGTAGTAGTAGTAGTAGTACTAAGCTTGCATTAATTCATACCGCATCCTTGTGGACTGGTGTCGCTGTCTATAAGCTGGCAGTATTTCATGGTAGGTTTGGGATCAGCCAGAACTTCTAAGAAAAACTTGTTGTTGTCATATGAAACATGGTTTTAAAATGTAGGAGGTTCTGAAAACTCAGAACACATAGAATCATTCAATTCTGTTCCTTTCTAATGTTTTCCAAGAAGATTCAAAAGTAATTACAAAAACAGGAGGATATCATCTGTTGTTCAAGTTACTGTAAAATTTTCTTTGAAAATTGGGAATTATCTCAGGTAACTCTAAAACTACCATATCTGTTTAACAACAGCATCTAGTACACTACAATAAATTAAATAAAAACAGTAATGAAAAATATGCAGAAATGTTGTCATTAAGAGGAAACTTGTAGATTATAGGAATAATCCAAAATTTCTGAGACATGAGAGATAAAGCATTGCTTCTTTTTATAAGTTTTCTTTAAGTTTCTGTATCAGGACTAAATCTAGATGCGAATATTTATTGCAAAGCTTTCAGCAGAGGGAAAAATCATACAAAAATGTCTCTCTTTTTTTTTTTTCCAAAAAGACTTCTGTCATCTGTTTAAAAAAGATCTGTTTGATAGGTTTCATTTAGGCAGAAATTAAATTAACTAGTAGAGCACAGTTGGAACTGTTCAGGTTTCTTTCCTATCAATTACCTTTTATTATGAATGTTTTTCATTAGAATATCTGAGAAGTAAAAACAAAATGAAAATAAAATAAAAAACATGGGTCCATTCCCTGATTCAATCATAATGAAATAAATAAAGTCGCCAGTCCAGGTCTCAGTAAACTGGGATATGAGTTGAATCTTGTCTTATCCCAGCTTCTGACTACAATATAAATGCATTGAAAAACATTGTATTCCCAATATCTTTTAAAATTATTTACAGGGCACTTCCAGTGGCTTTAAAAGAGTGAAAAAAACTGCTATTCTTCTCTGAGGAATCTGCAAATGAATTTGACAATGACTGACTGAGGGAAGTGTAGATGAAATAGAATTCAAGACAGTGACTGAGATAATGTTTTATTAATTACTTTAACCTCCCTTTTCTCAAAAGTACTGTCTTTCCTGCTTTTTTACCATTGTTAAATTCAACAGGAAGGAAGAGTCAATAGAGTTCGGTGCGTTCTGTAGAAATAAATGTGGAAAGAGATATCTAACTGGGAAGAGATGAGGTAAAGTAATAAATTTATAGTTATTATGCGGGAGGATACAGAGAAAAAATGCAATTGGAGAGAATAAAAATGGAATTAACTGATTGAATTGCCGGAAGTAGCAAAGAAGTATGAGGAAAAACATGAGACCCTCTATGAGGTGAGAGATTGTGTAAAACATGGTTTGCAAAAACCATACCAGATCTTAAATTTCTTGCAAAGTTTAAGTTGAGGCAGTGAAAATACTCAATGTGAATACCATTGCCTTTGAAGGGAACAGAGAGAAGAGGAATACTGCTAAATCATCTTTCAGATAACTAACCAGTATTGCAGTTGTTCAGTAATTGGCATTTTGCTATTTGGATAAACTTTGTGAGGAGGAAAAAAATCAGCTTCATAAGACAGCCTGAGTACTTAGTATTTGCATCTGTTCAAAGCATGCAGAATGGATGTGCTTCAGGCTCAAACAGAGGTTACATGTATACATAAAACATAATAATATATATTATGTCATACATACATTCATATATAACCTGACTTTGCAGCAGTATTTTCTTTGTATATTCTACCTCCAACACTCCTGATTGCCACCCTGAGACTGTGCTTAAATCTGTCCATTATGCTTACGTATAATAAAATTTACTTATTATATAATTCTGGCATCAAAAGCACCTAATACAAGTGAAAGTGCCCTACTCTGAAAATGAAAAAACTCTGCTGCAAAGTTTCAATTTCTTGAAATATCTCTCATATTTTGGTAATTTACCTGATATTTAAGTGTGTACTTCTAGTCCTGTGTGTGCTTAAACGCTTTCTTAAATGAGGATCTAAAACCATAAACGTAATCCAATATCCATGACTATGCAAAGACTGTTTCTTGGTTTCTTCTTTTCTAAAATTATTTTTCTGTGCTTCACAGATATAACCTCTCCCTTACGTTCTGTTGTAGCAATTCCCTTGACTACAGCCACATTTCCTGCTTTTCATGAGAGAAATCATAAAGATACTAGTCTCTTATACTGCCTATTCCACCATCCTATTGTGCTTACAATTAATATATTTTAAATTTAACATCATATCCATAATTCTCCAGCCTAACAGATGGTCCCCAAAGCTAACAGATGTCATCTTATTTATTCACTACTTGATATAATATTTGTGACATAATCATTAGCTTCTGTGAAAATAATTTTGATGTCAAAACCGGAGAACAAAGATTTAGCAACAGGAAGAAATAAAAAAAAAAACAAAACACCGCACAAAACCACCCCCACATCCACAGATATATTACATCATCATAGAATCATAGAATGGACATGAGCTGGCAATGTGTGCTTGCAGCCCAAAAAGCCAATCATTTCCTGGGCTGCACCAAAAATAGCAAGGCAAGCAGGTTGAGGGAGGTGATTCTGTCCCTCTACTCTATCCTCATGAAAACCTCACCTAGAGTACTGCATACAGCTCTGGGGCACTCAGCACAGGAAAGACATTGACTTCTTGGAGCTAGTCCAGAGGATGGCCACCAAGAGGATTAGAGAGGTGGAGCACTTCTACAAGGAAAGACTGAGAGCAGTGAAATTGTTCAACCGGGAAAAGTCTTTGGGATGCCCTAATTTCAGCCTTCCAGTACGTGAAGGGAGCCTATAAGAAAGATGGAGGAAGACTTTATACAAGGATGTGTAGTGACAGGAAAAGGGGGAATGGTTTCCATTAGATATTAGGAAGAAATTCTTTACTGTGGGGGTGATGTGGCACTGGAACATGTTGCCAAGAGAATCTGTGGATGCCCCATCCCTGGAGGATGGATGGGGCTCTGACAAATATGGTCTAGTGAAAGGTATCCCTGCCCGTGGCAGGGGGGTTAGAACTAGATGATCATTAAGGTCACTTTCAAGTCATGTGAAAGTAAGATCTGTTTTCTAGATTTGTGTTAAAGGCTAAGAACTGACTCAGGAACTTATTCTAGTTTAGACAATGCACACCATCACATCATGAAAGTTAAGCCTTGTTGAATTAAAAGATTCAACATCAGTGAAAGGAGGGCTAAAAATGAAGTAAAAAAAAGAAGTGACAGTACAAAGAGGAAATTAGTTGTTAAGGATGCTTTTCTCTTCCACTTCTCTTTGAGATCCATTTTCATGACTAATTTCAGCAAGTCATTTTAAGTTAAAATTATTTAAAATGCTCAGTATCTATATAGTAAAGTGCGAGCATTCAGAAGTGATTTTATTTGACATTATGGACAGAAGCAATGTATTTTTGAAGAGAAAAAATATTTTAATATATATTTGTATATATATGTATATTAAATATATATTAATATATTTTTAATATTCAAAATTGCATCTTTTCTCCTAAAGAGATTTCTGTCCCTGTTGAAACTCTTCTGGGTAGCTATGGGATTGAACAGGAAATGCCAATGGCTTATGTAATAATCTGGCAATTAAATTTTTATTTTTATTTTTATTAGTGGAAGGGAAGATTACTCAAAAAACACTTAGAGGGAAGTTATGTAACTGCTGTTTTGGATAAATTTATTTTCTGAAAAATGTATTATGGCATCTTATTTTCTTATTATTTTAATTCATTTATTTTTTCATTTACCCAAAGAATATTTCTTCTAAGATATGAATGGGATGATCCAAGGAATGTAGCTGTACTAATGCTTATACATGCTAGGCTATAACACTATTAAGGAAAGGGATGGATGGGATTTTATTCTCTTGTCCTGAAAAGTCTTACCTGCCTTCTGTTTGTTCTCTGGTCTGGAGCCTGAGTTTGTAATGGTTTTCCATGAAAGAAAGTTGTGATTTTGGAGAAACACTGGATTATCCTACACAGTATGCTCAGGGAGACACCAGTCATTCTGAGCAGATTTAGAAATAAATTGGTGGGGTAAACCTGCGTTACGTAAGAATTTGTGTTTGCAGATTGCAGACAAATAGAACCATAGGTACCGGTATAGAACAACATAAAGATAAAACAATATGCTAATTTACGCTCCTCAAGTCTCTGTTTTAAACTCTAAGTAAGATATTGCTAGCATTCAGCCCTTGTTAATACAGGGACAACATTTTTGATTCAGATAGACTCCTTCACATAACACCTTCATTCAGTCTTCCACCAAAGAATGACAATAATAATAATAACAGTAGCACTTCATATTGCTCCCTCTTTATCAGATAAGCTTTATTGCTTGGTGTTGTATGCTGAGTGCTGACAAACATCAGGAACTGGGCTTATAAAAATGTGTGAAATCACTTAGACGCATATCTGGGCAGACATTTGTTCAGGACTGCTTTCTTTGCTGTTGAACACTCTCTTTATGGAACATCAACTATTTGAATATTTTTCTATATAATATTTTGTTTCCTGGTAGAGCACGATGTGGTCTATATACTTATTTTCTTGCACAAATGAGTGAATGCACTGAGAAATAATCTGTTGATGCAGTAAACTCATAACTCAGTGAATATTGCAGAGCTAAGGTAGGGAAACAATGTAAGATTGCAGAATATAACAGAAAGATCCGGTCATTCTGCAGACATTTGACAGATGTGGCCTTTAAATACTGAAATTATACTTCTGTCATATTACCACCAGCTTCAGTAATAACTGGACCAGGGCCTAGTTTCAGTCACTCTCCTGTTGATATGCATATATTATTTGAATGTCCCCTTAGAAAGTCTAGCAGTAAGTGTACAGGTAGTCCTATTGGTATTGACAGTCTTTTTATTCCTTGTTTGCTATCTTTTAATTCTTAGTGAGAGATTTTAGAAATACATGCCAATTAGGCTCTTTTTAGATCTCCATTAATTTAATTTTCTCTCTTGCTCATACACTTAGATTTAAAAAAAACCCCAAACTACTTTTGCCAAGCAGGTTTTCTTCTGATGCAAAATAAAAATCCTGTCTTATTTTTTTCTATTTTCCTTCTAATCAGGACTGAAGGTTCAATTTTATTCTCTGTCCTCATCAATTTTAAAGCTGTTTCAGTGCCTTAACTTTATATATCTTACTTGCTAGTGAATTAAAGCCTTCAATTTTCTGTATCATGTCTGCAAAGATTTGTGTGACTCACAAAAGCCCTTAGAAAATGCTGATTATTTCTTACAGGCTAGGTAATAGGAAATTTTGAATAGGAGGCTATGACTGAAGTCCCCAGTTCATAATCCCTAGCCTTCACCTATATGTAGGAACACTGCCCTCTTCACACTAACTAAAAGCTGGCATAGATCTTAATTGTCATAATACTACCAAGGCCAGTATCTCCAGACAAAGGGGAAAACCCTTTGTGGTACAAAGTTCTTTGTCTGAGGAAGGCTTTCTATATCTTTTTGTCCATCCTATTTTGCATGTACGGGCTCTGATCTTGACTTAAAAGGGTGTCTTGGAACAACCACTCAAGTCTTCCTGCTTAAGCAGTTGTATTTTTTGTGGACTAATAAGTTATTTGGCTTCTAGCATACCTGTGGTACTTTATTAAATAGGCAGGAACATCTAGTTCATGTATGCTGCTATGTCTAGGTATACTTAGAACCAGGTAGGATTCTCATCATACTGAGAGATAAATATTCAAGGTACACCTAAGGACCTTAATTAATAGGGAAAATCACCATATGAGTTCTAAGGATTTTTCTTTTAATTCAATACATCTATATCTTCAGATTTTGATACCCTTTAGACAATCATCATGGAATAGGATTTTTTTGGGGTGTTTTGAAGTGTCACATTACTGCCAGTTTCCAATCACATTATATAGCCTATTTGGGGGGGAAATTCCATAGCACTAAAAATATATCATAGCATAGAACTTTCTTTTTTTATGTTACAATGACTATCTAGGGAGATACGTGTATGTGAATCCCTGATAGTTCCAGACATAAGTAGAGCACAGGGAATTTTCTGGTATTCTGAGGTGATACTGAGTCAGACGGGAGAAGAGACAAAAGAGTAATGTTGAAATTTCCTGTATATGAAGAATGCAGGTAAAAGGTAACTGAAAAAAGTCCAGGAGTCAACAACAACAAAATTATCAGGTGCCCATGAGCTACTACAGAAAGGCAGATATTAAAAGTGGATTAACAGAAGATCTGGTGTAAAACATATGTCATAATACCAATAAAATGAAAATAAAGTAATAATGATATAATGAAAAAATTAAGTAAGTGCAGAAGCAAAGAAAATGAGATGCATAACAGAAATAGCAATGGGAAGCAGGTGGTAAGAAAATATTGTGCCAGCTTGATAGCCAGCAAAGTCTGGTAGCGCAAATATTGTGACCACTGAGAAGTGTTGTCATACCAGTAAATACATGAAAAGAATATATGCCTGCGAAACAGAATTTATAACACTCTTGATTTAAACAGACACTTTACTGGGAGCTATCTTCTTAAGTTTCAACTATAAAATATAATTGATGGGGAGGGGACTTATCCATATATATAAGTATCTGAAGGGAGGGTGCCAAGGGGATGGAGCCAGGCTCTTCTTGGTGGTACCCAGCAGTGTGACAAGAGGCAATGGGCAGAAACTGATGCACAGGAAGTTCCTTCCACCTGAATATAAGGCAGAACTTCCTTACTGCACAGGTGGCTGAGCACTGGAAGAGGTTGCCCAGAGAGGTTCTAGAATCTCCCTCACTGGAGATATTCAAGAACTGTCTGGACACAGTGCTGTGCAATGTGCTTTAGGATGACCCTGCTTGAGCAGGGGGGTTGGAACAGATGACCCATTGTGCTCACTTCCAACCTTATCCATTCTGTGATTCTGTGATAACATATACAAAATGCAAACGGCTAACTACAAAAGGTGGGAAAATCACAAGACTAAAGCTCACACTAACTGATGCACCTTACAACTAGACTCAAACACTTGTGAAAATTAACCAATACAAGGCTTGCATTCTCATATAACACATTTGCTTGTTGGCAGGATGTCAGTATAGAACCAGACTCTAGGAACTACAGTTAGCGAAAGTTCCATTCAAGTTCCATCCAAATGGAGCTTCAGAGAGGCAGGGTGAGGACAGGGACAGGAATACCTTGGCACCGTAAACCGAGAGAATTTCTCCTAGGAGCCTTGGAAATGACAGAAAAATTTCTCTGAAAGGGCACTGTGTATTACGCCCTAGAGGTAGTTACAGCCACTAGCAGGTAAGAACTTCAGGAGCCAATGAACCACCTGTGTGGACAAAATATGCATGTTAAAGGACTGAGGAAGACTGAACAAAATTTTCAGGCATAGTAACACAATCAGAGGAAGATTTGTAGTGGTTATTCCAATGAAACACCAAAGGGCAAAAAGTACATTCTTTTTAGGATTTTATACATTTTTAAAATATATGTCCAAACATGCCTGTTGCTTATGTAAATTGTTTAATAATAATAATATCACTCCTTCAATTTCTTTTCAACAAGTTTCACTCTGAAAATGTGGTAAAATAACACTTTCCTCCTTCTGGATCATTAATTTCTTAATTTTTTTTATTTAAAATAAAGTAAAAGAAAATCATAAAAGTCAAGAATGTCACTCTGCAGGGCTTGACAAAAGTTGCTAGTTTTTTAAGACGAAGAGCAAGCTGACAGAAATACTACAATTAATATAAAGGTTTTTTATATAACATATTTTCTAGTCACCCCAATATAAGGAGCAATACAAATAAATATGCTTTAAAATATACATTTTTATCCACTATATAGATAAAACTAATTTACAGTAAATCTACTTCCAAAAGATTCAGAACTTCTCTCTTTAGTTTATGCCTTTTCTGTTTTGTAGATAGATGTTTTTACTTCCCTTTTGATGTTTATGTACCTGTTCTGTAACTGCATTACACTTTCATCTCTCTAATCTATTGACTTTAATGGAGTTATTCTTTTAACTGAGTCATTCCCAGAGTTATTCCTACACAAGTATAGTCTGTAAAGTCTGTATGATTTCTCTTTATCTATAATCTAAAGAAATCTTTATACTCACTGTGCATACTAAGAAAAAAAAGGATCTGTGGGCAACAATAGAAGGAAATCATATTATACATACACAGCAAATTTGAAGGCATGAATGGATAATCAACTTTAAATCAAAATGACATAGCTGCAGGAGGCATGAGTCTACATTTATGGATACACTCTTTTTGCTCTGTACTCTTCCAGAATGCCAAAGTAGTGACAAACTTGTCATGTGAAGCTAGGTTTGTAATTGCTCTGCCTCACTGCATAGCAGTTGGAGTACTCTGGCACATCTGCACCTTATCTGATACAAACTGATGCAGAAAGTGAAACTTCATAAACATGTCTCAGACTTACATTGGGAAGACCAGACGCAGAGTTAACATAAATACCTTGCTACTGTAAATCATGAGTCCAGTGAAGATGGACTGATTGACATATGACTTACATAATGCCAGCAATATTCAAAAAGCATTGTTGCAGCCACCCTTCATAGATATTCAGCAAAGAAATGTTATTCAAAGTTAAAATCCTGCTAGACTTTGTTTTTGCTTGGCGCCGTGTTCTGAAACTCTATTTCACAAATGTTGTTAGTTTTGGTTTCATGTATTTTTTACTCAGATTACTCTATAATACAGTGCTTACATAATGATTGACCTTTTTTACTGTTCACATATAACATCTTCATGATTCACTTGTACATTTTCATTGTGTGTTCTTTTCATATCCTCTTCTGATAAACAATATTTTATTGATTCAGGTGCAGATTTTAGTGCCTAAAAATGTACAAATACTGCCTCTGTGTTACACTGCATACTTTGATGTTCCAATTAGATATTTTATGGATCCAGCTGCATACTTTGGTGATCCAGTCTGATTCTTGATCTTCAAAAAAATTGATAGTCAGACTATGCTCTGTGTTAATTAAAGTGATTACAGTATTTTAATAATCAGTTTTAGGAAACAAACAAAAAAAACCCAAAAAACCTAAAACCTAATTGTTTTTTTGGGGTTGTTTTGTTTTGTTTGTGGGTTTGTTTTTCATTTGTTTGCTGTTTTTGGTCATGGTGGTGGTTGATTGGTTGGTTTGGGCTTGTTTGTTTTGTTGGTTGGTTTTTTGGTTCTTTTTTGGGTTTTTTCCATAATATGCAATACTACAACAAGAAGTTTTAGGTAAGTCAAGCAAATTTGCTCAGCTATAATGAAAATACAAAAACAGAGCATCAGTTTGTCATAAATATTTTGGGAGGCATATGGATTCAGGCAGGTTGTTCAGTATACTGCTCTTTGACAAGCATTTTGTAGGTAACTCAGGCTACCATAAGACTTTCCGGTCTATCTTAAGTACAGAATTTACAGGACTTATAGATTTATTTAATGTATCCAGGATATTTCAATGGTGTCAAATATTTCATCGATGGAGAAAATTCCCTCTTCTGTTTAGGAATTCTACTATATTGGGATGCTGTGCACTATAACGGTCATCTAAGGGTTTCTTTTTTAAGAATTGTCACACCTTAAAAGTGAAAACATATTTACAATTTGTTGTACCTTGCAATTCACATTCAGGCAATAGCAGTGTAAATGTTATATGAAAGTAGTATATAAAGATACAAAAGGGAACCAGAGGCATGAAAATTTCTCTGTTTTGGTCTCACTTAAGAATGGATTGTATATATCTTTTTCAGCTCCAGAGAACTGTTTTTCTCTTCTGAAATATATCACAGTCTACCACAGTCCTTAACATCACTCTGTCTATTTGACTAGGAAAAATGTTTCTTAAATTAGTCATAACTTTGCTATAGCCCAAGACAACCTGGGGAAGTGTGTGTTTTAGCTCAACTCCACACTTAGCACATAAAATCAATGGATCACCACTGGCAATCCAACTTCTCTCATGTGGATGTTCCCCTACAGAAACTCTTGTTTCAAAAAGGAGTTTCTTTAAGGTGGTTTAAGCAAAAGTTATGGATTAAGTGAGTAAGAATAATTTTATGAGGTAGGATGTATCAGGGGCAGTCACTTATCACGTGATCTTTTTTTTACTGTTTCTCTAAATGTATGAAGCTCATAAACCTTTTTTTTCCTGATTTCTTCCCAAACTTCTTTTCTCCTTATCCTAAATGCCAAGGCTTTAACTGAATACTTCTGCCACTGTAGCTTCTGAAATTCACACAATTATCACTATAATTTACTACACAACCTAGATCATAGTCAGTTTTCTTTGCAGGGGCATTTCATATCTTCTTGTTATCTTACTGTCAGTACTGGGATTTCTATTTATTTCACATCAATTCTTACTACTTCATCTGGGATTATGTCTCCTTTGATAAGAAGTATCTGGTTCCCTCCACCTCAAGCATACTTATAATTTACTGTGGTTTCTTTTGTGCATCTCCCTGGACAATCTGAGGTTCAGATTCACTTTTTACCAACATGGGACGTTGTGGGTGTAGAAGTTTTGCTGATCCACATAAATACTGGGTATTATATGACTTTAGAGATGAAAGCTAAGCTCATGTCTGATTAGTTTCAGTTTTCTTCTCTTTCTTTATGCATAGTGAAGGTCCTATTTTTTTCCTGTTTTCTGCTGCTAAAAACTAATTTCTGAATGCTCATGGGTAAGACAGACTTTGTATTTATTTATTCAGTTTTTCCGAGTTTCTTAAAATTTTGTAATTTTTTGTCACAGTGTGTCACTACCTAAGAAAAAAATTGATAGTGCATCACTGACCATGAATTCTTCATCAAAGTATAGCATGCATAGATATTTTCATAAACTCCTTCCCTTCTGCTTTGGCAAGTTCCATAATTACAGAGTGTTGCTGAACTTTCTAAATAAAGTTTTCCGTACGTAAGTTGTAACATAAAAAGTTCATCTGGAAATAGGGTGGGGAGAGCAGATGGTCTTTGTCCCTTCTACCTGGACAGTTAAAGGGCATACGTTACAGACTTTTGCTGTCTTATGCCAAATGTACAGTTTCAGTAGGCATAAAAACTACTTAGATGTGAAAGTTGTTCTACATCTTGATGCAATTTACCAAAGATGGTGATTTCAGCTGGTGGAGGCTCTTGGGATCCTGTTCACTGCCTTGCCTCCAAAGAAGTGCAAGCACATTTTCCATTTTCATTAGTTTTGTCTGCCTCTGGGTCTCCATTTCAGCGACTTCCAGATATTCTTATTTTTTAGCCACCTCCCAATTCTGTTTCTTCAGCTTTAATTCCAGTTGTTTCTGTTACATTGCTGTTTTTGCTAACAGCCCTTGAGTATCCAGATTGCTACTGACTGGGTCAGCCTTGGGCTGCCCATCTGGGACTGAATTTGTATTAGCAACCACTTTTTCCCCCTGGTCATGCTACTTCGACTATAGTATAAATTCCTTGAGGTTTTCTCCAATAAAGTGTATGTTTCTCTCTCAAAGCCCTTCATGTTCCCTTTTACTAAATTCTCAAAAAGCTCACCACAGGCTAGCATTATTCTCAGATGGAATGAATACAGATGTGCAAAACCAAAGTAGATTCTCAAACTGAACAAACTGAAACCTTTATCATGGCTTTCTTCTGCAAATGTCCACCTCATTCTCTGAAAGATGCATTAGCTTGTGTTTTATACTGTCAATACTGTGAGCAGAAAAGGTCTGTGGCAGATTTTGGAATGTTTAGGTTGTCCCCCCAAGTTCCTTAAAATGATCATTTCACTCCATGAGGATCAGCACGGCCAAGTCAGATATGGCAACACACTTTCTGAGCCCTTTTTAATTAAGAATGGTGTGAAACAAGGCTGCGTTCTCGCTCCTACCCTATTCACTGTCTTCTTTAGCATGATGCTCCAAAGGGCCATGGCAGACCTCGATGATCAGGACGGTATCTACATTCGATACCGTACTGATGGAAGCCTTTTCCATCTAAGGCAACTGAAGGCCCACACCAAGACCTTAAACCATCTTGTCCGGGAACTGCTTTATGCTGATGACGCCGCCCTTGTTGCCCACACAGAAGCAGCCCTGCAGTGTTTAACATCCTGCTTTGCAGACGCTGCTGAGCTCTTTGGGCTGGAAGTCAGCTTAAAGAAGACAGAGGTCCTCCATCAACCTGCACCTCAGGAAGTCCCCCATCATCCCCACATCACCATTGGCCAATCAGAGCTCAAATCAGTCCAACAGTTTAATTACCTCGGTAGCCTCATCTCCTCAGATGGTAAGATCGACGGAGAGATAGACAACAGGTTAGCTAAGGCATATAGTGCTTTTGGAAAACTCCACAAAAGAGTATGGTGTAATAAACACTTGAAGAAAAGCACCAAGATCAGTGTTTACAGAGCCATAGTGCTGTCTACTCTCTTATATGGATCCGAATCATGGGTCATCTACCGCCACCACCTGCGTCTCCTAGAATGCTTCCATCAACGCTGCCTCCGTACAATCCTAAACATCCACTGGTCAGATTATGTGACCAATACATCTGTTCTAGAATAAGCAGCAGTCACAAGTATTGAGGCCATGTTACTGAGAACACAGCTGCGTTGGGCAGGGCACGTCTCCAGGATGAAGGACCACCGCCTCCCTAAGATCCTGCTCTATGGTGAACTTGCCACCAGCTGCCGCATGAGAGGAGCCCCGAAGAAAAGATACAAGGACTCCCTGAAATAACATCTCAGCCTTGGCCATATTGATCACCATAACTGGTCTACTCTGGCCTCAAATCGGGAGGCCTGGAGACACACCATCTATAACGCAGCTGTCTCCTTTGAGAACACACGCAGGATCACTCTCGAGGAAAAAAGGCAACGCAGAAAGAACCGTGTATTGCAGAATACACCATCTAAGGAATCTTTCTGCTGTGCCTTTTGCAATCGGATATGTCTGTCACGTATTGGCCTCATAAGCCACCAGCGTGCCTGTGGCAAATGTGGATAGAGCCTTCCCAAATCTTCGTTCGCGAAGCCTAGCCATGAAAAAAAAAAAATACTGTTGATTCTCTACTTGAACAGAAAAGCAAATTCTCACCACTCAGTGAAAGGTCATGATTCAAATCGACTGATCAAAGGGATAAATCTCATCAATGATGTTATTATGCACACCATAAATGACAAAAAGGTTCATTCTTACACTTAGTGGTGGATAGCCTGTGGCTTTCCAGCCTCTGGCAGCTCCCCAGCATTTATGACTCCCACACAAGAACTAATTTTGTGACTTGATGCAGGACAGTACTGGTCATGAGGTTGACAGATGACATTCTGAAGATGATAAAACAGGGTTGCCTTGTACACAACTCCATGATCTAGTCTTCAGGCAGTCAATGAAACCCCTGAAGATCTGTTGCAATGGTAGCCAGAGCTGCTCTGAGGTGTTTTGAACATAACTTACTGCTCTCACAGAATGGGTAAGGTTGAAGAGGACCACAGTGGATTTTCTGGTCCAACTTCCCTGCCCAAACAGGATCATCCAAAAGCACCTTATACAGGATTGTGTCCAGACTATTGCCCTTTCTATGTAGCAAGAATGTGGTCCATGATGTTCTTCTTAAATACCAGGTAGTTCTCACATGCTCAGTGTTTTCTTTCTGAATGATTTTGACCTTCAGAATCAAGAAGTGATTCCTGGATTAATAAGTGACAAATGGCTGGGAAAAAAAAAAAGGGATTGGTTTCACTGGTTGTGAGAATGGAAAGTTCTGAACGCTTCTTTCTTTGGTTATAAGAATATGAGAAAAGAAAGTAAAAAAGTGTGTTGAAGATGACACATTTATCTTGCAAAAAAGACACTCCCTGACTGATACACAAACAGTGGTTTGGATGTAGTTCTTGACGAAAATTTCATTCTTGCTTTTGCATTTTGGTCCCAGATAGGTGAAGACCAGGATGAGAGAGGGAGCACTAATGTAGGGCTTTCTGCCAGGACTCACTTTTCAGGTGAATTCTCCTTAGTTCTTTATCAACGAATAAAGTGTAAGGGATGCTTCAATCAGCTCCTATCATCCCCAAGATGTCTCATCATCAGTGTTATGGGAAGCATTTCAGGAATGTTGTTGATAGAAGTGAGTCAGACATGCATGGTATGGAAAGAACAGCAGGTTTATAGTTTTGCTCCATATTGTTTTGATCAGATGCCAGTCTGCTCAACAGTTGTCCCCAAAAAGCCTTGGTCACATGGCTGCTTTTACCCAGTCCTCCCTTTTCTTCCTTCCCAGATAGCAATCTCTGTCTGTTCACCCGTACCTCACTGAATCTGGTTTCGCTGATTTTACTACCTCAGCAATTTTGGGGTCAGTGTTTTCACATCCTTCACTTCAGGACTAGATATAGTCTATGATAAATATATTGCTTGTTTATTATCTATGTGGATTATTTTGTTTTTCCATCCAGTCAACCTTAGGGAGTAAGAGAAGGAACACCAGTAAACAGCTATGAGTGTGCTGATAGCTTTAAATGAAATTTCCAAGGGGTAAATAAGCTTTGAGATATCTTTACAGCATTCAGTAAAGTCTGCACATTGGTTACATCTCTGTAAATGTGGGATAAGTACAGTGTAAAGGTCAACAGATCAAACGTGTGGTTTAATCAGCAAATTATGCAAATGAACACAAATGAAATATACCATTCAACTGTTAACATCAGCAAAGCATGCAACTCTATTAGCGAAGTGTTTGAGTGCTGGTCATCTTAAATATACACCCAATTAACTAAACTTTAAGAAAATTCAGTTGCTGGAGGAAACAGTTAAAAGGATTTATCAGCCAAATGTTTCATCCAACCAACATTTATTGTAATGTACCTATCTAAAATATGTTGAAGAAAAATTAGAAAATTGGTAAAAATTGACAATAGCAACAACAATGTAACTTCATCTAAGCTTTTTTCTCCATCACTGGAGGGTGAATATCAATTAGTAAACTGTGAAATAATATGACAACTTGAAATATGCTGACCAATGAGGTGGAATTTACGGACATTCAATAACTACTGTACGCCTCAAGTAACAAGTTCTCTCTCAGCTTCTCATCTAGGTCAAAATCAGCAAAGCACTTAAGTACATCCATAACTTTAAGTGTAGGAGTAGTACCACAGAAGTCTTTTGTTCGCCTGCTTCTGCTGATGTTATGGAAGTAAAGACCTGAGATCAGGGCTCACTTGTGTTAATTACAGTTTGTAGATATAAAAAGATTCAGTTTCTGAAAGACTAGCAATCTAGAGAGACAGAGGGTGGGGGGAAAAACAGAGTTATTATTCTCTCTATCTTCTTTCTGTCTATTTTTTCTTCATAATTACAATTATTAGGGTAGAAATTTTGGATTATATCCCAGATATCATTACATATGTGACTGGATTTCAGAAGTTCATAGTGTTAACACCAGTGAACAGTGCTAAGACCAATGAAGAACTGTTTATACATCTGGAAACAATAATAAAAGTTTGCAAAGAAATAGTTAGAATTTTTAGTTAGATTAAATGTCATGGAACAGACAATTTTTGTCTCTGCCTTTTTTTGTAGTATTGAAGTCACTGTAACATTATTTTGCATGTTGGTAAAAAAACAGCTTTTATTTAATGCAAGTGAGTAGAACTATTTTACAGGTTGAGTTTGCAATGTTGTTTAGTTTGAAACATAAATGTGCATTTCAATTAATTTTGCAATGGTTCCTGCTCATTTTGATTCAGTTCATATCAAGGAAATTGTTGGAGCACAGCTGGATTTCTTTCAAATGAAACTGTTGGAGGATGTCCTTCAGGGACACACTTAATGCCTTCCAGTTGTGGATGAACATTCCCCATCAGGGACAAGACTAAAGTTAGTTTTTATTCAACTAAAAGGAAAGGGGAGGGGGGAACCCACCCTACATGAGTGTTGTGTAAACATTAGTTTCTCAGCACCAATTCTTTGGCTTTAGACATCATCTTTTGTTAGTGCTTCTTGCTAATGTATGTATAATTACAGTGTACCAAAGTTTGACCTCGCTACTGGTGTGCACACTCCTAGAATAAGAACTTGTCTCAATATGTTGGGATCTCTGAATTTGATCACAACCAGTGCCTCCATACTGATGGGAAAGGAGGGAAAAAAAGCCCCACCATTTGGTTTGGATTGGAGTTTTTTTTCTAGAAATATGTTCAGAATCAGCCAGACAGTATTCTGAGTAAAGGAAGCCAGGACTATCAGCCTAGTACAGGATTATAGATATTCTTATTTATGTATAGATATAGTGCTAGCAGAGGATCGCAAGTAGCTTTTAAAAACAACTGAGATGCTTTTCCTTGCCTTTCCCATTCCCATTCCTCTCCCCCTCCTAATTCCCCTTGCCTTTTTGCTGTGAATTTTTTGAGGTAATAAATGATGTAACTTGATCAATGATTTATGGTACACAATGGACAAAATAAAGACTCCTAAATGTAGGCACATACAGTAGTATAAATGTTTAAATCAACATTTGCATTTTAATGACTGACTTTTGCTAGTCAGAAACTTCTGTTTGGTGAAACAACTGAAAAATAAATTGCAGCTTTTCATTGCAGATATATCTAGAAAATATCTAGAAAAATGTGCTTTTTACAACAGATCACTCAGCTTGGGTGAAGAGTCACCTAGAAGTTTTTATTGGATCCACGACTTGTATATCCTGTCTCCCTGGAGAGCTGAATCAGGACAAGGTTTAAGTATGGCCCTGCTTCTCTCTTCTGCCTTCACTGTAGAAGTACCAAACTGCCTATGCAATGAAATAGTTCTAATCCTCCTGTGCTGCCTCTTGAATAATTTCTCACTTCAAGGAATGTTTATCTCCACTCTGTACCCTTCCACACCTAGCTTATGGCATCTGTCATGGTGAAAGTTAAGCAAAGAAAATTCAGGGAAAATATATTTTAATTTGAAACAGCAGAATAAATTTTTTGAAAAATAAAATCTATATTTATCAATCATTATTGAAGAGCACTTTAAAATATGCTGTTTCTTTGTCGGATAGAAGATTCTGTTTCTTTTGTTGTATTACATACTTTATTTTGCATCTTAGGATTTTACCCATGGATGAGTAGTTAGACAAATTGACCATCCTTGAGTCAGCTCACAAAAGATCCTTTCTTTAAAAAAATGCAGGCAGGAGTCATGGTCGTTGTTCAATATATATGGTTTGAAGTGATCAATTGCTTGGTTACTGGAGGAACTGTTAAAATGGACATTAGTAGATCATCACCAATAGTACAGCCTTGTTTTGAATAGGAGACCTTAGGTACTTTTTCATGTACTTAGATTTGTTGATATACCCCAGAAACCCCATAGCATTATGCAGAAAAAATGCAGAAAGGGATAAGCGCAAAAAAATCCATTAAAATATCCCTGTACTGTTACACTGCTGGGGTTAGTTAGAGATGCTTATGAGATGATTTATGCCTTAAATGTTGGGGAGGAAACATTCAAAAATAGAAATTTTTTTTACATGTGAGAAGAATACTCCAAGAATGAGAGAAGAATACTCAAAGGAGAAAATAGTACTTTCTTTCACCTTGGTATAGGTTAAAATGGAAAGAAAAATTCTTTGAAGATCTAGACCCAGGTCAACCTAACCCTTTATGTATGAAGACAAAAGTAAAATTGAATGTCATAAAAGGACTATCTTAAACTCAGACAAAGGTAAACTGCCAAAATATACACACATATGCATACATACATATGTATTTGCAGATATGATGAAAAGGTTTTCCAGTAGAGAAATAGTAATTAAACAGACTTTGAGCTGTTAGATTTCAAGAAGTGTGAAAATATAAGTCTAGTTCTTGATTAGACATTTGGTGAACCCTTAATGCCCTTGTAACTATCCTGCCTTATACATGAAATTTTCACCGGACCCTCCTTTCAACTTATTTCTGTCTGCTTTTATCTCCAATTTCATCCAGTACAACACTATCTTGGGGTTGAATTTTGGGGGGGTTTAAGATCTCTCTAAGGCAATGCATAGTCTGTTGAAATGCCATTCTTTCAGGCATCACAGAGAACAAGCTGACAGCATTTACCTTTGATTCAAGTAGAGGTTGGTATTGTCCATCTGTTCCAGCCTACAGAGTACAGGGGAAATAGATGTGCCTTACGGAGCCATATTTCCTACTGAGCAGTCCAATAAACAGGGGAACATTTGGATGAAATAGCCTTTGACTTTGTTTCTTTAACCTACTTGTGACTGCGTGTGCTTGAGGAAACAGCACAAAGCACTTCTGCAGCATCCAGACTACAAATGAGGTATATCTCGATGTAAGCCTAGTGAATGTCCTTTCTGCTTCACACAGATGTGGCCACTCATCATGGTGTGTGCTGGCCCTTTGAGCTGCATGGAACATCCCTTTCACACATAAGCCACATAGGCGTTGTAGCAGCGTTCATTATGGGAGCAAGATCTGTGTGTACATTTGTCTGTGTGTGTATATGTCTCTTCCCTGTTACTAGGGCTTTTTAATATATTGGTTCTAGCCAGGTTTGACAGAGTAGTAGAGGTATCAAAGATAACTAAGTGCCAGTTCCAGTTTCTTGCACTTTTCTCAGTTAGCAGCTGCTGTCCTTTGGCTCTCTATTCTAATTTTCCATCTAAACCACACTAACTGCTTTGATATTCAGAGAAGCTTATAAGCCATCACAGTCTGAAGAGAAGTTCTTGTTGGTTGATTTTACTGAAAGCCCCCATTACTATCTCCAAAATACCATGTTGGGGAGGACTACAAGGAAAAAAAAGGCAAAGTACTTTGCTTTTGTGTTTGAGGTGATCAGTTTAAAAATATGCTATGGGTCCTGAGCATTGTCAATCATTTGTCTGTCTACATTGTATGGGTCAGCTTTCCTCCTGCTAGTATGTTATAAAGAGAAGAAGGGGAGAAGAGAAATTTTATTTTGTACTGATATGGGCTATATTTGATCCTCAATCGACTGTGTTTATAAGACAGTAATTATAAGTAATTATAAGACAATAATATTGTATGCAATATTATTGGGAAAAAACAATTTCACAGTCACAATACCTCATTCTGTATTTCTCCAGAAAAAGAAGCACTCTTATATTAGGGAAAGTGATATGGCAGAGTTATACAACACAAAATATAAATCTAGAGAGTTCTAAGGAAGAAAGAAAAGACATGACAGGCATTAAAGTGAGGTAGATATATGACTGAGGAAACAGCAACACAGATTCCTGCACATGGTGGCAGGAGTGCATGTCAATATAATGTCCCCATTTTGGGAAACACATTAGGTTTAGGGATGAAAACAGCATTTGAAATGTTGATCATGTCTAGACAGAAGGAATTTATGTATAACTATTTATTTATTCATTAGGAAAGTAGTTAGGCATGTTTCTGGATGACCATTTTGAACAGTGGGTGACTGATACTAATATAAATGCTGCTAAAGTTTTTCAGAAGTATATAAGAGAGCCACTATACAAACATATCCATAATTTCATAATACTTATCCTAACTTTTTATAAAAGTTTGTTAGAGTTCGATAGAGACAGATCAAGAATTATTGAGACCCAGAAAAGGAAACCATGGAAATAAAGATAATATAGCACAACATGACAGGTGCCTCAAATCATATGAGAGAAGTGTGACTATTGCAGACTGTTTGTAGAATTATATAAAAAGTTATTCCTAATTTATGGATATTATAAAAATAAGGTAAATTTGCTGGGCATATTTCTAGAAAAGAAGCACTATAAATAAAAATTAAATTAAAAAAGGAAGTGGAAAAGGAATCAATGAAGAAGGAAATGACTGAAAGTAACTTCCTAAAAGGACAGGTGTGGCATTGTGATGAGTATGGTTGATGTTGTAGTTTATTGGTAATAGATAGGATTTTCTGAAGTGGAGAGGGATTCTGGTCAAGAATAAACCCCTGTAGCAGTATAGGTACTACTAGAGAGAATCTTTGTTGAGAAGGACCTGGGAATTTTGGTGGATGACAAGTTGACTATGAGACAACAGTACGTCCTTACAGCCAGAAAGGCCAATGGTATCCCGGGCACTCCAGGAAGAGTGTGGCCATTGGGTCAAAGGAGGTGATCCTCCACCTCTATTTGGCCCTAATGAGGCCACATCTGGAGTACTCTGTCCAGTTCTGGGCTCCTCAGTACAAGAAAGACAAGGAGCTACTGGAGAGGGTCCAGAAGAGGCCAGAGGGTAATGAGGAGACTGGAGCATATCTTATGAAGAGATAGTGTGGGAGCTGGGCCTGTTTCGTCTGGAGAAGAGAAGACTCAGAGGGGATCTCATTAATGCATATGAATATCTCAAAGGCAGTTGTCAAGAGGATGGAGTCAGACTCTTTTCAGTGGTGGCCAGCAACAGGAGAGGAGCAATGCTCATAAACTAAAACACAAGAAGTTCCACCTCAACATAAGGAAAAACTTCTTTACATTGTGGGTGGCAAAGCACTGGAAAAGGCTAACCAGGGAGATTGTGGAATCTTCCTCCCTGGAGACATTCAAAATCCACCTGGACATGTTCTTGTGTAACCTACTCTAGGCAACTCTGCTTTGGCAGGGAACTGTCCTGGATGACCTCCAGAGGTCCCTTCCAACATGAACAATTCTGTGATTCTGTGATTCCTGTGCCACAGGAAATGTAACTCTGTCTCAGGATTTGGAGAGGTGGGTGAATGCCCATATTTTCAGGCCTCACTTCAAATGAAGATTTTCATTCCCCCAAATCACTTCATGCTCTCTTACATTTCTTCTCCCTGGTTTACTTGTTTTATCTCTTGGTTCGCTCTTGAATAAAAGTGAGTGCAGTGGTCAGTGAGTGAGTAATGGAGTAATAAGCACAGATGTTTCAGAATAAATTGAATACAAAGAGCAAATGAAAGAGTGCACTGTTTATCACAGTTTCCTTCTGAATCATGTGACAAGTCACCACAACTAAATGTATAATAATATTTAAATTCATAGTCTAAATCAAGTAGAATCACATTGTTATAACAGCTCCCAAGGATTTGAATTGTAGAACAGTTTGGGTTTGAAGGGATCTTGAAGATCATCTAGTTACAACTCTCCTACCATAGGCAGGGACTCCTTTCACTAGACCAGGTTGCTCCAAGACCCACCCAGCCTGGCCTTGAACACTTCCAGGAATGGGGCATCCACAACTTCTCTGGGCAACCTGTGCCAGTGTCTCATCACCCTCACAGGTGGATATTGGATATCTATCTGATATCCAATCTAAAGCTACTCTCTCTCTGTTTAAAGCTATTGCATCTTGTCAGACCACTGCATGCCCTTGTAAAAATTCACTGTCCAGCTCTCTTGTGGTCCCCACACATGCTTCCATTCCCACATTCCAGTCACAGGAGCTATCAGCTGTGTCTCTGTGATGCCCCACAGGCACGCACAATCTCTGACTCTTGTTTATTCCCCATACTAGGTGCGTTTGCATGAAGACATTTAAGTTGGGCCCCTTATTACCCCCTTATAGGCAACTCACTGGCTGGAGTGTCTGGAACTCCTTTGTGCTGCATCTTCAGGTGCTCTCCTGCTGACCTACATTCCCTTTTCTTTTCAGCTCAAGTTATTGCCAATACATAAATTCTCTAGTTTTCTAAATAAAAACAATAATAATCTCAACAAGAATAATTAGCTAAACTAAATTTAAAAAGCCAGTATATAATTTCCAGACCACTTTAAGAGATCCAGATTTTTCTTTGTTGTTTGCTCTCTTCTATATTTGAAGATTAAATCCACTCCATGGATATGGTCTTCCAGGCTACAAGTTTGATTTCTCTAACTCTGCTAGCAACTGTAAAATATCCAGATATTAATCCCAAACTGCATATTTCCTCTCAACTACAGGCACAGGAGAAGATTTATACTAAAAAAATATTTTTTAAAATTGCTTGAGAAATTTGAAAGGGTGGCAACACAGTAAGCAAGTAGACATGTGAAAAAAATCTCATATTTTCATTTTCATACAAACATGTGCATTCATTCAAAAATTGTCTTTCTCCAATAGTTGAGTTGTTTTTACAAAGCTCTTTATCTTGACTGGATTCAGATAAGACAAAGGCGTTGTTATGATGAGATCACTATAAACCTGAACATGGGTTAGGAAGATGCTTTTATTTTTAAGAAAGAGAAATGAGAAAATTATAAGATCCTAAATACCTTCTAACCTTAATTCTTACTTAAAAGCAGATATTAGATGGTCAAACTGCTTTATTGAGGATTGTTATGTAAGTCTAAGAACAAAGGTAATGGAATATGAAACATATTCACTGGGGAGGTCCCAGACGACTGGAAGTTGGTGAATGTCACTCCAATCGACAAAAAGGGCCGGAAGGAGGACCCAGGAAACTACAGGCCCGTCAGCCTGACCTCAGTGCCTGGTAATGTTATGGAGCAGATCATCCTAAGTGCAATCACACAGAACCTACAGGATGGACAAGGGATCAGACCCAGTCACCACAGGTTTAGGAAGGGCAGGTCCTGTCTGACCAACCTGATCTCCTTTTATGATCAGGTGACCTGCCTGGTGGATGAGGGGAAGGCTGTGGATGTGGTCTACCTGGACTTCAGCAAAGCCTTTGACACCCTCTCCCATAGCACACTCCTGAAAAAGCTGACAGCCCATGGCTTGGACAGGGGCACCCTGTGCTGGGTTAGGAACTGGTTGGAGGGCCGGACCCAGAGAGTGCTGGTGAACAGTGCTGCATCCAGTTGGCAGCCGGTCACCAGTGGTGTCCCCCAGGGATCAGTGTTGGGCCCAGTTCTGTTTAATATCTTTATCGATGATTTAGATGAGGGGATTGAGTCCACCAGCAACAAATTTGCAGATGACAGCAAGCTGGGGGAGAGTGTTGATCAGCTGGAAGGCAAGAGGGCTCTGCAGAGGAACCTGGACAAACTGGAGAGTTGGGCTGATTCCAACGGGATGAGGTTCAACAAGGCCAAGTGCTGGGTCCTCCACTTTGGCCACAACAACCCCATGCAGCACTACAGACTGGGGGCAGAGTGGCTGGAGAGCAGCCAGGAGGAAAGGGACCTGGGAGTTTGGATTGACAGGAAGCTGAACATGAGCCAGCAGTGTGCCCAGGTGGCCAAGAAGGCCAATGGCATCCTGGCCTGGATCAGGGACAGTGTGGTCAGCACGTCCAAGGAAGTGATTCTTCTCCTGTACTCAGTGCTGGTGAGGCCACACCTGGAGTACTGTGTCCAGTTCTGGTCCCCTCAGTTCAGGAAGGATATTGAGGTCCTGGAGCAGGTCCAGAGAAGAGCAACAAGGCTGGTGAAGGGACTTGAGCACAAGTCCTATGAGGAGAGGCTGAGGGAGCTGGGGTTGTTCAGCCTGGAGAAGAGGAGGCTCAGGAGAGACCTCATCACTCTCTACAACTCCCTGAAAGGAGTTTGTAGCCAGGTGGGGGTTGGTCTCTTCTCCCAGGCAACCAGCAGTAGGACAACAGGACATGGTCATAAGCTCTTCCAGGGGAGGTTTAGGTTAAATATTACGAAGAAATTTTTTACAGAAAGGGTAATCAGACATTGGAATGGACTGCCCAGGGAAGTGGTGGATTCTCTGTCCCTGGAGGTTTTTAAGATGAGACTGGATGTGGTACTTAGTGCCATGGTCTAGTAACCATGGTGGTAGTGGATCAAGGGTTGGATTTGAGTATCTTGGAGGTCCTTTCCAACCTGGCTGATTCTATGATTCTATATTTTCATATCTAGCACTGAAACTAGAAACAGAAAATCACTGACATGCAGTGATCTCATGCATCACAGAATCACAGAATCACAGAATACGGGGGGATGGAAGGAACCCACAAAGATTATCGATTCCACTTCTAGCTCTGCACAGAACCATCTTCAAAAATCACCCAAGAATCACCAAGAATAGCCTAAAAGTATCATCCAGCAGCTTCTTAAATTCTGTCAGACTTGGTGTTGTGACCACTTCCTGGGGGAGCCTGTTCCAGTGTCCAACCAGTCTCTGGATGAAGAATCTCTTTCTAATATCCAACCTAAACCTCCCTTGACACAATTTCAGGCCATTCCCTTGGGTCTGTCACTGGTCAACAGAGAGAAGAGATCAGTGCCTGATCCTCCTCTTCCCCTCAAGAGGAAGTTGTAGACTGCAATGAGGTCTCCCCTCAGGCTCCTATTCTCCAGGATGAACAGACCAAGTGACCTCAGCTGCTCCTCATACAGCTTCCCCTCAAGGCCCTTCACCATCTTTGTTGCCCCCTTTTGGACACTCTCTAAGAGCTTAATATCTTTCTTATATTGTGGTGCCCAAAACTGCACACAATATTCAAGATGAGGCCGCCCCAGTGCAGAGCAGAGTGGGACAATCCCCTCCCTTGACTGGCTGGCAATGCTTTGCCCGATGCCCCCCAGGACACAGTTGGCCCTCCTGGCTGCCAGAGCACTGCTGACTCACATTCAACTTGCCATCGACCAGGACCTCCAAGTCCCTTTCCGTGGCACTGCTTTCCAGCACCTCATTCCCCAGTCTGTATGTGTGTCTGGCGCTGTCCCATCCCAGGTGCAGAATCTGACCTTTCTCTTGTGGAACTTCACTTAACTTGTTGAACTTGGTGATTGACTGGTCCAGTAATCTGTTGAGGTCTCTCTGCAGGGCCTCCCTGCCTTTGAGGGAGTCAACAGCTCCTCCGTTTTGTGTCATCTGCAAATTTGCTTAGTATCCCTTTCAGTCCTGTATTCAAGTCATTTATGAAGATGTTGAAGATCACAGAGCCCAAGATGGAGCCCTGTGGAATCCCACTAGTGACAGGTCACCAGTCTGATGTTCCCCCATTCACTATTACCCTCTGTGCTTGACCCATGAGCCAATTGCTCACCCACTGCATGATGTGTTTATCCAGCTGTGTGCTGGACATTTTGTCCAGAAGGATCTCATGAGAGACAGTATCAAAAGCTTTACTGAAATCCAAAAAGATTATATCAACTGGCTTCCCTTGATCAACTAGGTGGGTTACCTTGTCATAAAAGGAAATCAGGTTGGATAAGTAGGACTTTCCTTTCCTTTCCTGGCTGTGACCGATGACTGTCTTGTCTTTCAGGTGTTTTTCAATACCTCCCAGAATAATCTTCTCCATAACTTTACCAGGCAATGAAGTGAGACTGACAGGGTCTAGCTTATTGCTCTTCTTGAAAATTGGGACAATGTTTGCCAGTTTCCAATCAAATCCAATTTTAATGATTTCTTAATGATCCTGTGATGTTGCACGTCTGCTTGCTTTTGGCAAGGCTACAGAAGAGATATATATGTTTGTGAACATATGATATTGACTGCTGTGTCACTTTTTTTTCTTATTTCATCACTGCCATACGCCAGGTTAATACAATTGTCATTCAGATTTATATACATTGCTACAAAGATCTTGTACACAACATAAACTTATACTACTTGGCTTTGACTGCAGCTTCTTTCCTTTCCTGGCAAACCAGTCAAGTCAATATATGATTTAATCCAATAGAGCATGTGATTAATTTCGGGCACTTGCATCAAAGGCAGAATTCACATGCTTCAAGTGAAATAGTATTTCTCTTAACTTTTGAATAAATAAGAACAAAATTTAAGTAATTTAAAAAAAAGATAAATATTTTCAGATTCTTTTTATTATCCACCCCATCAAGCTTACCTATGAAAAAAAGAGAAATGTTGTAATCCTTTTTGTTTTGCAAATATTGCCTACTTGAAGTAAAAAAAAAAATCTCATCAGCAAATAATGTGTGAAGAAATCATTAATTGATTATGAGACAATTTTAATGTATTAAAATACCTTAAATTGCTCCTTCCTTGCCACTGCAATTAGTCTTCCTTTGTGTGCTTAGTCTATAACTTTTCTTTGTATCTAGGTACAGGGCAGGAAAGAGTAAGCTTATGGATAACATTCTTTTAGAGGCATTACTCATGCGTCACATTAGAAAACAACAGTAGGTAGCTGCTTGTAACCACAACTCTTCATGAAAAGTAATAAAATTTGAAGCCATTCCTGCTGACATACACACCTAATTACAATTAAATGCTAATTACATTTCAGATAAGCTAATATCAGATCATTTAATGTTCAAACTACCTTTTTCCAAAGAAAATAATCTCACTGAAATCCCCATCTGTAATTCCAGAAACAGTAAATACCTTGATGGTTGTGCATTAGTGGGAATGGAAAAACAAAACATCTTGATAAGTTGAGGTTTTTTTCATCTCTGAGATTCAGCTTTATGCTAAACTCTGAGAAAATGCCATTTCCTAAAACTCCCACTACAGTTTTACTTCCAGTGTACATCAACAGGCAGGAATGCCATGACCTTTTATACTATATACTCCATAAACACTTGCTCTCCTGTCACTGATTTTGTCTCAGTTAAATTTGTTTGTATTTTCTAGGTACTGACATACAATAAAGGTTCTGTAAAGCCCCAGTAATTTGAGCTGGATTCTCATTAAACAGTTTCTGGTTTCATCAGTGTTTGACTTCATCAGCTTTAATAGCATTGCTTTTGTTCTACAACAGCTTGTGAAAAGAACCAGAAGCACCATTCCTATCATAGATTGAATAATGTTCAAACCAATTACTTCTTCCTTTTTGATGGACTACTGAACATGAGAAGAACTGTGACTCAACTATTTCAGAAATTCTCCAGATAACACTAATTTTATATACATGTGATTTTAATGTTCTTTTTCTTGAAGAGGTTTAGTGATCTTAGTGATGCTAAGACTACCCGAGTCTATTGTTCTTGTAATTTACTGTTCTCACTCACTTTCGCAGACTCACTCCATTTGTACCTTCACTGCCTTGAAACAAACCTTAACTTAGGTATTGGCATATGCTTACAGAAACATTTTCCAGACTTACTGAGGAATCCAGCAGTTTGGGTAGTGTCAGGCTTCATAGTTGTATCTTATGCTTATGTAGCAACACTTCTCATGCTAACTGCTTGCAGAGGATTGCTCTACATCATATTGACTGGTAGGACTCTCCTTCACATTTGGTATTTACTCATTTACCAGCTGGTGCTGTGACACTTTCCTAAATTGTTGGAATAAAAGTACTGCCACTGTTCCTAGAGAAAAAGGTGATCAGGTAAATCTCTTGCCTACATCTTAGAAACATATAGGCAGTAACAACAGTACTTATCATATAAATGTCCTTTGCAAATAATACTCTACTTAGCTTTAGGGTACCTCGTGAATTTTTTGCGAAAGATTTTTGGAACACCTATTAGCCAGAATGTATACAACACACTACTGAGTCACAAGAATGAGATTTTCTTGAACAAAGAGAACATGTCTTTTATTTGAATTCTTTTAAAGGCTTGCAAGAGGAGATTTGGGACACTCATTGCATTTCCAGGCACTCCTTGAAGCTGTCTGCAGTTTGTATGTAAAGCTGATACATAGAAAAATTAATTTATGCCAGGCTCATGTCTGTTCTTACAGTCTTCAAGGACTTCCAAAAGTCACTGAAATGCTCTTTGAGTCAAAGAGATTTCACATCTATCACATCCTAAACATATTAATTTGAAAGGTGTTGAAAATGCCTTTGCAAAATACTTTTGTAAATGTTTCCTGAGTGCTCTGCTTCACAATAGTACTGGCAGCTATGAAACTATCTGCTGTGACTTTCTCATTTCTAATCTGTTCTGCTCATGTTTGATTTTAAATGAATCAAAAGGCAATACAGACATATCAAGGCATATTTTCAGAGGACTTTTTTCATAAAGAAGTTTCACCTAGCTACCTAATGTACAGGTAATTAGGCAAGGGTAACTCAGCACCAAGTATTTTATGGTGTGAAAAATATTTACAACTGATTAATCTTGCAACTGATTGTCAATACCAAATCAAAGTTTTAATGATAAACTTTGGTCTGATGGGTATATTTGTAATACAAATTGTTTGTAGTTAATAGCAATAGTAATAAGAATAATACAGCTATTTGCAAGTTGTTTAAACTGTTTATATTCAATTCTGGGTACCACATTACCAAAAACATATTGACAAATTGGAAGGAATTTACATGTAAGTAGCAAAAAATAACCAGATTGATTTATGAGTAAAGATTAAAAGAACTAAATCTGTACAGCTTGACTAAATATTGACTAAAGTGAAAAGTCTACCTTATGTTAAGCACTTTTGGCACAGACATGGTACACCTATAGTACACCAGAAAGAATTTCAGAAGGACTTTTAATGTTAGGGACACTCAGTTCTTTCTGACTGTGCAGAAGAACAGTATGAACTCTCATACTGAAGGACATTGAGCTACAAAGTTTCATGCCTTCACTTCTCTCATGAGTTCTTTAAGAGCAATGTCCCTAAATACCATCGTCACAAGGACTTAGGAATAAACTGGTCTTCATGCACTTTCCACATTTTTGGTGAAATATATTTGAATAGGATGTTTAGTCTGGAAGTTCAGGTTTTTTTAAACTAACTGGACATTACTGGTAGTGGAATTCATATGTATCTCAATGGGTATTTTCCTTTTTTAATTCCTGTGATTCTAAGAAGATCAGTGTACAATGATTTTAACATGAAATTCATATACTCCTATGAAAAGTGAAATTGAGGAGAAGATATCTTCAAGTATGTAGAAACAGTGAATGTTTTGATAAAGAGTTCAGAGGGAGCAATAGAAATGGTCATAGACCCCTGTAGCATACTTCTTTTTGTAGTTGCTGGTCTAGCTCAGGAGAAGCCACATTCCACATGTTTTCTCTGTCTAACATCATCTTTGTTCTTTTTGGTCAAGAGGCAGCACTTGTCCACCTTTTTTGAATGAAATTTCTGCAAATGAAAATGGAAAATTATTGTGTTGATAACTGTTATTATCTTTGCGGCTAAACATAATTTCCATAAAGTTCCCCTTTTAATTAAAAGCAGTCTATTGAAGTTTATGAAAAAAACCCACACTAAATCTTGGATGAAGGTTGCTGGTAATAGCTATGTTTTGTCTTCTGCATCACTGACAAACTGGAACCTGTAGGTCTTTATAACAAACTTTACATGTGTGATTGAATCTTGCACACATTAGGAATGCTTTTTATCTTCAAATTTAGTAAATAAGTGCATTTTCTTCCTTGTATAGGAATTATTTTGTATGACCTATAGACTATCATAATAGGAATAAAGTATATGTGCTGGGATACATACTGTCACAGTAAAAATTTTTTCCTTCAAAAATGTGGCTGGTTGTGACTCTCCTTCATTTCCTCTTCCTCCAGCAGATTTCTTCTAGACTCCCTGTCTATGTTTCAGATTATATTATCTAGCCTTTTGGCCATTTCTTTATGACATACTGAATAATGTTCATTTCTTCTGTGTTCATTCCTTCTAAAACAATTTCAGCAAGTTCTTTCAAAACTTGTACTCTTTCATCCAGGTACCTGCTGACCTCATGGAATCACAGAATCACAGAGTGGATGAGGTTGGAATGGACCACAGTGATCTGATCCAACAGAACCTCCCTGCTCAAACAGGGTCATCCTCAAGCACATTACACAAGATTGTGTCCAGTATTACTCCAGAGAGAGAGATTCCACAGTCCCCCAGGACAATCTGTTCCAGTGCTTAATCACCTGCACAGCAAATAAGTTCTTCCTCATTTTCAGATGGAACTTTCTGTGCATCAGTTTCTCCTCATTGCCTCTTATACTATTGCTTGACACCACAGAAAAGAGCCTGGCTCCATTCTCTTGACACCCTCCCTTTCAGATGCTTATATACGTTAGTAAGGTCCCCTCTCAGTCAATTATCTTTTCAAGGCTGAATAGGTCCAACTCCCTCAGCCTTTCCTCGTAAGACAGATGATCCAATCTCTTAATTATCTTTGTAGCCCTCTGCTGGACCTGATCCAGGAGCTTTGTGTGTTTGCTGTAGTGAGGAGCCCAGAACTGGGCATGGCAGATGCAGCCTCACTAGAGCTGAATAGAAAGGCAGGATCACCTCCATTGACCTACTGGCACTGCTCTTCCTAATACAGACCAGGATACCATTGGTCTTCTAGGCCACAAGGGCACCCTGCTGGCTCATGCACAGCTTGTTCTGTGCTGAGATGCTCATGGAGAGACTAACTTGCCCCACCACTTCACCACCAGTGTATTGATTAAGAGAACTTCACACTGCAGGCATTTCAGATCTCTTTTTAATGCAATTGATCAATTTAAAGTAGTCTTGAAACTTAAGCAGAAACATATAATGTATTATTGAGAAAACCCCAACTTCTTTCACTAACCTTATTATAGCTATCAAAATTATCTTAAGTAAGGGAACCTATGTAAGTCTGGCAGCTAAGCCAGCAAACAAACAGCATTCATATAATTACGTTATGCCAAGTAGAGTATCAAATTTCATAAATAATACCTTGAGATGGTTTGATCTAAGAGAGGTTAAATTTACACCCTAGGTTGATGCTGAATTTCTCAGATTTTTCGTATCTCTAACCTCCATGGCATTCCCTGCATTTACTTGGATTTCTACGTGATGTTAAGTGCACAGCCTGATGTATTCCTTCTCCTCTGTCCTTGCAGTACCAATGGGAAATACTGGGAAAGCAAGTGCTTCAGTCTGCATTCAACTAAATATATACTTCATTCAACCTGCCACCTCAGGGGATTTTCTGCCTAGTTGTAAAAAGCGAAGCTCTTTGGAAGAAATGTTGTTAAGTATAAAAATGAGTTGCTTAAAACTTTTTTTTATTTTTGTCCTCTGACTATACTTGAAAAAGAGCAGTTGCTGAAGATGTGTTGACTCTGCCTCCTCCACCAACTATTCTGCACCATTAGTTTAAGGGAAGTTTATGTGGACAATAGAAAATTAAGAGAGAATGGGTAGATGTGGTTGGGAGGAAGACTCAACAATTGCTTTTTTCCTTCATAAAGAACTGCAGAACTATTTTAGTCTGCCACAAAAAAGAAAAAGCCACCCCCAGAGAACCACATTGTATATGAGGCACTGTAATAATTATTCTAATTGATTGATTGTTTTATCTAATATAAACCTGAAATTACTCCTGTTGAAGTTAACAGAGTTCTTTCAATACAAATTACGTCAAAACCAGGCTATATACCATGTTTCCAGTATTAGAAAATAACACATAGAAATGGTTTACCAAAACACATATTGTTATTGCAATGCCATGCTTTTTATACCTTCTCTAATAAAGTCTCATTGCCATAGAAAAGAATGTTCTAAAAGAAGCATCTAAACCAGTGCTTAGTAAGACATAGATTTTATATTGGTAAAAGATTGCATAAAAGTAGAGGAATCCAAATAAGTGTTTTACTCATAACATGTGTATGGCAGAAATTATTTCTCATGTTCAAACATAGTGTAAAGATTCAGGCAGCTTTCTCATCTGATCTAGCCACTCCTCTATCTACACAGAAAGAAAGAATAAAAGAGCATGAGATAATCTGAAACAAAATCTCTGTGGAAAAGGGATGAATGTAAGAACCTTTAGATTACCTCAGAAGTATCTGCAGGAATTCACAGAAAGACAATAAAATCCTCGAGCATCGTTGTGTTTCCCTGATCAAGAAATGTCATCTCTCCCTCTACATTTAAAGGAGGGCTTAGGATGAAAATACCCGCTGACTCAAATTAAGCTGCTGTTAAATAAAATATATTAAATGGTTGATGGAGTCATATAACTGAGAGCTTAGTTTACTTGTGTAGAAGGAAGAACACCAGTTATGTATTACCACAGATTCTCTGGGGAAAATATTTTGAATTTAAGATATAGTTTCAGAGGTTTATGTTTCCATCTCATGAATAAATTTATATGAACTAACTTGACAGTCCTATTAAAAACTAAATTATTGGCAAATATGTAAAGCTTCTGTATGGAGGAACTATGGTTCCCTTCAATGAACTATGGAGAAATAGTAGTAATTTACCTCTTTAGAAGTGGATACCAACATGAATGAAATCCCTTTTACTGACTTTAAAGATTAATTATTGCTTAATACATCTAACTATATCTTAAAATTTTGAAAGTGAACTCTGAAAGTGTTTATAGCCTTACACATTGGATCTGTCTGCGATGGTGTTCATTTCCCCATAGTAGCCCTCACAGTGCTGTGCTTTGCATTGGCAGCTAGAAGGGTGTTGATAACACTTCGATGTTTTATCTGCTGCTGAGCACAGCACCAACACTGTAACATTCCTTCCTAAATTGAGGGCAAGATCCTGGGAGGAGACACAAGAAGACCAGCTGACCCAAATTGACCAAAGGGATATTCCAGCCCATATGATGTCAGCTCAGATATAAAAGCTAAGGAAGGAGCAGGAAGGCAGGCATTCATTGTCTCCAGTGGCTGCCTGCTAAGATACCATTATGTGTGCTCAAGTCCTGCTGCTCGGAGGTGGCCGACCGTCGCTGCTGATTGGAAGTAGAGAATAAACCCTGCTATCTTTTGCTTTGCTTTTGCATGCACAAGCTTTCACTTTGCTTTTACTTTAAATAAACTGCCTTATCCCAACCCACGAGTTGTTTTCCATCTTACTCTCTCCCCTCTCCGGCTGGGAAGGGGAGTGATAGAGCAGCTGGGTGGGCATCTGGCGTCCAACCAAGGTCAACACACCACACCTAGTAATTATATTTGACAAGTACAAAAAATTGTGAGTCTATAAGCAAATGAATGAAGGATGGACTCAATGAAGTGCTGCACAAGACTTTTAAACAGGAGTGCCTGAAAGCTAGACACATGATGTCTATACATAGGCACATAATTCTATATATTCTGTATATACAAAAGGCTATGATAAAATTAACCCACAACCCCCTGCCAAAAAACCCCCAAACCCAAACAAATCCACCCCCCCACCCCCCAACAACCCAGCCAGTCAGAGCCAGAGGGAATTTTGGTAATTAATCTCCTTTCTATTTACATATTTAAAAGCCTATCTTTAGCAACCAAGGATGATACATTTGATAATAAAATTGATGAATGTGTTTATTTTTCTATCACTCTAAGTTAACAGTACTGCATGAGACCATCCCAAACACTAGAAGAAAACAGTCTCTTGTTCCAATGTCTGTGGTAAATATTCCCTTCTAAAAGGGATCATAACTTTGGGTTATGTCTCCTTAAGGAGCAGTTATTTAAAGAGGAGTCTATAGGGTTTATAAAGGTTAGCATCAATGACTAAGTCTGTCAGTTTAGGATCTTTAGTTGACTTACTCATTTACTTCTGCTGTTCTCTGAATAAAAGAGGACTGGGAGAAATATTTGGGAATAAAACACTCACTTGGGAAGTTGGGGATAAATTTATTGCAATAATAAGACTTAAAGTAACTTAACAGTAGTGTCTCCTGATGTACCTCCTGACAAAATGTCTTGTTTTTGTGGGGAGTCTTTTCCAACCTGAAACCTTTTAGTAGGTTATGCAATAAAGGAGAAAAGCCCTTTACTCTATTCCAGTGACTCTGATGACAACAGTCAGTAAGCAGACAAAGGTATGGATCTAGGAAAAAAGGTGCTAAATGGATGAAAAGCATTTTCTCACCTATAAGTGTTTGTAAAGGTGAAAAAAGTGGCATCCTTCAGAAACGTATCAGGATTTTTTTTAACAAAACAAACAAAAAAATCCTTCTACTGTATTCCAAAATAGCAGAGGGGTAGCAGTCCAGGAGCTTTCCGGAGATCACTGATCATCATTCAAGTGATGGAGGAGCCAAAAAAGAGGTGTTCTGATGGACCTCATACTCTCAAACAAAAGGCTTGTTGGGGATGTCTAGGTTGAAAGCAGTCTAGGTTGTAGTAAATATGAGATGGTCCTGAGGGCAGGAAGAAGGGTTAAGAGTAAGCTCACAACCATGGATTCAGGATGGGAGACTTTGGCCTGCTCGAAGGTCTGTTTGGAAGAGTCCTAGGGACAAGGCTTGGGGAGCAAGTGCAGTAGTTCGATTTTTAGGCCTTCCTTGGTAATTGAGGTCAAAACTAAGGAAGTATTCCATCCTATACCTTTATGCAAATAGAGGTATAAATAAGACGGAGAGAGAGACCTCTTCCTCTCTTCTCTCTAGCAAACTTGGGAGACAGCAGGTCCCTGCAGTTGGTTTCGCTTATCTGGGAGTTGAGGCCTGCTCAGGCTTGTTGTTTGCCATGCGGGAGGTGGAGAGTGCTGGTCATGTCTAGCGCAATCCTGCTTTTCTCAAGGGAAATGGTGAGATTTCATTTTGCTAGTTCTTTACTTTGCTAGTTCCCGGGTTTCGATTGTGCATATCTGTTTTGTTTTTGTCCCTTTTTGTCCCTTTTTCCCTTTTCCCTTTCCCTTCTCCTTCTCCCTTTTTTGGAGCTGTTTGGGGTTCCTGTGTTTATATGTACATAGTATTTTAACTGTATATATCTATGATATATGTAAAATATATATATTTTTGCTCTTCCAAGATCAAATGGTCCATCCCAAAAATAAACAGAGATTGATCCTTCTTTACTAAGCACTGGTGAGGCCACATCTGGAGTCCTGTGTTCTGTCGCGGTCCGAAGGGGGGACGGGACATGAGGAAGGGTGCAAACAGAGTTGTTTATTCAGGCGTGCCCACTCTCCTTTTATCCGCTCGGGAGCCAAATGGACCAAAACATAAGGTGGAGCATGAGACCGACAAGTAGAGGGACACCCAGCATAAGGGACACCAGCAAAAGGGGGAGGAGTGGGGGCAAACCCATGGCAAGCCTGGGCTTGTCCAGGCTGTGCACTGTGCAGTGTGAACACAACGAAACCACATAATAACAGCAAAGTCCACACGACAAAGTCCCGCCAATCGCTGCACGCTTCTCTCCACACCCGGAACTGTTCCATCCTGAAGTGTTCCCTCACAGTGTTCAGTCCTGTGCTCCCTAGAGGCATGGACATACTGGAGAGAGTCCAAAGAAGGGCCACAAAGATGATGAAGGGACTGGTGCAACTCACACATAATCAAAAAGACTGAGAAGTGGATGGGCCTGTTCACCTTGGAAAAGAAGGTTCAGGAAGGATCTTACCAATGTGCATAAATACCTGTAGGGAGGCTGCAAAGAAGACAGAACTAGGCTCCTTTCAATGCTGCTCAGTGACAGGACCAAAGGCAATGGGCACAGACTGAAACAGAGGATGTTCTGTCTGAATGCCAGGAAACACTTTTACTGGGAGGGTAATTGGTCACTGACACAGGTTGTCCAGAGTGGCTGCGGAATCTCCCACCTTTAAGATAGTTAGAAGGAGTTTAGACATGGTCCTGGGCACCCAGTTCTAGGTGCTTCTGCTTGAACAGGGGGGCTGAACCAGATGACTTCCAGATGGAAAGTCATTTAGGAAATGACTTTCATTTCCTAAAACTTAGATCATTTAGAAGAACAGAAGCTCTCCAAGGTCTGGAAAACTGTCATTTTCACTGGTCCCAAATTCCCAGATAGGACTCACCAAAGGAATATGTTTCTGTCAGCCCTTGACTTCACCCAACTACACTCTGTGCTATGAGAGAAGAGCAAGGTGACTGCAATGAAGTGGGTTACTTCCCTTTAAAATGAAGAAAAAAAATATTCATTCCAGAAAATAATCTTATTAGTGGTGGGAGGTGAGGTTTTGATTGATTCAACAACTGTATATTCAAGGATTCCTTCTGCAATAACCCCTCAAGTTATTGGCTAAGCCCTTTGCGTCACATCAGTGAAAAATAATGAGAAGGGAGAGGATCTTCTCCTTTTTCCTGTTACGGGAGAAAGGCTATTTCTCGCTTTTCACTTTTTATTTGCTGAATTTCTCATTTTGTATTTAGAAATACACAAAACTTTCTAAAAAAGGCATTGCATATTCCATACCTAACTAAAAAAAAAGTAATTTATAATTTAATTACATAGTACTGTAACTATGCATATTGTTCTAAGACAGTTCTAAAATGCTCAACATTAAATAAGAAATCCCAAGGTCCTAAAAGTGTAAAGAGATAATTTAAATAAAGGAACTCTGAAATTGAAACTTATGCAGCTTCTTATTAAATAAGCACTACCTTACTATAAGCTCTAATAACTGTTTCAAACAGTTATGCAAAAGCAACATTTTGTCAATCCCTTCATTTTCACTCAATGAACTGATTTATTGTAAAAACAAAGAGAATGTCACTCACATAATAAATAAATTTTCTAAAATAAAATATTTTATCTGAGTCTCTCATGCATATTATGATTTATTTCAGTGTTAATAAAGCTTTTCATTGTACTTGTATATGTGTATATATATATATTTCTAATGCTATTTTGAAATTATGATCTAATTAAATATTATTTATATGCTATTATATATTGTATGTTAATTATATATTTTGTATTAATCTGATACCATTATCTTTTTAACCATACAAATAAAGTTAAGGTAAGGTTGCTAAATTCTACTAAGGAATCGATAATTACATAGATTGCTTTTCTGGCTCCTTATAAGGTATCGCTAAGGAAATATATTGATAGAAGCAACAAAAAGAAAAGCATAAAATGCAAGACTTCTGACAGACAAGCCATCTAAATTGATTAGTTCTCATTTTGGGCCAATGTGGATCAATAGTTGAACAAAGTTTTTAAGACTGAACTGAGATTAAAACAGCATAAAAGAGAAGAGATGAGGCTGTTTGTAGTTGGTAGATAGTAAAATCATAACATTTACGGTCATATGCGTAATTATATATATTAACATACAGATGCATTTTCAGTGTTATTCAAAAGATATCTGGATCTTTTTTATCATTGCACTTCAGAATTTTAATAACTCAGTTTAGGACATTTTGTCTATCAAACCAGAATCAGTTTCTTCAACCTCTTATAAATCTTTAATACCTGTCACTTTCAAGCATAGCTACTGTATTTCTTGCATTATAATTTCAGCATTACATACACTACTCGATGTGACGTATAAATACTGCACTATACAAACATACCACCTTTCTGGATTTATATACTACTTCTTTAACAACACAGTCCATCATCTTCACCTTGTTCACTGTAACCTTGGTACTGTATACAGGTAATCATAGATATTTTTCTAGTAATAAAACTCAAGTCTTGTCTATATCAGTATGCCAAAGGTTTGATTACTCTAACATTTACTGATTTATTTTCTGTTTAATAGAATCATAGAATCATGGAATGATTTGGGTTGGAACGGACCTTAAAGATCATCTATTTCCAGCCCTCTTCCATGGGCAGGGATATCATTCACTAGATCAGGTTGCTCAGGGCCTCATCCATCCTGGCCTTGAACACTTCCATGGATGGGGCAGCCCCAGCCTCACTACTACCCTCACAATAAAGAATTTCTTCCTAATATTTAATCTAAACCTGCCCTCTTTCAGCTTAAATCCATTGCCCCCTTCTCTAGTCATTCTCTGTCAACATAAAAAGTCCCTCTCCGTTCTTTTTATAAGCCCCCTTAAGGTACTGTTAGGTCAAAATAAGGTCTCCCTGGAGACTTTATCTGGAGACCTTCTCTTCTCCAGGATGAACAGCCCCAACTTTCTCAGCCTGTCTTCATAGGAGTGGTGCTCCAGCCCTCGGGTCGTCTTTAGGGCCCACTGTAAAAGTCCACATCTTTCTTGTGCTGGAAAACCCAGACCTAGAAGCAGTAGTCAAGGTGGGCTCTCATAAGTGCAGATTAGAGAGGGAGAATCACCTCCCTCAACCTGCTGTCCATGTGTCTTTTCATGCAGACCAGGTTGTGCTTGGCCTTCTGGACTGTGAGCGTGCACTATTGACTTTCGGCTCATGTTCAGATTTTCATCCCCAAGAACCTCCAAATCCTTCTCCACAGGACTGCTATCAGGGACTTCTTCTCCCAGTCTGTACCCATATCTACCCCAAACCAGGTGCAGCACTCCACACTTGGGCTTGTTGAACCTTATGAGGTTCTTGTGGGCTCACTTTCAAGTTTGTCCAGGTCCCTCTGGATGGCATCCCATTCTTCTGTTGTGTCAACTGCACGACTCAGCTCCATGTCATCTGTAAATTTGCTGAGCGTGCACTTGATCCCACTGTCTGTGTCATTGATGAAAATATTGAAGGACACCAGTCCCAAGACAGTGACTTGAGAGACACTACTCATCACCAATCCCCGCCTGGACATAGAGGCATTGATCACAACTCTGTCTGCATCCATCCAGCCAACTTCTTATCTACCGAATGACTGTTTGACTTCCGATATCATTAATTTTTCACATTTTAATTAACAGTACACATATAATGGTGAGCATTTGTACATTCAATCCTATTAATTCTAGATTTTCAAACTGACTGAAGAGAAATTACATCATTATAAACCACAGTTAATAAAACAAGAGAGCAGAAAAACACATAAGCAAGTTTTACTGTATTCCAAAAGGAAAACGTAGGAAGGACAATAAAGCCTATGTAATAGAAAAGAAAAAAAAGTTGCCATCAACTTTTATTGGTATAACTTGCACAACGGAAATCTGTTGTTAATTGAATGCACTCTCAATTTGTCATCTTAGCAGAAAGAATTGAAATGTAGTAATTTGTTTATTGGAAAACTGTTATCTGCGTAAATGTATTCAATAAACTTTATCTTAGAGTTTATATTTTTAAGAACTTCAATTTTTTGGGGTAAGGCAATGTGTTATCTTTACATCAGAAGTTATTTAAATATATTGACAAAAATAGGAAACTTTATTTTCAGTTTCTCTTCTTGTTTTCTATCAAAATGATGGCTGTACAGTTATAGTGGTGATTTACACTATTTCAATCAGTTTGAACCAATATGATAAAATTAATTTCTGTACAAAAGTTAAGCACATTTTGCATACTTCCCAAAGTCTTATAGTCTAAATGTGTCAGACATTTTTATCTCTGAAACCAGATTACACTTTCATTAATATCTTTTTTTTTTCTTGGTATACATTCTCAGAAGTAATTGAAAATCCTGGAGTTCATTATTATATTAAGTAAATTTATTTGTGTCACAAGGAATTCACCATATTTTGATATTTCCAAACTCATTCTCTTTCTGGATAAGAGCACTCACTGTTTTCCTTGTACCTTCCTTTGATATACCAGATGGAAGCAGGACTATGACATTCTAAGTAATTTATCTTTCTTTTCAAATAAAACTGAGGTTTTCCCAACCTTCAAATCATATCAGCTAGGGAAGACAAATCTGGAAAGCCATTCAAAAACTTTGAAATTTCATATCCCCAGTTTTCAAAGAATATTGAATAACAGACTGTTTTGAGGAACATCACAGAAATAAAGGTCTAAGGGAATCAGGGAGCTAGCCACCTAATTATCTAAATGTGAAAGTTACCCTAAATATGCATTGTGGTTTCAAAAATTACACTAAAATATTAGAAAAATGTGATCTCAGATAACTAGGCAGTTATCATCAGGAGAACTAATACAACATCTTTCTTACAGATGCATCTTTTCAGACATGAAGTATTACTGATGATTTTTTATCAAGTCTGTAGTTTATTTTCATACTGTTTGTGCTAATATTTAAATTTTGAGCCATTTCTTTCCCAAGGAAAGTCAAATACTAATATTATTCTTATTATCATGCAAAATAATGAAAATTATGCAGTGATATGCATGTATTGTCATTCTATTCTTACAAAAAAAAGGAACACTGAATTTAACATGTGCACTTCTGTTTTTGTTAGACTAAATGAAAAGTGATTGGATTATGCTGCTTTCCTTTCTTTTGATATACAGTTGTCAACTTCTCTTAACAGAACCAGCTTTTTTCCTTCTTAGTTTTTATGTAGTACTATTATTGAAAATGCTCTGTGATACTTGATCCTCGTTATTCATTTATGCACTCTTAATGCTTAAATTTCTCAAGTATCATTATAAACTACCAATCCTTTACCTCCTTCTCTTTTCATTGCTTTCTTTTGATTTCTTGATCGTTCATGAGAACGTTCTTTACCCATAGCCTGCAAATGAAGATCTATTCTTTGTGACACTCTAGGACAAGGTCAATCAATTGCAATAAAATATTTTTCATTTTGCCATAGAACTGAGTCATGAAAATAATTTATGCAACTTTAGTTGATTAGGGAGAGTTTGTTATATGAAAGATTTCAAGTATCTTGATTGTATGCTCCATTAAGCACTCTAAATGTATTATATTCTGCTTAATGGCATTGACAAACAGGTGAGAGAGTTTTACACATTTCAGAATCTGTGACTTTTCCCAATTTATTCCTCCCTCGTAGGGTTACTGAAGCTGTCTTTGGAGAATAAGATGGGAAAAGCTGATCTTAGGGAGGAAAAGTCACGTGGAGGTTTTTCTTCTGTCCATATAGTTCATGTTCAAGATGTGGTTTTAGGGTGGCTCTTTTTTTTTTTGGTCAGCAATATTCTTTCCACTCTTTCCTGACTAACAAAATTATGGAAGTATGTTCATTGGTGACTAAATAAGATTTTGAAGAACCCATCAACACAGAAGTGTCTATGTTTCTTACTCCAGATGAACTTTAGGATTTGCTTGAACTGCTTCCTTTTTTCATTCCCTGCGTATCTGTTCTTATCTACTTTTGGGGAGCAAGATGGTTGGAAAGATGAAACATCTTATCCACTATGCCCATGCTTCCAGTAACTATGCATAATAATTTATGTAAGGAAAACATATACAGAGCTGCACATCTAGAGGAAAGGATATTGTCAATAATCAATGAATATTAAATTTCTATTTATTTATTTACTTGCTTATTTATTTGTCCTTGCTAGAACTGAATCACCTCTTGCTGTTAGTACCTTGGAAATAACATCTGAACAAAAGCTTTGAAAATAACTGTTTATTTCTTGTCATACGGAGATGATCAGCAAAACTGTTGGTCTGTATTGGGGTAAAGCTCCACAGTCACTAGAAAATGATAGACCCTGTTATCTTCCAACCCCAGCTGAAGAAATGAGCAAAAATTTTTGTAAGATATGCATTTTTCCAACATGTATTTTTCATAAGAAGACATTATTTTGCAAGGGATTCTACCTCAGGTAACAAAATTGAAGTCTAAGAGTGAATATTCTATTTGAGTTAATAATAACAGACTTTTTTCCTAGCAAAAAAAATTATGAAGACTTACTTCAAATATTTTTCTGCTAACAAAACTTCCTAGATCTGTGCATTTTTATTTTTCTTAACTGAAATATAATGTAAACTGGCAAGAACATTCAAAGTATGAATTTACATACTTCACACTCCTGTTAGAAATCACTCTCTATAAAAATCCTGATTTATGAAAGAAAACAAAGATACAGTAGAAAGTAGTATTTTCTTAGTTAGTAAGAAGAGCTAGTAAGAAAAGACTACATCGTAATTTAAAATCCGTCTTGTACAATTAGATGTCTATATCTGTAACACTTTTTTGTTATTTTCTGCGTAAAAAAACCTAAAAGTATTTAAACTATTTTCATGTACCTTTATAAATGTTTGCATTAAAAAGAGAGGAACAAGACCCTATAGGATCTTCTCTATGACTTGATCTTCTCGGAAACAACAGTACCTATATCAGATGTACACAAATGTAAGTACAATGTTCAAATCCAGTTTCTGCATCTTCACATCTTTGTTTAATTTATCTCTTCTGGGACAAAAAAGGTGTGGGTTTTGGTTTTTTTGGGTTGTTTGTTTGTTTGTTTGTTTGTTTGTTTGTTTTTAGAGAAAGTTAAAAAGCCCATAAGAGAGTGTAGACAGTGCATTCTGTGAAACAATTAATTGTAAGTATTTGTGGAATATGTCATCAAGTTATATTATCTAATGTAGTTAACTGATCAATAATATCAATATGTAATAAGTAGGGTAATTAGACATACTAATAGACAGAAAAAGAAGTGACAGAATCAAACCATGAAACATAGAACGTTAATATAAAATCCCAAGCAAATCAACATCCCTCATAAGCCAAAGCATGTCCTTACATATCTTTAAGCACTGACATTAATAATACTACTTCTTGTAGTTCCAGTAGAAGGCAACATTTATTTCTTTACGGCAAATTATTCAGAATGTTAACATTTTCTAACTAAATGTATTTATTATCATAATTGTAAAAGAGAAATAAACATCACAAAATTTAAATACTTGTAGAACACTGCTGTCTAAATATAAAATACAGAGCCTCTTTTTCATGCAGTTTTGCACTAATCACACATAGGGTACTAGTGTAAGAATTTTCAGTGCTTATATAGCACTTTTAATGCTTTGCAATATTAGAATCCTTGAGAATGGTGATCATATTTCCTATTCTATGGTTAAAAATATAAGTGCGCATAGCAATTAATAAAATTCCCAAGATCACATAAGTATCCTGAGATAAAAAGTTTGTTTTGACTGACCAGTGATAAAGAGAAATCCCTTTTGGCTTTCAATATTTTCACCTTAAAAGAAATGTAGAATTCAATAATCTTCTGAAAAAAATGCAAAGAAAGTTCGAAGTGAATAATTTTTGCAGGTAATTGTTTTGAGCATTGTTTACACAAAGAATCCCGTATCATCAGTTCAGTTGGTTTGAGTTTTTTTTTTTTCCCAGTCCAACTTTACAAATGTCTATGAAAACTTGTCTGCAGATCAACACTGTTAAGTTGTTAAGCACAAGTGGCTACTAATCGGCATTTTTGGGCAGTGAGTCAGAATTTTCTGTTTAGTTTCAAATGATTGCCTATGTTTTCATGTTGACGTGAGCTAAGTGTTTTCCACACTAATACTACCAATGTTATTCTTAGCTGTATTCTTTTTGCAGCTCAGAGGGAATGAAGATTGCTTCTGCATCATAAATCCTGTTATTTATCTTTCTAGTCATATTAGCTGAAAAAATTTCTCTACTACATTACATAGAAATATAATATATTTTTAATTGCTCTTGTAGATGCCTTAGATTGCTCTTGCCACCTCTTACTGCCAGTTCAGGTTTTCTGCAGGTTCTATGTAACTCTGCCCTCTAGCTCCCCTGAGTTGCCTTGGGATTCTGACCTAGGAGAAAGTTGCCCAGAATACATCATCTTAGTCCTGTAAGGGGGCAGAGAAGGTGGGCTGGATTGCAAAAATGTCTCCCATTCTTTTCACTGCAGACTCTCCTATTCTAGATGATGTCTTTGCTTATCAATTTAGTTCTTCTGGCTGCTGCCTTAGACTCTAGGAATTGTGATTTGTCCAGGAATCCTAATTATGTAAGTCTGGGTGACACATTCCATTAAATGATGGAAGATCTAAAAGACAAAACTTTGGTGCTAACCCAACAGAGACATGGATGAGAGATCTGTTCCCTGAATGGACTAACTGTAAGACTTTTGAGAAATATGATGCTCTGCACTTCAGCACACCAATACTTGCGGGTATATTTTCAATTGCATGCAAATATGCATGTGCTTTCTAGAGTAATTAAGCTTTTATGTCTAGAATCAAGATCTTGTCTTAAACAAGGTGATGGAAATAAGAGACCTATGCCATCTGTGAAGATTTTTGCTGTTGTTAAAAATCTAAATATAAATTTACATGAAAATACTTGAAACATCAGTGGTATAACATCTGGAATACTGTTTATGAGTGGCAGAGTTACGTTTTTTCCCCTTAATCTTCCAAAATTAAACCATAAGTTACACATAGCCTTATTAAAGTATTTTCAGCATGATTTATTGCACAGCTAACACACAACTACGTCTAAAGATACCAACTGCTGTCTGCAGCCACAATATTGATTCCTAATAACAAAGCGCTGGCATTTATGAATGATTCAGAAAGATTTGGCTGTAGTGGTGTGGTACAAACGGGTCTGTTTGTTATTTGGTTGGTGGGGGTTTTTTGTTTTGTTTGGGTTTTTTTTTTGTTTGGTTTGGTTTTTTGTTTTTGCTGGGGTTTTTTGTTTGGTTTTTTTTTTGTTTGTTTTGTTTTGTTACCTACTATTTACAGAAATCAAGTACTGTATGTTGGAAGGATTTTTTTTCTTTCTTTTTTCTTTTTTAGAAAGACCATCTTAGCAAGTTGACTGGATCAAAACATATGAAAGTACAAAATATGTAACCTCAGCATTCATAAATTCAAAGCTGAAAATCATCTAAGATTTCACACAAGTAAATACTGATTACAGAGTATGAAGACATACATTCTTAAAAGAACACATTAAAATAGAAATTAGTAATGTGGGCTATATAACAACATAAACATTTCTGCACTTCTTTTTATGTCATGAATTTTAAATGCCTGTTTCCTAATCTGAACCCTCTTTCTGCTTGCTGAAAAATGAGACTTTTGAAAAGCCTTACACTAGATCTCTGTATTGGAAAGAATTAATGCAATGAAATAAGTAAACTTAAATATTTACACTGAGCCCCATCTTTAACTTATTTTAAGCAAGATACATTTAAGATAAAATCAAACTCTTTCAGTGGAAGTCAAGTTCTGGATCCTATAGATCTAATGCACTTGAACTGGAGAGCAAAAGTGAAAACAAAAAATGGTTTTGTTGAAGAAGCACCATCTTTATCTTTGGAAGAAATTAAATGAAATTATAACTTTAGGTGTAATTTTCTTTTAACTTCAGGTTTTTAAGCTCTCTTCTTGACTTATTGAACAGATATAAGTTTTCATTTATTTTTTCTGTCTAAAATTTTATCTAGAATAATTTTGGTCATAGTTTTTATTAGCTTTGAGAAATAGCAAAAAAATTTGGGTAATATTTTTTTCTTCTATAGATATATTTTGGAGTATAAACATTTTTTTGAAACATTAGACATTGATATGGAGGAATTTCTCGTGGAGTATTGAGACATTAAGGCAAAATGCTTATGAATAATGATGGACTCATCTGTCCTTGTTTGATATTTCAGACCAAACTATTGATAGTGAAGCCAGGTAACACCTGAAAAGCGAATTTAAGCAATATAAAGAGTTAAGCACAAAATGTAGAAGCAAGCTTTAGCAAGGCACATAGAATTCAGCATTAAGAAAGCGGAGGCAATAAATTCACTGAGGTACAGGTCGCGCTGACACAAGAGAACATAAACATGAACAGAAAATGCTAGTACACACAAAAAGAGACATATGGGGAGGAAACCAAAGAGATAAAGAGAGGGACATGCCAAGAAATTAGGTATTGGTGCCAAATACCGAAACTCTCTGCCAAATTCATAAGGAAGCTACCCAAATTAGGGAAGGTTCAAAAGTTTAGGAGGATGATGATGAAAAGGACACGGGGTTCATGATGAAGGAAGACCGGAACTCCCACCGAAGTTCTCCCCAAATTAAGGACCACGCCTCTAACTCCGCCTCAACTCCACCTGTTATGAATATTAAAAGTAGATGTTGCAATGTAATGAATATTCATAATATATGATGTAATTGCTTAGCAAGAAGTGTATAAAAGTTGGATTGTGTGTTTCTCGAGTTGGAGCAGTTTGTCCAGGGCGACCTGGCTGCTCCCCGGCCGTGAAATAAATACCTCCTGCTTATAGACTGAAATTCTGTCTCTGAGCAGTTTCTCCGCGCCTTGTTTTGGGGCATAAATTGGCATCAATTGAACAATGAAAATTTCCCCCCTCTTCTTTCACTTTGTTTTTTTTTTAGTTGCTATTTCTTAACAGGTTGTTCTCCATCTTTGATATTCTGGTTGGACCTAATGCTGTATTTTATTTAATTTACTATGAAAGTATTTTTTAAGAAAGAATTTGATATGGAAATACGCTGAAATGATCAAATATGGCCTCTAACCGGAAAAGCTGAGAGATTGAAAAGCTAAAGGTAGTAGGAGATAGTGTTAAGCTAAAATATTGCTGGGATACATATTTCACTTAGGCTTGCTTGCTGTATGCTGACCAACCTTGATTAAGTGTCAAGAATACTGAGTAATCTGGATCCTGGAGAGAATGTTTTAACAGGGTAAAACAGGCATCGGAAAGCTGATTTGCCCCTGATATAAAATTTATTGCATCTATATGCTAATGACCTTAATTCTGCATCTTCAACCATAACACAAGTTTGTAGTCTTACTGAATTCCACCAAGTAAAATCATGTTGTTTCAAATTAGAAGTACTTCAGAAAAGTCTTCAGGAAGAATTTTTATATGAAATAATGGTATTGGTAACGTAGAAGATGACAGTTTTCTTTTTTCCACTGTGTACCCCTCCAATGACAAGAAAAATTATGCAGCTTGGAAATGCCATATCTAAGATACACATATCATACATACATTATATATACCATATATGCACATACCATATATAACCTTTTGTGTGTACTGGTATCCTAAGAGTAAAGAAAGTAAACTCAAAAATTAGGAAAGAATTTTGGTTTGTAACTTGGAGAAAAAATGTTTTAAATGGTGACAAATACAATGGCAAGTGATTTTATTCTTGGCATAGAAAGTGTTTGGATTTTTTGCTAAAGAAGTAGTGGGACAAAAATGTGATGTATATATTTCTTAGGACAGAAATGCGTTTAAACTAAGTAGATGAAAAGGTTGGTTTAATACTTGGAATGCAGAAGTTATTTCATAAGGATAGTTGTTTAGGCTTTAGAATTTTTTAAAGTGTGTTTGTTGAAGGCTGTTATAATTTAATGCCACTTTAGTGTAAATACCAATAAAACTACCTTAAACTAATGGAACATGATATCAAAAGTTAATTGTGGGGGAGAGGCACTATCTATACTTAATTAATTAATATGCAAATTAGACAATTTAAAGATAAAAGACCCAGTAAAGAATTATTTGTTTGACTTCTTTCTCAAGGTCATTTCAGAAGAACTGACATTCATCTTGCTTTTGTCTTATAGAATGGCAAGCATGAGAATGCTTGCCTAATTTTGGAATTAATTATCATTCTAGCAATAAAGACAGCTCACATTTTGTTTTTTGTTGGATTTTCTATATGCAGATTTGCTACCTACTTTGAATTTAAGTTTGGATTTTTGGGGGACAAATCTGAAATATCAACAGTTTAACAAATATTATTATCACAAATTTCACATACACGTGAAATATGCACTTTTTTGGATAAATTTGTAGTCAAATGATAAGTCTAGATAAATGAAAAATACCAGTAGCCTCTCAGTTAAGATGTAATTTTTAGCAAACTAACCTATTTTCCTTTTGTAATCATTAATTTTCTTTATTACCTACAATAACATTTCCAAGTAGTCCCTAGTTCCACTTAATAGGTTATGAATAATTAACTTTGAAACTATGTACCTAGAAATTTGATATAACTTCTTCCAACTTTGTCACAAGTCATTTCCACTTCAATAATTACAAAATATTTTGTCTCTATACATAGAATAGAATAGATTAGAATAGAATAGAAATCTCAATTTTGAAGGGACCCATAAGGATCTTTGAGTTTAACTCCAAAATATTTTCATCAGCCTTGGTTTTAAATTCTATATTTCCCACAGAACTATTAGCCAAATTCAACACTTTATTAAGCCCTGATCTTTCTGGTTATAGATAATTTTTTCATCATTATTATATTTCATCATAATATTTTAAAGGCATGTTTAACAATTTTTCTTTCTCTAGGTGTTTTTTCTTTCTCTAGATGTTTGCTAAAGAAGTAGTGGGACAAAAATGTGATGTATGTATTTCTTAGGACAGAAATGCGGTTAAACTAAGTAGACAAAAAGGTTAACTCTAAAGTTAGCAGTTGCCATAATGGAAAATAAGATTTCAGTGATTTTAAAAGTAATGAATTCTGAAAAGGAAAACTATATGTCACTATTTTAATCAGTTTTTGTGGAAATCGATTCACAGCATTCAAAATAAATACACTGAATTATTGGCTGTAGCTAAACCTTGACTCTAGATACATGTGCGCATGTGTGGGTGTGTGAGTGTGTACATACAAAGGAAGAACTGAGAGCGAAGGAAAAAAAATAGTAAAAAATAGAAAAAAAAGTTATTTTCTTGAGTTAAATATTGAAGTGCTTTAACCCAAATTCTAAACGAACTCTAGTTTTCAGCCCTTACCTGCCTTTAAGGATAAATTACTGTTGTATTTTAAGACAATTTCTAAATTGCATGATGAGTAGCTAGAAAAACTTAAGAAAATTAATTTTATTATAGCTTTTATTTTCTAATCTGTAATTATTTTGAATTAAGAAATCAAGACCTGTTTCTATATCTTAAATGTTATCTTAAATATTATTTGCTAATGCCTCTAAAAATTGGTAATTTGGGCTCTTCTTTTCAGTTTGACTCCTCTAATTGTTCAAATAATATATATTTTTTGTTTTAGATTGTTTCAGCCATAATAAACATGCACATTCAAAAATCAGTATATAAGAATGACATGGATATTCTGAATCTGGACTTGCTTTCAATATTGTTCCAATGTAGGAATATATGACACATCCTGTCATTGATTCCTGTGTGCCCAACAAGCATTTATTCTAATTAATTCTTGGTTTATTTCTTCCTATTATATTTTTTTCATCTATAAAACAAACAATTAAAAATTTATAAATATATTTTCTTAGTGGCAGATGCACAAAAAAAGAGTAAGAAGACTTAATGGAATTAGTTTTCAGTCAGGCAAACCTAGGTGCTTTGATAGCTGAATCCACCATTTATATCACTTTTCCTCTAAGTGCATTTAGAAACCCTGCAAAAAGAAGTGATAATTATATAAAAAAATTTGCTTTCCTGTTTTGTCTTCCTATATTTCCAGTAGCCAAAAAAAGAAAAAATAGTAAAGTTACATGAATTGGCTGGAAAAACTCAAACAAAACAAAAGAGACACCCATCTTCCAAGGGTTTTTAAACCTGAGAATGAGTTCTCTCTAAAAATAATAAAAAAAAAAATAATTCCATTGAAAATAAAAAATTGAAAGTGTTTTTTAATGATTGTCAATACTCCAAGAATTTTGGGATGAAGAACAATAATCAGCTTTGATCCATCTCCTACTATGTGTGCAGGTTTTGTCTCTGATAGAATTAGTATTCTTCATAGTAGTTGTTACGGGACTATGTTTTGGATTTGTGCTGAAAGTAGTGTTGACAATTCTGTGATGTTTCAGATATTGCTGAGCAGTGCTGACACAGAGTCAAGGCCCTTTTTCCTTCTTGTACTGCCCTGCCACTGAGGAGACTGGGCGTGTACAGGAAGTTGAGAGGGGCCACAGCCAGGACAGCTGACACCAACTGACCAAAGGGATATCACAGACCATATGGCATCATGCTCAGCATTTAAAGCTGGAGGAAAAAGAAGGAAGAGGGGGACATTTGGAGTGATGGCATTTGTCCTCCAAAGTCACCATTACATATGACAGCACCCTGCTTTCCTGGAAATGGTGGATTATTTACCAGATGGGGTTAAGCCACGACACTATGCCATGAATAGTGATGGTTATTCAACTTTCATCTCTCTTTGTATTCCTTGTATTCTTATGGAGTTTTTAGTATTTTATGTTTCTGACATTATAAGTTAAATGAAAAAAATCAATCTGTATGTTTTATTTTTTTTTTAGAAATAGTAAGAAAAAGAAATGACATAAATTATTAATTCATATGACTTGGAGTAAAAGAAATGATGAGGCTTCATAAAAAATGTGTCATAAGAAGGTAAGAAAGAGAAAAATAAAGAAAAGCAAAAGTTGAGATCTACCTCCTATCAAATGTTTTATGACTCAGTGAGCTGATGTAGAAGATTTAATAGCCAGTAAAACTGTTCAGCACATCATTGCAAGCCAGGAAAGATCTAACTGTTTCTTTCTTCAAAGGGGATAAGAGGCTTTCTGTGTCAAATGCAGGAAAAGGAATGTCTCTTTCAATTGTAAAGTTCAGAACAGTCATTAAGTACTTCACACATTTATCATCACTAGTGAAAACATACTCTTAAACTTCATGTTAAGAACATTGCCATCTGAAGTTAGCATATAAAAATATATAAATAAATATAAAAAGAAAAGAGGATTTTCCTTTATATCCCTTCCTCCCCTCACCCTTCAGCAGTTTAAAGCTAATTGCAGTGTTATTGACCAAGGATTTTCAGAGAGGCAACAAAGCAAATACTAGACCGGTCACATTTATTCTCCACACTCCATCTGGTACCTCAAAACTTTTTTTTTATTTAAGCATCTCTGATTTTGTAACATATGACCATCCTGGAAATTTGGGTTACTTCTGCAAACTTTGTAACAGAGATCATTCAGTGCCCTGTTAAAGAATCTTGATCAAGGATTGCCTAGCATATTGTAGAGTTCATATCTGTACCAACACTGAGACTATAGGCAACGCTAAATGAAGTGCTCACATTTAATTAGTGTGACAGCATTATAGTAATCTGGTGTCCCACTCTGCTAAGATTTGACTTTCCTAAGCATCACTCTATGCAAATTATTTATGCAATTCAGATTAATGTTAGTGGATGCAAACAGTGAAATATGCATCTTGGAAGAGTAGAGAAAAAATATTTATGCATAACTGTAGATCATGACTTCAACACCGTGCAAATTTTTGGAGTGCTGATGTTTATCAACAATCTTCTGCCCTGCTATATGGTTAAAAGATATCTGACACTGAGTAAAACAATTTTTTTTCAAGGCAGGTGAAACTGTAAAGGTATAACCATTCAAACTGTGGGTTCTTTGAAAGATATTCATTCTCTAATATGATGAGTAAACAGAATAGATTATATGCTCTGTGCTTAAGGCTGGGATTTAAAGAATCACAGAATGGTTGATTTTAGAGGGGTAACTCTGTAAGTCATCTTGTCCAACAACCCTGCTCAAGCAGCACCACCTAGCACTGTCCAAAGAGATTTTGAATATCCACGGGTATTCCACAGAAATTCCACAGCCTCTTTGGACAACCTGTGTCAGTGATCAGTCACCCTCACAGTGTTTCCTGACATTCAGATGGAGCATGCTGTTTCAGTCTGTGCTCATTGCCTCTGGTCCTGTCACTGGACACTGCTGAAAAGAACCTGGCTCCATCTTTTTTGCCCACTCCGTGCAGGTATTCATGTACATTGATAAGCTCTCCCCTTGAACCTTCTTTTCTCCGGCCTGAACAGGCCCAGCCACCTCAGTCTTTCCTCGTACGTGAGCTGCTTCAGTCACTTTATCACCTTTGTGGCCCTTCTTTGGACTCTCTTCAGTATGTCTATATCTCTCTTGTACTGGGAAGCCCAGAACTGGACATAGTACACCAGATGTGGCTTCATCAGTGCTGAATAGAGAGGCAGGATCATTCCCTTTAACCTGCGGGCGACAGTCCTATTGCAGTCTGGGATACCATTAGCCCTCTTTGATGCAATGGCACATTTCTGGCTCCATCCAACTATGGGTCCACAAGGACTCACAGGTGCTGCTTTCCAACTGGGTAGCCCCAGCATTTACATGAGGTTGTTTCTCCACAGCTGCAGGGCTTTACAATTCTTTTGTTGATCTTCATGAGAGTTCCACCAGAACACTTCTCCAGCTTTTCAAGTTTCTTCTTGGTGGCGGCAAGACATGAAGGCATATGAGCCACTCCTCCCAGTTTGCTATCATCCTCAAAATTGATGAGGATACACTCTGCCCTATCATCCTGATTATTTATGAAGATGACAAACTGAACCCAGTGTTGACCCCTGGGGTCCCCTGCTACTTAATGGTCTCCGATCAGATTTTATGCAACTGATCACCACTCTCTGGGCCCAGCCATTCAGCCAGTTCTCAGTCTATCTTACTCGATTCATCCAGGCCATATTTCAGCAGTTTGTCTATGAGGATCTTATGGGACACAGTGTTAAAAGTCTTCCAGAAGTCGCGACAGATAGTATCCACTGCTCTCACCTTGTCTACCAACCCAGTCATTTCATCACAAAAATTTATCAAGTTTGTCAAGTATGGTTTTCCCTTCATGCATCCATACTGACTACTGATCAGTTTCAAGTCCTTCATGTATCTGTAAACAGTTTCCATAATTTTCCTAGCAATCAAGGTCAATTTGATTGGTCTGTGGTTCCCTGAGTCCTCCTTCTTGTCATTTTTGAAGGTAAGACTGATATACTTTCCTCCATTTCTCAGGCACCTCTCCTAGTCAACAAGTTTGTTCAAAATATATTGTAGTGGCATCAGACAGATCCCTCTGTTCTCATGAGTACATCTGATCATGGTTCAGGACTTATGGACGTTCTTTATGCTTAAATATCATCTAACCTTATCCTACTACAGCAAAGGTATGTCTTTACTCCAAATTTTCCTTCTGGGACCTTGTGTTCCGAAGACCAGTATGACTAGCAAAGGCTGAGGCAAAGACAACATGCAGTACTTCAGCCTTTTTCGTGTTCTGTGTAACCAGCTCCCCCATTTTGTTGAGCAATGAGCCCACATTTTCCCCAACTGTCTTCTTGCTACCTAGGCACTTAGAGAAACCCTTCTTGTTATAACGCCCGTGAACGCTGAATTCCATTTGGGCTTTAGCTTTCCTAATTCATCCCTAGAATATCAAACAATGTTTCTGTATTCCTCCCAAGTTGCCTGTCTTTGCTTCCGCACTCAGTATACTTTCTTTTTGTGTTTAAGTTTGGCCAGGAACTCCTTGTTCATTGAAACAGGTCTTCTGCCATTTTTTACCTGACTTCGTATTTGTTGCGATGAACGACTCTTAAGCACGGAGTGAGGGATCCCTGAATATTAATCAACTTTCTTGGGCCTTTCTTCCCTCCAGAAGCTTATCTAACAGGACTCTTCCAAGCAGACCTTTGAAGAGGAGGACATTATCATCAATGCACTGCAGAAAACTCCGTGATCGCTTATGCCCTGCTGTGCTGTCACTCCTACAGATATCCAGGTGGTTACGTATCTTATTGTCCTTCAATGTAAGGCAGAGGGACTGATCCACTCATTCTTCCTGGTCAGATAGCCTATAGCAGGTACCCACTATAACATCAATTTTATCTGTCCTCCCCCATGATAAGATACAGGCTGCTTTATGTTAGTCTCTCCTGATATATAAATTTTCAAAGGAGTTTACAGATGTGCTTGCATAAGTCTGTTAAATATTTCACCCTGAGGGTTTGACAAGTAGACAAAAAAACCCCAACAAACTAAATGGCAGAATATAGACAATATAGACACCACTGTAGAAACATGAAGAGTAAAGACCAAGTTCTTCATTGTCCAATACAGTATCAGATATGGTAATACAGCAAATACACTAAATTTTTTGGACCCTACTCTTCAACTTCCAAGTAATTCATTATTGTAATTGATTATTCATGTAGGGTTACAACAGTCCAATATCTTACAGACTAGATGACAAGGCATTTAGAAAGTCAGTGTAAAATTTCAAATCCAGTGAAATGGGGAGATAGGACCTTCATGCTGATGTTGAGAGGAGATCCAAAAACTGATTATTTAAACATTGGGCTGGAAGGTGGTAAAAATATTACTGTTCTTTTATCTTGAAAAATATTTTTTATAGTAAAAAGTCATTAAAAAGGGAGGAAGTGTCCTTTCCCATATAAAGTGTATAACAAGATGTACATGAGTAATGTAGGATTACTGATATTTGATAAAATCTGATATTATATCTTTTGTTATTCATCCTAGTAAGGGAGTTAAGTTTTCCTTTGTATCTTCATTAGTATCACTGTGATCAGCAGTTTTAATTTTGCAGCCTGTGGCTATGTATATGCTGTTAAAGACCAGAGTCTAAAGTTTGACACATTGATCAAGCTCTTCCTAAAATGGATTGGCCTCATCTTTTTGTCCAAGGTCTCTGAATCTAATGGGACTTTCCTATCTCTAGCTGCTTATGCTATTTCATTGCCTCTGTATGTCAGCAATTAAAAAAAAAACAGGTTATGCTCTTTCCTTAACAGTGGCAGAATGAAATTGAAAGTGTGTGCTACATGCCCTGGGATACACATGAAAGAACACTGGAGGACTGAGGCTGCAGAGATTGTTTTCTGAAGGAGTGCCAGATCAGTGCAGAGGTTGGAGCATAATAAACAAGGCCCAGTGTCCACCCCACTGCCTTTGGAGAAGTTTTGGAGGCAAACTATTCTTTGACAATGTTGAGATAGCACCTTAAGGAATGTAAGTTGGAGCAGTCCCAAATAGACTTACACAGTGACCTGGCAACAAGTATCGTGGACTTAAGGGGTCAAGCTTGCTTCCTGACTCTCTTGTTCAACAACACAGATGTATCTGGTGGGACTCAGATAATATGATCCCAGGAATAGGGCTGGACAAGAGTAGTGAATATACCAAACTTTATACTTTCTATCCAACTTGCTTCTCAACCAGAATTACTGGGTCAAATTTTAATGTGCATATAAATAACAACTCCTTCTAGGCAGATGGGAATAACATTGTTGTCATCTTCTAGATTGAGTACTACTTTTGTTTTGGAAGACACTGAATTTGAACTTGTTGCTTGTTATTCAGCCAGTCATTCTACCTGTTTGTCAAAGCATATAATGATGTTTACTCCTTCCTGAAGTGATTTGAAAAAGGCAATAAATAACTATTTATCTGTAAGCTGACAGGTTGAGTATTTTTATCTGAGAGTTTCACAAAATCTTATAAGCCAAAATGATAATTAAACACCTGGATCTGAATAAGTTCTTAAAGTTACTACTGATGACCAATTTAATGTACTTAAAGAGATATGGGTAAATATCAGCAGTGATGGACAGAAATTTGAGAGATATTAGTGTATATAGTGCAAAATAACTCCAGACTATTTATTAAGTATATAACTCAGTTCAATACCACAGATTCTATTTGTTTATTTGCTTGATGGGTTTGATTTGGTTGTTGGTTTTTTTTTTGTGGGGGAGTTGTGTGTGTGTGTGCAGAGACAGTAATTCTCTATGGATTTAACACAATAATGTCATATTTGATTGGTTTAAGTGGTGCTTCATCATTATAAAATATTATCCACCAAATTCATTAGGGACTGTTTGAAATTTAGCTCTTCTGAAAATCAGTGCTACTCTGGATATAAAAATCTAAGATTAGACTTTACAGACTGAGATTTAGCCATCTAATAATCCCCTACATACCCACAGTTGTTTTCTTCTAGATAGATACCTTTAAAGGCCTAAGAATACAGAAAGAATTATTGGTCACAGGGTTATATGAAAATCTTGTCAGTATTATTTTTTAATAGAAGAGTACTGCAGGGAAGAAAATGTTGTGATAAATTTTAAATGTTTTTTTCAGATATAGCAAATTCTTCCATGTAAAAATAAGCACAGAACAAAGCAACACGTAATTAAAGAATCTATATATACTGTAGGGAGTGATCTGATTTTATGCCATGGCAATGGCTATTTACTCTGCTACACATTAGGGAAAAAATGAAAAGAAGTTGTCAGTGTTGATTTTTATCTCTTCAGCCTCATCTGGAAAAAGACAAAGTGCTATTATAGACCAAGTCCATTTCACCTAATTTTATGCAACTTCAGATGTATATATTATGAGAATATTTTCCAAAATCTATATTCCCCATGTAGAGACTAGGATAATTCCAAAGTTCATTTCACAAATGAGATGGATTTGTCTAGTCACTAGCAAATATTTGGAAAAAACTTTGTTGCAACTCGTACTGTTCATTAGAAAAAAAGTTCTGTCACAAAGTGTGTTTAAATATATATTTAAACAAGAATTCTAAAAAGTAGCTATGGTTGTTTCAACTGCCTAGACAGCTACCTTGAGACTTGAAAGAGTTGGGTACTGTATTATTTTCTTCTGATAGATTTCTTTTACTATGATCAATGCACTTTATATCCCTGTTGAATTCTGACTTCTTGTAAGGGTCATTGTTTCTTATTCCCTAATAGTTCTACTAGGGATGTGCAAACTTAATATATTTGTACCATTTACTGAGTTTGCCAAATCACAAGAAACATGCAAATGTTTTATAAACTCTCAGGGGGTTACAATGTAAAGAAATGAAAACAATATATGTGATACCTGTAGAGTCAGCTGGCAGCAAAAAGACAGGAGGGAAAACATTAAAAAAAAGCCTTGTTTGGTTTTTATGGTGACTCTTCTAGGAATAAATTGACTATGATGTGGGGTTTTTTTTACAGCTTGTAAAGTTATAGTCCTGAATGATGTTAAAGATATTCTTTTTCCAAAGATATAGATTAAAAATACTGCAATCAAAGAGAAAAATACTGTACCATGCATATTACACTTCTATTTCCATACTCTAAAGTAAGACTTCTTTAAATATATCATTGATTTATAGATTTGATCAACATAACTGGTCTACTCTGGCCTCCAATCGGGAGGCCTGGAGACACACCATCTATAACGCAGCTGTCTCCTTTGAGAACACACGCAGGATCACTCTCGAGGAGAAAAGGCAACGCAGAAAGAATTGTGTCTTGCAGAATATACCATCTAAGGAGTCTTTCTGCTGTCCTTTTGCAATCGGACATGTCTATCTCGTATTGGCCTCATTAGCCTGTAACAAACGTGGATAGAGACTTCCTAAATCTTTGTTCGCGAAGCCCAGCCATGAGATTGATAGATGTTAAGTCATTACTAATTTGCAAATATTACACATTTGCAACTATTTCAGAACAGACTACTCTTGCCTAAATTGCCTTCTTTTGTTCAAGGAATGTCAGATGGTAATTTGTCTGAAAATTAGTCAAAAATAAGGACATGAAGGAAAGTTATTGCCCTTTAAGTAGGGATTTTAAGTTATTATTATATCCACTAAATATCACCTTTCAAATGTACCACAACACCACTTTTCATTCTTTTGATATTGTCAGTAGTAATTGACAAATTAATTATTTTGGTAAGCTTTAATGATCGATTTTAGAGTTTTTTTATATGCCCTATTAAATACTGAGAACTTTGGATAGATCCAATTGATTCTTCCAAGAGAACACTCTGTCAGCTCTCAGCTCTGAGACTTGCTTTAAAATCAAACCACAAGATGAGAACCAAGAACCTGGGCATGATTGAAGGCCACAGCTGCCTCAGATGGTTTTTCTGGAGGCCCTAGAGTTACATTAGGGCACCACTGTGCAATTAGATGGGTAGTTTACCACTAGGCACTCATAAACAGAGACTGCCTGAGGCTCCTGTGTGGAAAAGGTATGAGTGGATTATGGCAAATGTTATGTTTATGACTTCTTCTTGGCTCTTTGTTCCTTAAGTACCAGGAAAACTGCATATAGGAAAGCTAAGGACCCATAAGGACATGAATGTTCAGTAAAAATTATGATCTCCACAGTATTTCTGGTAGGGTTAGAAATAAAAACTAGTTTGCTTTTAGATTTATGTCCAGGGTGGTAAAGTACTAGAGACAGGGTTACTGCGAGCATCCAGAGTTTCAAAGAATAAGTTTATATTATCAAATAAAATAGGTTCATTCCCCAGCATTAAGGACTACTGGCACATCACAACTCCAGCATATAGTGACTTTTTCTATCCTGCCTGCTGGGAACCATCAGTGGCCTAAACATTACCTGGAAGAGTGCTAGTTCACACAAGCCGAAACAACGCCAGAGGCTAGAGCTCACTATTAAAGAGTGAAGAAATGTCCAGGGTTTAAATCTGTGTCCCAGTTCTATTTATTTTACTGATAATAACATAGTCATTAGGTTCACACCTGAAGAGTTTGTGAGTTTTGGTAAATCAGAGTTGACATGAACCGATAGATCTGATTTATTAAAAAAATAGCAAAAATTGTATTATACCTGAACACAGATTATGGGAAATAAATCAGAAAAGAATGGATGAAAGCATATTTCTTACGAACTCTAGATATTTTCAATCAGTTTTACTTTCTTACTTCCTTGATAACAGCAGGAGTTTCTTTTTGATTCTTTTTTTTTAGTTTCTTTTTTATTTCTTTTTGTTATCTCTTTTTATTTCTCCTTTTTGTTTTTGTTTTTTTTAATGAATTAGAGATTTATTCCCCTAAATCAAGGCTTGTTAACTTTTTAATTAATCATTTCAAATGAAACAGTCATTCTTTCATGAAAATGAGTCACATTTTCTTTGCAATATTTCGTTAGTATTAGATGAAGTATACAAAGAAAATTCAGCTTAAGCATAAACCTTGAGTACTGTGTCCAGCTCTGGGGTCCCCAGCACAAAAAGGACATCAACCTGTTGGAGTGAGTCCAGAGGACAGCCATCAAGATGATTAGAGGGTTGAAGCACCTGTCCTATGAGGAAAGGCTGAGAGAAATGAGTTTGTTCAACATGGAAAAGAGAAGGCTTCAAGATGACATAATTGTGGCCTTCCAGTACCTGAGTGGAGCCTACAGGAGAGATGGAGAGAGTACTTACAAGAGCATAAAGTGACAGGACAAGGGAGGATGGCTCTAATCTGAAAAATTATAGATTTAAAATAGGTATTCGGAAGAAATTCTTTACTCTGAGGGCGAAGGGGCACTGGAACTGGTTGCCCAAAGAAATTGTGGATGCCCCATACCTGGAAGCATTCAAGGCCAGGCTGAATGGGGCTCTGAGCAACTTGGTCTAGTGACAGGTGTCACTGCCCATAGCAGGAGGGTTGGAACTAGATGATCTTTAAGGTCCCTTCTAAGTGAAACAAATCTGTGATTTCATGATTCTATGATAAATATTATATACAGATTTTCAGGGACATTTACTTCCTTTTTTCAAAATTTTGATTGTACAGATTATCTTGCAAGGATGGACACATCTGCATGAGAACATGGCTATGATGAGATTAAAATTTGTCATAATATGCTGCCTTCTTTCTATTATGTGTCATAATGCAAAAAATAACATATTTTTCAATTTTCCATTTCTTCCTTGCCTTTCCCCTTTCCCTAAAGAAATGTTCTAATATTTTAGAGAAAGAAAATGTAAAAGAAAATGATCCCACTAAAATTCAAATTTTCATGGGAAGAAAATGGATGATGGAACTGTCCATACCCACATTATTTGAGATTTGATATTTATTATATTGAGATTTTGCAAATCTTTATTTTTAGGACTTTCTATAAAATTTGGCCAAACATTGAAGTCTTTTTTTTCTTATGCATTTTTTGCATGTCTGTCTTACGCTATTTTCAGCTGTTTGGGTTTGTGCTTTGACAGACAGAAAAGGATAAATTTCAGAATGAGTCTAGAGAAAAAATACATTGCTTGCTTTGTGTTAATCATACAGTCATTTGGCAGAAAGCTGTAGCTTGTCCATACCTTGGGGAAAAAATTTTAATTTTGGCAGGATGCTTGCCCTGCTCTCCGGAATAGCCCTTTTTACTATCTCTTAGAAAGCTCTGTGGAACACAGCTAAGCTACAAAACTCAGAAAATTGCGGGTTGCATGTGTTCAGGAGGGACTCAGTCTGTATTACTGAACTAGCATGCATAGTATGCAAGAGAAATAAAATCTGGGCTTTTCCAGGGAATAGAAGAAAGTTGCTAAAAATGACGAAAGCTATAGATGCAAGCAACAAACCGACCTATAGCTGTTAGCAAGATAAAGCATTCAGCTTCTCACATAGTTGGCTTAAGTCAATGAGCAATTCAGCCTATGCCTGCTAAGGCTGTTAGCTCCTCCTGCTTTAATCAGAGAGATACCTGTAAGTCTGAGTTCAGTGCCCACCATGTAAAGTTGACTGTTTTTTTTATTTGCTTGATGGATGAATTGTTTTTACTCAGGAAGCAAGAGAGGAGGTCTACAGTGGCCTCTTTATGTTTCAGATCCCAGCCTGGTCAGCATCCAGAATTAAGTAGATTTTTTTGTGTGTGTATTTACAGCTTCACAAAAGTAATGTATCTCAGCAGTCTCTTAAAAATCATAAAGAACTTATGTTCTAGTGTTAGAGGAAAAAATTTGATAATTATGTTAATAAAGGTTCACCTAAATGAAGGCAAATTATATTCCTCCATTCAATATTTTAGGTATCTGAAGCTAGAACTAATCTAAATATTTCAGGGTGATGACTCATTGCCTAAGAACCCTAAAGTTTGGCAAAATTGCATATCATGGGAAAAAAAATCCTAATTAGTAATTCAAAAGATAAAGGATATATGTTCTCATACATATGCCATTGCTTCTCATAAACTGAAAATTTCCAACTTTTTCAATATAGAATATGACAGCAAGAGCTTATGATTCAGGGACAAACACTTGTACAGTCATTATTTATCATAGAAGATTATAATACCTGGCATTTTGTGTCACCTTTTGCATATGGATTACTAACTTATTTATGGTACTTGAAGGTGCAATGCATATGGGTCAGTGTGCTCTTGTATAGTAGAGCATTTGTGTAATGAAATAAGGAGCAAATTTAAAAAAAAGAAAGAGACAAACAGAAAACATTATTTTCAAGGTTATAAAAATATTACACATTAAATACTGATATGAAATTTATCTGAAGTGTCTTAATTTCCAAACCTCCGACTACTGAAATTGTAGAGAAAATCACATGAAAACAGATTTTCAGATGTTTTCTACTTTGCCAGCAGCAATTTAAGCCAAAATCCTTTTTAAGCCAAAATGCCAGTAGCAATTTTAAGTCAAAATCCTTTAAAGCCAAAGAACAACTTGTATCAAAATATTTTGGCACTTCCAATTTGAGCTTTCTGAAAATGGTAGAAAATTAATCTAAGTGTCTAAGCACTTCAGGAAGGTTTAAACAGAATGTGACGCTAGAAGTGACAAAGGTTAGAGAAGTCTCCTTTCTGACTCACCGATACCAAAAAGACACTTCTGTTGGATTCCAAAATATAATATCTACAGAAAGGAGCTTAATGGGTTTGTGCCATAAACCTTGGAAAACAGGGGCTGAGAAGAATCCCATGACCTGAAGGACTGAACCCTCCTCACAAGACCTGTTTAAGTTCAAATTTATGGATTAGCCTGGCTCCTGCAGAAAAATAAGAAAGGACCTTGAGATGATTGTATCAGACCATGTTAAACCCTTTAATCCTCTTCCTTCCCATATAATCTTGGTTGAGGGAAATATTAACCTATTGGGTAACTGTAGTAAAAACTTGTGTAATTCCCTAATTAACATAGCTTGTCCTCCTCACTAACATGTCCAGCCTCCAAGGCTCTTAAATTGTGCTCACGTGTTCAATAAAGTATTCCAGTTTTCTACCCCATACCTGGGATTGCTTAGTTATTGACTCCCCACTGACTTCAGAGGATTAAATTGTGGCATTCAAAAATAGCATGAGACATGAATTGCATCTATATTTCTCAAAACCAAACCCAAAACAACAACAACAAACTGATTTTCTCTACTTTTATTCTGAAAATATATCACCTTCTCAATTTTTCCTGGAATGTTTAACAAAGAAACTAATGATGGGAAAAAAAGAGTTTGCATTCTTTTAGAATTATTTTCAAATTTAAAAAAAGGAACAAAAGAACCCCCTGTTTTCATTAACTCTTGTTAAAGAAATTGAAACTTTGTCATGGAAAGTAAGAGGTATTTCAACTTCAGATGATGATAATAATGAAGAAGTATTCCTTGGCTGGTCAGGTCAGCTCAAGCATTTAAAATACAAGTTTTGAATTCACTTGGCTGATTTTTACTAAGCTTTGGGAACATTTTAGCAGTTCTATATCAAGTCTGCTTGAGAAATGATGGTTGGTGATATCTCTCAACACTGGAAGTGTGTCTGAGTTATCTATCCACAGGACTGAAGCATTTAAATGATGGCTCTTTGTGAATCCATTTCGTTTAGACAGAAATATTAGAGCAATATTAATACACATGAGGTTCTACGAAGGTAGTAGCTGTAACCTAGGAGGGGGGTAGCAAATCCTGTAGTTTCATCTAGATGTGCAGTTGTTCCTAGAATGAACATCTATTTCCTTATCCAAAAGTAAGGTCTATCAACAATAATTTTGTCTTCTCTGGTAGTTATATTTCTATAACAACATCACTGGGGGGGAGGATAGTGGACCACCACAGAAAGTCACACCCATAATCCAAGTAGCAATGTTGATATAAAGAGCGTGAATTCATGAGTCATACCAAGACTACGCAGATTTCTCAAGACAATGATGTAAGACTGATGCTAACAGAGCAATCCAGATGTTACTCTTTTCAGCACACCTTGACACTATAGTAAAGAAGACAGCATTTTAAACTGATGGATGATGTAGGGCTTACGTGAAGTAAAATCAAGCTCATCTGAATATTTCAAGTATATAGTGAATAATAATATATCTGTAAATATTTAGTTATTTCCTCAAAAACACGCGTAATGTTTTATTCAAAGCAAATTTTATATTGCCCCAGTACCATTTCACAGAATTTGTCTACAGAGATTTAATGCCTGTTTAAACAAAGTGTTAGATATTCCCAGAGCTGACATGACTATGCCAACTTCTATTTTTACAGCATTCTATCAATAGTATTCAGACTGCTAAATCTACCCACTGTAGCTATTCTTAAAGGTATTTTTCAAATTTTTTTTCCTAAGGTTGTTACCTTATGCAGCTGATACAAATGTGAATTTAGCAAATAGGAAATTTGCCAACTGAATTTCTCTGTAGACTTTCATCACAGCTGTGTGAACTATGTTGGAGCTCCTTTTACAACAGTCATGGTCTATCAATCTGCTGAAGGAAGGCAGCAAAAATTATTTCATGCATCTTTACAAATACCAAAATACTTAATCTAGCCATCTTTTCCCTAAACCTCTATATTTACTTCTGTGTTCCTGTTTGTTGTTTTTTTTTTTCCAGAAACGTGAGTGCTAACATCCTTTCTAGTGCAGCAGATATTCCTGTGCTTGTGGATGCTATCACTTATGGATGGGTTATGTGCTTAGAGCAGTGATATGTCATGCTATTTAGAGTTTTGCTGAATTCTTGATCCCACTTCATCTTCTTCCAGAAACTAATTTACCCTGTGCTATCTGTTCAAAATTTACTGCACCTCTGCATCATATCAGCACACATAAAGGCAGCACGGACAGCAAACAGGCTGCACCTGGGCTTGGGCACTTTACAGGTGAACATATTTAAGGAAGCACATGTGTGTTCCAAAGTGCTGGATTTGCCTAATGACTACACTTTTGTGCACCAATTAGCTTGCTGTAAACAGAGTTTATCTTTAGGATAAGGAACTTTGCAGGTGGGTAAAACTGGCATGAAACTTCTCTGGTAGACCATTCTTCAAGAGGTGAATGTAGCAGCAACTTGCAAAGGGAGAAAGATGATTTATTCTGGAGAGCTGCTTGCAGGCAATGTGATATGTTTAGACAGAGTAGCCCAGTGACTCATAGGGATGATCCAGCCTCAGGAATGCCACAGTGCAGATCTAAGTGGGTAGTGTAGATGCTTTTAGACTGTGTAAAGGGTTTGTACTCGTAACACCGCCTCTTCCCTTCCCCCTTGAAAATTTGGGCTACAAGAAATAGCAAATACCGCAGCTGAAAGTTCCTAAAGCTGCCTCATCCCATTGTTAAAATCATATCTGCTCAGAAGAGTACCTAAACATATACTGTAGGACTATTTTTGCTTGTCATAACTGCAAAAATGCTCTTTCTCTTGATATTCCCTCTATGTGAATGTGCAATAGACAGGATAATATGCTGAGGAGGGGAAAGAGCATAACCTAGAGGTAACTTGGCAACAGTGGAGACAGATGGCTGATCTGAAAGCATCAGAGGTTTGCTCCCAAAGTACCTCCCAAAATAGAGTTGGTTGTAAATTAGAATTGCCCTTTACAAACAAGGTGTATTGCTCTAAAGTCTGGCCATCTGATTACGGGCGCAGATGGTCTGATACTGTGGAGATTTAGAGGTGTAAAGGGATACATGACAGGTAAGTGCCCCAGGCTCATGTCTCAGTGGCCTAAGGTTACGCAGGCTAGATTCAGTTTGTAATTCTTTTTGAACAAGTTTTTTTTTTTTTATAAGACTACTAACAAGGGTGCCAATACTGTTGTTTTTTTGAGTGTGCAAGTTATGGACACTGCTTCAGTACATAATAGATCAAGAACGACAACTATTTTTATATGAACCACAGAGCAATCTAGGCTATTTTGAAAGATCATATTCAGTGTAGGTCTAGAATATTTAAATATTTGAAATGTATTATGTATGTATAGGTGTAGGAATCTAGATGTTATATATGCTCCCATATAAAATTATTAATGTATGTTTAGTTATGATGCAAAAAACCCATATTTTACTCCATCAATACATTAAATGCATTTATGTATGCTGTATATTTATGAAGCAATACAATTGTCCTTGCATTAAAGACTTGATTTTTAGTGCAAATAGTCACTGTTTTAGCACATTATCGGAAACTTTACGGGTCCTTCTGAGCTGTGGACATCTGGGTTAACAGAAACTGTGGCTCCTATAACCTAGCTTCACAGATGGAGGATAAAAAAGGAAAACCTGTTTCACTAAAATATTTAAGGTGTATAAACCACTCTTAAATAGCTCTCCATTAATTTATGAGACACATGCAAAATATATAGCGCATTTCAAAACATTTCTTATTCTATCCTAATCCCAAATTTCAGGGTAAATGAGCTTAAATAAAATCACATATAACCTTGTTTGCTCATATATATATGGGTTTTATATGCACATTATACACACAGTTTTTTATTGGACAGTGAGATAGTAACTATTTAAAGGTCCATTCCTGGAGTTGGAGACAATATAGGTACATTACAATGCAATACGTAGTACCTTGTCTCAGTTGCTGTGGCTTTACGAACTCAGATGAGAGACTTCGTTGTACTACTTGATTCTCTTCTAATCTCTTGCTTCTCATGTCTACTTAAAATTAAATAAAATAAAAACAAAAAAATTGAAGGTCAAGGATCATCTCCTATAAATTTCTGTATTTCATACTCAAAATACAGTATAGCAAAAAGAATACTTTACTACCATGGAGAAAATAAAATGAGTTGTAATTTTATTTCTAGAAAATATTTCTTCATATCTGCAAAAGAGTCTCTGGTTTTCATCTCATGTTAAAACTTTACAGTTAGATTGATATTGTTGAGACTGGGCAAGAGGAGACATTAAAAGCCTGAGAAATATTACTGTTTACTTTTCCATATATATTCTTATGATTTAGATTTATTTGAGGTAGTAGGAGTTATTTTCAAAAAGGAAGCTAACAACCTCTGGACATTATTAATGTGTAACATTCCAAAAATATTTCCTAAAATATTCCTAAGATCTTTCTTTGATAGTGGACTAATCCTTTTTATTCTTTTCTTATTTAGCTCAATTACCCTTAAGAAAAAAAATTAGTATCAAGCAGACAAGTACTTGGACAGAATACATTATTGATATTAACGTCTATGCAGCATGAGAAAAAGAACAAGGATACTGGGGGTCTCAAAAGGATAAAAAAATTTAGTAACCTCTTAGACACTGAGATAATGTCTTTGTATCTCTGCATGTATTTTTGAAACCCTTTAGGATGAATTATTCTTTATAACAAGGACAAAGCAAGGTTTGCAGGTAGGGCTTGCATGCCCAAAAAGCTGTCTAATCTTTTTGGCAATTCCACGCGATTAATGGAAAATGGTACATCTCCTTACAGCTTTTACCCTGCTGATATCCTTAGCTCATTGTAGTTAAAACAGAATGCCATTGTACAACAGGTGGTTATTTTACCCTAGTGATATATGCAGTTTAGGTATTTCAATAAGTTTCAGTTTTTCCGTGAACAGTCTGACAATTGAATACAGCATCATATGGCTAAAAGTAATTTTGAGAGCAGGCAGCAAAGGCTTTCTTTCTTTTAGTTAAAGCCACCAGAAATAGAGAAAAGTTTATTTCAGCAGTGCCTTTTTTAACTGAGATCCAATTCTACTCTTAGTGTCTTATGTAGAATTGCTGGTCAGCAAAGATGAATGTTCATTCATTCATGGCCAGTCTTCGCAAACGAAGATTTGGGAAGGTCATTACCCTTCGAGCCTGCGCATTGGTTTTTTAGGTGAGACACTGTGTGTGCTGAACTGAGCCCACCCTTTAATCCTAAGGTTCATCTGCCGGGGCCGAGCGAGCTTGGACGGTGGCAGCGAAGTCCTCAGGACGTAGGTTTGTTTTTAGAGTGACCTTCTCTTAGATGGATGGCCTTACAGGGCTGACGAGCTCCATCTGCCCGGAGGAGTTCCCTGACCGGGAATCGAACCCGGGCCATGGCGGTGAGAGTGCTGCATCCTAACCACTAGACCACCAGGGGTCCTTAAAAGATGAATGTACATTTTATTCAAAGAATTTAAGGGGACCTAAAGGATACTGTGATCCAGCACAATGACTTTCACAGCTGGACCCTGTATGGAAATGCTAAGACCACACTTTAATTCCCATTGCACACTAAATGCAATATCCCTGATCCTGCTCTACTAAAAGCTATGGCAAAACTTTCATTGGCTGAACTGAGGATTGGACTAGTCCCTGAATCACCTGCGCACTCAATAAGTGTAATTTTCTATACCTATGGGTAAATTAAAAAAAAGCCAACAAAATAACACAACAAAACCCAGACCCAAACTGTTTCAGCAGAATTCTCTGTACTAATAGAAAAAGGTTAGAACTGTTTAAACTTGAATCTGAGAGAATTAACTCCCAAAGTTACTTAGAATTCAGAGGATGACTCGTTTTCACACAAATACAGTTTAGTACTTAGTGAAAACATACCTCATTTGAAATTCAGCCTTGTGATTTTGTAACTAACAAAACTAGTTTTCTATTTTTTTATACATATATATCACATGCAATACTTACATCTCCATTTTGTAGTCAAATATGTAGAAGTCAATAATAGAATTTTAAATTTATTTAAGACTGGGCACTAAACCAGAGGTTCTTACAGTGGTTAGAGAGTTCCAGTTTATTAAAACACTGCAATTTGTTTTAGGTTTGTGAGAAAAGTACTTGGGAGGAGTGGAGGAGCAACGTCTTATTTCTTTAAATGCTATGAAAGTTTTAGCCCTAACTCTCCATGCATAAGCAATACAACAACCAGAAAATATTTTGCTCTTGAACAGACAGATGGTACTTAATGTTGTCTGATATGTTGGTAATAGTTATATTCAGTCTCTTAATTTTATTCTTTTTATTAACCTTACATATATATTTCTGTTATCTATACATTAGAAAATCTGTTGCTAAGGCAGATTCATTATCTGCACTGGCTTGCTTACATTGTTTTAGAGCTATTAGGCCTAAATTTGCCACAGCCTACAGGTGTATGCTGAATCCCAAGCTACCCTTTCCAGACATAATTTTAAAACATTGCTTTAAAAGCCTTGGGAGGCCCCTGAGCCATTCTAGCTTGGTTTAATTCTTTTTTTCTGTATAGCACATTTTGTAAGAATGTGCCCCAGAGCAGTAAACAAAATCTATCAACAAAATCCATGGAAATTTGTCCTTCTATTCACCCTTAGACTTGTTTTGACACTTGTTTTATTTTATTATTATTTTTTAAATTACTTAACAAATGGTGAATACAGTTTTGCGTGTTCCCTTACAGTTGGCTGCAGTCATTCTTGGTAATCAGTTACTGGTGTAATAGCTCTTTAATTTTACAGCATATACAGAATTGGAACAATGTATTCATAAATGGGCTCTGGTTTTCATTTAATACTTGAATGCCTCTGAAAGAAGGAAGCTTATAATACTCAATACAGTCAAGTAAAATTCAAGATTCCTCATTGTATTAGTGCTGTGTTGCAATCTGGACAAACAGAAGTCCTGCTGTCCTTGTCCTGAATATGATCAGCTGTTACCAGATGTCTGAAAAGCCACATGGTGCCTTTATGATGCAGACAAACATCTATGAAAGGGGAGAGGCCACAACGGCATCATCAGTCATCCATTTCAAGCAAATGAATATTCTGCTCATGGTTGCTTGATGTTGCAGTTATAATCACACTGTTGAAAACTTTTCTATGTTAAGCAAAGATTAAATACAGAAAGCTTGTCATTCTGTGAGTCATGTGTGAGTCTAAAGCACGATTACTTTCTGTATTGTTTATCTGTAAACTTGGGCTCTGTTTAGGGCATAGGGTTGAGCTGTGATCGCTTCTAGAAGGCAGATTCTCACCATATTTTCTGATTTAATATGCATCCAGATGCTCAGTCTTTCAGTCTGCTAGGTCAGTAAAAAAAAATTTGACTGTCATATGCAGCAGTATGTCATTTTGTATTTTTTGTAAGGATACCGTGAACGCTTTAGGCCAAGCTACAAAAAATTCAACAAAAAGCAATCAGGTAAATATTGCATGGCTCTCTGAATATCTATATTACTAAATGAAAGAGGGGGAAGGAGAAATCTTGAGCATAAAATCTGCAAGGCTATACTGATGCCAGGAAACTTAAAACGCATATATCATGGGTATATGCACACAATTGTTAAGCTCACAGTGTTGTATTGTTAGGAAAGCACATCTCATCATTAAGTTTATGCCAGCCACCACTCTACAACAGTGGTTGACCATGATTTGGTCATTCACATGTGCTAAGGACTCTTTACAATAGGCAATGCATTATGGCAAGCCTGTTTGGGAGGGTGGGAGAGTTAGGTCAGTGTCTATAACTCATGCCATGCTACTCAGGCTTAGGGACAGAAAACAATCCATGGCATACAATCACGCAGTACATGAAGTGCTGTTGTTCACTCTGCTCAATTGTTATTTTGATCCATATCTCAGGCTTGGTTTGCTCCAGCTAAATCTCTCCAAGAAAAATCTATTCGGTCAATACGGGTTTATAACATCTATTTTCCAGATGATTTCAGGCCTAGGGATTAATCCCTGGCCTCCCTTTATATATTAACTTAAACAGAGCTAAAATGTAATGATGGTAAGCCTTTTCTGAAGTCTACTTCAGGCTTTGTATTATAGGTAGAACTGGAAAAATTTGGAGATACAATGTCATCTGTCTTCTGATACGTTTATACAAGGTTTTGCCAGAATTCCTTCTGTTAATGGAATGCTCAGTACGCACTTCTTTTGTGGCTTACTTGTGACAAGAGGATTAAAAAGGTAGACAAGAATAACAACCCATGCCTGCTGTCCTTTCATAGCAGTGAGCTTCGATAGATTTATCCCACGTCCACTAAGCCATTTACCCTGAGACAATTGAGGGGAAATTCAATAAAGAAATTGCTCCTGAGTTGTCCAACATCCACCATACCAGATTCAGTAGTCTTAACACAGTACCGTTTTCTGTTTGTTGCTTAAGGCATCAAAAAATACATTGAAAAAACACCACAAAATTTCCCATTAAATGACATACATTAGGAGAAAAAAAAAACAAACTACAATATAGATTTTTTATGTGAAAACTTTTTATATACATCAGAAATAAGAAAACCATTACTTTGAGCCATATTCTAACCTCATACTATGACATCATTACTTAACTTAATCTATATAAACTTAAAAAATATTACCATGTTTAGGTTCAAATAAGCTATACAGACTGGATTCACGACCTGCCAGATACATACATCTGAGGAAGCCAACCAATCAATCAACCAAACCAACCAAACAAAGAAAGCTAGAGGGCATCTGCAGTAGCCATTTCAAGGTCTCCCTTGTTCTGGTGGTAGACTCAGCCTGGGATAGCAGCAGTCTCACTTGTTTTTCCACTTTCCAGATTCAGAAAACAGGTCAGGTGTTTTAAGTTTCGTAGTCTGGATATATGTTTCTCTTTAAGGATGGTTTCAGGTCCATTCATAAATGACAAATTCATTCCTATATTTTAAAAGGAAAGAAATTAAAATTTGAATTTTATTTGTACTAGTTTAAATTTCATGCATTTAATATTAATGCAACATATGAGATAATACTTCCTTCTCTGCAAGTACTGTAATCCTGTAACCTATGATACAATATATCCAGAAATGGTAAAGGCCACAGGCTTTGCAATAAGCTTGCAAGGTCTTAGGACTGCAGTTTGTCAGGATTCCTTTTTCTGAACTTTTCTTGACCTGCCTGCAGCTTCGTTTTATTTGGTTTTGCTGTAAGAACAATTATTCTTCTGATCAGGTGGGTGTGGCTAATTTTTTTGCTTATCATTATATGGTGCAATCAAAGTTTTATAGATATAGTAGTGACAAATAGTTTTTTTCTATGCAGAATGAGATGTTTATGGATCTAAGATAACGATGTAAAAAATGCAGACCTGGTCTGATAGCAGAATCTTTGAGAAGTAGGGATGCACCACAGAAAAACACAGGAATGGGATGATAAAGGCTGGAATACAGAAAGGCAATGCAGACCTCATACTGTAAATAGCTCACCATGTACAGTTACAGAACTGCATGTCTGGAGTGGGACAAAATTGATTTTAGGGGTAACAAAGAAGAAAGAATGAGTATCTAACATACCTAAAAGCTATCACAGTTATTATATTCAGATATTAGATGCAGTTGTAGACCAATGAAGAAAGTTACAAAATCATTTTGGCAAACATATTAAAATTATTCTGAGTTAATCCTAGAGAGAGGAAGAAGAAAACCTCAACATTAACGTTAACAATATTTTTCCTAGTGAAAGATTCCTGCTGCTGACAATTCACCCTACACCAGCACTAGAATGAAATCGATCCTAAGACTCAGAGGAGCAGGGGAAGGGATAACACCAGAAAAAAGCATGAAAGCTGTGTCTATAACTGTTTTAACTGTATCATTGCTATCACTGAGACTTTTTTTCTGTAGAGAAGCATTATTTCCTCTTCTGTAATAATTTGACCTGAACTAGTAATACTTCCTGTATTAGATTGTTAAAATAACCACTAGACTAAGAATAAAGTATTTTTTTTTATACAGAAGTTATGTTTTCCTCTTTCCCCTTAAACAAGATTTTTAACATAGGTATATTAAGTAAAGTCTGAACTGAAAGGAAAAAGAGTGGTGGTAAAAGCCTTCTAGATTGCTACAGCTGCTTATTGCTCAAATGTGTTTTACTTCCTCTTTCAAAACTGACTAGAGAGAGAAAAGCAGTACAGACCATCCTAGTTCCCCAGATGCAAAAACACTTAGTGACCTCTGAGAAGCCCTGGGGTATCCAAGATATCTGTAAGTTGACAAATATGACATAAAACCTATGCACGATCCATATTCCCTTCTAGACTGTCAGTAGGAGGCTACTTGGGATAATCTAGGGAATCTCAAATGGCATTAGAGATCTCTGAAAGCTGCTACTAGATCTGACTCAAAGGACACCACTGGAAATTTAAACTTTCTGAGTTCTGAGGGGTTTTCCATATAAAATTTGATACCATCTTATTTTATCTCCAGATCAAATATTAACTTGAAAAAGACTGTATTCTGATACCACTTCAGACTGAACAAAAACCTGTTGAGGAATACATATGGTGCAGGTAGCTCAGTGTGGAGCTGCAGAGCTGCAGGCTGAGATCTGGGTGGTGGGAGCCCCGGGCAAGAGGCCAGGCAGTATCAACTTTCTGCAGGAAAAGGGCATGGGGCACCCAGCTCGGGCTGGTTTTTTTGTTGGTTCATTACTGCACCAGGATTAAATTATTTTCAGGATCTGAGCATCTGAGACTCTGCTGTGGGAAGCCTGGGGTCGAGCAGGTAAGGAAACCTGGTCTGATTGTGTGAGCGTGGGCTGTGAAGCTGCCAAGGGGCCTCAGTCCCACCTCAGGTGGTGGGAGTGTGACTGTCAGTGGCTCCTGGATGGTTGGACAGGGAAGTTTCCTTAATAAACCTTGTAGGAATGTCTTACTGATAATTATGGTCTCATCCCACTGTGGAATTTATGTTATTTACCTGTAATAGTGACATTTGAAGTTTGCAAAACATAAACTCCTTCACAGAACCATGATTTACCTGAACACTAGCCTGAACTTTTTCCAAATTTGTATCTGAACTTTGAGTTCACACCAGATTCAGAAGTATCTTTGTTTCTCTCCTTAACTTGATTTTCCATAACTCTAAGTATGAGAAATACTGCTTATAGTGAAGAAACTAAGTATAATGCAAATTATAATGGATGTTTCTGAGGCAATTGCTACTCAGAATCGCCTGGCTGAAAGTGACATCACATGTGGTACTAATATCTTTATATCTTTAGAATTCAAAAAGAAAAGACTGCTAACTAATTTAAAAATAATCAGAAGAAATGTTTTATTTTTTAAACAACTTATTTAATATTTAAACATTAAAATTCCTATTTTGATTGTAATTTTGCATAATGACTGGATAAAGATCAGCTTTATCACTTCTTTCATTTATATTATGTTAGTGTTGCAGAGACATGAGATAATTTGTAACATGATTACCACAAGCATTTAGCTTAGAAATGTCAGCTTAAAAAACCACAAAACTTTAGTTTGAAATACAATTCAAAGCCAGTATGTTGTAAAGTTCTTCTCCCTGTGAACTTTCAGATTTTTGTTATCAGGGAAAAAAAAGGAATAATTTCTGTCTTAAAAAGTTTGTTTCATATTTTCAGGTCAATCCTATTTTAGTCCATTCACTGGCATTTTATCTTCATATCATAAAAAAATATATTTAATATATGGCAGGAAATTTTTTCAGAAACATGACAGCGATAGCTGCCTGATTTGGTACTGGAGTAGAAGACAGACCCAGAAGCCCACATAAAAATGGTCTTAAATAAGAACTAATATTATTGAAGCTGAATTTGGAACAAAAAACATTCTTTATCCTATTCCCTCATACAAAACAGATTTTAATCAACAGCCATTACTTGCAGGTTAATGGCACATTTAGCTATTACTTTCTGGAGTTAAGTCCCAAATGGAGTGAAGAGAAAGGAGACAGTCTGGCATGGACCTTGCTATGTACCAGCTCATCAGCGAAACACTGAGAAAATTTGCAATAAAGACAGTCAATACTATGGCAAACGACATATGCAGACACTGATCTTGGCTCTCTTAAGAGAGTTACTTTTTAAGGTTCCCAGTTTCTCCAGTCTACTAGGTACATTATTTCTTTTCTCTTGTAATAGGGATACATTTTCTTATTCCCCTGGTCTCCATGCAGAACTTTAAATTGGAAAACCCAATTAGAGATGTAAAAGTTTGATATTAAAACCTTAGACTGGTCAGTGATTTAATTCATTTCTTTAGAGACTTATGTATATATTGATATCAAAGAAGCAATTTATTTCTTGAACTTTATAAAAAAAAAGAGTATCAGAGGTATAGGACAAGCATTTTACTAGGGTGTAATGCTTCTAGCCTCAGTACATGTTAATGACAGGGTTTACTTTCCAATACATGTGACTTATTTTTTGCATGTTTATCTGCCTGCAGGTAAATCATAAAATGTGTTTTGACATCCTGTATCTTTACGTTTTCTTACATTGTTTTTGTCTTTTCAGTTGACAGACTAATTGATTCCTTTTCAAATTTTTCCAAAGACAATACTATTTTTGCTAAAACTATTTTTGAAAGTTTTATATTCAAAAACATTTAGCACCTCAAAGAGAAGAAAAAATGGTCTTTATGTGATTTTAACCTGTCACAACTACAAAAATGTAAAAGTACTTCTTAAAATTTAAGGCCATGTTTAAATTTTGGGCTATAGGTCTATCACTTATGAGTCTTACTCCTTTATATTATGAGTGACTTAAAAATGTCCCTTCAGCTATAAATTACTGTGTCCAAGATTCTAGAATTTTAGCCTGTATTAGCGAATGGTATACATATCCACTGTCCCTTTTCAAACATTTCCCAGTTACATTTATGTACGTTTAAAAATTTAGGAGGATACAAAGATTTGCATGTCATGGGAGAAATCACCAAATTGATGATATGAACAGCAATGGTGTTTTTCTTAATTGTTCCTTGCTGTATTGCATCCTATTTCTGCAGTTTGCAGTCCACATCGGTGTTTGAGATGGTATTTTGGAGTAGCTAGATCATTGATCTGTTTTAGTATGGCAGTGTGGCATAGCAACTTGTTATCCAACGACATGTCTAGACTATCTTCCCTATATATTTTCACATTTTGTCTTCATAGAAAACCACTCAAACAAAGAAAAACTAAACCTAGATTGCTTTCTAACCTATTTTAATTTTATTGCTTACTATATATATTTTTGTCTCCTCTAATGTTTCATGTGTTTTCATCACAGCACTGATCATTTTTGATCTTTTAAAGTTTTTTTGTTCTTGCTGCTTATATTTTAAAATTCATTGCTTTTGTAGGTAGCTGAGTATCATTAACCTACTAGTTTTAAAGCTTAAAACTTTTTCTGTGTTATTGGAAATTTAAAATTTATTTTTCCTAAAATTTTTTCAAGCCAGTTACCTTATTTTCTCATAAGACTCCTGGTAATTTTTCTATGCTCTCTTCAGCCTTCATTATAGAACTAAACTGTGATGAAACTCATTCCTTATTGGATTGAAGAAGGATTTTTCCCATAAGTTAGCCAGCTTGATAAGAGCTTTAATACATTTTCCAAACGTGTTGTTAGAATAAATGCTTACACTTTTTGATATGATTCTGATCAAATAATCTTTCTGAAGGATTAAAAGCCAAAAGTCTGTAGAGAGAGAAAAAGAAAAGTCTGGCAGATGAATCCTCTGACTTGCAAACGTGAAATCTATCTTTTAATTCTACTTTAATAACTCCCTTCTGACTTTTTCAAAGCTCTATATTTCATTAAAGAAACAGTTCACACAGGTGTGGCTGAATAAACTTTAACAGTCTAAACTAGCAGGAACAGTATAGATGCAAATGCACAGAAATTACACTGAAAGAAATTCTAAGAATCTCAATTAAAATTTGAGAACTTTTTTATGAGTAGTTTATATCTCAACTCCTTGCTTGATGGAACTTGATTTCTTTCAGAAAGACATGTGAATAACTGTAGTATACACCCTTCCCAAACTTAAGTCATTCATACTGAAGATGAGACAAATTTCATCTCATTAAAACTGACTGTGTTTTATCTGTTGTTCCATATTAAAATCTTAATTCAGGTTTTCAAATTAATGCATACTTTCAGCAATGGAACCTATAGACCAATTGTGTTGATTTTACTTCTCAGTCATCTTGGATATGCTAAACCAAAAAATAAGTCACTTAAATGTCATATGATGAGTATTATCTTGTTGGGCCTTTTTTTTGCTTCCTATAGTCTTGATTAACAAGTTGATCGGGTCTGAATGCTAATAGGAATGTATTTTTAAGTATTTTTAGCATTCAGATCTGAATGCTAATAATAACATAGCTCTATAAAATGCTTAGCAATATTTACTCATTTATACTTTAAACATAATTTCTTCAGACATGCATTCTAAGAAAGTAAATAGTAGGTATTGTTAAAGGATTTAGAGGGACCAGATTTGCATGCACTGATTTAATTATTTGTTTATTTTAAATATTTTCTGGAAAACATTCACGTAAAATTGATGTTCATGTTCCAATAGTAATTAAAAAAAATGGTCCTGGGCAGAATTAGTTCACCAGATTGGAATCAATGTTACAGTGATTTAGACCTGAGGTAAGCCACTGTAAATTACTTATACCACACTATATAAAAAAAACCCACCATCACCCACAGTTAAATATTTTCCTGTCAGATTTTTGTGATAAACATAAAGATAATTCCATGAGTCCTGAAACTGAAAATCCTTGTGAGAATTGGAAACAACTTTGAGTCAGGCAGTTGAATGGTAAACACCAAGTGTGATGGTTTGACCCTGGCCAGCAACTAAGCACCCACTAGCTGCTTGTTCACTTTCCTGACAGTGGTGTGGGGAAGAGAATTGGAGGGGCAAAAGCAAGAAAAGCTCATGGGTCATGATAAAGTTATTTTAGCAAGTGAAGGGAAAAACTGCCCACAATCAAAACAGGTGGTGCAAAGCCAATGACACTCCACCTCTCAACAGCAGATCTATGGCCAGGCAGTGTCAAAGCAATGGCTACCTTGGAAAGGATCCCTCTTAGTTTTACTGCTGAGAGTGATGTTTTATACTATAGAATATCTCCTTGGTCGGTTTGGGTCAGCTATTCCAGCTGTGTTCTTTCCCAGCCTCTAGCCTGAAGGGGGGCATAATGACAAACAGAAAACCTTGACAACACTGTGCAAGTGTTGTTCAGCATCAGCTAAAACTTCAGTGTGTTATCAACACTGTTTTGGCCACCAGTCTAAAACATAGCACCATACATGCTGCTATGGATAAAACAAACTCCATTTCATGAAGACACAGTACAGCAGGTTTAAAAAAAAAGAGAAAAAAAAAAGGAAAGGAAAAATGAAAAAGAAAAAAAAAGAAAAAGAAAAAGAAAAAGAGGAAAAACAAAAAGAAAAATGGAAAAAGAAAAATGGAAAACGAAAAAGAAAAAGAAGAAAAGTCAAAACTCTTCAGGTTGGTGTGATAAACTCAAAATGCTTAGGCTTTGCAAAGCCTGAGAAGTTAAAATAGATTTTACATTACAATTAAATGAATGCACACTTTAAAAATTGAAAGATAAGACAAGGATAAAGCATCCTGTCCAGTTGATGCAAATACATTAGTTGTTTGTTTCTTCCTCTCTCTCCCACAGAATTATCTCTCTATGCAAACACACAACACGCAGATTTACATGGATCTCAGTCACAGTAGCATCTTCTTTTAGTGCTGATGAAAACTATAATGCGGGAGAGAATAGACAGACTTTGTCATTCACATTTTATATTAGGAACCTCAGATCCTGAGAATCCGCAGTATGGATTCACAGATGTTCCTTCACTGGTAAAGATTTAAGTATGTAACCAGTCTGGACAGAAATGACTGCAAAAGATTCCAGGTGAAGCCTGTAACACAGCCAGGGAGAACATTCTCTGTTCCTGAGCTACAGACTGAGCTGCAAGATCATACCTGTCTTGTTTTCATACTGTTATAGGGAGAAGATAAAGTTGTTCTCCGTGTCTTTTCCTGGAACCATCTCTTTTTCTGATCAAGATGAATAGCCCAATGGTCTCTTCTGTACAGGTAAGACACCCTCAAGCTATAATAATGCCTCAATTTTTTTCTTGGGATTTTTTTTCCCCCTGAACTTTACAAGGCAAGATGATACCTTCTAATGTGTTAAATGAGCTGTTCACAGTGAAAGACGGAAGGTTCTGCTCACCCAAGAGGAACTAAGAATTGCATGGTACCCTGTGGGATTTGGATCAGACAGTAGTAGCCTGAGCATTATTTCAGATTAAAAATATTCTTCAGTGGTGTTGCTAAATCCATTTGCTATGTCAGGAGGTGAGGGGCAGGTCAGCAGACCAGACACAGAACATCTTCAGGCAATTTATTAAAAAGGAATTTATTAAAAAGCAGTGAAGGGAAGACCACGTTTCATTTTATGAAACACAAATAGAGGACCTTTACAAGAGGGGAGGAATAGGTTAGCTCCCAAGAGCAGTTTCACAGTAGTATTTGTAAGTATTGTAAGAAAGAGTTTTGATTTTTGAGTGAAAATAAACCTTTCTGAAACTTCAGAAAAGTTTGGGGATTTTCTTGCTTTCTCAGTTCTTCATTATTTCACCCATATATAGCTTTGGCAATATTCTATGCCTCATGAGATACTAGAGTTTTTTCTTGTCTTTTAAGAAAGACCTTCTGCTCCGGAAATATGGAGGTCAGGCATGCTGCAGCAGCTGCCACTTTCTCTCTAGTGCATCCCATGCTGCTGAGCTGATGAGACACAAGCTCCAGTGGCCATATTTGCTTACTCTGCTGATTAGATCCAATAGACATTCAGGTTTACACCAGACTTAAAGGTTTGATCCCTCTGATTTCCATTTTTCTTCCCTTTCCTTAGTCTACATGTTAACAGGACTCCAAAACCATCCAAGAACATGCTTGCTGACCAGGGATTTCAGTAAATATTCCAGTGCCCTGCAGCTAGCTAATATTTTGTATGTCCATGATATGGAAAAATTACAATTTTTATGCAATTGTATACAAACATACAAAAAACATTCTTATGTTTGAGGATCTGAAGTCAAACATTTTTGACTTGGAAATCTAAAAGAATAATTTCTAAAGAATTCTTTCATGGCTTACCGTGTAAACATTCATAGTTTGCTTGACTGACAATCATTGGACTCAGTGGCATTTATTGCATATTCAAATGAACAAAATGTCATCACACTTTGTACACTAGAAGTAGAGGTTAGGTGTCACAGCACTGACATACTAATTTTATTACTAGATAAAATACAAGTTTCTGTCAGGTTGAAAGAAGAATGTTGCAAACTACAAAATTCAAATATTTGTGTCATCTGAGGTGAGCAAACCAAAGCCTTTGTCTAGATGCTGGTGGTGTGATATTGCAGTACTGCCTGTTACATAGGACCTGACTGCTGCTGATATCCATCATCCAGCTGTACTGAAACACCTGCAGAGCCCAACCTAGCATGCATCTCTTGCCACTAGATGGTAAAGTGATCTGACATGATTGCATAAGAGTTAATATTGATGATTTTATTTTTGATTTTGCTTCATTATATAGCATTTTCTTGAATTTGGGCTAGTGCGTGACTTTGAGTCTGAGTTGGTAATAATACATGTAGGGAAGAGTAATAAAAGATGGGGAGTTTTGTTTGTTTCCTTGAAGTTTTGTAGTTTGGTTTTGTTTGTCCAGGTAGTGGATCCCAAGGATCTCAGACAACAGTTGAAAGACCATGAATGGAAATTTAACCACTTTCAGGAAAATGGAGGGAAGTAAAAAAAAAAAAAAAGAAAAGAAAGTACAAAATTGTGAAAGGAAGTTGAAAACACTTAATCTTACAGTTATGAGGATGTGGTAAAAATAATGCTTCTAGGAATAAATATCAGATTTCAATAGAAAAAAGGTTGCAACCTTTCCCCAGACAATCCACTATAAGAAAATAAAAATTTATTGCATATTAAAGTCATATTTGTAACCAAAGTCTAGCCTTGTAAAAATGACCATATGGATTTACTTACATTCAAAATCCAGTTTTACTATTACGTGGATCAAACAAAAAATTGTGCAGCTTGTTAATTTTATAAAGAACATAATGTCTACTCAATTTTGACTAAAAAACCTTGTGAGTTTCCACAAATAATCACAACTCAAATAGAACTAAAAATCAATAAGGCCCAGATTTTAAATAGAATGTCACACTCGCTGGCTAGCCTAAAAAAAAAAAGAAAAAACTAAGACATATTTCAACACAGCATAAATATTGCATACGGTAATGTAGTCTTGATTACAAAGTATTTGAAAGATTTCAGATTTCAAATAGTGCACAAACCTGTACAGGATATCTTTCATTCTGCAATAAACTCAGGCATAATATATGTATGCTGACATGTAGCATTGATTTTTTCTTATGTACAGCTGTATTAATTTTTAAAGTTGATGCAGAAAAATGTGCACCTTTCAGAAATATAAGTAAGCAAATGAATAAGATCCTCAACAGAAACCTCCATTAGGAAACTTTTTAAATGGATATGGGCATGTAAAGAAAAAAAAATTCTTGCCGTTTTTTAAAATAGTTTTTTTAAAGGATATCACCATCTCTTATACTTTCATATTTACAGATTTTACATGCACAATCTTGATTTAAAATTTAGCTCTTGTTCAAGTTCATTTCTACAAGTGATATTTTATAAATTCAATAGCTGGAAGCAATCAGCTTTTGACGTCATTTTTTTTAAAGAAACAATAAGTAAATAAAATAAATAAACAAACAAATTCAACCCTGTAGCGAGCTCATTACATGCAAGTTTAAAACCAGTGTCTACTGTGTATTTTCAATGCATCAAAAGCAACACAACATACATTATGCAAATATTTAGATCTATTCATCAGAACATAGGAAATGCAGTAAGGGAATATGCTCATATGTAAACTTACAATGCATAGCAGTCTTCATCTATCTCTCTGGCTCGCCCAACCTGACACCAGACTTTCATCAAGTTCCACAAAACAGCTCAAGTTTTACATCTTGGAAATTTTATTGTCACTGTATATATTGCTGCAGAAATGCATGAAATGTCACTTTTACAGTGCGATTCCTAATTGACATTCCCTTTAAAACAGCTACATAAAACATAGGCGAACACAGACTTTCCTCCCAACTGATATCCACTCACTTTAGATCCATTTATTTATTCTGTTAAAGGAATATTTACTCCAGGTCCTTCAAATTTTGTTTAGAAAAGAGTAGGGGTGCCTCGTATAATTCATGAAGGAAGCCCACACATTGATAATTGATTGTCTACTTGAGGGAGTGGGTGTTTATTTGGTTAGTTTGGAGGGTTTTGGTTGTTCTGTTGGGTTGTTGTTTTCTCAGACTAATAATCCTATTAAAGAACTTTAGGCAGAGATTAATGACAGTTTGAAAACATCCACCTCATTAAGGTTTCATCAGTTGCTTTTGGAATTAGAAAATGAAATAATGAAAATGTCACCTGTGATTCCACTGACTCTCGTGTTAAGGGGAAAACAACTTCATTTACTAACCAATATAAATAAATCTACTCGTAATCAGACCAGTGTCCTATTAAGATACAAAAATAAGGCCAAATATCGACAATCTAAGTGAACAGATTTGGTGTTATGTACTATCTGTGTCGTGTCTGAACAGCAGTTGATTAAGTTAATGACTAGTAGAGTAAGCTTAGAACTACTTCAGATATTTTATGGCGTATTGATTTGCTGAAAACATTTGGAGCGAATGTGCAAAATGTCCTGTAGACTTTCTCATATACAAGTGAATTGTCAAACTTAACATGAAAATGGAGTAGCAGTTACGAAGCTGTTTATTTCAGCTGCTATGAGGCTGAATGTATAACAGAAGTGTGACAGCTATATCTCCTCAGCCAGACTGTGAATTTGAGAACTGAAATTCAGTTATGAAGAAGTGATTCACTGTTACTCATAACAAAAGGTTAAGTTTTGTGACAGTATTTGACAAAGAGTGGGATTAGGTGAAGATGGTAAAAAGGAAGTTTCCCTGTAAATGTACACTATATAAAATAATCTGCAAAACAGAATAAAATTGTCACTCTTTTAAGAAGATGGCTTAAACATGGTAGCCACAGAACACCTTTTCTACAATTAAACTGAACTCTTTTTCCTGGAGACTGTACCCGATTGCTGATCTTGTGAATGAAACTAGAATTAGTATATTTTTACTGTAAGAGATGTCACAAGGCAAAGTATGAAGATGTAAGTTGTCAATGAGTCAGTAGCAGAGTGACATTGCCTACAAGCTATTTTGAAATTGCAAAACCTAAATGGTTTTTAAGTAGTTAAATTGTAATTATAATAATAAATAATAATAATACAGAAATAATAAGTCATAATGATCAGGTTCTGAACATCTACAGCATGAAAAATAAAGTGCAAATCAGCTGCTTGTCCAAAAATTATGCCAATAGAGATCTTAAAATTATAAATGAGGAGAGAAAATAAGTCACATCAGAGGGGATTTATTTCCTTGTTTTTTTGCAGCCATGTTTATCTTGCATTATTTAGTTGCCCTAATGTTAACCAACTAATTCTATCAAAGAAAACTTTCAGATGCAGTTTTTAGGCTGTAATAACAAAACATGTACATAATCACTCAGTTTACCAGGTAGAAGTAGAAATATTGATTGATCACCCTTCAACACTTACTGATGTCCTGGTGAAAATGTGAAACTTGAAAGCAGAGAAAACTCACTTACTAGGATGGCCTAATGTATTAGCCATTGTCAATGTAAAACCTGAGTCAATTGAAAAAACATGAAGTGCCCATACTTTAAAAGCATCTTATGTATAAAATAGTCTTTATAAAGAAGCAATCTGATTTAAAGGTAGATTTCAATTCTGGACCTAAGTGTTGGACATGCCATAGAATCATGGAATCATTTAGGTTGGAAAAGACCCTTAAGATCATAAAGTCTATTTATTAACCCAACACTGTCAAGTTCACCACTAAACCAAGTCCCTGAGTACCATATTTCCAGGTCTTTTAAATACCTCTAAGAATTGGTGACTCAAGCACTTCCCTGGGCAGCCTGTTGTTGAGGAATACATCTGGTCCAGGTAGCTCAGCTTGCAAGGTGGAGATTGAGCTGCAGATTGAAATGTAGATTGAGCTCTTGATGGGAGCCATGAGCTGCCAACCTGTGGGATAACAAAGGGCACAGCAGGAGCTGGGAATAGCTAACTGTTTGGATACAACAGAGATGAAGACCAGTGATGCCAGTGGGGTGGAGGGACATGGAGAGGAGGGGAGAAGCTGAAGAGTTGGGAGGAAGAGCAAGACTTGTGCACAGATAGACTATGAGGGTGTAAAAGCCCAGGGGTTCCTTGGTTAGGGATCCTCCTTGGAGGTACCAGCTTGGGCTGTTTCTGTGTTACTGTGACATGAATAAATGGCTTAATGGAACAAGATATCTGAGACTCTGTCATGGGAAACCTGGAGTTTAACTGGTAAGGAAACCTGGTCTGACTGTGTGAGTGGGGTGTATGGGGAGTCAAGCTGGGCACCATCAGCTCGCTGGAGCCGGCCCCTGTGAAAGGACTTCAGCCCCAGCAGTGACAGTCTCTGGCCTTGGGAGTGTGACTGACAGAGAGTCTCATGAATGGTCAGACTGGGTAGTTTTTTTAACACTTCTAATGCTTCACAACCCTTTTGGTGAAGACTGGCCTTTGCCTGGAAAGGCATTGCCTCTTTTAGGCACACTTTTAGGCTTATTTTTCTTACTTTTTGGTTGTTTGCTTAATGCCAGTGGATAGAATGGCTCAGTTACTATCTCAGCTCATCTATTCTCAGCATCACATGTGGGACGTGACTGACATCAGCTCCTCACCCACACCATCCACTGATAACCTCCTCCAGAGATGCAGAAGAGCAGTTATTGTCTATCTCGACCTCTGCAACCAGGCACATGGATTATTTAGGACAAGGTGTCATCAGGACATTGTTTATTTTTATGCCTCATTACTCCTTTTCTATGAGAATGTGATCCATTCCTTACCTCTGGCAGAACACCTGTGTAATTGAAGTAAAATATCCTAAAGCTTTCCTACCTATAACTTTTAGTTAACTATGCTTTAGATAAAGGTCCACACATGTATTCTTGAGAGACTGTCAACACTGATATATTGGCCAGAATGTTCATTGCTGAGTGGACAAGACATGCTCTTTATTCCAGGAGCTGTGTACAGCTACTTAGGTCCTACCAACCCAGAAAACAACAGATCAGAAAAGGGGAAAACCACATCCCCATTAACAGACTGGTCCTATGGGTAAATGAATATATAGATGATGTAATTATTGTTTTTATAATCACCTATTACAATTTTTAACTATACACGGAGAACTATTTTTTCACTCTAAATCTCATTCTTAGATAACTAATCTAAATGAATTTCCTCAGTAACTCTGTCTTCATCATCATCATTGATCTGAGGTGATCTTCCCCTCCAAAAAAAACCCTAAAGAGTACTAATTTGAATGGCATCCCAGATACTGGTGAAGAGGATATTATATAATAGTGATAAAATTAAGATATTATTTCCCGTGAGTAGTCTTTTACATCTTTTCATTGTGTACAGTATTACCCAGTTTTGATCAGGTAAAAGCTGGTTCAATAGAGAAAAAGCCACTAAGGTAGTTTTAATGCAAGAAATTTTTTTTTCTTTTTTCTTCCCCCCTGTAAATGCAGAATTCTTTATAACATTTAAACACATTACCTTGAGGTTTGGTACCCAGTTCAGATACAAGTTTCAAGTCTTGCTAGAAGGATGATATTCACTGGTCTAGCAAACAGAAAGATCCTCATTTTAGTTTGAGGTTATGCTCATCCAGCCTAATCTTCTATGACAGATAAGGCACAGAATTTTCCCTTCTAATACCTGCCTGCTGCTCAGAAACTTGTACTTAGACACACAAAGTCTGTGTAAGGGGAGTTCGTCTTTTCTACCTCTGTTTCCTCTGCTTATCTCAAAAACAGCTTGGTCTAGAAACTTATACATTTATTGCATTTACTAAACCCAAAGGTGAACTATGCACAAGGGTATATGCTATGTGGCTAATTTAAAACTATTTGCTAAGGAAAAAGAAATTAACTACTGGATGCTATGCAAAATCTCTACAAAGATAATGACTTTAATGAAGAGTTCTTAACAGCCTGCAGGATTCAGAATCTCTTCTCTCAATGACACAGCAGATCATGGTAGCATACATGCCCAATTGTTCACTATTTAGCCAGCACAAATCCTTATTATTCAGTATTTCTCTCCACTGTGTCCTCACAAAGATGTCTCCCAAAACAGCAACATTTCAAAGGATTTAATAGTTGGTCTCATCGCCTCACTTCCTTAATTCCCTGACTTAGAGCTTTCAAATTTTGGCAAGCACTTTGCCTAAAACTTGCAGAAGTATAAGTACATTGGTTTAGCTGGTTTTGGTCCTGAAGCTTGCAAATTCTTTTTGTAAGGTCTTTAACAATTACTAGAGTAGCAACATCAGTAATAGCAGCAGTTTGCCCTGAGGCATTTATTCAGCAAAGCACTTTTGTATTATTTTCTATATATTTATCTGAATTCATAACAGTACTTGGAGCTTATGTATTTTGTGGAAAGGAACGCACCTTTTTTTTTCCAGTGTTGCATGTTGCAAAAGTGAAAAGTCTCTAAGATATATTTATTCACATCCACATAGAATCATATCATATCAGAGTAATAGTCGATGTAGTGCACAGTGTAACATGTTGCTCATCTATCTGACCAAGGATGTCTTGGAAGAAAATACAAGGAAACCTGTAATGGAAAAATCTCGCCATGCAGAAATTTTTTCTCATTTCAGGTACATACCTCAAAGCATGAAAGTCTATTCATTTTAAAAGTAACCATGCATTTTCTCACGGTTCATGTAAAAAGCTGGTTTTGCCAGTTCATCCTGCCTATTATACTGGTTTTTTTCTTTGACTGAGAGCATTTTGTGTAAACGTTTATTCCTGAATTATGCTGAATGTATTTCGTCTTCTGAGTTAAACACAATATACTGTTGATCAATTTAAACAAGAATTAGAAAAACAGGTATAATTTTCTTTACAAATATCTGTATTTCAAGTGTAATCTGAGTATTACTGCTTTTATTGATTTCTGTAAAGTTTTAAATACTAGTCCAAACTAGTATACACTATGTACACTGTGAGAAGTAAATACTTAAACCTTAGTCTTGGTTATGCAATTTTGGTTCTGATGTGCACCGCAAAATTCAATTATAGTGAAGATTTACCCCACCTGAAAGGGTGCATTTATTGCAAATAAATGTGCAAATAAGTTGAGCACCATTATTCTAAATTCTTTTGCATTAGTGAAAAGAAGTAGGTATCTTATATCTAGATCTTAGGTATGCTGAACCAACTCTCAAAAGTATTTCTGCCCAGTGATAAGAGAGAAACCAAAATGACAGGGTTCCTTAATTAAGCTTTCAGTTAGATATCAGAACTTAGATGTTTTTGTGCAGTGCCTTTGTTTCCCATGCCGAAATCCAGTATCTTCTGATTCAAGGAAATTGAATTAATGATAAATTCTGGATCCTATATTAAAAAATTACAAATATACTAATCTATGCATGTAATTGGTCTTACACACCTTGCCAAATAGTTGGGTTTAAGAGACATCCAGGTCTCCTGTAAAAGGATTTCATAGGTTTGTTAGTTTATGTTGCTCTTTAACATTAAGTACACTCTTTGTGTTTAGAAGTCACATCCAGAGGTTGAGAGGTTCTGATTTCCTTACAAATCCCTGATCAATGCCACATCCTGGGACAGGTATCCTAAAAAGCTCGCTTCTGTACCATCAAGCTGTGTGCCTTAGCCCACAAGATCCAAGATTCGTGTCAGTCATGTCCATATGGGCTTACCTGTTTGTGGGTGATGTCTTTTCGCAGATTGCATAGATTATTGAACAACAGGGATTTGGTGGTTATTTCTGGTTCTGAGTCCAACAATGGTGAGGGTCCCGCCTCCCCATCGTCATCCATCAGGTGAACTGATTTGGTCTTGTATTTCCTCTTTTGGACAGGGGCAACTTCTAGTGGCTTAGGTTGCCCTTCTGGCTTAACTTCAACCTGAGTTGCCCTGGTGTCAGTTTTTTTATTGCCTTTCATTTCCTCAGTATGGTGCTGTACCATACTGAGCAACATTTGGTAGGCAGTGGCCAGGCCCTAGCATGTTGCAGTAAGCTGTCCCTCTCTGGAGCTGCCACAGCATTTTCCCTTCACAAATCTTATCACTTTAACAGGGTCCTGAAGTTGTTCAGGGGTGAACTTCAAGACCACTGGAGAAGTGCTCCAAAAACTGGCCCATGTCCTCCCACATTCCATGGTGCTCAGAATTATCCACCCCAGGGGTGGGTCTCTGGACAATTACCTCAGGAATCTTTGACCTGTCTCTAGGCAGGGTAGATGCAGTAGATATATCGTAGTATGGACAGCCCTTAAGGAGGCATCATAACAGAACCAGCACCAAGATTACACTATTCTGAGTATCTAGAGGGAATCCTATATTCTCGAAAGCTGTGTTAGCAGATCCAAAGGTACAGAAAGGAGTGAAAGTCTGGGAAAAGCCATCTTTCCCTGTTCCTCCTACAGAATGAGTGCCATTATCAACAAAACTCCAGAGATAACACCCCAGGCCCAGGGCAAAAACAAGAGACAAAATAGTGGGGGCTCCTGCGCTGAACCATTCAGCTCAGGAGAACAAAGAAAACAATATGGTAAATTAGTTTTTGTAGTCCTACGCCCTCCCTGCAGCCAGAACACAATGGAAAGATAAGGAAAAGCAAAACCCGGAAAACTATTTTGTCTGAGCTGAGTTATGCTTACAGAAAATGCTGACTGGCAGTGGAAGCAGTTATCACAGTCCTTAACAGCTTGCCGTGGTCCTGGGTGGCAAGAAGAAACAACGAAGCAGCTACTCCCAACTTTGCTACAGTCTCAGTGAGGAGAAGCAGTTACAGGCGGCAACTGGGACTCCTGGAACAGCTTTGACCTGCAGCAAAGTCCTCTTTCCAACTCCTCATGCCAGCTGGGAGAGTGGCCCCTTCTGATGTCATGATGGAATGAATATTCATCACTTTAGCTCCATCCCCTGACTTGTAATCATAATAAGATGCTAACACAAACCTTTGTATTTTGTATGAACAAGTGAATTTCTTACTTGTGTGTGTAAATCATCTTCCTGTCCATCAGTTTAAACCTTATATGAGGCTGATTCTGAAGAAGTTGGACACATTTCTGTCTTTATCTGGCTGAAGGCTGTTGCTAGGCAAGATGTTGTAAGACTTGGCCTTCCTTTTAGATGTTGAGCTACTGACAGTCCTCTTAACACCACGAGTACCACACAGCCTCAAACAGCAGAGTATGCTGGTTCTCTTTCTGTCATGTCTTGCATCTTACTGCAAATTACTTAGAGATATAATCACTATCCAGTCATTATACAGATACACTAAATACACATGCGTACTTTTCCACCCTTTTCCATTTACTACTAGGTTTTTTCCTGTTTCTAAATATGTCAAAATGGGGGATTTACAATTGAAAGAGAAAATGAAAGAAAACTTCCTTCCTTTTTCAAGAATGTCTGAAATTTGATACATGTTTCTTTCAGATGAAGGGAAGGGTTTTTCTCAGCTGAAGAGAAAATGTTTCTGTGTTGCTTCCATCCCAGGGGTTCAGAAAAAATTATCTCTTTTGCCTTTTTGTTCAGACAGACCAGAAGCTATACCTGAAAGAACAGAGAATGAAAAAGATACCTATACAGGCCATTCACTTAAGATTATATTTGTGGGTCCCTTCCAACTCGGAATATTCTGTGGGATATGCAGATGGATCTACATTTTTTGTACTTCTATTTGTTTCTATGTTATCTTTTTTTATACTTTACTCTCAGAATCTCTCACTTACTGAAAATTGAAGGTGATATAGCCAACATAACTATTCTGAACATAATTTGAATTTACATTGACCACAGTTCTATTTTTGTTTGTGCATAACTTACAACATTTAGCCTAGGATCCAGGGCTCTTTAATGTCACGTGCTAACAAGAAAGAGTTATTTCTCAGTATGAAGTGATTTGATGGAAATTAACATGTGATTATGTTGAAATGTGCTAGTGAGTTGTATGAGTCAAAATGCTTGTTTTGCACATACATTTGGTTCTGTAAAGGTTTCAGGCAAAAATTGATGAGGTCTGCACTAAAGTGTGCAGCTAGACAGACATATTAATAATGTTGCCAGACAATCAATAAGAATAAATAATGATGTGTGATAATAACAGTAATAACAACAGACATTTATAGTTGGCTCAGAACAAAACCTGGAATATTCCTTTCAAATTTTGTGGATTACTAGCTCTGATATCAGATTTGGACCTTCTTGTGTTCTTGTCCTCATTGGCTAACACCTAGTTTTTCTAGTAAGGCAGCGTAATACAAAGACGTAATAACTTGCTCATATGTAATGCTGTGATAACATATTTATTGAAGTGTCTCAACATAATTTTTTACATAGTCATTAAGAATTTCTCAAACACATCTATGAAAAAAATAAGAAGATAAGTGTCATCTTAGACACATAATGAGAACTGGCAGAGTCTTCCTTTCTTTATTTATTTTTCTTTCTTTCTTTCTTTCTTTCTTTTTCTTTCTTTCTTTTTCTTTTTTCTTTCTTTCTTTCTTTCTTTCTTTCTTTCTTTCTTTCTTTCTTTCTCTTTCTGTATTCTGAATATGATAATTAACAGACTTAGAAATAAATTTCTAATTTAAGCTGAATTTCCTTATGCTCCAAGCCTCTGTTAATACCAGAAAGTTCAGATATCTCATTCTTATGAAAATATTTTAAGAAATAAAGTATAAATGCATTTAGACTGAAATGCATCCATATGGATGACAACAACTGTAAAATGAATAGATCTACTTTTGTCAACAATCTTACAATTTCTATTCATGAATAACTTATGCTCCATTTATGCTCAATTCCTGCCTAAGTTCCACTGGAAAGTTATACAACACACCTTTTGCATATAAATTCTGCTAGCAAAAACCCATACATAGTACAGAGCTGAAAAAGATGATACTTGCAGGTACCCAAATATTCATGAGCAGCCTGTTTCATCTGACAACTGAAAAGCTAAGTCAAGTGTGTGGTGCTCAGACTGGTGACCCTCCGATGCCTTTCACTGGACTGACTGTACTTTATTAGTATTCAGCATCTATCATAACTTGAAAGAACAATAATGTTAAACAAGAAAAAAGGAAAACATGCTATTCCTTAATTGTGCTATGGCCTTCTTATGGGAATGGTAAATATTAACTACAATCTTTACATCATTAACAGTAATTCTAACTAATTAAAAGCCTTGTTAATGTTTTTTAGCTATCATAGGAAATAGCTGAAGAAAGGAACAGAAATGAGAAGAGGAAGAAAAGAAAAAAGAAAACCTGCAAACTGCCAAGGACACAGATAGCAGAGAAACACTTACGGCTAGTTGTGCAGAGACAGTGAGGTGAAGAGAAGAAAAAAGTTGCAACAAAGAAATCAACAAACAGAAACACTCACAGCCAAAATCCTAATATGCAAATAGAAATAAAAAGAATAATGCTTTCCTGTACTAAATAACAGCTACCAGCATTGCAATTCACTTTCAGAAATCAGACAGGTTTATCATCACTACAGTTTGCTGCTACACATGCTGAACTTTGGGCTCAGTTTTTTCCCAAGAACTGAATATGGTGATGCTATTCCTAATACTGTTTATTTTTCTATTAACAAATTTTTGTTCATGTTTAATATAGGAAGCTATTGTGTGCAACCACATTTTAAGATATTTTTCTAACCATTTTCTGAGAGGAAAAAAGAATAATTTTTTTTTGGTAGAATTAATAATGTATATTTTACCCTAATAATTTTCACAGTGAAATGAAATGTGTAAAACTGTATTTCTGTCTGATATTACATAGTATGTTGTGTTTTGTATGACACTTAATTGCACTGTATTCTTTACAACACAGAAATGCTATCAATTATTTAAATAGAAAATATTATCTAGTTATTTTTGTAGGAAAGGAATTAACGTATGCCAGTGAAACCAGTAACTTTTCAGTAAAATCAATGTCATTTTTTTCTAACACGTATTTGTATTACTCATAAATGCATCATTCATGATTGCTTAAAAGAACCCACAACTGTAATCATCTTTATCATAAGTTAACAAGAAAAAAACAGCGGAATCTCACATTCTGACCTTACTCTCCTTCTTTCAGAGCAATGTCTTAAGGTTGTAAGGAAAAAACCAAAATCACATAAAAATCTCACAAAACCGATGCCAGTCTTGGGAAAGTGGGTAGAAGCCTATATATTAAACAGGACGCTGCTGAAGACTGAGGCTGAGCTGAGCTGGGCTGAGCTTGATTGGGCTGGCAGAGATGCTCCTGGGACCCCATACTTTTAACTGGTTTTTTGCAGATGGATAATTTACAGAACCTTTTGCGTAGCCTAAGCTGTATAAAGTTACCAGATCTGTACCACTGATAAAGAAATTGTGCTGATTTTGACTGTGATAGAGTTAATTTTGTTCACAGTAGCTACTATGGAGCTGTGGTTTGGATTTGTGCTGCCAACGGGGTGACAGGACTTGACGAAACATCATGAAATTGAGTTTGGGGTGGTTTAGGTTAGATATCAGGAAAAGCTTTTTCATCCAGAGGGTGGTTGAGCACTGGAACAGACTCCCCGGGGAAGTGGTCACAGGACTAAATCTACCTGAGTTCAAGAAGCATTTGGACAATATTTTCAGGCACGTGGTAGGATTCTTGGGGTGTGCTGTGCAGGGTCAGGACTTGACCTCAATGATCCTGATGAGTCCCTTCCAACTCAGCATATTTTCTGATTCTATTATAGCATAAGGATATTTTCTTTGTTTCTGTGTAGTGCTTACATAGTGCCAAGGCCTTTTCTGCCTCTCACCACACCCCTACCAGTGAGGAGTCAGGAGGTGCACAAGAAGTTGGGAGGGGGCACAGTCAGGACAGCTGACCCCCAACCGACAAAAGAGATATCCCATAACATATGGCACGATGCATTTAAAGTTAGGGGAAGAAGGACAAAGCAGGGAATGTTCAAAGTGATGGTATTTGTCTTCCCCTGCCACTGTTACTTGTGATAGAGCCCTTCATTCCTGAAGATGGCTGAACACCTGTCTGTCCATGAGAAGTGGTTAATTACTTCCTTGCTTTGCTAGCCTTGCACATGTAGCTTTTGCTTTACCTATCAAACTGTCTATATCTTAACCCACAAGACTTCACACTTTTCTGATTCTCTTCCCCACCCCACCCAGAGGGACGGAGTGAGTGGCTGTGTGGTGATTAGTTACTATCTGGGGTTAAACCATGACAGAAATGTATGTGGTTTTTAATATCTTGGGACTTCTTTGAAGCAAGGACAGGATTTTCAGTACTTTTAGGAAGTCTTTGTGATACTGAGATTTAAGTTATTGTGTTTGTTCAAATTTGTGTATATGTAATAACTAAACTTGAGTGCACATACTTTTAACCATTTTAGTCAAAGTGGATCAAGGTAAAGTTTGTACTAGTGTAAAGATAGCCACAGGCTTGTCTCTTTTTCCTAATACCAGGTAGGCGATGTCATTTTAATATTATGACATGGTAAAACAGAGAATTTACATACAAAGAAGTCATATTTCAGATCCCATTTAAGTTGTAAAAAGATGGATTTACATTACCTATAAAAATAGTAAAAGTTTAAAAATTATCAACAATACCTAAACAGTATTAACTGAATTTACACAAGTTTGAGTGTAAGCAACAGTTTAATTATGCCTATGAGGAAATGTTTTAGTATTATAAAGCTATATTTATTCTCATTAATCTTTTTTTCAAAGCAGAGAAGTACATTTCTCATGCAGTTCATTGTTATATGTATTGATAAGATATGGTAAATGAAAATGTTGCCTCATTTTCTACTTTTATGCCCCCACCACTGCAATTTTTAGATTTCTGATGGGAAACTCAGAGTAGGGGTTAACTGGAATGATAATTTATGTCATGCTAAGGTAATATTTTCATAGTTTGAAATAAGTTTTTAGAAAGAGGTTTTTTCTGGAATAGATGCAGTAGAAAAAAAAAAAACAAAAAACAAAAAAAACCATTCTTGTAGAGAAAAATCCAACGTAATTTTTTGCACAATAAAAAATTCTAAATTCCTATAAAATAATGTGATGAATTACTGCAGAAATAGCATTTAAATTGCTGATTCTTTGGATTGAAATGTTGTCATTTAAAAAGATCATAGTCTATTGTCAAATTTTTTTCTCAATTTCTTTCTGCTTTGGGGACTTCAACTCTTCGAAATATGCAAAAGGCAACAATTTAAAAAGCTTTAACTCTGAAGGTATGGAAACAAAGCATTTTAGTACTGCTAGTAAGAATTATAGGGTTTTCAAAAAAGAAAAAAAACCCACATAGGAACCTTCAAAAGGAAAAGATAGATTTCATGGGGCATCTGTTTAGCCTGCTCTAGTTAAAAACAGCATTCATCTGTAAAACATCAATCTGTCAGGCACATTACTAATATAATTTTTATGACAACATAACATATTGTGAAGATATGATCCTTTTCAATTTTCTTCAGCCCTATTCAGCAGACTGTCCTATTCACAGATCCTCTTTCAAATGACAATTTTTTGGTGAAAAACTAAAATCCCTACACCAGTAAGTTAGGTTTACCAGCATCTTTGCTTTATATTTGCAATTACCGTTCAAGAAAATAATCTCCCACTGTTAAGTATTCTACAAAACTACTCATATCCCAATGTGGCCCAGGTGTAGCATGCACTATAGGGGACTATACCAGTCTTGGAATTTCTGTGCTGCTGCTACCTGTAGAAATTTAGATTGCAGCATGCAGAACATAGTAGATTAATGAGAATATTTAAGCTACATATGTATATACATATGATTTAGTACAGGCAGGAAAAAGAAAATAATCTAAAATGCCTTTGATTTCACTAAAAATTTAATTGTATTTGCATGCATGCAGCCCACCACATTTATGCAATAATCTCAGTATTAATTAGAGCAAAGTCAACTTTTTTGCAGTATGTATATGTGCCCAGGTAACAAAAAATTTAGTTTACTATTTTTTTCCTACTAGGATTCCTACTTCATGTCTCTATTATTTTCTTCAAATCACTCACTCACTTGATTCTTGGCACTCCTCTGTCTTTTCAGAATGTCTTCATATCTGAAAGTATAAAATTTTACCATGAAAAAAGATGCAAAAAACTTCCATTAATAGAAAGGCAGCCAAGTCTGCCTCTTCTGTGTTTCTACTAATAGTGGTAGCTTACTTTGGTGCTTAAATCTGGTGAGAATCTTATGGTAACATCTACTCAGGAAACAACTGTACTGGTATCCTTGTCAGTTGCCTTGGTCAACTTTCCATCTTGTCTTGCTCATGTAAACTTGGCAGCTCTAAGCGCCACAGCAGAATTCCATAACTTTATTGAAAATCTCCTTTTCCAGTGAGCCAAGCCTGCCTTTCCATGGCATAATGGAGTGGCATGAGCAGAAATCAAGCATTTGTGCCTTCAGATTAGGGTGTCTTAAACAGTACTGCTCCGTCTCTTATTTTCTTCCACTTTCCTTTTGTAACACTGCAAAATGGTGCTCATTGCTTAGTCAAAGGATTATTCCTCTCAGACTGAGTCTAGATTTCTTTCTCTGGTTTCACTAAGAATTTTGTCTTGTAAATAAAACAGAGAGGGATTTTTTTCTGTCTTGCCTTTGAGATACTCTGCCTATACTGTGAGTTCATTCATGGCAAAGTGTAATAATGCCGTTAAGCAGAACAAATAATTCTGCTCTAAAGTTTATTACATTCAGGCAGCATTATAGAAATAGCTCTTCTGAGGAAAAGTGGAGGGTAATGAGTATTAAAGAAATTAAAATCATCAAAAAGAAAAATCTACATTTTAACTTCAGTTATCTCTCATTTTTACCTGGATTGTTAGCAGACTGAGAATCTCAATAATTTTTAGCATCTTTGTTCTTAATTTTATTTTTCTCTCCTCCCCTCACAAACAATCAGAGCTGGTAGATTTGCCTATTTCTATTTTAATGATTTTTAAAAAGCATCAAAGGAAAATTTGGAATAAAAAAAATCTATTGTTTCATTGCTGTTGTAGGTTGACCTCGCCAGCTGCCAGATGCCCAGCTGCTCTCCCACTCCCAATCTTCAACAGAACAGAGACAGAAAATGAGAGAGGACTGAGATAAAAACAGGGAAAACTCTTATGAATTACCATCATGGACAAAACAGACTCAACCTGTCAAAAAGGTAATTTAATTTATTGCCAATTAAAATAAATTTGGATAGTGAGAAACAAAAATAAAAACTAAAAATATCTTCCCCCACCTTCCCTTCTTCCCATGCTCAACTTCACTACTTCATTTCTGATTCCTCTACCTCCTTCCCCGAAGAAAAAAAAAAAAGAACTAAGAAATAGAAAGCAAACAAGCATGCTGGTGGTTAATTATCCTAGTGGACTTTTATCGTTTGCATTGAGTCCGTGAATTAATTTGAATGTTATTCCTGTGAAATACTGCATTGTCAAGACCCCTTGGTTGGAAACCAGACACTTCCACAGGTATTTCTAAATTACATATGGTTCATATAGTTCCCAGTTCTGGCTTCAGTTAATCTTCTTTCCCTTAGATTGCATGTTAAAAAAAAAAAAAGTGATGTGCAGACATTATATAAGAATCATAGAATCATAGAATCATAGAATCAGCCAGGTTGGAAAGGACCTCTGAGATCATCAAGTCCAACCCTTGATCCACGACCACTGTGGTTACTAGACCATGGTACTAAGTGCCACATCCAGTCTCATCCTAAAAACCTCCAGGAATGGAGAATCCACCACTTCCCTGGGCACTACACAGTCTAAAATCTAATAACTGAAAGTAGCTGCCATAGAAATTAAAGATCATGCAAAGTTTTATGTGAATTATTTTTGTCTTGGGATAAGTTTGCTTTGAAATCTTAGTTAAAAAATTTCAAAACATTTATTAGAAGCCTCTCATTTTCTTTTACAAGGGAATAATAGGGAAATATTGAATCAATTAAATCTTTATATACAAATATATTGATTTCACAAATATTGTACCATAACCACTGTCTGATAGCAAAAAAATATTCTTTGTGAATTAAAAAAAAACTATATATTTAACATTAGAACTTGTCTGCTCAATATTGCAACTCATTAATTCAAGTTCTTCAGACTGGCAACTATTCAAGTTCCTCAAATCTATTAGAGACTAATAAATTTGTCATGAAATATTCACATTGATGTAAATGTATAACACACCACTTATTTTCTGAAAGAATTGATGGAAATTAGAAATAAGAGAGGCAAAAGAAAATACGCAGAAAATGTTTGTAGAATCTCAGTATTGAATTTACCTAGTCATATTGATTGCTCAAACTAATAACTTATGCCAAATAACTTCACAGAAGTTGGATTCACAGTTTTCATGGTTTAAGAATGGTATTCTCCAATTTTGTGTTCCCACTGAAGCATTCCAAACCAAGCGCTGCTTATTCACTGCCCCCTGCCTCCTCAGACCTCCACCTAATCTTTCCCCTGTGGTGGGCTGGAGAGGACAATTGGAGGCACAAAAGTTAGAGATCACAGGTTGAGAAAAGAACAATTTATTTAAAACAGCAATGAGATAAGAAAATGAAAAACAACAATACTAATGACAGAGTGTAGAAAAGAAATGTTATTGCTCACCCCACAGGCAATACCCTCGGCAATACCCTGACCGCTCCCTCCATCATGCTACTCTGACCTGGAAATGAGTCCTCCACTTTCCCCCGGAAAATGATGTGAGGTGGTATAGAATAACCTCCAGGTCTTAACCATGCCCCATCTTGGCTACTCCAAAAATTACTGCTGCCGAAACAAGAACGACAATCTTCCTCTATGTCTGTACTCATCCTATCTCAAAGAACTTCCACCTTTTTGGTGGAACAGTCAGGTGCATCATGATGTTAATAATACAAATAATGGGAGTTAATACTGAAAGTAGATAAAGACATAAATAGGTAACAAAAGTAGGAGAAGGAAGGAAGTTATATTTAATTTCTACAGACATCTTATGTACAAGCTAAAAAATTACAAAAATCAAGGCTACCACATATGGCTGAGACAGTTGGAATTGTGCAGCCTAGAGAAGGACCTCTGGCAAGACCCTATAGCAGCCTTCCAGTACCTAGAGGGGGCTACAAAAGAGCTGGAGAGGGGCTTTTTACAACAGCATATAGTGGTAGGACAAGGGGGATTGGCTTTAAACTCAAAGATGGTAGTTTTAAATTACATACCAGCAAGAAATTCTTTACTTGAGGCACTGGAACAGGTTGCCCAGAGAAGTTGCGGGTGCTCCAACACTGGAAGTGTTCAAAATCCAAAGGTTGGACAGAGCTTTGAGTAACCTGCTCTAGTGAAAAATGTCTCTGCTCATGGCAGTGGGGTTGGAACAAGATGATCTTCCAGGTCCCTTCCAATCCAGGCCATTGTGTGATTCTGTGATTTTATTATTTCATTGCATTGTACATAGTTGAATTCTAAGAGAAGATGCAGAGGGAATGAAATGGAGAGCAAGAGGAGACCATACATTCTGGAGTTCATATATAATATTTTTATTTTTAAAGAGTTTAAGAGCACAGAGTTGCCTAAATCTACAAGGAACAGCTCTTGATGGGGGGGAGGGGGGGAAAATAAATTTCACAACAAGTTTCAGTCAGCTCTGTGTGAGGAGAGACGCTACTGCATCCACATACAAAGCAAGACTCCTGTAATATGTTTATCATATTTAAGTTAAAATCTTAAAAATCTGTGAATGCTAAATAAGCTAGGGGAAAAAAAAAACTATGTCTGGAAGTTTTCCTAAGAGGTTGCATAGTACATGTTCTTTACAGAAAAAAAAAAAAAGATTAAATATACTTAAATCATTCACATTAAAATGATAGAAAATAAATAACTGAAAAAATTCCTCTGTCCATTTTGTTCTCTTATAGCATTAAAAAAGATACCTTAAAATATGATAATTTAGCAAAAAATAGAGATTATAGCTTGAAAAGGTCATCATCTCTGTGTGTCCTGTCCATACAAAACAAGGCTACTGCACACAGTATATTTTTTATTATATAGATAAATTTCCTAGAGAATTGATGTTGTTCTTGTTGTTACATGTCTATCAATTCACTGACATTCCGATACTGTTCTATAATACAGTGGAATCTTTTTTCTTCTCATTTTCATATGTTTTTCAGTATTTAGCAACAGATACTAAGAAGGGAATAATTTATGAATATCTCAGAAAAAAGCCAAAATCATAAGCCAACAATATATCTTTAAATTATAATACTTAATGAATAATACCATTTATGTTTTTATTTTCACTTTTTTCAAAGGGGTGATTTATGTTTCTATTTGGCAAAATCTTCTCACTCCTGTGAGAATACACTGTATTTACCCTTATTACTGGTAGATTTCTGGATGAATGAGGTCAAGATGTAGAGTTAATTGTTATCTTGATGAATAACAATGGATACTGCTCTTGGTTGTGTATCTTATATAGAAGAAGAAGTAGAAACTTATTTTTAAGTTTTCAGGACTTCTGAAAGCAGAGGACAACTATTCCCCTAACAAAGGAATAATTCAGCTTTGAAAGTTACAATATTGTTACACATTTATTCATGAGAGAAATGCTAGCATGATCTAAGCAAGTTGCTCAAACATTGAAGGTCGTATGTCAAGAGATGGGCAGCATTGTTTATTATTGTAAACAATTGAGGTAAATTTTAATTTGGAAGTGTGGTTCTGTTGACAGGCATTCTACACTCTTGAACAATTATCTTGTTTGTATTTGTTAATAAGGTGTGAAAACTTAAAAGGTGGAACAATCACATGTGCATACTGTACCGAACATTTCATAATGTCCCTGTAAGCTGTGGAAAATGTAGCATTGATTCCAGCAATATATTTCATTCAGATATTAATACAATCTTGTACATGCCTAAGTGAGATTGTAGCTGGAGATACAGTGAACTATCTAGAAGTCATTTGGATAGTGACAGAAAGAATACCGTTCTGACTGTGTATCACTTATTCAATGTGCTCTGGTAGTCGATGAGAAAACTAACCTATCTGTATGAATTCCCTAGTGCAGAAATCAGGATATCAATTCATTTTCTTCTTGTTTGTTTTTCTGTCTCTGTGACAAGCAGTCTTACAAGCTTTGCTTCCTATCCATAAATATAAAATTTTGAACAGGGTCCTGACTTAGCACAGTTACTGTGAAAACCATACTATTACTTATGATGGTTTGCACTCAAGACATACTTCAAACTCTATATTTTTCTTTCTTCCTCTTTCATCTATGGCAATGCTAATTCATTAAATCTAATCCACTGAATTAAACAGAATACTTCCAAGTTTGAAAACTCAAATATCGAAAAAAAATTTGTTCATACATAGGTAATATTTTTTTTCCTAGCATAGTACTATTGAATGCAAATAGAGTCTGTAAAAAATTAGGGAAAAAAAAAAGTACCACTCAGTCCATGGTATATTGATAATTTTTCTTTTTTTACTACTAAAATCTAAGGCATTTATTACCACTGTTATGGCAGCGCAAGATATACAAATCTTTTGCAACTGCATTGTGACAGATGGTAGAAGTATTTAATATGCCTGTTTCCAGTTTGGTTTCTAAGTCCAATATATGTTGTTAAAAGATTGGAAGTTGGACAGGAAGGATTAAAGCTGCTTGTTTGTCTTGAAATAGCTGCTACACTTTGAGGTGAGAGGGGCTGTTTGGAGACAGAAGGAAACAGCTTTGTCTCCGAAATCTTTTGATCATGACCAGGCTTGGAGAACCTGGGAGTGGGTGTCTGGCAGCACAAATGCACTCTGAAAGACCCTGCAATTTGCCAGGAATACTCCTATAGCAGGGAGTTAATTCATCCACGGTGAAACATCTGAGGTGACAGAGGGCAGAAAACTTTTAGCACGGGGATTTGATGAAGAGCATCTAACCCAGAAAGCCCCTAGAAGGTGTTGGTCTGTTAGTTCTGGAGCAAGACACTTGTCCTTCAGGACCCAGGAGCTTCCTTTTTTCTCAGATCTTCAAACCTTTCTCAACAACAGAGTGGCATTCTCTCTGTGTAAAGTCTTACCCTGAGCTTGCGTATTATTTTAGTATTCCAGACATACAGTGTTGTTGATAGCTAATAAGCCTTCAGTCCTTCAGTGTGTTTTGATGTTTTCACTTTAAAGAGGAAAAAATTGGTGGAAGGGAAAAGGGAGAAGTTGCACTGAAAAGATCTGGTGGACTTGGGCCCCAGACACAAAATACCAGACTTTTCTTTATATTAATGACATCATTTGGGATAGAAAATAGATTACCACATCACAGAAGCCATGAAGCCAAAACTCTAGTGCAGACACAAATATGGCTTCATTCTTTTCTTATCCACAGGAGAATATCACTAACATGAATATAATCTTTTAATCGGAGAGGATGACCAAACCAATTTTTCTCTCTTTTGCAGACTTAACTGCTTCAATACATATGTGTTTGAAGAAGCTGCATCCAGACTTAAGAATCTGTATAAATGTGTCATATATTCAATAGGGGGAAAAAATAATTAAAATAGTAATGGGAATTTCATGTTACAAATATCGTGACTGCTTTAATTTGGAGGAGGTTAACCTCACTAGGAAAACACAAAAGAAATTTTCCAAATGTACATCCTTAGCTCTTGTACAAATCTGTTTCTCTTTTAGGAAATTGCCTTAGCAAATAGTGCTGGATAAAACAGTTTTGCTATAGAGAAAGAAAGAGTTACGAACTGTATCAAAAGATTAATTTTGCAACTTCATGGACTAAAGCATTAAGAGGGAAAATAATTAGGATGCCAAGTACACTACATGCTTTCATGTTTGACTTTAAGAAGAAGGAAAATTATTCTTAACAGATATGGCAATTAAAAACCTTGGCAATCCATTAGATTACTTAAGTCCTCAGCAGAAGGCTTGTACACAAACTTACTGATTACATTTCACTTATTTTCTTAAATAAACTGGGAAGTTAACGTTTTTTCATATAGAGAATTGTTCTAAGAGAAATTAAACGTTTTGTTGGTGGGTTTGTTTTGGGTTTTTTTTTGGTCTTTTTTTTCATAATTTTCCCAGTGTTATTAATTTTCAGGAAAAGTTAACCCTTTCTGCTCTAGTTAATTTAAAAAAATCCCTGAAGATAATTATTTTAAAGTTTTATTGCTCTGTCTTCATATACATTCACCTTTGTTGGCATAAGATATCAATATTATGATCATAATACCTAAAATTTTCAACATGTAATAATTATACTATAATTTATTATATTACTTCCTATAGAGATAGAGAACGTAAATTTACAAGTGTAATAACACATTTTGTTACTGGAAAAACATCAATTTTTCTCATGTTAGTGATGTGTTTGTGCAGTTATAGTTAGGCTTGTCAAAATTTTTCATCATATACCATGCTTTTCGGGGATTTATAACTAGTATACTAGATTGCTGCAGTCTTGGATTTCACACAGGGTACACAGTCTTAGTGAGGGAGAGACATTCATTTTACCTTTTTGATTTTACTTTAGATTTTATAGATACATTTGACAGTAACATAATGCAGGTATATAGCAAACTCAGTTTAAAAAATTCCTGTGTTAGTTTAGAACAATGAAGAATTGCCACCGTGACATCATCTGTAATGAAATGAGCTTTTTGAGACATACAGAGAATTTACTCTTCAAGGCAATGGAGACCTGGTTGTCTGGGATGATTAGAAGAAAGGGGTGAAAAAACACACAAATACTTAGCAGGGAAAAGAAGGGCCTGGAATCTGCAAGTTGAAATTGCCTGCTGATGGCTTAACCATGGGTACTGTCTGAAAGGACAGCAAAAACACTACCTAGAGTTAGTGAAAGACTCAGATGAAACATTTGAGATTCACTTAGGAAGCCAAGACCATGGTCACTGCAGGCCATTACAGCTCATGAACAGGTTGTTAGCAGTTGTGCTCACAAGACTGAGACAGAATATACTAGTCTTGTCTTCTAAAACACATTTGGATGGGGAAAACTGTTTCAGTTTTTGTGGCTGAAGAGTCATTGGAAGTTCTGTGCATAAGTGAAAGAATTTTGGAAGGATCTCCTTGCCATTTTTCCTAGTCTTTTCATCTAATTTTTCCAAGTGTAACCCTGTCCTATTACTGTCTTCTAATAGTCCTATTATATAGGATCCAGTAGTATCTACTGGTATTCAGTCATATTTTATAGTGAATCTTTGTTCTTAAATTTGTTCATAAATTGTTTAGTTTCACACAGGTTGCACTCAAAATGAAGTAGGGGGAATGTAGTTTAACTGATAAAAAAGTTTCAGGTCTCAAAAATTCCTTAACTTCTACCAAAACTCAAACAAATTTCCATTAACGCTCCTTTTTCTCCATAAGAAATTGCTATTTTAACACAGTGTAGGTCATTGGACTCTAATGAATTCTACTTTCTTCCTTCTGTTTTTGTTTTTTTTTTTTTTTTTTTTTTTTTTTTGTTTGTTTGTTTTTTTTTTTTTTGTTTTGTTTTGTTTTGTTTTTTTTTTTGGTTGGTTGGTTTGGTTTGCTTTGGTATTTTTAATAATTTATTTATTGCATTTTTCTTAGATGTGAATTCCATATCTTTTAACTTTCCTTTTGGGTCATATAAGGGTTATGTCATGTTTTTTTTCACTTGATGTTTAGTGACTTTTTTTTTTTTTTGAGCTTTCAGTATTGCCCCTATCACCACCACAGTCAGCATTTAAATTCATGCATATGACATGGAAACAGTTCATAGTTTTATGGATCAATAAAACCCTTCAGGCTCAGACATGACAAAACATTGATTTTATTTAAATGTCCAAATTTTTTTTAGACTTTTTTTTAATGACAAGAATGGCATTTCTAGGCTGCACCAAATCTCTTTTGCAATCACTCTAAAAGTTTCCATGTGCAGTAAACCAAATACATTTTGAATGCCTCAAATTTACTGTGTATAAATAAAACTAGTCTGCAGGTACAATTGGTGAATGCTACTTGCCCAGGATGTTTCAGAGTGAACTCTAGTCTAGTTTCATTCTATAACTTTATTAGCAGAATTTTTTCAGGGGCATCTCATGTCCACATGCAATAAGTCAGATCTCAGTGAGGTACTTTGCAGAGGTGAGATCACTGACTATATAGATAGAGAGAAAAACTGAGAGAAAGTTGAATTGGGAAAAAAAAAACAGTTGACAAAAATTTTATGGTTTAACTAAAGCTACAGACTATTGAGGAAAATCTTAATTACCTTTCAAATAGTTTAAATGTTCGAACGAGACTGATGGAGCTGCTGACATCCTAGCAATTCCCAGCTAAATACCATGAATATTAGTGTTGAATTGGCATTTGCAGAGCAATTGTGAGACTGCAAGTGAAAAGAACATTGTACATTTTAAAGCATAGCCATTTCTGTACAAAGTACTGTTATCTGACTAAATTTAGAGTATTGACAGCCTGTCTTGAATGAATTAGTTTAGAAATGAACTTGTCTTACTTTATTTTAAGCATTTCGTCTTAGATCTTTGGTACAGAAGAAACCTCAAATGCAACTTCAGATGACTAGGAAGTCTCCTTTAAAAGAAGTGTTATTGAATATTCCTGAAGTTTTGTTGAAGCGTTGCCATGCTCTGTTTAGATTACTAAATTCTTATATGGACTGCTCTCGAAGTTGAAAGCTTATTCATGTAACAATATAGTTGGAAATTTTAGCATAAATATACTGGAGGAACTTGTATTTCAGGTTTTATAAATCTGTTGATCTGGTAGCCTAAAAAAGAAACTTAAAGAACTATTGCTTTCATCCTTTTTCAATGTATGAGCATTCAGGTGACTGAAATACGGCCTTAGACATAACTGGGTAGAAAGTCAAACTAATTCCTATCAACTACAGTAGGTAGTACAAAAGTAAGAAAGTACAGAGATCTTTATTTCCCATAATTATCCACCTGGTGGTAAAATTCTACTGTTTTATTTTTGATAATTTAAAAATAATTTGGGTGTGATGAAAGTCTCAGGATTGTCATCACTTTTTCATAGCTTTATATATACTGGAATGTAATTCAATATGCACTTGAATTCATTTAAAATATTTTAAAAGTCTCTGACAAAATGTACATTTGTTTTTTTTCCTGTCTCATTCCCTATCCAGTTATGTCTAAGGCCATATTTCAGTCATTAGAATCTAGCATCTTAACTTTTAATATCTATTCATTGCAATTATAAGAAATAAAAAAGTGATATGTTTTACAGAAATTATAATTCAATTAAATCATTATGATTCTGAGGAAATATTTTTAATGTATCATTCTTTTTAACGTTTCATTCTTTTTAACAGTTAGCTGTTTATCTATGAACTCATGATTTTGGAGAAGGGAAATATCTGCTTTTCTGTATAAAATCTAGTTCACTAAAGTGGAGGCAAGTTTCTATTTGCCTTCTGGCTTACTAATGGAATACATAATTTTTGTATTTTCTATTTGTTGAAGAAGAAGCATGTGAGATTTTTAAGTTTTAAGTGTCTTTTTTAGGTTGACAGTATGTGTAATACAAGTGAACTGTGAAATAATGTTCAAAACATCTGTATCAATTCCAATCCCTTATGTTTTTCATTTAAAAATCAAATAAACTCAAAAATTAGGTACTTAATTCTTAAACAACTAAAAAAATATACTTTATTATTCTGCTTTATTTTTCTCTTTCTCATGGACACATGCTTGCTTTCTACTTTAAGATAAACACAAACTATGGAAAGCTTAATTAATACTCTGTGTGAGCAACTACAAATGTCCCAAAATTAAGCTCTTCTTTTCTATAAAGTTTCATTCAGTTCAGCTCTTGGGTTCATGGTATGGAGTGAATGACCAAAAGAAAATCATAAAATCATTACTGATGAATTTTTAGATGGCTTGAAAATTGAGACAGTGGTAAATAATAAAGAGGATTTATTACTCTACAAAGTTATCTGGATCATTTGACAAGCTGAACATAATCAAACAATATCTGGTTCAATACCAGACAGGGAAGTCACCAGCAGAAAGGGAAGTCATGTATTTAGATGCAAATAAATTAAATTGTATTTAGAAGGTGAAACACTCCAGCTTGGAAAACAGTGACACATAGGAAGAGCTGGGCTGAGATCTAGTCCACTTAAACCTGAAATGAGTGCTAAAAATTAAACCTGAATAGAACCAATCTTTAAATAAACACATGACCAAGTCGCAACACCTACTTTTCAACTGTGCCTAATATGCAGATACAGAAACTGTCAAGCTTGTTTCTACAGCACCTTTGTTGGTAGTGACAGACAGACCTGTTTTTTACATAAAAGCTTTCTCACTGGAATACTGACACAGAACTTCAAACTTTATTTTAGGCCCTTTTTATTCTGAACTGGATTCAAGCTGTGGGCCTGACTAAGAGGCTATGAAGTATCACAGGTGGGAGTGAGAGTCATGAGAAAGGAATGAGATCTGAAATAATATCAGACAAGAAGACTATAATTGCTGAAAATTGAAGAATTACTTTTCTGGTTCCAGATCTCATGACTTGTTCTACTTTTTATACAAGATATGAAATGCATTGAATTTTTAGACAATAAAGTTTCAAATCCAGTGCTTATAATTCTGGGATAAAGTAGGATGCTTTCCTGTCTGACACATGGGGGAAATGGTCAAGGGCATAGGGACCATGCATTTTTTTCCTTTGATACTGCTAGGGAAATGGAAAGGCTTGAGAAGGAACGAACAGATCCTGTGAGTTAACATCAGTTTGTTGGACTGGTGTTGATAACAGGGATTGGCTTTTACAATCATGGATCACTCTCTGGAATAGGTGGGATCCACTTGTCAAAAGTGTAAAGGGTCTTCCAAATTAATAAACACACAATAAGAAGGAGAATGGTTAGTGATCATTGTTCACTCCTTCCTTAGAAAAAGAAATGTTTACTGCCTTTGGAAAAGGACTGCTTCTGGAAAGTGTACTGGTCCTGCTACACAAGAAATTTCACTAGATAACAAACTGCCTCCCTCTCTCCTCAGAAGTTGCTCACTCTATAAATTTTCCCTGTGGTTTTCTAAGACAGCTTCAGAAACATAAGTTGTTTGAATTAATTTGAAAAATGAACTCATTTTGGCAAACTTTGCCTCTACGTCTGTGGGAGTTGGAGTTTTCCAGAGAATAGCAATCCCAGAGTGATCATTTATCACTGAAGAACTTTAGAAGACCTCTCTTTCACCGTAAAGAAACATGAATAGCTATGAAATTTTTTAAATAGCTTAATTATATGAAACATTTTCTAGCAACTCAAGTCTGTATGAAAAGTTTTAAAAAAGCAGTTCACTGCTTTACAAACTACGTATAGTCTAACAGACATCAAAGACATTTTTAAATGTTTTTTTTAATGTCATAACTGTGAGTTGATTATTAAATTATTTGAAGGGTTGAAAGATGAAGTTTGGAGGTTTAGCATTACCTAGCCTCCAGATTAACCTTCTGGTTGAATTCCAGCAGATTAATTCCATCCTTATGTTTTATTATAATCTTTTCAGAGGGGTAATTAGGACCTTAAATTTGATAATTCTTTTAAACAGAACCGATTCAACCCAGCTGTTGGTAAACTGAAAAGTTTCACATTTTGTCTGAAGTCAGGACAATTTAGGCAGTACATTTGAAAAATATAAAGTTATGATTTTAGATGGAAAATGATAATTCATTTTATCAGTTAGAACTTTATGCCAATTAAGAGCAAACTAATAATACTATGCCATAGTTTTTTCCTCTCTGGAAAAAAAAGAAAAGAAATACTTCTATACTGTTTTGTACTGTTTGCTTATCTGTGGTCGCACTGAGGTAAATAAAAAAACGAAAGACAATTAACTTTCCTGTTATATATCAGACACAGAAGTGAGTAAGCCATTCATTATTTATAACAGTTCAGATTTTACCTCTGTATTTCTTCTCTTCTTTTGCTATTTTTCACCTGAATTTCCTGGATATTCTGAATGTTTGCATATGCTTAGGTACATATTAATTGGTAAGATCTTGATGTTTTGATGCTGAATGAACCTTAACACAGGTCCACTGGATAGCTATTAATAATAAACACCCAGGTAACTAAATGTACTGGTGCTTTTAAGTTACTTCTGGAACAAGGTGGTGGTTTTGCTACAATTTATGTAGATATTTAAGTAAAATAAATGTATGCCACCTATTTAGAAACCACAATGGTTAAAATCCATTTTTCTGGGAAATACTACCTCTTTAGAAATACTGTTACCTTCAAAGAAATCTTCGTTAACTTACACACCTCAAGGTGAAATAAGATTTGAAGATGGGAGCTATGAGGGTGTGCAGGAGGATTAGTCAGATGTTAACTTGCACAATTGTATGGTTTGCTTAAACAGATTTTTTTTACAATTTCTGTAAAACAACATGATGAAAACATGAAATGGACCAAAAAAACAGAGATCAGGCTGTTAATATACCCTTGTAAAATCTGTAGAATAGGTATTAGAACTATCAGTAGGGTTTTGATCTTTGTATTGTTATTAGGAAACTTACATTTCCTTCAGTATCCTATGTGGAATGAATTAAGGATCAAAAGTGTTACTACACTTGATTAGAATTCAATTAATATATTTAGTCAAAATATTAGTGATATTGACATTCAGGATTTCAAAATATTCTGATATATTTTTATTTCCAAAATTCTATACAAAGATTTCAGAAACCCTATTTTATTTACCTTACAAGAATGTCAGGGTTTTTTGTTTACCTTCAATATTTTTCACTTTCAGGTTCATTTACACTTGTGCAGAAAGTACCCAAAACTGAAAAAAAGGAGCTCAAAAATTAAACAGACTCTATATTGAGCAGGAAGAACATGTTTAAAATACATATTTTTACATTTTTTTTTCTGATTTTTTATGGTCCAAACCCAGATACATATCTATTTCAGTTCTCCTGGCCACTTTATTTTACAGGTCTTTAATCTGCCCAGAGGTCTGAATTTTAAATGAATCCATTTTTTCCACCACTCTATCCTGGAATCCAAACATTAGCTTTCAGACTTGTTGCTTGTCACAAATGTTTGTTTATTACATACTATTTTCTTTGCTATAGTCATATTGCATTTCATTTCCTAAGATTTATAGGAAAATTTCTGTTTTTAAGTATTCACAAATACTGCAGTTTTAATCATACCTGATTAGTTAGTTGAGTGCCAACTACTTTATATGGAAACAACTGCATAATGTGAAAGCAATTATGTGATTAGTTTATTTCTTCTAAGTTTAAGCATTATCAAGAGACCAAAGACTGAGGGTTGTGAGGTAATTTTTTTTTCAGCAACTTTATCTGTTATCACCATGTGATGTTAACTATTTTACCATGTTGTTAAGGAATTGTGCTGGATTCTGAAATAGAAGTACAATGTTTCACAATGGTATAATTTTTTTTTCTAACATGTGCTGGCCTTACGATAAATCCTAGGGCTGTCTATGCTGTAAGTCATGCAGAATTTTCCCAGTATATCAGAGAAAGAATTAGCGGTAGACCAGTAATCAGTGTAGTCATTTTAGTAGAGCTGCAGCGAGCCAATTCCTCCTACTTTTGAGATAATTTCTTATGGTGCTGTATAAGGCTGACACTTCAATGCTGTTTCAGGATCTCAGCTAGCATTTTCTTATTTGACAGTGTGTCACTTCAGATACTGCTTAAACTGACTGAGAGCTGGTCAGGGGATTTCCCACACTGTGTTACATTACACAGTGTATTCATGACCATAAATGATTTTTTTATCAGTTTCATTAATATTTTATACTGACAGTATGCATACTGGTACCCATTGCTGTCAGTAAAAGTTTTGGTAAAGACTTCTTAGAAAAAAAATTGTCTTCAAGACACCATAAAATAGTCCCTTTTTTTTTTTCTACATTGTCCTGGGTTTTCTCACAGGTGTGGACATGGCTAGGTTTGCTACTCTATACCACCCCCATTTCTGGGGAACTAACTTCAAGAGGGAAAAAAAATGAATGCATGCTGGAAGGATGCCATTTTTTTCTGTTTGTTTCTTGGGGAAGTTGCAGAAACCAGCGATGCAGACTCTCTCACTCCTGCCTGTTCCTTCCTGTACCTCAGGAAGAATGCAACTCCAAGTGGCAAACACAACCAAGCCTAGCAGAGTTCATGCACTGTGGTGCCCATGCCAGAAGCAGCTGCAGGGAAGAGCGGTAGCTAACCTATTCGAGAGCAGCCAAGCAGAGTGGAGCAGTCTGGAGTGGATTGCACTATGCGGAGTTAAATCAGTCTGGAAATCGGGCAGCGCAATGCAGATGATCCAGCTTTTTGGAGGGTTGTCCATAATTGTTTTTCACTGTCTTGGGCTTGGGGATGGGGAACACCAGCTGCAGAGAGAATCTGCCATCTTGTCTTTGTCTCAGGAATAATTGTGTGTCGCTGTGAGCTTCAGAGAAAATATGCCATCTTGTTTTTGTCTCGGTGATGGCGTGGAACTGAGTCAAGATGGTGAACAATTTTTGTGCATAAAACACCTTCTCTATGATATACTTTTTTATTAATGTTGTTGATGTTGCTGTCCCTGTGCATTTCTTCTTCCATTGTTGTTTGCTTTCAGTAAATTATCTCAACTCCACAATGCCTTTGCCCCTTTCTCACTGGAGGGGTGGGGAGGGAAAGCGGAGCGGCTTATTTAACTGTTTGAGTACAGCTACATTTTCTTGCTTTCCAAAACAGGACTTTCTAGACTTAGTAACAATACAAAACAAAGTGAAACCATAATGAGAAACAAATGAACAAACAAAGAAACAAACCATTCAATAAAATATTAATAAAACATCATCTACCTTAGTGAATGGGGACCTGCAATTCCAGAATTTCTCTCCTTTTTGCCCAGGTTTCATAGAAAAGGGACAGTAAGAGTCTTCCTGAGACACACAAAATCATCGAAAAAACATTTATACCTTGGATTTTTTCCTATCTCTTCCATTCTAAGGTTGGTGGTAATGTGTGGCTTTTCATGGGAAGAAAGGGTCGGCACACTTCGAGGGTCCAAGGTGAAATGGCCTCTTTATTAAAATGGCTCTCACCTTCTATAGGGTAAGCTGAGAACTCGCTAGAAGGAGAGTGTAACTGGGGAGGAGCAAGGGCGGAGCATGCAAAACAGGGGGATGGCACAACCCTATATGGAAGGGTACTGCAATGCAGCAAAATTCAATCAATGAGAGGGAAGGGTTCAGGGCCATGAGGGACAAGGGAATTTTCCAGGACTTAGAGCACAGTACACAGGGAATTATACAGAAAATTAGGAAACATGACATAAAACCCAAAACGCATAAACTCAAATAGTCCATTACAATCTGTATCCATTTATAAAGTGGTTTCATCTTCAGGAGGAACCTTGAGTTCGATGCTTTTCTTCCATTCTTCGTTTTCGTCCTCCAACAGTATTGCACTCAGAAGTTGAAACAAATGTGTGAGAAGAGTTGGGTTTAGGTCATGTTACTGAATTATCTATCATCTCTCTTCTAAGGCAGAGACAAACCCAGCACTGACACATCACTGGAGTTTTTTCCAAGTTGATCTGTAAGTCAGCAGTGTTTTGTCACTTGTTTTATCAGTAGTCAACAGAAATGAGTGTTAATGATAACTGATATTGTGAGAAAAAAATATCAAATGTTTTTTGTTTTGATATTTTTTGATCTTTAGTTTATAGTCATGTTCTTCATTTCCATTGTTTTACACAATTAAAAAGCCAGTATGGAGGGAATAAAATCCATCCAAACATAAATTCTATAGGTTTTATCTAAAAACTGTGACCATGACAAATATTCACAGATATACAGTGCTGTCTCAGATATGTCAGTGACCAATAAGAAAAGTTCAGTAGCCAAAGAAGTTCTATTGATGCTTGGCTAGATCAAAAAAAAAACTTCTCATGTCACTAACTCCCACACCCATTCAACGTCTCATCTGAAGACAGGCAGCAGACTTGGTATACATTTAATAAATACATGCTATTGCATTTTTGCAGTGTTACATTTTCAATACAATATAGATAAGTCAAAGCATGAAACAATTTAATGCAAATGTGTGAAGAGTCAGGTTTGCAATAAAGAAGTATTGAAATGAACAGTGTTTCATGTCTTGTTTTTCATTGAACCTTATAGTAGCTTTAATGCAAAAATCTATAAATAATAAAAGAATTAAAGGACATATAGTGTACTTGGTCTTAAATTAAGAGATATTGCCACCACTATAGAACATTGTCAAAAGATAACGATGTCCTGCTACCAAACAGTGTAAATGTTGAGGTGAAGCCAAGAAATTTATTTTCCAAGTTATTGATTTTATGACAAAATTCTATTACAATGACTTTATTTCTAATACACCAAATGATAGATGCATATGTAATAACTTTATGTGATGGATGTTGATGAAGTAAATTGACAGCAGCTTACAGACTGCATGGATTGGCTACAACTCAAATGCAAGTACATGTGTATGTATGTGCCTTTCGAACATTCAAAACTGATCTCCCAACAGAAGCAGAGTTTTATCCCTATTATTATACCTTTTTTTCTGATGATTAATAGACCTTTTTTCCATTATCTGCAGTATTTTTTGTTAGTTAGTATTTCTACTGAAAGATGGAATGGCATAGATTAATCAGCTACCTGTTTTAAGGTACCTTCAATCTTTGTAGGCTGTTAGATAACAGAACATAGTGTGAGAAAGTGGGAAAACCACAAACTGAAATGCTCTCTTTTTGGACCAAGACAATGAGAAGAGGGAGGAAAATAATCTTGGTACACCCTAACTCAACTCATTGCCTATGTCCTTTTATACTGGATGGCTGATGGGGAAGAACTTTATTTCCTTGCATTACCAGAGTACAGGAATATCAGACTGTGATTTGGACAATAACAATTCTATTAAAGACATTTTTTAGTTATTAATGGTACATAAAACAGCATCCCATCTTCTCACAGGGGATAATTAAATTATGATCATGACATTCTGTAAAGATAAGCTTTATACACATTTAGTAAAAGGAAAAGAAGATCAGTTATTAATATCACTTCACCCATCTTAATACAACAATTAAGATAAAGCTTTCAATACAGAGACAAGTACCAGGAGTCCCACAATCACTACTGGTACTATTAGAAAACTTAAAGATTTAATATGCTTTTAGTGAACATTTCTGATGTGCCACCATTTGGTGTAGACTGAGTATCTTGACACTCAGTTTCCGCCAACTTTCATCATGGGAATCCCTTTCACAAGCTCCACAGGATGCCTCATTCCATTTTTGGGCATTATACTTACTCAGAAAAAAGAGAAACTAAGATGCAGTTTCTTAAGGTGGTTCACATACAGAGCCCCAACATTCTAGAAGATTATTTAAATATAAACATCAAAAAATGATACAAGGTAAACTCTTTGTCAGTATGCTAACACTAATATTCACTGCAGAAAGAACCGAAAAATGCTGCCACTGGATTTTGAACCCATCATCAGCTGCAATACAGACCACTGGAAATCTTGCTATTCTGTGGAAGCTGAGATGAACAAACACTGTAGCAGGCACCTTAAGTCTGTTGTGAGGAAGGCCCATTGCATCGCTGGTCTTGATAGGAAGAAGTAATCTTTTGACTGATGTATGTGATGTATGTATTGTATGGTATGAATGTGGTGAATTTTTATATGGGGCATCTCATTGTTTATTTCCTGGTCTTAATGCTTGCAATTTGAATATGTTGAATGTTATAGAGGCACTTGAAGCCAGAAGGATAACCTCAGCAAAAGAAATGTTAAGAAATAAAGGCAAATTCAAAGGGATCATATTAAAGTCTTTTAGAATATGAAACTCCCACAGCGACTTCAACAGTTGTCTTTGTTGAATAGCTGCTTGATCAGAACCAGTTTTTCCCCAGCTATAACAATAGATGCTAAAAATTCAATGTTTCCTAGTTTGTGTCATTTCCTGTTCATTTTAGTTGTAGTATATCCTCACGATAATTGTAACTATTATGAGCAGTAAGTCATTTGGACTTCTTCAGATAGTACACATATATATATTATTACATCTATAACCAAGAAGAATGTTTTTAATAGATTACTTTTAATTGAGACTAGAATATTTGTTACTATAATCATCTGTGAGCCTTTCTAGATGCAGACTAGAAAACTGCATGCCAGAAAATTCTGATTGCCTGTTTAGTACCTTAATTTCCGCGTACACATAAGACTTCTTAAACATAGAGAACATACAGATAAAATTGGTTTATGTGCAGAGAGAAGATGATAGATCAGATAAACTTTTATGCAGAGGTTTGGAAGGAAATGTGTAGGAGAAAAGTTACTCTGAGTGATGTGGTATTATAGCTTTGTGGTGGTTTGGAGCTGGCTCCCTGCCAAGTCTCCAAACCTCACCACAAGAGCTCCCCCCCTCCAAAACCAAGGGAAAAAAATAAACAACAAGAGAACCGAAATATATTTACACTTATATTACATTTATTTATACAATTACAACAACTATATACACATAAGAACAAAACTCCCAACACCCAAAAACAGAAAAGGGAAAGGGAAAAGGGACAAAACAACAAGAAAAACCTGAAAAAACCCCAGGTATACACACTCAGTAAAAAACTAGCCAAAGAAAACCTTAATATTTTCCTTGAAATAGCACAATTGCACTCAACGCCGCTGCTGCCACGCTACCGGACTCCGGATCAGCAGAAACAGCAGGCCCCGTAGGCTCAGCCAGGCCTCAGCTCCCCCACAGGAGTGAGACCGGCTGCGGGAGTCTGCTGTCTCCAAACCTTGCCAGAAGAGAAGAGGGGAAGAGGCTTCTCTCTCCATCTACTTGTATGTTTGATTACGTAAAGGAATAGGATGGAATACTTTCTTCCTTCCTTCCTGGTTAGCAGGAAGGAAAGCTTAGACTCAAAACCATTGCATTCTTATAACTGACTAAAAAAAAAAACAGTTTGGGGGTTCAAAAGGGAAACAGAACTGGGGATCAGAAGCTGGGTGAGTTTGTGCAAAATGGCATGGCTGGGAACACTCTTAGATTTCTATGGATCTGCAGAGCTGAATCTCTATGCTAACAAAGTCAATGATAACAACCACCATTACATTCAGTGGATACAGGAATAAATATCACGAAGAGCAAAATCTTTTCATTCCCTTCACCTGTAACAAGCAGAGAGACCGGGTAGGCATGCACAAAGAGACGTGTTTTATCTTTAAAAGCCAGAAATTTATAACCAAAAGTTCCTAATCAGCTCAATAGTTTATCTGCTGCAACTATTCCCAGCTCCATCCTGAAACATATATTGACCAGAGCAGTGACAAATTCCCTCTAATATTTTAGAGGGAATGTTACTCTGGAATGACCATGTATTCATACACAGGTTTAGGGATTTTTACTCAGTGCTAATCAGTCTATTTGCCACTGTCTTTTGTTATTGCCATTTTTCACCAGGAGTAACAGAAATCGTAGAATTTGTTATGGTAATTCTATGTAAGGACACAAAAAATAAATGCCTGTAAGTTGGATTTTTATAGTGCAGTTCTAGTTCAAGTTCCAAATGCAGCTGTGAAATGTATTTAACTAACCATATATTGGGTGCTGGCCATTTTGGACCCAAAAATATACAAGGGACATCTGAAATTTTAAAACAACTAACTCCTAAATCACCATATTCCAGTAACACATAATAATTAATATACCAGTCAGTATGCCATCTTAAACTATAGCTATGACAATTAAGAATCAAAAAAAGGAAGGAATAACCTAGAGATAAGAATATTTAAGTGTATGTCTTGTCTTCAATTACTTCTCTGGGTTTGTTTTAAGTATATTTCATACCTTAAGAATAGGTAGTTACAAATGCACATGTACAAAAGGGTTACTATAATAACTGATTTCATTCACAAAAATTGTCTTACCATTTTTAAACATTCAGAGGATGTTATGTATTTAAAACAGATATATTTGCGACCAACATCAGCTATAACAGTCTCTGGGTATGCTCAGCGTTTGAAGTAGACTGGAAATGTAACAAATTGACCCTGTAAGAGAACTTAGTTATACCATAAGTCTGATAGTAAATGCAATAAAAAGACAAGCATATTTGAAATTGAATTATTAATTTAAAGGTGGAGAATGAATTATGGATTCCAAACCTGTATTTTAAATCCAAAATTATACCAATTTTAAGTAAGTTAACTATTTTTACTGGACTAATTTATTGCAGTTGAAGGACTGTGTATGACTGACTAGTCCAAACCATGAAACAACATCGCATTACTACGCATTCTAAAAATCATACTGTTAAATATGATCACCACTCAGTACGGGTAAGAACTACCGATTTTATCGAATATCTCTTAATGAT